>NC_138548.1:314777628-315377628 GCF_964273705.1 Natrix helvetica
CTGTGGTTTTGCTTTGTTAGTAAGAGCTGTGGTGGTGCAGTGGTTAGAATGCAGTACTGCAGGCTGACTTACTGCTCACTCCAGGAGTTTGATTCTGAATGGCTCAAGGTTGATTCAGCCTTCCATCCTTCCAAGGTCGGTAAAATGAGGACCCAGATTGTTGGGAGCAATAGGCTGATTGTGTAAACTGCTTAGAAAAGGCTGTAAAGCACCGTGAAGCAGTATATAAGTCTAAGTGCTACTGCTACTGCTATTGCTAAGCCCATAAATATCCCCTATTACCATAAAGCCACTTTGCTTAATTGTGGTTAATGTGGTTTGCATGTGATAAATTTGGGGGTTGGCAAAGTTATTGGAACACTTTCTTAGATTCTGAGGAATGAGCAGGCAATTCACGTGTCATTAATTCTGGTCAGGTTGGGCTAACAAATTCACATCATTCAAAATGTTTTAAAAAGGCTACTTCATTAAGAGACACAGGCAGGAGATGTAAAAGGAGTCCACAGATACACTAATGGGAAAATGTGCTAATTAATTAGATACAGTTTTTAAAGTTGAGGGAAGGCACAGGTAGAATGAGATTAGTCTGTCCTCTCGACTTCTTTGAGCAAGGAAATACAGGTAGTCCTTGTTTAGCAACTAGAGCTGGCTTCTTTAGGCAAAGCAGTTACTAAATGAAACTCTGACAGTGCTTATGATGTTACTTCAACTTTGCTTTGTTTTGCAGATCTGCAAAAATCATAAATGTAAGGATTGGTTGCCAAGTTATTTTTCATCACCATCTGCAAACACCATTGTTAGCAAATAGGTACTAAATGAGACAGTCACTAAACAAGGACTACCTATGAAGCACATGGTATTCATACACACTCATTCATATGTGCAGATACAAACACAATTACATATAATGATTTTAACCAGAAACATATACAAACACAAGCATTTTAAGACATATATCATGCCATGTTAGTATACCAGAGGTGGGTTGCGACTGGTTCGGCCGAACTGGTAGTAGCGGCAGCAGGAGGCTCCACCCACTCACCCAGATGCTTCTGAGCATGCTTAGAAGCTTCTGTGCGTGGGCAGAAGTATCGCGCATGTGCGGGAACGGACCTGAATTGGTAGTAAACAAATTGGCAACCCAACACTGTAGTACAGGGACGTGCGGTCAGGGGAGGCAGGGGAGGCAGAGCCGCACCGCTCTCATCATGAAAATTAAAAAAAAAAAGGGAAAAGGGAAAAGGTGCTGAGGAGCCTTCTGCACACGTGGTCGGGAATGGGAGCACTCCGTGGTCCGCTTCATGTTGACTCAGGAGTCAGGAAGGAGGGGAATGGGACCACGTGTGCAGGAGGCTCCTCTAGCCTCAGCCTCCCTCCTGCGCACGTCCCATTCCCCGCCTTCCTAAGTCAACATGAAGGGGACCACGCAGCGTGAGCCACTGTCCCGCGGCTCACGCTGCGCGATCCCTCCTCCGCGATGCCTCCAGCCTCCCTCCTGCGCATGTCCCATTCCCCGCCTTCCTAAGTCAGCGCGGTCCGCGGTCCCCTTCATGTTGACTTAGGAAGGCGGGGGATGGGACGTGCGCAGGAGGGAGGCTGACGTGGTCCCATTCCCCTCCTTCCTGAGTCAACATGAAGGGGACTGCGGCTCACGCTGATGACATCACCAGCCTCACCAGCCGTAAAGCTCACCGCACGTCACTGCTGTAGTATATGTGATCTCTAAAACAACCATACAGGGAAAAGTGTTAAATGCTATGTCCCATTTGAATCAATCTTATAATTGATGTGATCAGCTCTTTCCCAAAGGAAAACTGAGTTGTAAGGGAATGAAATCAGAGGAATTCTTTATTGGGATGTGTGCAATGCCAAAATGATGCAACTGGAAATAAAATCTTGTTTTATCTTTCTTATTGTGATTCCTGTCATAGGCTTCCTTCATAGTTCAGGATGATAAAACTCCTGAAGTGTGAAGCAAGATTTAGTTGCTCTTTGCACGGCTTTTGTCCATGGAACAGCAGGACATGGGCAAGCATTCAGTATTAACCCAGCCAAAGGAGTTTTTTTTTTTTTCCAGATGAGAATTTCCATAGAAAATGTTTGACAAGGATCATTTCCAAATATTTGTACCTAGAGACTATTTTGTGAATCCAATTCCTACACTTAACCCCCTCAGACCTATCAACTGCAAACAAAAGGGAGAACTTCACAAGCCCATTTTCTCCTCCAATTCACTCCTGAGATGTACGGAATGCTCCTCATCTCTACCAGCCTGTCAAAAAACATTGTCCAAGGCACTAATGAAGCAGCCACAGCAGTAAAGAAAGACTTTCCCATTTCTGCCACTGCTTTTTCATCATTATTTCCACTGATAAAAATAAAGTTGAAGAAACAGTGGTGGATAACATTTAACTTATTTTGCATGGAATGTTGTCCTACATTTCATTCAGTTATTTTATTTATTCAATTTATAAACTGCCCCCTCTCCCCAAGGGGACTCGGGGCGGTGTACAGACAAGAATAAAATACACTATAGACAATAAAAGTACAAAATCACAGAAAAAAATTAAACAAAAATTCTGTACAATGATCATGAAATAAGCTAATAATTAAAACCAATTAAAATACCCCAAAATTTAAAATTTAAAATATTTAAAATACTGGCCAGGAGGGTCGGGGAATAAGTTATGATTATTTAATTTAATTTAATTTAATTTAATTAGCACTTCTAGACCGCCCCCTCTCCCAAAAGGGACTCGGGGCGGTGTACAGTCCATATCAAAAACATCATACATAATAACAATTAAAAATTATTAAATGGATAAATACATAAATAAGAGGAGGATAAAATAGACAGAACTGTAATTGCTAAATAAATAATTTAAAATATACAAAGTTTAAAACCCCAGTGTCTTATAAAATTAAGTCCCCTAAAAAACCAGTAGGAAATATATATGCCAGGAGGTAGACGTTAAGAATTATGCCAGACCAGCCAGCCGCGCGGCTGCGTTCTGGACTAGCTGCAGTCTTCGTGCGCGTCCCAAGGGAAGCCCCATGTAGAGAGCATTACAGTAGTCCAGGCGAGACGTCACCAGTGCATGAGTGACCGTGCGTAGGGCATCCCGGTCCAGAAGGGGGCGCAATTGGCACACCAGGCGAACCTGGTGGAACGCCCCCCTAGCCACGGCTGCCACATGGTCGTCCATTGACAGCCAGGCATCAAGGAGGATGCCCAAATTGTGCGCCCGTTCCACAGGGGGCAGTTGTTTGCCCCCTATGGCCAGCGTTGGAGTCAGCTGACTGAACCGAGGTGCCGGTAGCCACAGCCACTCAGTCTTGGAGGGGTTGAGTTTGAGTCTGTTGTCCCCCATCCAGACCCCGACGGCTTCCAAACACCGGGACATCACTTCGACAGCCTCGCTGGGGTGATTTGGGGTTGAAACGTACAGCTGAGTATCATCAGCGTACAGATGGTATTCAACCCCAAAACCACGGATGATCTCTCCCAGCGGCTTCACATATGTGTTGAACAGGAGGGGCGAGAGGACCGACCCCTGTGGCACCCCACAAGTGAGTGACCTCAGGGTCGACCTCTGCCCCCCCGTCAACACACATTGCGACCGGTCGGAGAGGTAGGAGCCGAACCACCGTAAAACAGTGCCTCCGACTCCCATCCCCTCCAGCCGGCGCAATAGGATACCATGGTCGATGGTATCAAAAGCCGCTGAGAGGTCTAATAGGACCAGGATAGAGGAACAACCTCTATCTCTGGCCCTCCAGAGATCATCAACCAGCGCGACCAAGGCTGTCTCTGTGCTGTGCCCGGGTCGGAAGCCGGACTGGCGTGGGTCTAGATATTCGGATTCGTCAAGGTGTCGTGGAAATTGCTGTGCCACCACATTCTCAACAACCTTCGCTAAAAAGGGAAGGTTGGAGACTGGACGATAATTAGCCAGCTCCATTGGGTCCAGTGAAGGCCTCTTGAGCAAGGGCCTCACCACCGCCTCTTTCAAGGCAGTTGGTAGGAAGCCCTCACTCAATGAGGCATTCACCAGGCCCAGAAGCCAGCCTCGTGTCACCTCCCGGGATGCCAGTACCAGCCAGGAGGGACACGGGTCCATTGAACATGTGGTGGGTCGCAGCCGTCCACGCAACCTGTCCAAATCCTCGGGGGCAACAGAGTCAAACTCCTCCCAGAATGGTCTCACAAGACTCACTGTTGACGGCTCGTCCGGCCCACTGGAGGGGGCCCATCCGCTCCGGATCTGAGCGACTTTGTCCTGTAGATATTCCCCAAACTCCTCTGCTCTACCCTGCAAGGGTGCCCCCCGCGTCCCCTGTGACAGGAGAGAGTGGGTCACCCTAAACAGGGCAGCAGGGCGGTTATCCACGGACGCAATAAGAGCGGCACAATGTCTACGTTTGGCCGCTCTCAATGCCACAAGGTAGGTCCGTAAATAGGCTCTTACCTGTGTTCGATCAGACTCGGAGCGTGAGGATCTCCACCTGCTCTCTAGACGTCTCCTATGGCGCTTCATCACCCTTAGCTCCTCGGTATACCAAGGAGCTCGGGTGGATCGCTGCCGCAGGAGAGGTCGCAAAGGCGCAACCCGGTCCAAGGCCCCAGCCACCGCCGTATTCCAGGCGGCCACTAGGTCCTCCGACCGAGCGCGGGTCAGGGCTACAGGTAGTGGCCCAAGTTCCGTCTGGAACCTATCCGGTTCCATCAGGTGCTTGGGGCGGTACCAGCTTGGAGAGGCTGGCTCCGCCTCCTCACGGTGGGGGGTAGCGGAAGGGAAGTCGAGCCGGAGACATGAGTGATCTGACCATGACAGGGGAGTAATGACTAAGTCCCCTATTCCCAGATCACTCGTCCACTGTTCAGATACAAAAATAAGGTCCAGTGTGTGACCGCCCTCGTGTGTGGGGCCCTGAATTAATTGGGTCAGGCCCATGGCTGTCATGAACTCCCGAGCCACCTCAGTTGCTGCTCCCGTCGACGGCAGGTTGAAGTCCCCCATGACCAAAAGCCTGGGGATCTCAACCGCCGTCTCTGAGATCAGCTCGAGGAGCTCGGGCAGGGCCGCTGATGTATAGCAAGGAGCCAAGTATACAATCAGCAGGCCCAACTGCCTCCCTGGGCCCCATTTCACACCTAGGGATTCACAACCGGGTATCTGAGGAACAGTGAACTCTCTCGGTTCCAGACCATCCCGTATAACTACCGCCACCCCACCACCCACGACCGATGTAATAAAACAACCCTCTACCGGAATAATTTGTTGCCTCTCCCCCCCCACCCCGCTCACTTCCCTCCTGGACTCACCTGTTCGACTGGCGCTGGCTTCCCTCCCGGCCTGGTTAACCCACCCCCCCTCCCTGGAACACCCTAAAAACAATGTAAAACATTTGACTAAAAATCCCCTCAGCTTCCGTTTCTTCCACCTCTCGGGGTTCACAAACCCGTCATCAAGGCAGGCCCTTGTAAGAGCCAAGGGCCATACCTGCGAGAGAGGGGCCTCCCGCAGGCGGAGCAGGTCTAACCTTGAATAAATTGATAGAATATTAAAGCCCAATTGGGTAAGGGTGCAGGTAGTAAAAGTCAATAGCCGGAGGGCTAAGGTCTTAATGGGATACTAAAGCTGGAGGCTTTAGTATCCAGATAGTACTTGGAAAGAGGGCGGGGGGGAAATGTTCAAATATTCCCAAAGTGGAGCAAGGCAGAGATGTCATAAAAATGGGAAACAGTCTAAGGTGGTTGAGGATAGATATAATTACAGATGTGGGATCCTTAGTGGGTGGGGGGGGCATTCTGAGCCCAGCTGTTTTTAATCTAGACAATCAGTCAGGCCCATCCATAGCCCTGAAACGGGCCTCCAGTGGCCTCTGAAGTTCTAGGCCATCCCCAGCCGTTATTTTAGTTCCTCTCCTCACTTCTGGTTCCCCAACACATTCATCTTGGTCCCCATCCGGCGCCTCAGTGATCATTGCAATTTGGGTAAAGCTCTCAAAGATTATAGGAACATTCTCCAGGTTCTCCAGGTTCCCGGGAGCATGGGAGCAGCCAGGCTACAGCCAAATGTCATAGAGGAGTCCCTGGCTGCAGCTCTTTCCACACCTCCAACGCTGCAGCCATCTCCCTTTGCCGTTCCTGACTGTCTCCCTGATCTGCTCACCTCTCCGGAGCCTCCAGTGCCTCGTTGTCTTCTCTGGAGTCGTAGGGAGAACCTTGTTCTCTTTGGTGCCATTCTCTTGCTTGCTTATGATTATGATTGTGATTGGGCCAGGCCAGCTAATTGGAACACGATGGATTGGCTACACCAAATTGTCCCATGGTGAGTTGGCAGTGATGAGATGGCCAAAGCGAGTTGGCTGAAGTGAAATAACCATGACAAGGTGGCCACAGCAAACTTGCTAGGGCAAGTTGTCCTAGGCCCTCAGAAAATTGTTCCAGCCCTACTTTGATGGATTGGGAATTGAAGCTAGGAGTGCAGCTTCACCTCCTTTATTGCAAGATAGAGAATGAAAAGGAAGAAGAAGGCCTCTCCTCATCCTGCACACTGACACTCAGAGGTGGTATTCATCCAATTCTGACCGGCTCTGGCAAACTGGTAGTAGAAATTTTGAGTACTTTCGGAGAACCGACAAATACTACCTCTGTCTGGCTCCACCCTCATCTATTTGCTGTTTCCCGAGTCCCAACAGATAAGCTTGGTCTTCTCCTGTTGCCCTGCACAGGACAAAGGAGCATGAAAGCAGATTAGTGGGGTGGGAATGGGGATTTTATAGTATCCTTTGCCCTGGATTGGGTGCAAATGGAGATTTTACAGTATCCTTCCCCCAGGAATAGGGAGGGAAGGGGGATTTTGCAATATCCTTCTTCTGCCACGCCCACCAAGACATGCCCACCGAGGCACGACATGCCCACAGAACCGGTAGTAAAAAATGTTGAATCCTGCCATGCTGACACTGAATATCCTACTGTTAATTTATCATTTAAAAAAGAAGAAGGGAGGGAGGTTGTGTTTTGAAGATATCTATTTTATTCATCATATTTATACACCTGCCTACATAACAGAAAAGTGACTATAAGCGACACACAATAGAAACAAAAAATAAAATCAAAATATGAAAATGAGTACAATTAAACAAGTACAGTTATGAGCTGGCAGGTCAGATTTTGTGGTGGTATAGAGGAACAGCTAACGGAGAGCTTTGAAAAATGATCACCATTATTTTCATTTTTCTCCCTGTGTAAGGTAGGATTATTTCTCTTTAGTGCATCATGTGCTTGGAAGAACTTGCACTTCTATACTGTCAATGTGTCAGGATTTTATACTCATCAGGATGTGAGCCATTGACTGCAATCATGTAAGAGGCATGCAACATGTCAGTCAGAGCTCCATCAAATTGGGAATGGTTCATACATGCAGTCATTTGGCATGCAGACTCAAAGAGGATACTGTCCTGTAAATTATTTATCCACCTGAAAGTGTTTACAGGAATTTCACAGAAGTCAACAAGAATAAAATCAAGAGTGTGAGATTAAAAGTAAACAACTTCTATGCATGTACTCATTCATGCTGTGCAGGGGGGCGGAATTCCCTCTTTTTTTTTGTTTTGAAAATGTCTTTCAAAGTAGAAGAGAATTGTGGAAACAATCTTGTGGTGTCCTTGTATTAACTGATTTATCCTTTGGGCCCTAACTATATGTGAAGATCCCATCTGTCGATGTTTAGTAAGTGCTCCTGTGATTTGAAGCTTTCCTGACTTTATGTGCTTCAATGAAATCCTAAGAGAAGACATTGTAAGGTAACTCTTTGTGCTAGCTTCATTCTGTTTGTTTGTCAAATCTATATCCAGCTTTTGCCCTAGTAACTATGGACAGCGTTTAATACTCTTTCAATTCCCACCACCATCAATAACTCTGTAGGACAATGAGGATGGTTTCCCCAGTTCTAGTTCAGCACTTCAACCAACTACACTACAATGGGATCATTGTTGATTTCCCCCCCCCCTCCCAAGGTTGAGAAAATATTTTAGCAATAAGGGAAGCTTCAGAGTGGTTAAAAGAGATATAACAGCAAGGCAAAATCTCTTCCACTGCAATTGTGCAAAGCATTCAAGAGAGATGCTTCAGAGAGCACATTGACAAAAGCAAATCACCTTCTTTGAACCAAAGGTGCTTTTTCAAGAGGTAACTGGACCTGTTGTTTTTGTTGTTTGTTTTTTTGAAGATGTTTTGTTTCTCATCCAAGAAGCTCCTTGGATGAGAAACGAAATGTCTTCAAAGAAAAACCAGAAAGTCCAGTTGCCTCTTAACAAAGCACCTTTGGGACAACCATGACCTGCATGACTGAGAATCACCATAGACATCCTTCTTGAAATGTTAAGGGTGGACCCCTCCATGACTTCTGTGCAGACCATCCCCAGTTTTTAACATTACTTGGAAAACCCTTGTCCTCCATCACTTCCTACAATAATGTGAACTCCAAAGGAGCACCAACAGGAATTAAAAAAAAAATCTCAAGCATATTTATGAGCCTCAGTAGTGCAGTGGTTAGAGTGCAGTATTGCAGGCTACTTCTGCTGCCTGCTGGCTGCCTGCAATTTGGCAGTTCAAATCTCACTACGCTCAAGGTTGACTCAGCCTTTCATCCTTCCGAGGTAGGTAAAATGAGGGTCCAAATTGTTGGGGGCAAGATGCTGACTCTTTAAACCACTTAGAGAGGGCTATAAAAGACTGTAAAGCGGTATACAAATCTAAGTGCTATTGCTATTTAGAAGAACAGAAAAAGAGAACATAGCCTTCTGTCACTGGTAAAGAAAGCTACAAGCAGATTTCAGGCTGGAAGCAGATCAGGAACTAAGAAGACATCTGGGGACAAGAAGGAAGAGGCTGGAGCCCAGGTATAGAGAAATTCCAAGTCAGAAATATTTTTGACTCTCCTATGCTTATTTAGATGGTTCTCTGGAGATAATACAAACTTTGATTCCATGTGGATGATCCTCCGAAAAATTGAAGGAAGTCACTGATTAGAGTTGCCAACTTTTTTTCATGAATGCTGAAAATTTCTGGTTTGAGCATTCAGACACTTTATGTATTAAGTTTCTTTTAACTTAGCTCTTAAAGGCAGAAGAATGTTGCCATTAAAAAGGGAGAGTTTTAAACAAACAAACAAAAAAAGGATGCGTCTCCAGAAAAATTATTCGTCAAAATGTTGAAACAGAATTGCTGTTGTTTCAGCTAACCTTTTTATTTGTTTAATAACTATTATGTGGGATGCAAGTAGCAAAACCTGGTTGCCCACAGCAATAAGATTTCACTGCAGAATTACTGTGGGTCAAGCTGTTACATGCCACAGTTCCAGGTACCCTTTGAAAATTTAGTAACCCTATTTTACTTCTGAGCCAAAAAAAGTTAAATAAAATATAATGTTTGCATAGGCTGTTGGCATAAACATGCAATAGCCTGCATTCTTATTTCATGATCTGTTTCTCCATCCTCACTTCCCACAATTCATCTATTTGTCCCCTTTATGTCACCAGAAAATGGCACTTGCTATAATAACATGCTTGATTTCTTCTGAAATATGGAGATGTGGTGATTCATAGGGAAGAGCTGAGCAAGTTGCTTGCCTCACAGGTGACATCTATCCAAGAGGAGAAGCTAAAGTTCTTATCTGACATGGGCTCTTTAGAAAACGGGCAAAGTGAGGACTGTTTAGAAAAGTCCAGAGAGCTGGAGGGCAGTTCTCTGGGTTTTGCCATTGATAGAAATTAGAATTTGGGAGCATAGAAAATAGGACTCAGATCTGCTTTCTTTTCCTTTTCAATTCTTTTAAAACAGGGATGAGGTTCTCTGAATTTTGACTCATAATATATGCAACGCTTAGGCATAGAAAAATAACCTAGATGTCTCTTGATCTATATTAGTCTAGCTAAAAGGGGTTGTGTGTCAATTGATAAAATAGTAACACTTCACATATGTAGTCAAATGCAAGCCATAAGTATCTCTTATATTTTGGAAAAAAAATAGAGAAAGGTGTATATACATATCCTTACTTATTAATGTATTCTTCCCTCTGATTGCATTGGTAAATTGAAGCAGTATGGAAATCAGCAGGAGTCCTTTATGCCTTCAATGGAAGTACTTTAGACTTTTTTTCTAAGTGCCTTTTCTTTTCCTCCCCCCCCCCAAATTTCCAGCTCTCAGCATACTATCCAGGTAGAAATTAACCTCAACCTTACTTAGTTGTTTAAAAGCAGCTTTGATTTAACCTCATCCTCACCTTCCTTTCCATTATAAAATCTGTTTCACTAATCTCTGCTCAGGTCATATTCCCACTTTCAGGAATGCTCGTACACAAAAGTTCCTACCAGCTACTTGATTCCTTAACCTTTCCCAAAATAGATGTCGATCCCAATTAATCTTGCATGTAGTCTGACTCAAATATGCACATTCTTACATTAACCATACTTTATTAACTGAAGAGTTTAGGAACTTGTAGTTGTAGAAAAGGGAAACAAAGTAAAGAAACTAATTCAAACATTGTTCTCTATGGGTTGACCATGCAAATACAATTGCTGTCAACAAGGTTCAGACAAGCCAAGTCTTTCATTTCCCCATCTTGATTTGTTCCATGTGGTAGAATACAATCTGCTCTGTATCTGACATAATTCCATTAGACATTTCATCCATATGATCATTGGCCCCTTCTGATGCAGACAGGCAAGTACAAAGGCCTGTGTTGTATTTAACAGCTAAGCCAGGAATTTAGTCCAAGTATTCTGGGACAAAATTCAGTATCCTCTCCTTGTTCCTATCTACCTTTTCCACCTGTGCAACATGATTTCTCTCCATTCAGTTAAATTGTGGACATTAAAGGAAGGTGTCATTTTGTTGGATTTAATGGCCTTTAATTATTTCATTGCCATGAACCATTCATCTTCTCCAATGAGTTATTTTACCCAACCTCATCAACATTAGACTGAACTTAGGCATGACATTTATTTCCTGTTCCTGTGTGTCCATGGAGATTTCACAGCAGTTTTTCATGATGCATGGTTGAAACATAAGCTGAATTTTCCTTGCCTGGTTGTCATTGCAGCTGGAGATATATCTTGATGACTGTAAGGTGATGGAGGTGCCTTTGATCTCCTCTAGTCTGCCCTGAACAGCTCAAATATAATAACACTTGACACATTTTGTATGACCAATGATATCCACAGGGAGATTTTCCCTACATTGCAAGGGCAAAAGACTGTCCATTTCTTGCAATTATTAAATAACTGAAGGGAAGCATATGCATCACACAATGACCAATCTGAATTCAGAAAAAAACATATAAAGCTTTTAGTATCACCTGGATTTGCTTTTTTAAATTAATATAACAGAGAAGGACCAATCTATCATTCCATTCCCATAAAGATCTTAAAAGGTGCATATAGACACACTACAAACATGTATGGGCCCATCCAAATTTATTTTTAACTGGCTGGAAGATGTCACCACTAACCATATTTCCATCTTCTCTTAATACAAGCCTTGCCATCTGTATAGTTTGTGGTGCTTCAGAACTGATGATAATGATAATGACGATGATGGGTTTTACCCAGCACCTAGTTGCAATTGTCAGCTGCTGTGGACATACTCCTTCCCCTCCAGTTGTTGGCACTTCCCATCAGGGTCAGTTTGGCTTTGGCAACAGGAAGGCAGCAGAAATCTGCCCCTTTGCAATGAGTCAATCAAACACTTTGTGAGTACCAGACATAAAAATAATGTCCTGGCTGTTGGATAACTTGCAAAGCTTTGGTTGAAGCAAGATAAGTATACTTGCTAGTTCCTGTCAGTTGTTTTTAGGCAGTGTGAGAGCAAGCAAGAGTGAGTGAGCGTGTGAATGAAAACATGAGAAAGAGTTTGGGACAGAACAAGTAATAAAGTGAAGGAGTAGGAGAATTATAAAGTCAGAAAGCAAGAGCAAAAGAAAAAGAAAAAGTGAGAAAGACTGACTGCCCAAGTGACAGAGAAAAACAAGTGAATGAGAATGACACGAATGCATGAGAGACTGAACAAACCAGAAGAGCAAATGAAAAATGAGCAAGGTGAAGGAGAAAAAAAAACAAAGTTAAGAGAGAGGGAGGGAGGGAGGGAGGGAGGGAGGGAGAGAGAGAGAGAGAGAGAGAGAGAGAGAGAGAACACCAGCAATTGAATACGAAAGATTAAGAAAGGAGGAGAGGGAGGGAGAGGGAGGGAGGGGGAGGGAGAGACAGATCTGAACACCTGCAAAATTGTTGGGGGCCTCCCAGGCTGACTAGAAAGCCCCCTCTCTACCTTCTGGATCAGGTTCTGATAGATGGTAAACATCCAAAAGTCTAGATATCTGTCAAAACTCACTCCCTGTTCCATCCACATCCCACATTAGGAAGAAAAATTGGGAGACTTTTTTTCCTGCTGGCAGGAAACCTATGAATCACTTTCCTAACTTGTCCCACATTAGAGCTGTCAGAACAGTACCACTCATGGGTCTACTTACTAAATCAGAACACAAATTGGCTGTTGGGACAGAGTAAATTATTCTGGCATACTTTTGTGCCACCTCATCAAGTTGATGAAACCATGGTAACTCAGGTATCTGGAGGTTCGTAAAAAGCAATTGGCCTTTCTCCCACAGGTAATATCCAGTAGCATAATGCCTGAAGGAGGGCATTGATTTCCTTTGATATAATGTATTTCATCACATATGAGTCCACAAACTTCCCAAAACTTTTTTTCAGACGCTTCATATATTAATCTTCTGTAACAATTCATCTGATAGAACATCTTTTCTTGAACCAGGCCAATCACAACTTGTAGTACAATAATCCAATTACAAAACTGGCAACTCTGAAAATATATTTATTTATCGCATTCCTACGCCCACCCCTTTCACACAAAGTGACTTTGGGTAGAGTACAGCAATTGAATATTAAAAAAAAAAACCAAATAGATAAAAAGCACTCATTATAAAAATATAAAAAGACATATTAAAATGAGAACATGATCAACAATTTTAAAATAAGCAAAACTCCCCAAAACAACACAGCTTGAAGCCACCAGGTTTTGCACCAAGGTTGAGACAAAAAATTCAGGTCCTGGACATTTTATTTCATATTCAAAACACTAGCCATAAATACCATTTGAAGCCTAAAACATTTTTCACACAGTCACTTTGTATGTCTTTCAACTGGAAATGTTACCGATTTAATCTGGAACTTCAATCATGATATATCTGAGAGGTCATATATCTTTTATCACTTTAACTTTTTTTTTTTAGATTTAGACTTTTATTTTTACTCTTGATGTATCCTTTATGCTTTTTTCCAAGTAGCTGGCCTGGCTCAACCATGATCTTACTATATCGCTCCTGACGGGGTTTTTTTTTTTTTCTTTGTAATTTATTTATTTATTTAGGGGATTTTAATATTGTGATTTTAATTGTTTTTATCCATCAGCCCACCTCCTCCTTGTACACGTCTTTATTATATGTATGTTTTGTCCATATTTGTATTTTTATGTGTTTTATTGTACGCCGCCCCGAGTCCTTCGGGAGAGGGTGCGGCTAAGAAATAAATATTATTATTATTATTATTATTATTATTATTATTATTATTATTATTATTATTATTATTATTATTATTAATATTAATAATATTATTATTATTATTATTATTATTATTATTATTATTATTATTATTATTATTATTATTATTATTATTATTATTATTATTATTAATATTAATATTATTAATATTAATATTAATATTATTTTTAAATGACTGTATCCTAACATTCTTATGCTGGTCTATCAAATAAATATTAGATCTAATTTGTTATGTATCTGCCACTCTTTCTTGAATTGCTGGAATTTTTTATTCATCTAAAAATATTACCAAATAGTTTACCTTCACTTTATTTTGTCTTTTAGCAAAGTCCATTCAGTAGCAATACTCACAAAATGTTTTACTGCTGGCCTCTACCTCCCTTCTCAAATACCCACATATGGAAGTCAGAAAAAAGAAAAAGAAACATGAGTTGGCTACAGAATCATTTTGCCTTTAGGGAAGTTATCAGCAGTAAATGCATTCTTGTGGCAGTACCTAGGAAAAAGAGTTGCATATATAATTTCACATTTATTTCTGCCTGATAGCTGAGGGAGTACAGCACAGGAAGCAACTTCTATCCCTCAGTATTTGTCATGGAGCGTTGGAGATCCCTTGTTTTTTGTAAATGTCTATGATGCCCCCCCAGGCATTTATGTGTTTGTCTTTTGTGTGATCTTAGACAGGGTCCTTAGTTCCAGGCCGTAAGCCTGCAAAACTGATGCTTGTGCTTTCCTACATCCCACAGAGTCCGTGAATGATAACAGCCAGGGGAAAGGGCCTTTTGGCCAGCTGGCATTGTAAATTTATTATAAGGCAATAAAATATGAAATAGCAAAGGCACCTTAGGAAATATGTTTGCTTCATGAAAAACCTTCTTTCTCCTTTGGTCATAAAGTAGCTGAAGTTCACGAGAAAGTTCCCTTTATAAGACGTTAATGAATGTTTAATTGGACTGCAAAAGAAGATATAAACATTGAGAAGATATTTTATACAGTAGGGAGTTATAAGTCACTGAGTAACTACAAGCCTTAGCATAATCATCTGCGGTACAAATTAAGCTCTGACCATTTTGCATCACCAGGGACAAATTTACTCACCTGATTGTTATCTGGCTCTTCTGTATCCATCAGAGTGGCCTTTCCCCACTGCCAGGTTATAATTCTCTCCACCCATCCTTGAATCAGACAGGCTGCCCATATTGGCTGCGCCTATCTTCCCTCTATTGCCTTTGCTCTGATTTACTTCTGAATGATGTCCTGATGTGGCAAGTACGGTGCATGACAAACATTTTCTCTCTTCCTCTGCATCTCATGGCAGGGAAAATACAAAAAAAAAAAAAAACCTCCCACCAATCTGCATCAATGGGGGAGGGTTTGGCTGTGCGATTCTGTCCCTCATCTCTCAACTTTGCCCTCATTCTATCATATCACAGGATGAATAATGTATTGTAAAAACAAAACCTGGTGTCACAGAGAAAACTGAGTCATAAGCATCATTTTTAATTAAGATTTTTCTCCTAGTCTTTTCCTTTTTAATAATAAGGCCCATCGTTCTAACCTGTACTAAACTGGTAATACCTAAGAATCATCATACAATATATGTAAGGAGCATGAAGATAACCTTGGAGTACTATCCAGAAACTGTTCAATTGGCGCAAAGTCTAGGACAAGCAAAGAGTATTAATACTACCTCTTCCATGAGATATAAGTCTTTCCTTGGAAGGTCTTGTGCAATTCTGATAGAGCAGCAATACAACTTTCTGACATTCAATTGTTTAGGAAGACAAGGGCAGATTGACAACAGATGATGCCACCCAGAAAAAGGGGAGAGGGACTACATGCCTTAGACTGAAATACTAATTGTGACTCTGATCATATCTACTACTAGTCACCTGACTTCATTCTGCTGTAATCAATGGGCTATTAGGATCAATTGATCTCCCCTTTCACCTTTGAATGTTTCAGGAGAAAACACTATTTTAACAACAGTACAAATAAGGATTACCTCACCCATGATTTATCACTTAAGGTTACCTCACCCATGATTTATCACTTTGTGGTTTAAACCTACACTGAGAGCTTATGCACCAGAGATAAATTCCTTGAATGTCCAATCACACTTGGCCAATCAAGACTCTTCTCTTCCATTCCATCCCATTGGCTGGGGAATTGGTGAAGTAGCATCATGAGGACTCATGGCCTATAATTTTGAGCAGAAGAATAGTTATTGGGAAAGAATGAAGCAGAAAGCAAATTATTCTTTTTTCATTTTTTGTCAACATTATTTACAATTACATTATAAATCTCCTGTGTGGGAAACCAGCTTGTCATCATCTACATTCAGATACTTTCTTGTCCAAAATGATGCCCAATGGGGTAGCTACATTGGACTTCTTTAATCAAAAGAAAAGCTAACTAATGTGTAACCATACAAACTTTTGCACACTCACTACTATCCACTCCCAATACACAGAGTCCTTAGAAAGTAGTATTATATACAAAAGTGACATTAGAGGGAGGATCAAGTGAAGGAGGAAATGCCAAAGGAAAAGCAAGAGACAGAAATAATTTCCTAAAATGACCTTTAACAAAGCAGTAATTAGGTATGATACAGACAGTATAATGCTGATAAGCTGGTTAACACACGTAGTATGTAAAAACATTGGTTCCTGTTTAACTCTTAAGAAATGATATTTAATTTACAAAGGCTATAGCAGTTCTTTGTCATCACACAAAATAAACATTATTTATTAATAACACATTTCTTTCTGCCAGAGATAAAGACTATACATGTCCTAGCTTCTGCTTGAACACTCAATTTGTTAGAAGCCTGTACATAACAAAATATCTGGTGCAGAATTCTTAAAATCCAAGCATAAGTTAATGCAATTGCTAATCTATATAAATAAATATGTAATGTTTGTTTGTTCAAAATCTCAAATCTCCAAAAGTTCTTCACCGTTTGCTTTGAAATTTTGAGACAACGTTGCATTCAAATACTCACATGTTTCTATATATGTATATTATATAGATGTCACATCGGTGACAGGTAAAAACATGTTTTTCTCCTCTTTCCTCCCACCGGGGCCTTTACAGTCTGAGGCAGGGTGGCGCCTGCACCTCAGCCGCCTCCCCCTGCCCAGCCCAGCCCAGCGGAGCTCCAGAGGAGACGGAGGCAGAGCATCTCCTCAGACTGGCTGGCTACATGCGCTCTCCACCACCCCCTCACAGCGAGCCAGCTACGGCCTCGCCAAGGCAGCTCTAATGGGGGCGGCGGCAGCGGTGTCAGTCTGAGGCACAGTGGGGTGGTGGCTGCAGTGGCTGCAGCATCTCTGGATGAGGCCGCGGCTGGCAAGGGCTGCCTCGCGTCTTTCCTCCTCCTTCTCCTCCTGCTCCTCAGAGGACGCTGGCCGCCTCCTCTCGCTGCCTGCCACTGAGGGAAGCTGGGTCAGGGGCAGCAGCCACCTTCTCCTCCTCTCTTCCTCAGCCAGCATTTGAGGGAGGTGTCATCATCGTCGGTGGCAGCGCCGGGCCTTCCGTCGGCCCCAATGCAGCAGCAGCCATAGTAGCCTGACTCAGCAGCGGAGGCATGGGAGAGGAAGAAGATGGCAGAGCCCGCTATGCTGCCTTGGTGGGCCGGCAGTAGCAGCAGAAGCAGCAGAAGCACTGGCTTGGATGACTTCCTGCCCGACCTGCTGGCCCAGCCGACGCCGCTTCCCCTGGCTTCCAATGCTGCCTCCATCTCAGTCTCCTCCTGCCCTCCTGGGGCATCTCCACTGCAGAGCCTGGTGCTGCTCTCGCAGGGAGGAGGAGGCATCGGGGGTCCAGCAGGTGCCCAGTTGAAAAAGATCACCAATGTGACCCCAGCGCAGATCTCGGCCAGCCTCAGCTCCAACAACAGCATTGCCAAAGACACAGAGAGCTATGATGACCTGGACAAGTCACACCGAGGACTTCTCCTCCTCTGAGATCCTGGACGTCTCGCTCTCCCGGGCCATCGACTTGGGGGAGCCTGAGCGCAGCTCCTCCGAGGAGATGCTCAACAACTTCCACGAGGCCGACAGCCCCGACACCATCTCCCCCAACCAGCCTCGCCCGGCCCACAGCCTGAAGCCTGACCAACAGCAGCACCCACCCGCCGCCCCACTACGCCCATGGGAGACACCCTCAGCCTCCCTTCCATGCTGGGGTCTGGAGGGGCCCCATCCAGCCCATCCTTCCGGGGCTGCCCATCGCAGGGAACTTGGAGGGCACCAGACCAGGGCCTGCGGGATCATCCTCCATGGCGGCTCTTGCAAGGGCCACCATGGCTCACTTCCATGCCTCTGCCAGGGGAGCTGTGGCTGGTGCAGTGAGTGGCAGGACCCACCAGGTGGACAAGACCCTCACGAACCTTGCCGCTGCTGGTAACGGCATGGCCCTGCCCGGAGGGAACCACCCTGGGAATGTTTCTTTCTTCGCATGCTTTTGGTAAATGTGCCCGGTCCAACGTCTTTCCAGCAATTGAAAATTGTTTCTCACATGGACAATTATATGTTGCATGTTCTAGAGTCGGCAAACCAGACAATCTCTATATCTGCACAGACAATGGAACAACAAAAAATATTGTATACCCACAAGCATTGTGAAATTAAACATATTAGAAACTTGCACTTTCTCTTTTCTTTCTTTTCCATTTAACCAGACTGGGCCACAGCAATGCTGTGTGGAGTGTAAGTGTAAGGAGATGTACATTGGGGCAAAGGATCCTAATTTCAAATATAACTGGTGAGGTGGGAACTTGAATATGTGATGATACAAATTCTCGGGGCTATTATTACAGGATCAACAGTAGGAATAGAAATATAATTATTTCTATAATATATAATATAAATATAAAATAATGATAATCGTCCCAGTTGACTATATGTCAGTATCAATTCACTGGGTGTTATTGTATCATAGAAATTTCATGTTACAAAAGTGCCTTCTGTATAGGGGTAACAGTGTGTTGGCTTGCAAAACTTTAGATTAGCTTTTAGATTAGCTTTAAGATTAGATATCCCAATTTGCATAGAATAGCAAGGTTTGGATCTAATTATGCTTTAAAAGGCTGAAATGTACATCTGAAGGGATAATTGCTGTGAGTGTGAATTAAATAAGAATTAATAAATTAGGCATAGTTGCATATGATGCTCCAATTAAGGGTGAAAGTGAACAAGCCAGTAATGAATTAGAGGAAATTGTGCAACATTGTAACTTTTTCTGTGGAAAATCGCATTCCATTAGATGACATCAATAGATATATCAGAGGAAAACCAAATGGAGAAAAATGAATGGTAGGAACATTCAGGAAAAAAAACAACAGGCTACCCATGTCCTGACACCTGCCTTACCTCTCGGTAGGCAGATCCAGAAGCCCCATCCAGCAAGACCCTGCATGGCACCGGCATACTTCTTCTGCTTGCTCGTAGCCACTATGGAGCAGGAGGCTGAGCAATGCACCAGTGCCATCGCCATGAGGTGAGGTGCGGGGAAGAGCTGCTCTACGCACCAGGTACCAGCTTTCTGCAGGGCCCCTGCAGCCAAGTCCTGACACATGCCTCACCTTGCAGTCATGGCACGAGCACATCACTCAGCCTCCTGCTTCGTTGCAGTCACGAGCAAGCAGAAGAAATGGGTCTGCTTCCACATGGGCTCCTGTTGCAGTTCTCGCTTTTATCCAGGTCTTGAGGGACTTACAGAACCTCAAAAGGGATGGACCTAATCTAATTTTGGGGAGAGAGGTGAGAATGCTCTATAAGGTGAGTGTCGTAATAGAAAAGGAGCTACCAAATGCAAATCCTAATAGGATGGCATCCACAGCATGCCCTCTCTGCTAGATTCAATTGTGCAGGCTGGTTATAATCAGAGAGAGGCATTCCTTCAATTAATCTAATCCCATGCCATGGAGGACTTGAAAAGTCAAAGCCAGCACCTTGAATGGAACCTGAAAGCAGACTGGTAACTAATTCAGCTCACACAGCAGAATTTTTAATCCATGTGTTTTCTAGAACAAACCTCGATGCATTCTGCACTCACTGAAGCTTCCAGAGATTATCATGGACAACCCCATGTATATCTCGTTATATTAGTCGAATAGGGAGGTAGATTGCAGCTGGGGTGATTGTTTCCAATTCTATTGCCAACTTACAGAATGGTATTTTAAAGCTAAAAGCCAATAATATCAGGCTGGACAGCATTATCTATTCGCCTGGCATCATCTGATTCCAGACTCATTGGAGCAATCACAATTTATGTGTGTGAAATACCTGCAACCTATTGTCCCTAGAAGTGCTTTTCTGCATGTTGAGAGGAACATAGTAAAACTCCTTGAATCCCTCAACTCTTTCAGGAAAGAAGGATGCAATTTACTTGCAGTTCAAAGAAAGCAGAATCCAGAAACATACTGTGGAAGACGCATGGATGACCCAAGCAGAGTAACGGTGACCACCTGAAATGACCTTGCAATATATTTGTAGTGTTTGTAATACTATGTATTAAATGGTGTCTTCCTGAGATTATGAATCTGATCTCATAATGTTCATTTCATTTGGAATGCTATCTCACTTACGTCAATAAGGCCTTTTTTCAAAGTCTATGTATTATTCATAAGAATGTAGTCCGTAACTTCATTCCTGCTTAGTTATTTCTAGAGCAAATGTAATGAGGCTTATGAAAAGAGTGAACTACATTTTTAATGCTTCTCCCACTTTCCTTAAACAACCTGCAGCTACCAAGTCAATCATTTGTGAAGCTCAGACTTTAGCTTCCTCTACCTTAGCGGTAGCTTCCCTGAACGGATGTAATGATGATTAAATGATTTTTTTTTTTGCTCAAAACATAGGCAAATTTGATTCAAAAAACACATAGGAACCAGATGCATCGAGTTAGAAGGGTTTATTTTTGAATTTTAAATAATTACATTTCTGATTATGCTGCCATTTCAAATGTGTTTCCAAGGACAGATTCATATATTTAGATTTAAGGCTATGCATATATATGTGTGCTGAAAATAAAAGTAGCTCTTCCATATACATATGCATGTATTTACATTTTATACACAGGCTTTCCTGGCATCTGAGCAAAAAAGCTACCTGAGTAGTTCACAGATGGGAAAATTCCAGGTGATCCGCAGGGATACAAGTTAGATTAGAATTTAAAAAAAATCCCAGAAAACATAGATATAAAACATTTCCATCCTGTTTCCAAAATGCTACGTAGATCTATTTATTAAATAGATTATATATAAATTATAATAAATTATTACATCCCTGCGACCAATTCGCTCGCACAGAGAGGGACTCCTCCAGGTGCCGTCCACTAGACAGTGTCGAGGGGCGGCGCCTAGGAGTAGAGCCTTCTCTGTGGTGGGCCCAGCCCTGTGGAATGACCTCCCTCCGGATATTAGGACGACGTCCGACCTCCGTTCCTTCAGAGTTAAGCTCAAGACCCACCTATTCCAAGTAGCTGGCCTGGCTCAACCATGATCCAACTATATCGCTCCTGACAGGTTTTTTATTAATGTAATTCAATAGAATTTATTTATCGGGGTTTTTAAATATTGTGACTTTTTAATTGTTTTAATTGTTAATTGTTTAATTGTTTTTTAGCTATTAGCCTACCTCCTCCTTGTATACGTTTTGTATACATTTTATATACGTCCTTGTTATATGTATGTCCTGTCCAGATTTGTATTGTATTGTATTGTACTTTGTACTTTATTTGTTTTATTGTACGCCGCCCCGAGTCCTTCGGGAGAGGGTGCGGCTTAGAAATAAATATTCTATTCTATTCTATTCTATTCTAAATAACCTGCCATTTAGCTTGACTTAAAAACACGTTATCTTTTGATAATTCTGATAATTTATATAACATAAAGTTTGAGCCCTAAATAGAATTCCCCACTCTGCATCCTATGGATACTTCAGGTCCCTTTCAGCCCTATGATTCTGGATGGCCACTCTGGAGAGATGGGTTGGGTGGGACCTAGAAAATAATATTATCTGCAGCCGCCCTTTGTCTTTGGATCAGTGCAGCCCCTTAAATCAGGGGTGTCAAACTTGCATCACCATGGCAGCATCACATGACATTTCACAACACTTCCACCCTTCGGTAAACCGGGTGAGGGCGTGGCCAGCATGTAACACATTCCGCCCGTGGGCTGCAGGTTTGACAGCCCTCCCTTAAATCAAGCCAAGGTCCACTTTTAGGAAATTGGTGAAGGCAATTTCTTCCATTTTGGAGAACATTGAGAAAGGGTTTTAATCGGATGGAAATCTGTTTGTATTTTGATTTTCTTATCAGGTATTTTAGGGATTGTGTGTTATTATCAGCTACATAGAGTCATTTGTATATAAATGTTGATAATAAATAATGAAGAAATGCCACCTATTTTGTATATCGCACTGACATCCAAGCATAAGAAGTAGGTAATTTCAGAACAACGCACTTTAATCAGCCCCAAGGTTTTGTTTATCTAAGTTTCATCTGACCTATGGTGATTGGTTGATGCTGGTCAGCAGTTGTTATTAGTGGTGCTGATGGGGGTGGCAGTCTGTGACTGTGTGCACATATACACACAAACACATATGTATACAAATACATACATATATATACACACAAACCCATGCAATACACATGACTGATCTAATAATTATTCAATAAGTGAACAAACTACATCCAAGTCTAAATGCTCATGTTCCATTCAACTCTTCTATTTCCCAGTGCGCATCTTTGAGTTTGTGCCCAGGCTACAAGCATGGGCTTGTGAAGCATGTTTCTATCAATTTGCTATCTCCTGCCCATAGTATAGGTAGTCCTTAATATATGACCACAATTGGGGCCAGAATTTTTGTTGCTAAGCAAGACAGTTGTTAATTGAGTCACATCCAATTTTATGATTTTTTTTCCAGGGTTGGTAAGGGAATTCCTGCACATAAGTGAATCATGCAGTCATTAAGCAAATCCGGCTACCCTACATCGACTTTGCTCATCAAAAGCCAGCTGGGAAGATTGCAAATTGCGATCATATAACCCTTAGAAGCTTCAACCCATCATAAATACAAGACGATTGTCAAGCACCTGAATTTTGGTTTCACCACCATGGAGATGATGCAACAAACCTAAGTACAAGGACTGGTTGTAAGTCATTATTTGCAGTGCTGTTGCAACTTCAAACAGTTGCTAAACAAATGGTCATAAATCAAGAACTACTGGTATAGCAAAGCTTTCCTATATTTTTAAAAACACCTTTGAGTTGCAATATAGGAATACTTCTATTTTGCTTCTATGGAATTGGAACTAGCCGTTCTTGCTCACTACAAAATTTCATTGGTCCCACAGTAGAATATAGCAATGGAAATACAACCTTTTCTCCACAGCTTTGATTATTGTAGTAACAGAGCTATGAAGGTGTCATGTGGAGAGAACAACAACAAATAAAAGCTTTGTGTTAGCGTCAAAGGAGATAATGTATCAAGGGGAGTGAAAATGTACAAACATCCCGGAAAACATAGGAAAGGAAATGAACTAATGGGAAGGGAACGATCCCTAAAATAATTGTAATAATAAAACACGGGCAATAGTAGGCAAGTACACAGAGGAGGCAGACGAAAACCTTGTCTTCATTGCATGAATGCGAAGAGCAAGTAGCAAGGGAACAATAAATAGATCTTACAGAAGCTAAAGACTGGTCTGAACATAACCTGGCTTTGTTGACAACCCATTGGATTGGCAGTGGAATCGGGGTGGGGTTGTTGTCCCCAATTCGGGTCTGAGCCTGGTGCCGAAGCCAATGATGGATGCCAGACATGAGGTGCAGGTTTTCTTATTGTTTTTTATTGGAGTACTCCAAGGAAAAGCATTCCTGGTCAAAAGGCCAAGAACCAAGAACAAAGGATTAAGAAAGTTTTATACATTTTCACAAAAGGAGAAAGTGGGACAAGGTGAGATAACAAGAAATATCATCTAATAAACATTTTTAGTAATAATTCTACAATTTGTTCTATTGGTCTCTAGCTGTTCCTATTCCTAAACCTTGGCTAATGAATGCCACAGGAGTTATCTAATTCACATTTCATTTGCTGCAGGCCATCCCTAACTTCTAGCTGAGGTCTGCCAAATTGTCTAACTACCCATAATTGCTACAAACTTTACACATGCATATTTCTTGTTGATGATCATTCTTTGTTCTTGCCAGACAGACCCCCAGAATTACAGTCTTCCTGCTTTACTTTCAAGTGTGTGCTGTGACCTTGCTTTAGCAGCAAGCCCATCAGGGTGGCATTTGGAGGCTCACCAAACTGGGCAGAATCCTAGCTAGAGGATTGCCAGAACCTGTGTGAATCCCCAACAGCCCACCACTCCAGATCCAATGGGTTGTCAACAAAGCCAGGTTAAGTTCAGACCAGTCTTTAGCTTCTGTAAGATATATTTATTGTTCCCTTGCTGCTTGCTCATCCCATTCATGCCGTGAAGACAAGGCTGGCCACGCCCACCCCTCCTCTCCCCTCCCAGGAGTCTTCATACAGCCTGCTCATCATTCCAGGTAAGTTCAGGGCCTGCACAGAGCCTGAGGAGGGCAAACAATGGACCTACCAGTAGTTCCGGAAGTCTGAAAATGGGCTTGTTTCCTGCCTCTGAAAGGCCTCCAGAGTCCAGGGGAGCAGTTTTTGCCCTCCTGAAGACTCGAAGAAAGCTTCTGGAGCCTGGGGAGGGCGAAAAATGCACCCTCCCTGCTGTGGTGCAGGAGGCTAAGTAGGCCATACCCTGTGAACCTGTGAACCTGTGAAATTTTTAAAGCCCACCCCTCAGTGGAATTCCTGAAGTCAATTTAAGAAAGAGGAACTGTGTGAGAAACAAGCTGCTCAAGCAGCTCTACGAAATTGTCTATAACCTCTAATAAACTCATTTGGATAGTTTTGTGCCATGTTCACCTCAACTGGTACTTCAAAGCCCCCCCCCCCCTCATTTCACACAGATTTCTCTCTGCAGGCACGTGAGCTGTTACCCCAGATCAGCTCCACTGTACATGCGCTCATGCCTCATGCCAGCCAGCAGGTTTTTGGGTCTCTGCCACACATGCGTGGGGACGGGTGCATGTGGGAGATGGGGGGCATGCATAAGGGTGGGGGCATGAGCACATGCATGGGGGCTGCACATGAATGCATGGAGATGGGGCCAGGACACATGCATGCATGGCGGTAAGGGGAGCATGGGGGGAGCACATGCATGGGGAACACGGCACACACGGGAGGTCACATACATATGTGTGCATGTGGGGGGGTGGTGTCACACCAATGGTGAGTTTCAATTTATTTTACTACTGGTTCATGCCTGCATGAACCGACAGGAACCCACCTCTGGGTCACATGTGCATTGCATTATGGGTACTCACATGCTTTTGGCATGCAACAACAAAAAGGTTAACCATCACTGACCTAGAGGACTGCTTGGAAAACAACTGCTGCTTCTGTCTGGAATGGAAATACAGGTGAAAAGCAAAGATATTCCATGCCATTCTTACAGCACTGATTTAAGAAGGACAGAAACCAGAAAATAGGGTCTGTTACTAGTTTTGTCTGGAAACATGTTATGGTTGTTTAATTAAATATCTGGAAGGGTATTTATTATTTATGCTTTTGTTAGATTTGTAAACAAATCTCCAGCAACTGAAGGCATTGTACATAATAATCCATCATTTTTTTCTAAATGTTGATAAAACCAGATGTCTTTCTAGGCAGAATCTATAATACTTTGTCTCCATGCCATTATTTACATCTGAATTTTCTAAAACAGTCTTCCCCATTTTGGATACTTCAGCGTGGAACATTTACATAATGATTATGTTGTTGCACATTTCCTTAGTATTATTGGTTACTTTAATAGTCTCTAGGACTTCAATTTGTGTGTGTTTTAATACATTCTCTATTTGCAAGAGCCATGGCAGAAGAATTTGGAATTCTAGGAATCTAGGGAAAGAATTAAATGTTTACTTCCGTTTTCTTCCAAAAGAGTCTCATCAAATAAAACTCAACAGCAATCCAGGAAATGACTCTTGATTGGACCTGAATAGTTTAATCAAGAAATTCTTTTCAGCAATTATACATGTGATGATGATGATGATGATGATGATGATAATAATAATAATAATAATAATAATAATAATAATAATAATAATAATAATAATAATAATAATAATAATAATAATAATAATAATAATAATAATAATAATAATAATAATATATTAAATTTATTAGCCGCTCCCTTTCCAGACAGGACTCGGGGCGGCGTACAATGGAGCATATAAAACATATACAACACATAAACATACATATATACAGGACATACATGCACGGAGGAGGTAACAAATTACATCACATTGGACAATTAAAAATCACCATTAAAAACACCCCAATTGTAAAACACAATTTAAAATTTAAAATTTTTAAAATTTAAAAGAACTGTCAGGAGGAGTAAGAAAAATTTACGGTTGGGCCAGGCCAGATAATTGAAAGAGGTGGGTCTTCAGCTGTACACGGAAGGAGCGGAGATCGGAAGTAGTCCTGATGTCACGGGGGAGGTCATTCCACAGGGCTGGGCCCATCACAGAGAAGGCTCTGCTCCTGGGTGTCGCCCCCCGACACTGTTTGGCGGATGGCACCCGAAGAAGTCCCTCTCTGTGTGAGCGGATTGGTCGTAGGGATGTATGGGGCAGGATGCGATCCTGCATGTAACTAGGCCCTGTGCCATGAAGCGCTTTAAAGATCATAATCAAAACCTTGAAACGCACTCGGTAGACTACAGAAAGCCAGTGCAGCTCGCGCAGGAGAGGTGTTACAGGGGAGTATCTAGTCCTCCCCATAATCACCCGCGCGGCCGCGTTCTGGACCAACTGCAGTCTCCGAGTGCATCTCAAGGGAAGCCCCATGTAGAGAGCATTACAGTAGTCCAGGCGAGACGTCACTAGCGCATGGGTGACTGTGCGTAGGGCATCCCGGTCCAATAAGGGGCGCAATTGGCGCATCAGGCGAACCTGATGGAACGCCCCCCTTGCCACGGCTGTTACATGGTCATCCATGGACAGCCGGGCATATAGGAGGACGCCCAAATTGCGCACCTGTTCCATGGGGACCAGTTGCACGCCCCCGATGGCCAGAGATGGAAGCAACTGGTTGAACCGGGAGGCCGGAAGCCACAGCCACTCCGTCTTGGAAGGGTTGAGTTTTAGTCGGTTGTCATCCATCCAGACCCGTACGGCCTCCAAACACCGGGACATCATTTCGACGGCCTCATTGGGGTGGTTCGGGGTGGAAATGTATAGCTGAGTATCATCAGCATACAGATGATATCCCACCCCAAAACCACGGATGATCTCGCCCAGCGGTTTCATGTATGTGTTGAACAGGAGAGGCGAGAGCACTGACCCCTAAGGCACCCCACATGTGAGTGACCTCCGGGTCGATCTCTGCTCCCCTGCCAACACACGTTGCGTCCGGTCAGAGAGGTAGGAGCCAAACCACCGTAAAACGGTGCCCCTGACTCCTAGCCCCTCTAGCCGGTGCAACAGGATACCATGGTCGATGGTATCGAACGCCGCCGAGAGATCTAATAGGACCAGGATAGAGGAACAGCCCCTATCTCTGGCCCTCCAGAGATCATCAACCAATGCGACCAAGGCCGTCTCCGTGCTGTGCCCGGGTCGGAAGCCGGACTGGCGCGGGTCTAGATAATCATTCTCCTCCAGGTGACGTGGGAACTGTTGTGCTACCACACTCTCTACAACCTTCGCTAAAAAAGGAAGGTTGGAGACTGGACGATAATTGACTAGGTCCATTGGGTCCAGGGAAGGCTTCTTGAGCAGGGGCCTCACCACCGCCTCTTTCAAGGTGGTCGGTAGGAGCCCCTCACCCAACGAAGCGTTCACTAGGCCCAGGAGCCAGTCGCGTGTAACCTCCCAGGATGCCAGTACAAGCCAGGAGGGACACGGGTCCAATAAACATGTGGTAGGTCGCAGACGTCCACGCAACCTGTCCAAATCCTCGATGGCAACCGAGTCAAACTCCTCCCAAAGCGGTTCCTCAAGACTCGCCGCGGGCATCTCAGATGGACCACTGAAAGGGGCCCATCCCATCCGGATTTGAGCGACTTTGTCCTGTAGATATTTCCCAAACTCCTCTGCTCTGCCCTGTAAAGGGGCTTCCCGCGGTCTCTCAAACAAGAGGGAGCGAGTCACCCGAAACAGGGCGGCAGGGCGGTTATCTGCAGACGCAATAAGAGCGGCACAATATTGACGTTTGGCCGCTCTTAATGCCACAAGGTACGTCCTCAAATAGGCTCGTGCCTGTGCTCGGTCAAATTCGGAACGGGAGGATCTCCAACGACTCTCTAGGCGTCTCTTGTGGCGTTTCATCACCCTTAGCCCCTCGGTGAACCAAGGGGCCAGGGTGGTTCGTCGCCGCAGGAGAGGCCGCAAAGGCGCCACCCCGTCTAGGGCCCCGGTAGTCGCACTATTCCATGCGTCTACCAGGTCCTCTACTCGGGGGCGGGTCAGGTCCACAGGAGGTGGCCCAAGCTCCGTCTGGAACCTATCTGGTTCCATCAGGCGCTTGGGGCGGAACCATCTAATACCTTCCGGCTCCGCCTCCCCGCAGCGGGGTGTAGCACCAGGGAAGTCAAGCCGGAGAAGTGAGTGATCTGACCATGACAGGGGAATAATAGTTGGATCCCCTATTCCCAGATCACTCGTCCACTGGCCAGAGACAAAGACAAGGTCCAACGTGTGGCCTCCCTCGTGAGTAGGGCCCTGAATTAACTGGGTCAGGTCCATGGCTGTCATGGAAGCCATGAACTCCCGAACCCCCTCAGATGCTTCTCCCATCGACGGCAGATTAAAATCCCCCATCACTACAAGTTTGGGGGTCTCAACTGCCACTGATGAGATCAGCTCGAGGAGTTCAGGCAGGGCCGCTGATGTATAGCGAGGAGCCAGGTATACTATCAGCAGGCCCAACTGCCTCCCTGGGCCCCATCTCATGACGAGGGACTCACACCCGGATGTCTGTGGCACAGTGAACTCTCTCGGCTCCAAGTCTTCCCAGATAATCACTGCTACCCCACCGCCCCTTCCCTGGGCCCGAGGCTGGTGAAATGCTCGATAACCTGGCGGGCACATTTCCACGAGGGGTAAACCTCCCTCGTGGCCCAACCAGGTCTCGGTTATTCCTGCGAGGTCCGGCTCCCCCTCCAAAATTAGATCGTGGATGAGGGGGGCCTTATTGACAACGGACCTCGCGTTGCATAACAGCAGTCTCAGGCCTTGGGTCTGTAGATCCTGACCACCTAGTATGCAGGGGTTGGTACAAACGACCGGGAATGACCAAAAACCCCGGTCTCCCAACCGACTACGCGTTCTTGATCTGTCCTCGCACCTGCCCCTCCCCACGACCGTTGGTATCAGGGAGCCCTGTGCAAGAATGCTATCTTCCCTCTCCTCCCCCACTCCGCTCCCTCCTCCTTCGACCACACCTAGGTGCCTGGCTCTCCCATCCCTCCTGACCTGTTCCCCCCCCATCCCTATAACCCCTTACAACTTTTAAAAAACATTAAATTAAAAAACCCCTCAACGTGCGCTTCCTCCACCTCTCTGGGTTAATGAACCCGTCCTCAAGGTGGGCCCTCGAAAGGGCAGGAGGCCATAGCTGCGAGAGGGGGGAATCTCGTAGCTGTAGTAGGTCTAGCCTCGTATATAGCATAATTAGACAGGGCCAAGTTCATCAAGTGGGAGCTGTAGATGTTAATGTGTATCAGCGGCCGCAATTCCCAATAATAATAATAATAATAATAATAATAATAATAATAATAATAATAATAATAATAATAATAATAATAATAATAATAATAATAATGCAATGGAAGCATTAAGTGTGAGTAGTAATATGAGTATCATCTGGTGCAACTGTAGAGATGGCCCTTACCTAAAGAGCCAGCAATTCAGAGCTGTAACTTCACAAAAATGAATATGTATGTGAAATTGTAGCTCTCACTTTGAAGTTAATGATTCATATTGCAACACTAAAGCTGTCCGTAGAGTTTCTTCAACTGGGATTTTTAATATTACAGAAGGATACATTATTAATTTCAGAGAAATAGAAACAATTATGTACAGTGGGAAACAATTGTTTTCCCTGTTTTAGATCTGTGATAAATAATGGTGAGCGCCAGCAAATTTCAGAGAAGAAGTACCAGAAATAATATGATCAGTTCATATTATAGATGTCCTGTATTTATTTAACCCAGAGGAACATCCAATCTGGGTTTTGAGTGGTTAAAAGACATACAAGGTGGACCATAGATAGGAATTCAATGACAGAAGCATGCCATGGGAAGGGTTTTGCAGGATTGCCAGGATCAAACACACCAATATATAGTCCTAAAGGTCCTGCTTAGGAGCCAATTCTATTTTTATCTTTATTTGTAACAGTAAAACAGAAAAAGTTCAGTTTCTGTGAGAATTTGACATTTACAGCTAGATTACAGCTAAGGACTCTGTATGTATATGTGAAACCCTAATCTATTTCACTCCCAGCTATTTTCCCATGTGGAGCTTTTCAACCACAGGTACAGCTTGTATGTATGGGAGAACACCTGATGAGATGACAGGCAGTGTTTATCTGCTCCATTCTATCACAAGTTACCTGAGTGAAATCTGTAAACAGTTGGCAGGTGTTGAATTGAAGCCAGGGGAAAGATTCTACAACCAGTAGTAATGCGAGCCTGATAAAGAAAGTACTGACAAAGAAAGATTCAACCAAAAGCTAAGGAATGAATGCACTGCAAAATTGGAGCTTGAAAAGTGGTCTCAGATATATTCAAGCAACCAACAAGCCTAGGCTATATTTCACTTTCATGGCCTTTTATCTCAGATTTTTCTTTGAAGCACTGGAATTCTCTTGTTCAGCCTGGTCCCCCCTCCCCCCTTCCTTAGAAGAGAAATTAAGGATGTGATGCCAATAAGTATTCCAGGCAGTATGTCGGGCCCCGGAGTGGGCTTCAAAATTTTTAGCAAGGGGTTCATTGCCCAGCTGCTGGGTGGGTGCGGCCATGGTGGGTGTGGCCTAGTCAGCCTTCTGCACCATGGTGGGGGGAGGCGTTTTTGCCCTCCCTGGGCCTCCTCAAGCCTCCAGGAGGGTGAAAACGGCCTCCCAGGTTCTGGAGGCCATAAATGGGCCTGTTTCTGGATTTCCCGAACTTCTGGTAGGACCGTTTTTCGCCCTCCTTGAGCCTCCACACTCTCCCTTCACTTACCTGCATCCAAAATGGGCCACATGGGGACTCCTGGCAGGAGAGGAGTGGACGGTGCCAGCCAAGATTGGGATTTGGGGTTCTCCAAACTGCACATAATCTTAGCTAGAGGTTCTCCCAAACCCCTGCAAACCCCCAGCAGTCGACCCCTGGTAGGGTGCCACATAACTGCAGTCCAATCTGGAGAAATTAATACAATCAGCATAGCCAACTATAAATAGGCCAAACCATTATTTATTTTACTAAATTCAGAAACTACTTTTGAAACTTAATCCTGATATTACCTTCAGTTAGGATAATGCCATTATTGTTGATTAACCTATGGTGAAGAAAGGAGCTGATTCTTTTCTCCTGAGTAGATTCTTTATAACAGAATTCTCTGGAGCCAGATAAGCACTCCTACAGTGGCTCTGAAGTTACCATATAACTTCATTTCCACTGGTACTTTGAGGGCATGGAAAGAAAGGTGGGAGAAGATGCAGAATGGGATTGTAAAGGTTATTGGGAAGTTAGTGAAGCCTGACTGATGTTGGTGCTTATGAAGTTTCTTCGTGTCCTTCAATGGGAATGAGATGTTCTCTAAAAAAAATTTCTTTCACTTTAAAATAATATTATCTGGAATATAGGATCATGAGACTATAAGGATTACATATTTTGTTGGCTAGTGGGCAAAACAAAATTCCTAACATATATTTAGAATAGCAGAGTTGGAAGGGACCTTGGATGTCTTCTCGTCCAACCCACTGCTCTTTCCTTGCACTTGAATTTGTGCACAAAACTGTTCTCCCAGCCTGATAGTTTCCGTGCCCCACCAGCATTCCATCATGGGCTTACCATATTTTCAAGCAAATAAAATAAGACATAGATCATGATCAACAAGCTTCCACAAGCCAAGTCATGCAGTGACTTTTAACAAAGGGCTAATTTTGCACTAAGTCAGGGGTGTCCAAACTTGGGAACTTTAAGCTCTGCTGGCTGGGGAATTCTGGGAGTTGAAGTCCACAAGTCTTAAAGTTCCCAAGTTTGGACACCCCTGCACTAAGTGAAGGGACAGGCTGGATTTATCTTTCAGACACATTTGCTCCCTGTTTTTTGAGGTAAAAGTTACCTTTTTTTGAGGTAAAAAAATCAAGGTAAACCTTCTTGATCCCCTTTTGTTTGTCGGCACAGCTCTACTTACTCAGATTTTGGGGGGAAAACTGGTCGGGATGCCTGTATTGCAATACAAAGACAGGGCCTTTTCCAGCAAATTGGATAAACCTATTTGATTTTCTTACTGGCAACATGATAAGCCTATCCATTTATTTACTGGCAAAAGCTTGTCCCTCTATTGTGCTGCCGAATCTAAATTTGATTTGTGTCTAAGTCAGGCTTTCTCATTTTCTCTTCCATTTGGAAGGGGGGGAAGAGAAGGGTGGGTGATCTAAAATGTTAGAAGAACTACATTCGTATTCATACAATTTTATTTAATATAGGCAGTTCTGAGTTCCATTTTTTTTAATGTATGCTTTTTTAAAAAAAAAAAGCACAATGACCTCTAATGCAGCCAGTCTTTGATTTATGACCTTTTGTTTGATAGCATTTCAAAGTTAAAATGTCCTCAGAATTGGCACCTACAACCTGACAACAACTGTCACATCACATACACAAACATCTGTCACATGATTCAGGAGCTTGGCAACCAGCTTCCAATTATGGTCATAAGCAAGGTGAATCAAACCTGGCTGAAGCCCCCTTGTGCTGCTTCACAGTTGCCACAAACTGTGGGGTGGAGGGGAGGATGTGGGGGAAATAGCTAGAGTGTCTTGCAGACAAAATTAAGAGCTCTACTGCTACCTGTTGTGATGACCAAGGTCATCACAACAGGTAGCAGGAGGAGGAGAAAAGAAGTGATTGAGGCAGCCCACCACCTGCTTTAATTGGACAATGTGACCTGTGACACCTGGGTGGGGAAACGTTGCTCTTTTAATTATATGGGTAAATGCAGGAAAACTTTTAGGGTTGGTTTTTACTGGTTGTGCTGATATAATGTATCCAATAAACATGTTATCTGAGAAACGTTCCTATTTTGAGTCATTTCTTTCAATGCATTACTCGGAACGCTGACACAAGGACTATATACATTTTTTATCGAACTCCTCCCTCCCTCCCTCTCCCTCTCTCTCATAAGTGTGTGTGTGTGTGTGTGTGTGTGTGTGTGTGTGTGTGTGTTTATTTTTTATTTTTTGTTTGGGGGCAAAACTTTCCAAAATGAAAAATCGTGAAAATTGTGAGTGGAAAACAGCAGATTCCAATGGATTCAGTACATTACTATCCTTTCACAATACAACAGTTTCTTTGTGCATGTTACACCATCTTGTTCCCATAGAATTCTATGAAAGATTCATTTTATTTTCAGCCTCCACTCCCAATTTTCCTGATATTTCTTTACTGAATTTATAGTACTGCTATCTCATGTCTGTAAAAGAAGGAATGTCACAATTTGGGGGCAGAGGTAAAAGAGGGATCAGCTTAGAATCCCTACATAGCTACTAGCAGGCTAAGTGAAACTTGTTTTGAATTCCATTGACCCTTATCTAACTCTAACCAGGTGCTAACCATTAGTTGAGAAGATTCCTGTGCATAAGCTTCTTAGCAATAAATCAGTTTAATTGGAAGAGATTTAGTCTTTCACATCTGACAATGTCATTGTGACTCTGTACAGTGTACTTGAAATACTTCCTCAAAAGACAATATTACATAAATACTGTACGACATCAATCCCCCCAAAGAATCCCATAAACCAACATATCAATAACAAGCAGTCATGGTTCATCAATCATCTACTCCACCTTTCAGAAGACAGACTCATGTATCATTCTAGCCCAAGCCTGAGGGAAAAGCCCAGTTTTTGCAACTGCAGTAATACTCTGCAACATATAAATATAGCTTGTGATGTCTCTAGAAAGAGAGTTGCTCTAGATTTGAGAGGGGGGAAGATGTTCTTTCTTGCCTTACATCAGGAAAGATAGCAAGAAGTCTTATGAATTTACTAGAGTATTTTTTAAGCTCTATTATTTATAGAATGAAGCCGAATGAAAAGGGACAGTGCAAATTGTAATACAGATTTGACAAGTCCAGACATCTGTTCAAGGGATGTTTGGTCTCTAAGACACATTCTAACCTTCAAAATGCATGGACAAACATCAGAAACGCTATACACAAAGAACTTGCTGATCCATAGGCCATATATTATTGATCAAAAAGAGCACAGATGCAACATGAAAAGCTTAGAAGATGTAAGCTCTGTCACGTTGCTTCTTTACATACGTAAAGCTGCCGAGAGTCTTTTGATTGGGCAGCACAGAATATATTTAATAAATAAATAGATAGTTTTAACTTATGCTTCTGTGTACAGATACAATATACATGGTACGAAATGTACAGCTATTACTTGAAAGCACTAATTTCTCCACAATATAATTGGCATTTAAAATAGTCAACCCATAATTCACTGAGCCTTTGTGAAGCTTCATTAGCAATTTAAAATGTAGAGGCAATTTCGTCTAAAGCAGTGTTTCTCAATCTTAGCAACTTTCAGATATGTGGACTTCAACTGTCAGAATTCCCCAGCCAGCCATACTGCCTGGGGAATTCTGGGAGTTGAAATCCACCCATCTTAAAGTTGCAAGGTGAGAAATACTGGTTTAGAAAAACGAAGACACCTTCACTTTACACACAAGTATGGCAACCAAATCAAATTCCTTGCCCCTCAAAAATACGAAGATGCCCCTTTAAAAAATGTTCCATATGTTCAACAATTTGGAGATTGAGTTTGCATTGTTTTCTAGTTAGAGTCCCTGCTATTGTAGATGATTTTATAACAAAACACATAATAAGAAGTGTTTGTACTCCTCATAATAAACATTTAGATTACAAAAGCAGTAGCATTTATGCTTATATCCCATAGTGCTTTAAAGCACAGTGCTTTACAGCACTCTCTGGGTGGTTTACAGAGTCAGGATATTGCTCCCAACAATCTGGGCTCTCATTTTATTGACCTCAGAAGGATGGAAAATTGAGTCAACCTTGAATCCATCAGGATTGAACTCCAGGCTGTGGGCAGAGTTAGTCTCCAATTTTGCATTTTAATCAGGGCTCTGGTGCATGTTTTTAGAAACAAAATAATCATTTTGAAATTTGACAAATAAAATAACTATGTTCTGATCTTGAGGAGAATCTAAGAAACGCTTAATTCTGACAACCTAACAAGTATCTCAACTCTCCAGTTGTTGGACTTATTTGGACCACATACAGGTTTTTTGATCCTCACTTTCTCCATCTGTGAACTGAAATCATTCTCTAAGGTCCAACCAAATAAATTTTATGACTGACTGAATAAGGTAAGGAACGATTAAATAGATTGAGATAGGTAGATGAGAACAGCTTGTATTTCATCAAAAATTACTTCTGGTAAATTTTTCACTGAGCATCACTCACTAATCCATGTGACTGTGTGCACTGGATATCTAGTGCAGGTAAACTAAACAGGAAACCCAAACAGGTGAACTATTTATCATAAAGTTACATTAACAGGCTCATACAAGTCTGAAAGTCCAAACTTCACACCACCACTTTTAACTTCTTGATACATTAGGGTGAGTCCTTTCAAAATTTCTTTCTCTGACCACTAAACCATTGAGAGCTCCTGCCTCTTTTGTCTCATTGTTTCCTAAGAAGGATTTCTTAACTTCATTCCCCAAGGTCTTCCACGCACTCCATTACAAGATGGCAGCCAGAAGTGAAAGTTATATGTATTTCCTTGTGCCATCTAATATTAATTTGGATTTTTGTAAATGAAATATATCTCTGGATTAATTTGTCGTTAAAGCCAATTGAGTCAGACACAAATGAATAATTACGGCGTGTTGAGGTTTGCTTACTTGATGATTCCCATATGGCATGCAACTTTCATTCAGAAAGTGGCTAATTTGTGGTTAGAAAGTCATCATTCCTCCAAGAAAACTGAGCTCTGGTTGATCTTTTCAAGATTATTGTTAGGGCAGAATCAATTCTACTGTCATGTGATTAACTGTCACTAATTCATTTCTTGGGAGGAAAAATGTTAATCAAGGGATTGGCCATAAGTACAAACTACCATGTTTTCCCAAAAATAAGGCCTTTCTCAAAAATAAGGCCTAGCTTGATTTTTATATGTGCACCCAATATAAGCCCTACCCCCCAAATAAGCCCTAGTTAAGAACTCGTCCATTCCATTGAACGGTGGAATGAGCTACATGTGTAAAAATCAAGTTAGGGTGAGGATGGGAGACTGGAGCTCCCCCATGTCCCTTGCACCCACTTCCTAAGAACAGTTGCAGCCAGCAAGCAGCTGCACAAGTGGGCTGGCAGTGGCCCAAAGGGCTCCTGCTGGGTGGGGCTGTCGGTGCCACTGCTACAAGGTGAGACAGTGGAAAAGACATCTCAAAAAATAAGACCTAATGCCTCTTTTGGACTGGGGCTTGGACTTAAAGACTGGGGCTTGTTTTCAGGGAAACATAATTGATCTACAGAAAAATAATGGCCTGCTGGTCTGGATCTGAAACTAGGGGTCATATTATAGCAATGTTCCAATATTTGAGGGGATGCAAAAAGTTGGAGGGGGTCAAGCTATTTTCCAAAGCCTCAGAATACAAGACAAGAAACCATGGATGGAAACTAATGAAGGAGAGGAGCAACTAAGGAGAAATTTCCTAACAGTGAGAACAATTAACCAGTGGAATGGCTTGCCTTCAAAGGTTGTGGATGCTTCATCACTGGAGGCTTTTAAGAAGAGGCTGGGCAGGCAGTTGGCTGGAATGATATATGGTCTCCTGCTTGAGCAGGGATTTGACTAGAAGACCTCGAAGGTCCCTTCCAACTCTGTCATTCTGTTCTGTTCAGTAAAGTTCTGGAGTTTGGAAAGTTCAATATTTGAAAGTATTAGTATCACTTCTTCTAAACACAGTAGCCTAAACTCAAGTCCTCTTGAAATATAAGTGAGAAGTGATCAAAGAAGAGAACATATTACTATCTTTACTTATCATTTTGCTTCTACAGTCATACCTTCATTTTGAATACTGGACCAAGTTTCTCTTAACATCTGGGTGAAAACCAATGGCAATCTTACCATTGGTTGTTTGAAAATGTAACCTATATTGTAGAAAAAAACCACAGCTGCATTTTTACCTTTACATTCCTAGGTAGCCTTTTTATTGCATATCATATTTTCCCTGTAGCCAGTTGTGTACACTTAATCATTAGCCAGTGGGAACTAAAATAGAAAATAGCTAAATAAGAACTCAGTTTAATTATATTTTTATCTCAATTTGTCTTGGCATTTATGAGTAGCACAAGTGCTTTTATTAAAGCAAGAGGCTAATGAACAAGGTCTGAGTAGATCAATTAACCCAACTCTGGCAAGCCTTGAAATACATTAGAGAGGTGCACACATAGTCACACTTGCATAACAAAGAAACCACTAAAATGGTTCGTATGAAGCAATTTACTAATTTTTTAAAACAAATATAATTTGCTTGATTTGTTCTTCTCCCTCCCCCCACCCCAAGTAAAATCACTTTGGCATTAGAATGTTTAGCCTGGCTCTCATCCTCTTGCATTGAATTTTAATTAACATTTCATTCTGCATTTGCAATCCATCTATCTCAACACTGGAACTGGTACTTGTCACTAAAGTATGTGCACACACCATCAACAATACATCTTGGGCTTATGTTAAATTATTATCTCAGCTTAATGTATTGATCAAGTAGTCAAGGTAAACTTTAAAATGATCTGGCAACTTCAAGAATACATTTTAAATGGTCTGCAGGAAGGATAATATTAACTAGTTCAAAAAAGAAGATAAAGGCCTAGGGATTAAACCTGAAACAGCTCTATTGGCCAAGCTGACATATTTCTTCATGGATAGGCAGCTTTTTTTTTAAACTATTACACATGAGGGAAAAGGTAAGAATTAATCTCCATGAGTGAGAGCAAATCTGACTGTTGTATAAACCTAGGACCCATGGAATAAGTCATCTCATGCTTTCCTCCCACGGTTGGTGGACAAGAAGTCTGTTACATAGGACAACAGGAAAAAAGAAAGTCAGGATGGTTTGAACATTGTTTCTAAATAGACTTATTCTTCAAAAGCGACATAACTAAAATGTTGTATATTGCCAATTACTAATTGGTTTCAGTGAAAGTTGTTTGTTTTAGGTTCTGTGATTTCTTCCATGCTTACTTAACATGATTAAAAACAAAATGGCCCTTTGTCCCAAACACCAAACCAAGAAATTCAGCTCCCATCCTAGCCCAATGCTCAGGGCAAGTGCCAGATCTTCACAGCTTTCCAGAAGGCTAAAAGAGAAGGGTCTGTCTGATTTCAGGTGAGTGGTTGCTCCAAAAAGATAGCATGGCAATCAAAAAAGCATGCCTTCAAGGTTTCAACATTTACAGTAGAAGACCTGGAGTGCGTCCACCAATTTTTTTTAGTACCAGTTCTGTGGGCATGGCTTGGTGGGCGTGGTAGGGGAAGGATATTGTAAACTCTCAATTCCCTCCCCACTCCAGGGGAAGGATGCTGTAAAATCCCCGTTTCCTCCAGATCAGCTGGGACTCGGGAGGCAGAGAATAGATGAGGGTGGGGCCAGTCAGAGGTGGTATTTAGCGATTCTCTGAAGCATTCAAAATTTCTGCTACCAGTTCTCCAGAACTGGTCAGGACCTGCTGAATACCACCTCTGGCGTCCACCCCATCATCTGAATTATGACTTTTGAAAATGTGTGCAAACTTCCAGGAGTAATCCTGATCCTATTAGAGCAGCCCCTGTTCAAATGGTATTGAAGACTGCTTATCTATGGATGCTTATTCTCATCCTTGATTACTAGATATCTGGAGACTGCCTCAAACCAATTTAATTATCTTAGCTTCTTAAGGTTTTATGCCTCATTCCAGGAAATGTTTTGCCTTGTCAAATGATCTAACTAAGCCTAAGTGTATTTGTTTTTTCTGTCAGGATTCCTAGCTCTTTAATGGGTGGCTTCTGCTTTAATGCTGTTTTGAAACTACTTTTATTAACCTTTGATCTTGTTCTTATGATAAGATAGCCCAAATATTGTCAACAGTTGCCAATGTTGACAACTGTTCATCGGACTAAGCTTTTCTGAAATATTTGCACTTGGAACCTAGAAAGAATGATTGACTGTATTTATTGTAACATTTTAAAAAGCACAAGGACTCTTACAAATAAATAATGTTGGCCACCCTGTACATATTATGTAGGAAAGGGAACAATAACAAATCAATTGACTTTGAGTATTACCTGACTCTAATATGGACCTCCTCTGCATAATTACATATGTATTTCTCATGTCCTGTTATTAGTTCTTTCTCCCTCCCATAATATATTACCTTTTCTCTAAAATATTTTTACAATTTGAGGCCCAGATTAAAAGGAGCCTTGCACAGCACATTAAGCAAAAAAGCAGCAGAAGTATAGTTTCTAGTAGGCATCGTCTCTGGTCTGACAGAGATTATCTACAAATTACAATCACTTGGATTTTAATAAGTGTGCACCATATGAAAACAAAAGTGTATTAATACATTCAGTACTGCACAAACAGCATGGTTAGGGCAGGGAAACGAACAATCTGGACCTTGTGGAATGAATTATTAGTATATTAAAACTGCCCTTCATGTATATTTTATGAGAAATGGCTGCTTGAAATATGGAATCTCCAAAGGAGACCAAGCCTGCATTTTCTCACGGCCCTGGTTTTATGTTTGAAACAGTTGGGCTGTTTTTCTAAATTAAATTATGGTGTGTAGGGATGAACATGGATTGGGGAGATGATAGTAATATCTGAGCATGCTCCACTTGCCACTAGGGGAAACTGGTACTTATGGAGATGCAAGCAATGACCTAATTATTAATACAGCACCTGGATGCTGTATCCTTGTGGATCTGTCTCCATCTTGCACTTAGAATGTTTTGTTCAGGGGTTTGGGCATTCTCATGCCTTTATAGGAATTTAATAGGAATTTATAAATGAACACATGCTAGTTTTCTCAATTCTTTAAGGGCCGACATTTATATTTTATTGGATTTCAACCGTTTCCTTCTTCCATATTTTTAAGAGGAAGGGGAATTCTTTTCTTTCTGATACTGTCTTGCTTGTTGCAATAGTTCTTTTGCACATCCTTTGCGTGACTGGAAATGAACACTGCAGCCCCACACAGTTTAGATCAGTGTTTTTCAGTGCTGACAATTTTAAGATATGTGGACTTCAACTCCAGAAATTTCCCTGGGAGTCGAGTTCACACATCTTAAAGTTGCCGGGACTCAAAAACACTGATTAGAATGGAACCAATGTCTGTGTAAGAATTACAGACAAAAAGTAATTGGAACTACCATCCATTTCCATCTATATGTAAGGTTTTACAGAATGTTTCTTAAAGCAATTAAACAACTCCTTACCACCAATGCTTATTGGTTAATGTGGAATGAAAAAGCATGAAACATACCACAATACCTACAAAATGTGCATATGGACGGGTGCCAGTTTAAAACTAATATCCAACAACATCCACATAATTTCAACAGAACAACAGTATCTCACTTAGTGATGGTTATTTTGACAGGTGATCTTTGCACCTGCTTAATCTGCTTTCCAACTATGGCTGACAAAATCAAAGTCACTACTTCTGTTCTGTGTGCTTCTTAGCCTTCAAATTGGATTTGGGCTGACTTAGTCTTTAAACAGAGAATATCTTCGGTTGAGCAATGATCTTCTCAGTCTTCATTTTATTTATATATATAAAATTGTATGTGTGTGTGTGTGTGTGTGTGTATACACATACATACATGCACACACACACACACACACACACACACACACACACAATACAAATCTAGCACATATCTAAATATGAAAAAGGGGAAAATGCAAATATTACAGTACACACACACCTTCCTGGAGACCTTTTTTCCCATATATTTCTTCTTCTATAACAACTAAAAGATATATAATATATTCCAATTGTGCCCTTATCCCCTCCAAAACAACATATATTATTGAGTGGATTTGTTCCCATTGCTTTCACCAACACTGTTTTTATAAAATCTCCCCATATTTCATTATAATTGTTTGCTTTAATCATCCCTTTAAAAAAATAATTTCTGTTATTAATTTATCATTTGTTGCCATACTCCAAATTTCATTGCAACACTCACTTTTTTGAATATCCCAATTTCGTCTCCAATATTTAGCCATCACTAATCTAGCTGCCATTATCAAATTTACAATCAATTCCTTTTTTGTTTCATTTATATCCCATTTTTCCACCAGCAACAATAATGCAATCCTCCGTGACCAGAGGTGGGTTGCTCCCGGTTCAGCCCGGATCAGGCAAACCAGTAGTGGTGGTGGCAGGAGACTCTGCCCACCCACTCACCCAGATGTTTGTGCATGAGCAAACCAGTAGTAAAAAAAATGGAAACCCACCACTGTCGGTGTCATATCTAAATTTACATTCAAAAGTGCTCTAATTTCTCTAAACACCATGTCCCATATTTTGTGTGCACTATCACAATCCTACCACACATGTTTGTATGCTCCAACCTCTTTCTTGCACCTCCAACAACTATTTGTATATTTACCATCTGCTTCCCAACTATGGCTAATAACATCAAGGTCACTGTGTGCTTCTTAGTCTTCAAACAGGATTTGAGCTGACCCATTCTTTAAGCAGAGAATATGTTTCATTGGGCAAAGATCTTCTCAGTCTTCAAAGAGAACTCTTTTATTTGTTTGTTTCTTTACATCAATTTATATGACTGCCCATTTCATAAATGTGACTTTGGGTGCCTGACAAGAATTTTACCAAACCCAAACACAAAGTGGCTTCTCAAAATGCTATGCACTGGCTGTATGAGCTCAATTACTTTTCTGGCCTTCTTCAAGGTTTTCAAAGTTGAGCAGAGTTGGGGCCAACTGAACCTCAAGTGATATGACACCCTTCCTAAGTCCTACTAGATGACAATTTCTGACTGTCAAGACCTGGAATACACCCCTCCTACTTGACTTAATGAGACAGGTAGAAATAATTGGAATAAGACAGTCCCACAATATGTCCCTCAACATATGTTTCTCAACTACAAGGAAAATAACTGTGCATTTTGGAAAGGATTTGACTCAACAGCAGAGTACCTCCATGAAAAAAAATATCTCAATTATTTACACCACCAGCTGAGAAGGATGAAAAAGGAAAAACATGAAAGACATTTCTTGAGAGTTCTGGTCATTTCCTATCAGATGGCACTGGGACAGATGGACAGAAAAACTTACATTGTAGAAGGCCATTTCTGCTCAATAAATCATTTTTTCGGGGAAGGGTAGTGTGTGCTTATTAATTCCATAATATTAGTAGCTTTTGGAGAAATGCAAGAATTATTTTTTTATGGAGAAGCATTAATGAATTGTTTAGGTTTTTGACATACCTATAAACTGTTCACACACATCACACCATTCCCCTCTGAGGTCAGTAACATCAAGAGCACAGCACAAAAGTACAAATAGTAGGCAAAAAATTAAAGATACAATCAAAGAGAAGTAAAAGTAAAGTAAAAGTAAAATCTAGTTTGCAGCAACATCAGAATAGAATAGAATTTAGAATGGAATGGAATAATAGAATTGGAAGGTACCCTGGAGGTCTTCTAGTCCAACCCCCTGCTTAGGCAGGAAACCCTACACCACTTCAGACAAATGGTTATCCAAGATATTCCTTAAAATGCCCAGTTGGAGCATCCACAACTTCTGGAGGCAATTTGTTCCACTGATTAATAGTTCTAACTGTCAGGAAATTTCTCCTTAGTTCTAAGTTGCTTCTCTCCTTGATTAGCTTTCACCCATTGCTTCTTGTCGTATTCTCAGGTGCTTTGGAGAATAGCTTGACTCAGTCTTCTTTGTGGCATCCCCTGAGATATTGGAACATCATTTTTTCTCCATATCTTCCTCCTCTTGCAAATCATCTTTGCTTCTACCATGTCCATACACTAACCCATACATTGTCATTTGTCCTCTAAACTTCTCATCTACAAATAGGCAAAGACCATCCAAGCCCAAGAAAAACAAACTTCAAGCAATTGATCAGGAACAGTAAGGCTTCCTTTGTTCTCTGATGAGCTTTCAAAGGGAAAGGGGCCACTCCACTTGACTTTCTTCTTTGTCTTCCATTATGGAAGGCAGAAGGGACTCTTTTCTCTGACTGACACCATCCAGATAGAAAAAGAGTATAATGCTCAGAAGGGTTAACAAATCAAAAGAAAATAGCCATAGGCTTATAGGGAAAAGTGGAGCGAGATGAAGACTAGGATCCCTTTCTCTTGATTTATTTTATAGATTGATCTAAACCAGCATTTTTCAAACTTAGTTACCAGTACTTTAAGATATTTGGACTTTTACTCCCAGAATTGCCCAGCCAGCATGAACTAAGCACTGATTTAAACTGTGCTTTGTGTATCCTGAGTCCTATTTGTTTTCCTGTGAATGTGGCTATGCATGTGTATCTGAAAGAGTTAAACCCACAGAAGTGATATTTTCTTGTTCTCATGTTTAGCTTCTTAATATTAATTTTCATAACAAAATACTTTTTATCTTTTTTTCAATCAGTACTCAAACAGTTATCTCATTCTGGCAGAAAATTTTGCTTTTTATATGTGGTGGCTCCTCTGATAAGCTATAAAACTGGATAAGGTTAAGCAGGAGGTTTCTTCACTGTCTTCTTGTGTTTGTTAGATTTCTGTTGTGGCCCAGCAGGATCCGGTTTAACTGCTGATTGACTCAGATAGCGAGGAACCATATGAGTCTTCCCTGGATGATGTGGAGGATCCTGTGCAGGGTTCAGACTCAGAGCAGGGACCAGAGAGGCTGGTTGGCCACCAGGAGGCACCTGAGTCATGGAGCAGTGGGGAAGATCAAAGTTTGTCCCTGATGCTAGATTGAGAAGGGCTGAGAAACGGAAGCAGCAACTCCGTAGGCAGACTCACAGAAGATGATTAAGCACAGGTGGTTGTAGATTGGCCCCTCCCAAGAGAGATTATAGGTGAGGCATTGGGAGGGGACATTTGCAGGAAACACCCGTTTGAATTAGTAGTTAAGAAAATCTATCTGTGTATTCTAGCCATGTCTGCTCGTTTGGACTGCTTCATTTGAATTATATGGGTTGCTCTATTGAACATGAGTTACTTTGATCCAACTATATATATTTATTATTATTATTATTATTATCCCGCCCTCAGCCAAAGGATTCGTTATCTCAGTAATTAAACAGTGGCAAACAGCCAAGCCTGTGTTCTGGTTTATTCACAGGCATGGAGAGGGGAGTCAGAACAGATTTCTATCTTGCCTTTGATTCAGATGCTAAAGGATGCATATATAGCACTCTATCTTCCCCCTTTTCCCACCACAACCATGTGGGAACCCAGTTCTCCATTCTTCTAGGCAAACATGCAGATGTGGACAACATGACACATTACTAGTCCTCGACTTATAACTATTTGTTTAGCGATGGTTCAAAATTACAATGACACTGAATAAAGTGAGCTATGACCAGTCCTTACTGTCTATGGAGATTCTCAGTCATCCATGTCACGGTTGTCCCAAAGGTGCTTTTTCAAGAGACAAATGGACTTTCTGAAGAGCTGAAGTGTCACGATGTTAAAAAGTTTGCTAGGCCTGAACTGCCTAAACTGACACTCAAGAGTTAAACTAAGAAAGCTTTATTGCGCAGGTCATAAAACAAAAAAAGGTTCTTATCTGAAAGTGATTTATTGCGCACGCGTTACACATTCCAAATTCCTCTCTTCTTTGTTCGGCAGCCAACTTTGGCTGAGGAGCTTTCATTATCAAAATGTAACCTTTAGTTATTTCTGTATCATTAATTTTTTTTATTTTATTATTAAAGTTTGTTTATTAATTAGAATATTTTCTTAAAGAGTATTTCTTTTCTAAATATCTCAAAAGATATGCGGAAGGGAATCAGCCACGGTCCATCGATCTCCAACAGGGTGTTTTTTCCCCTGACAACTTGGTAGCAGAGTTTTGGCTTTTGATGATACAAGCTGAGATGGTTACAATTTATGGCTGTATTTTCTCTTCATGCTATCTAAAGATAACCGACTAAGCCTAATTAGCAATGTCGGAGAAAAAGAAAAAAAAGAAAAAGAAAGATGGGGCGAGCACAGATGGATCAGCTTCCTCTGACAAGGAGGCTCCCTCGGACACAGAGAAGCAAGATCAAAACGTGCTTCAGGAACAACAAATTCCTTCAGGTGCCGAGCCAAATATGGGAGAAGGAGCTACAGGACGCGACATCCACGAAACGAGGTCAGTGGTTCCTCCTTCTAAAATATCTCCAGGAGATTATGAATTTTTGGGGGCCAAGCCAAAACTTCCCACTCTGCCAGAGCCACTCCATTCCCAGACCCTCGCAGATTATCAAACGATTGATGAATGGCAACTGCCGGCACAGAAAAAATCCTCCCACGCAGAAAGCAGATTTTATAACATCTCCCCAGATGAGCAAGAAATGCAAAGCTATCTAGATCAAATAGAACTGTTTGAAAAATATGCTAGGGAGGCGAGAGTGTGTTTTGAAGAGATAAGGCGAAGTAGAAGAAGCTCCCCCACTCCCAAAATGTCTGAGGACGCCATCTTGTCTTCTTCAAAACAACAGCCTAAGACACACCCCACAGAGTTCATTGGTCAATTAGAACAAAGAGACATGTACACGTCACCGAGGTCACGTGGTCCCTTTGAGTCAACTGAACTTCCGCATACGTATAGAAAGGAGAGGCAGCCAAAAAGTGAAGCTGCACTGCCATCTGCTGGCGGAGAAAAATTATTACAGCAAAAGATTAAGCAATTGGACCAGATTTTCAGAGATATGTCTATGAGTTTTACAGAAGCCCAAACTTTGCCCTCAAAGGTTAAGTCTTCAACACCCCCTGGCGGTGTGGAATTCTCCCTAGATGGAAAAAGGCAAAGCCAAAGGCAAATTCGAGGAAGCCAATTTGATGTTGCCACGCAAAGGCCAATGATGCAACCCCAGCATCCCCTGGTTCAACAACCAGCTTTGCAACCAGAGCAACAAATCATTCCTCAGCAGGTATTCACAGTCACCCCCTTGACTGGTGAGTCCAAATTAAAGGAGTCAGGAGAGAATTATAAAGCCTGGGTCAGTGAAATTGCGCTCTTGCTTCGAAGAGAAGGCACATATTCCATGGTTTTTAATCCTCCCCGTCAGCCCTGGACACCTGCGATAAGAGATCTCGAAAACAGAGCTATCACGACTTTACTCATGTCAATGGAAATTGAGATCCAAGGTATCTTTCCACCTGATGCAACTGCCCAAGAAATATGGGCTATTTTGGAAGATTGCTACAGGCCCGTTTCAATTGAATCCTCATGTTTGCTCATGTCTGAGTTCCATGGTTCGAAGTTGAAACCTGGTGAACGAATTGGTGGACATTTGACCAAACTGAAAAGAATGAGAAGTGAATTGAGACAAAATGGCCATGTAATCGATGATATCCAAATGATTAGCATCATCATTAACTCATTGAATTATGAATGGAAAGATGCTGTTGCAAAGATTAACTACGTGCCTATTGCTCAATGCACAGTTAACCACGTTTGCAGACTTTTAGTGGAAGACGAAGCTATCAGGTTAGCTACCCCACATCTGCAACGACCTCCAGCACCAAAGGCTCCAGCCAGACGTCCCTTCCGAGGAAGAGGCTACGCTCCAAGGATGCCAAAATGCTACACCTGCAACCGTGTGGGACATGACACCCGGGATTGTCCCCAACGAGTTCCAGCTCCCGCCACGTACCAGCCCAGAGGAACAGATTCCAGAGGCAGAGGTAGAGGCGGAAGACAAGGTCGTCGTGGTCCAAGGCGTGATCCACAAGCTCCGCTTGCAACACTGGCCATAACCAACGTTCCACAACCTGATCCAAAGTTCGACAGACGTCTTTTGTGGACTTTAGACAGTGGAGCAGCTGTGCACGTTACCCACAGAAGGGAACTTTTCACAGAGATGGGCGAACCAGAGCCCGAGTATCGAGAACTGTATTCCTTCACCAACCACACTTGCAAGGTTATGGGAAAAGGAACTGTTTACATTGAAGAGCTCGATACACACATCCCTGATGTTTATTACATACCTTCAGCAACCAGTAATTTGCTTAGTCAAAGTCACTTGTCTAGAGAGTTAAAGTTCCAGGTTCACCACCTCGAAAAAGCAAGTTACTTAGTTAAAGATGGTGATATTGTTGCTGAAACCATGCTGATTGGTGGTGTTTATTACTTAAAGCCAAAGCCTAAAGGGCAAGCACAGGCAAGTATGCAAACTCCAAAAAGGCACAACGCAGACCCAGAGAGAGTTGTCCCAGAGAGAGAAAGCGTTACTGTGCCAAAGGCTCCTAAAGCCAACAAACAAAGAAAACAAAAACAGATTGCTCAGAGCAAGCCTGAGGGTCCTCATGAAACTGTTAATGTTGAGAATTCACTAACTGGTAAACCTTTGCATTCCAGGTGTATTCACAAGTGGCACAGAAGATTGGGGCATGCCAGTTTCCGTGTTCTTAGAAAGATGCCGGAGTTCGCAAAAGGTTTGGATCTAAAGGGGTGTAAGGTGTTTTTGGATTGTGCGGTTTGCAAAAAGGCTAAATCCAAGGCAGCTGCAATTCCCAAACACGCTACACGCCGGTCAACACGCATTTTTGATTTGGTACACACTGACATAGTGGGTCCTTTCCCACCAACACTTGGTGGCAGAAAGTATTTTTTAACAATTGTAGATAATCATTCTAGATATGGATTTGTATATCCTATGAGAGAGAAATCTGAGACCTTTCAGATCTTTAAAGACTTTGCAGCGTTTGTTTCTACACAATACCAAGTTCGCATCGCCAGAATCCAGAGTGACCGTGGTGCAGAATTCATGTCTCAGCGTTTCCAGGACTGGATGCGTAAGAATGGAATTCTTCATCAGACATCTGCTCCATATACACCGGCTCATAACGGAGTCGTAGAAAGAAGACAAGGGGTTCTACAAACCATGATGCGTTGTCTTCTAGAAGATGCCAATCTCAGTAACGCATACTGGGGTGAAGCAATCAAATATGCAAATTACATTGTCAACCGTACTTGGAGCAGTGTAATCAATCAAACTCCTTTCTACATGCTGTATGGCTACAAGCCTGATCTCAAGAACCTCCACATTTTTGGTTCATATGCTATGGTGAACACTCCTATAACTCAAGGACCAAAGAGACTAAGATTTATGGGTATTGATGATAATTCAAAATGGTACAAATTCATTGATACTAAACATGTGATTGTCATTTCACAATCTGCTAATTTTGAGGAAGACATTGACTGGTCCAGGATTCATTCCAATGATCCTGAAGTTTATTTTCCTAGAGATGGTGTTCCAGATGCCACGCAGCCTGATGACAATTCGCAGGCAGATATTCCTTCTACCAGTTCTTCACAACCTGATGTTCCGTCTTCTCAAGCCACGGATGCTGATGCTAGCGACGAACGTGAGGACGAGGATGATGATGATGAAGAAGAAGAAGACTGGACTGATGTTCCTAGACGCTCCAAGAGGGCCACAAAAGGAATCCCTCCACAACGTTATTCATGGCAACTGACAAAAACACCAGTACCTTTGATTTGCAACGTTACTCTTCCTCCAGAGACATTCACACAAATCAAACAGCTTCCTGATTCAGAACAAGACAAATGGTATGATGCAATGCAGGATGAAATGGACAGTTTAAAGAAACTTAATGTATTCACACCTGCAAAACCTCCAGCAAACAAGAAAGTCATTGGCACCCGATGGGTCTACAGAATCAAGAAGAAACCGAATGGTGAGTCTTTATACAAAGCCAGACTTGTAGCTCAGGGTTTCGCTCAACGTTATCCTGAGGACTACACAAACACTTACTCACCAACAGTCAGAACTGAAAGTGTAAAAATTGCTTTAACCACTGCAACTATTCTTGGTTTAGAAGTTTTCCAATTTGATGTGGACACAGCTTATCTACATGCAGACCTAGATGAAGAGATCTACGTGAGAAGCCCTCCAGGATTCCGAAAGCAAGAAGGGGATACCTGGTTCCTGAACAAAAGTCTTTATGGTCTGAAACAGTCAGGTTTAATGTGGTATTTATGTCTTACTGACAAACTAAATTTAATGGGCTTTATTAAGTCCGAAACTGATGAATGCGTGTTCACAAAAAGATCTAACAATGCATATGAGATAATTCTTGTTTATGTTGATGATATTGTTTATATTGGTCCAAATAAGAAAATGAGTGAGATTTTTGCCAAAAGTTTGCAGAGATACTTCACACTAAAATCTTTAGGACACATTAGCACTTATTTAGGTGTTCAAATTGAAAAGACACAGAAGGGGTTTAGTCTTTCACAAGAAGAGAAAATTGACCACATTCTACATCATTGCAACATGAAAGATGCTAGCACAACAAAGACACCCATGCAAACAGATTTTCACAACTTAACACATGAACCAAGTCCTGAGTTCGAGGATCAAACACTCTATCGTTCAGTCATTGGTTCACTATTATACATTAGTAGTTGGACCAGACCTGACATCGCACTTAGTGTTAATCTTTTATCACGACACGTAGGTAAGGCAACACAATTTCATTGGTCATGCATTAAGAAGTTGTTGAAATACCTAAAACACACTAAACACATGAAGTTATTGCTAGAACCAACACACACTGATCAACCAAAGTTGATTTGCTTTGCCGACGCCGACTGGGCGAGCGACAAGAAGTCACGCAAAAGCACTTCTGGTTACATGATGTTCCTAAATGGTTGTCCTGTTTACTGGCAAGTGAGAAAACAGAGTTTTGTTTCATGTTCATCTACTGAAGCTGAATATGCTTGTGTTTCAGATGCTTGTAATTCTCTAACGTGGTTTGATGCTTTGATCACAGATATCTGGACACGTCCGATTCGACCAATCACCGTGATGGAAGATAATGTATCTGTTGTTTATATTTCTGAGTCACATTTTACAGGTTCTAGGTCCAGACACATTGACATTCGTTATCAAAACACAAAGCAATTAGTTAAGCAAGGTTTTGTTAAATTGCAATATGTTTCTACACATGATCAGATTGCAGACATGCTTAACAAACCACTTGCCGCAAATCAACACGAGTATCTGCGAAAGAAGATGTGCCTTAATTGATGATTTGATGACGTCAGCCCAGACTAGCAAAAGAAGGGGTGTCACGATGTTAAAAAGTTTGCTAGGCCTGAACTGCCTAAACTGACACTCAAGAGTTAAACTAAGAAAGCTTTATTGCGCAGGTCATAAAACAAAAAAAGGTTCTTATCTGAAAGTGATTTATTGCGCACGCGTTACACATTCCAAATTCCTCTCTTCTTTGTTCGGCAGCCAACTTTGGCTGAGGAGCTTTCATTATCAAAATGTAACCTTTAGTTATTTCTGTATCATTAATTTTTTTTATTTTATTATTAAAGTTTGTTTATTAATTAGAATATTTTCTTAAAGAGTATTTCTTTTCTAAATATCTCAAAAGATATGCGGAAGGGAATCAGCCACGGTCCATCGATCTCCAACAGGGTGTTTTTTCCCCTGACATGAAGAAGCTTTTTGGATGAGAAGCGAACGTCTTCAAATTAAAAAAAAACAACAACCAGAAAGTCTAGTTGCTTACAACCATTGTATTACCCCCCCCCACAGTCATGTGACCAAAGTTCAAGTGTTTGGCCACTGGCATGAATTTACAGCAGTTGCAACATCCCAGGGCCAGGTGGTCACCATTTGCAACCTTCCCAACTTTTTTCTGACAAGCAAAGCCAATGGGGGAAGCTAGATTTGCTTAATGAACGCATGATTCATTTAACAAATGCAGCTATTTGGTTATCAGCTATAGCAACAAGGTCATGAAGTTTGACACAGCTCACTTAGTAGCTGCCTTGCTTAGCAGCAGAAATTCTGGTCTCAATTCTAGTTGTAATTTCAGGATTACCTGTATGCTAGCCAAGTACAACTTTCTTGGACCTCCTCTTCTTCTCAATCCATTCAGTGTTCCCATTATATATTTGTTTTGCAATTTGATCTTTATTCACACTCTCTGAGTCTAAATTACATCACTGTATGTCTTTACAGCATGCTCAGTTTTCTATTTAGTCCACCTTATTTTAGGATCGTTCTATCACTTGATCCTATCTTTTTTTTTTTTTGTATATTACCTGGAGTAAAATATATAGCAATAGCACTTATATACCACTTCACGGTGCTTTACAGCCCTCTCTAAGCGGTTGAAAGAGTCAGCATCTTACCCCCAACAATTTGGGACCTCATTTTACCCACCTCGGAAGGATGAAAAGCTGTGTCAACCTTGAGCATAGTGAGATTTGAAGTGCCAAATTGCAGGCAGCCAGTGATCAGCAGAAGTAGCCTGCAATACTGCACTCTAACCACTGCACTACCGAGGCTCATAAATGTGCTTGAGATTTTTTTTTAAAAATTCCTGTTGGTGCTCCTTTGGAGTTCACGTTATTGTAGGAAGTGGTGGAGGACAAGGGTTTTCCAAGCAATGTTAAAAACTGGACATGGTCTGCACAGAAGTAATGGAGGGGTCCACCCTTAACATTTCAAGAAGGATGTCTATGGTGATTCTCAGTCATGCAGGTCATGGTTGTCCCAAAGGTGCTTTGTTAACCTCTTAGTAGGTTACTTAGAAAGCATGTTGCCCCCCAACAGTCTGGGTCCTCATTTTATCCACTTCAGAAGGATGGAAAGCTGAGTCAACCTTGAGCCTTTCAGAATCAAACTCCTGGAATGAGCAGTGAGTTAGCCTGCAATACTGCATTCTAACCACTGCGCCACCATGGCTCTATTATATATTATAACCAGAGGTGGGTTCCTACCAGTACGGTCCGTTTGGGCTGAATAGGCAGTAACTCTGGCGGACACGTGACCGTACTGGTTCTTTCCTCGGTGTCGCCATCTTGATTTTCTGTTCTGAACATGTGCAGAACAATCTTCATTGAATTTTTTTTTTCCTTTTTAAATGTTGTGCACATGCACAGACCATTTTTGGTGTGCTCACAAAATTTTTCAGACACTGAACCAGTAGTAATGGCAGCAGGAACCCACTCCTGATTATAATATATACCTGTGATGGCGAACCTATGGCACACTTGCCACAGGTGGCACACACGGAGCCATATTTTCTGGAACGGCAGCCCTCAGCTCTGGGTTTTTAACCTTTTGGAGGGCCGGGGAAGGCCGTTTTTACCCTTCCCAGGCTTCAGGAAAGCCTCCAGATCCCAGAGAGGGCGAAGAACCAGTGCAATGGCCCAACCAGAAGTTCATTCCGAAACTTCCAGTTGGCCCATTGGGCCTGTTTTTCACCCTCCCCAGGCTCTGGAGGCTTTCCTGAATCCTAGGGAGGGTGAAAACAGCCTCCTCTGCCCCCCTGGAGAGCTCAGGGAGGCCATGTTCACCCTCCCCAAGCTCCAGGAAAGCCTCCGGAGTTGGGGAGGATGAAAATTCCCACACACACATGGGAGGGGGGTCGCTCGTGCAGGTGGGTGGGCAGCACAGGCACACATGTGATAGCGTGCTAGAACTCATGGTCTCCTGGTTTTAGCCTGATGCTGGAACCACTACACCAAGCTGTCTCTCACTATCATTATATAAAGTGTACAAAAAACAAAAAGCACAAAAACATGATAGCTCTTTTACACAGCTATTTTCACACTCATTCATTGTCACAGGCCACCTTGCCTATTATCTTTCTACTAGCATTTGCACATTTCCATTTTCTATCTTAGTAAAACTATATTTTCGAAACACCTTGATTTTAATTGTATAGAACTTTTCACCATTCTCTGTCATTGCCTCATATATAAACAATGTTATTTGAAAAGAGAGCAGATATTGCACTTTGATTTTTACCTCAGAAAATACTTGATCCCTGTACACCGCTGTATACAGCAGGATATTAAGACACATATAATAGCCTTCTCAATGAAATGCAATCAAATTCTCAATAGAGTTCATCCATTCATCCAGACTGGCTATTTGTATCTTTAGAGAAAGCCTCTTCTGACTGAACTTAATAGACCTTCTGAAAGTTGATATAGTTCTGATTTATCCAGTGGGATTTTTTGGTCCCCGATTCTTTTCTAAAACCTACAACTTAGTAGCCAAGTTGTTCCCAGAACCAGAACAACTTGGCTATGGAAGCACACACAAAAAAGTTGGAACCGTTCTACAACCTTGCACCATATCCTATTTACTCAAAGACCAGTTCAATTTCATCCTTGGAGATTGTGTCAGTGACCACAGTCAACCTCATATGTCATGTCTCAGCCTTGCAGAATTAGAAGAAGCCTCCTGAATCAGACCAAAGGGCTTTCTTATTGAGCTTTTTGTGATATATAATTTCCAACCAAAGCATATGGAAAACACATTTGTTATGTGTGAGGGCTGACAGAAGGGCTTAATTGCTTAATTGCTAGCAGTGTGTGAAATCATTCATCCAAGATTAGTTTGATTCTCCACTTGCAAGTCAAATTTCAAAAGTTCTCATGAAGCTATCTGCAAGAGTAGCACAATGCTACAGAACAAGGCTGTGCAGGAGTGATTTGATGAACATGTCTTAATACAGCTGTAATTTCTTTTTCAGAAAGATACAAAAGTTATACATACAGTACATGTATACATACATACATCCATACATGCATACATACGATCGACATACATATGTAAAGGTAAAGGTTCCCCTTGCACATATATGCTAATTGTTCCCGTCTCTAGTGGGCGGTGCTCATCTCCATTTCAAAGCCGAAGAGCCAGCATGAAAGAGGCCACATACTGGATCTTGTGTTTGTCTCCGACCAGTGGACGAGTGATCTGGGTATAGGGAATTTAGTCATCACACCCCTGTCATGGTCAGATCACTCACTTCTCCAACTGGACTTCCCTGGCGCTACTCCCCACCGCGGGGAGGCGGAACCAGATGGTCCCAGATGGTTCCGCCCCAGGCGTCTGATGGAGCCAGATAGGTTCCAGGCGGAGCTTGGGCCACCTCCTGCAGACCTGTCCCGCTCCCGGGCAGAGGACCTGGTGGCCGCGTGGAATAGTGCGGCCGCCGGAGCCTTGGACCGGGTTGCGCCTTTGCGGCCTCTCCGATGGCAACGATCGACCCGGGCCCCCTGGTTTAATGGGGAGCTAAGGGCGATGAAACGCCATAGGAGACGCCTAGAGAGCAAGTGGAGATCCTCCCACTCCGAATCCAATCGAACACAGGTAAGAGCCTACTTAAGGACCTACCTTGTGGCAATAAGGGTGGCCAAGCATCAGTATTGTGCCACCCTTATAGCGTCCGCAGAGAACCGCCCTGCCGCCCTGTTTCGGGTGACCAGCTCCATGCTATCGCAGGGACAGCGGGATCCCCCATTGCAGGGCAGGGCAGAGGAGTTTGGGGAATACCTGCAGGATAAAATTGATCGGATCCGGAGGGAGTGGACCCACCCCAGTGCTCCAGAGGGGGCGACCGAGGCTAGTCTTGAGATTCCACGCTGGGAGGAGTTTGACCCTGTTGTCACCGAAGATTTGGACAGGTTGCGCGGGCGACTGCGAGCCACCACATGTTTATTGGACCCGTGTCCCTCCTGGTTGGTACTGGCTTCCTGGGAGGGTACACGAGGCTGGCTACTGGGGCTGGTGAATGCTTCGTTGGGTGAGGGCCTTTTACCAACCGCCTTGAAAGAGGCGGTGGTGAGACCCCTGCTCAAGAAGCCTTCCCTGGACCCAGAGGAGCTAGCAAATTATCGTCCTGTCTCCAACCTTCCTTTTCTAGCGAAGGTTGTTGAGAGTGTGGTGGCTCAACAGTTCCCGCGTCACCTGGAGGAAGATGATTCTCTAGACCCGTGCCAGTCCGGCTTCCGGCCCGGTCACAGTACTGAGACGGCCTTGGTCGCGTTGGTGGATGATCTCTGGAGGGCAAAGGATGGGGGTTGTTCCTCCATCCTTGTCCTATTAGATCTCTCGGCAGCTTTTGATACCATCGACCATGGTATCCTATTGCGCCGTCTGGAGGGGTTGGGGATCAGAGGCACCGTATTGCGCTGGTTCCGCTCCTACCTCTCTGGCCGGACGCAATGTGTGTTGGCAGGGGAGCAGAGGTCGACCCCGAGGCCCCTTACTTGTGGGGTCCCTCAGGGGTCGATCCTCTCACCTCTCCTGTTCAACACATATATGAAACCGCTGGGCGAGATCATCCGTGGTTTTGGGGTGGGATACCATCTGTACGCTGATGATACCCAGCTGTACATTTCCACCCCAACGAGGCCGTCGAAGGGATGTCCCGTTGTCTGGAAGCCGTGTGGGTCTGGATGGGTGACAACAGGCTCAGGCTCAACCCCTCCAAGACAGAGTGGCTGTGGCTCCCGGCTCCCCGATACAACCAGCACATTCCATCGCTGGCCATCGGGGATGAACAATTAGCCCCGGTGGAACGGGCACGCAATTTGGGCGTCCTCCTTGATGCCCGGCTGACTATAGAAGATCATGTGGCAGCCGTGGCGAGGGGGACGTTCCACCAGGTTCGCCTGGTGCGCCAATTGCGTCCCCTTTTGGACCGGGGGGCCCTGCGCACAGTCACTCACGCGCTGGTGACGTCTCGTCTGGACTACTGTAATGCTCTCTACATGGGGCTCCCCTTGAGGTGCACCCGGAGACTGCAGTTGGTCCAGAATGCAGCCGCGCGGGTAATCATGGGGAGATCGAGGTTCTCCCATATAACACCTCTCCTGCGTGAGCTGCACTGGCTTCCTGTGGCCTACCGGGTGCGCTTCAAGGTGTTAGTCACCATCTTTAAAGCGCTCCATGGCATAGGGCCTAGTTATCTGCGGGATCGTGTCCTGCCCCATACATCCCTGCGGCCCATTCGCTCACACAGAGAGGGCCTTCTCCGGGTGCCGTCCGCTAGAGACTGTCAGAGGGCGGTGCCCAGGAGTAGGTCCTTCTCTGTGGTGGGTCCCACCCTTTGGAACGACCTCCCCCCAGACATCAGGACAACAACCGATCTCCGCTCCTTCCGCAGTAAACTGAAGACCCACCTGTTTCGGCTAGCCGGCCTGGCATAATCTCGACAACTGTTCCACCCCTTGGTTAATTTTAATTGTTAATGTTAGCTTTTAAACTTTTATTCTTATTGGGGTTTTAACTTCTCTGATTATTGTATTTATTTATTTTTACCTCCTCCTTTGTAGTCCGTAGACCGTTGCTTGTGTACGTCGCCCCGAGTCCCTGTGGGGAGAGGGGGCGACTAATAAGTCTGATAAAATAAATAAATAAATAAAAAATAAACTGTCCGAAGATGTCTCAATGGTCATGTGACTGGCATGACTAAATGCCGAAGGCGCACGGAACGCTGTTACCTTCCCACCAAATGTGGTCCCTATTTTTCTACTTGCATTTTTACATGATTTTGAGCTGCTAGGTTGGCAGAAGCTGGGACAAGTAAAAGGAGCTCACTCCATTACGTGGCACTAGGGATTCGAACTGCCGAACTGCTGACCTTTCTGATCGACAAGTTCAACATCTTAAAGTAAATGCAGTCCTGGAAAGTCAGAAGTTTTAAGACATGTGTGAGTTAAGTGACATGCAGTAGGAAGTGTAAAGCTTTGGAGGAGTTGCAATAGTCTTTTGCAGATTTTTTGGTTCTTTGTTTTCAGTGCCACACGTGGATCACTCTTTTCCACAGTTTTTTCCATACAGTCTGATTTATTTTTATTTTTTTCACCCCTCCCCCCGCAAGAGAAGTTCACTTCCAAGAAAAGCTTATAATGCTTCTTTTATATCTTCTAGTGAAAGTTGCAATAGACACTGTTGAGGAAAGGATGAGGATTCAATTGTTTATAACCCTGTCCTTTTTGGCTCCCATTTTCTGTCTCGAATTGCACGGTTTGTAATGATAAATGAGAGCTGCTAGAGAATGCTGATGTCTGAGACACTGCGATAGGCGATGCAGTGGCCTCATGTTACCTTACAGGGCTCTTTGCTGCAGCCTCTGAGCAGGCAGCCCTAGTTATTCTTTTCACCTTTGCTTTGTTAATCGATTCCAGTAAAGTGGGAGGACCAAACAGCAAAGACTGTTAAGCCGATAGTGGAAACGATGGCAAGGGTAATGACAAATAGCGTGATACATAAATTTCATTTACTCTGCCAGGATCAAATGTGGTCTCAGATTAATTTTGATGCATCCACGTCTTTTACTTCTGAGCAGTATGAATAATTTATGGAGCATTTTGAATGTTCAGATTTCCTATCTTACTCATTTTCACAAGAGGCATAACAACAGTGGTTAGATCATTTCTTCCTCCAGTTGGAAAAAAATGGAATAATGGATAACTGTCAAAACTGGATGCAGATCTGAAAACGTTGCAAATTTAATAGTGGGATTACTTAAAAATAACTAGTTTTTTCCCCCCACATTTTTATATTATTCCTAGTGGAAAAAAATACCAATTTCTGTGTTTTTTACATTATCACTTCAATCCTTTTAATGAGGCTGTGTTCCCCTGAAATCATTGAAGCAACAAAGTCTAGGAGTGTTTCATAAAGGCTTTACTATAAATTAGGGGTTGGCAAACTGTGATCTTTAAGATATTGGGAAACTGCCAGTTGAAAGGGGGTGTCAAGCAGGTACCTAGCTTGGAATAATTATGTAATCACAAGCAACATAAGCTTGACATCCCCCAAGATTCATGAAATCTTATCTGGTCATTCCCAGAGGAAGGCAAGCAGTCAGGGGATTTTTTTTGGGGGGGGGGGGGTAATTTTGTAAGTAAACAATACAATTATTTAGCCATTAATATATGATTCTGGATGCTTGTTCCAGGCAGCTTAAGCTAGCAGAGCTAGTACTGAGAGATTTTGGGAGTCATAATTGAAGTCAAATAGCCTCAAAATGTGCCTAACTTTGATAGTTCTCCAGTTTGATTTTCTCATGTGAAATTGGGCCCCAGCAAAGCATTTGAACAGCCATGAGTGGAAGGGAGTCCAGTATTTACAGGAAAAAAAAATATTTTCCTCTTCTAATAAAGAAAAGGGGAATGTTTCTTAGAAATGGGCAAGAAATTGTCCTTCCCCTCCCTTCATCTGCAGTATACAGTCATCTTAGGAAGTATTGGTGCAATATGGGTGCTATATGAACTTATATATACGAGATTATGGCTATATGTTAGCGATAGATGCTTAATTCTTGGCCTAAATAGCCAAGTAGAGTAGAGTAGAGCAGAGCAGAGCAGAAAAGAAATAGGAATAGAATGGAATGGAATGGAATGGAATGGAATGGAATGGAGTAGAGTAGAGTAGAGTAGAGTAGAGTAGAGTAGAGTAGAGTAGAGTAGAGTAGAGTAGAATTCTTTATTGGCCAAGTGTGATTGGACACACAAGGGATTTGTCTTCAGTGCATCAGTCTACAGCGAATTTAGCTCTCCAATGGTAGTCGGAGTTGAGAAAGGGTCCTTCCTGGAACTTAGAAAGTTCAGCTGGTCTTGATTGACAGTAGTGAGAGGAATGGAAGAAAGGCTATCTCCTCATGGAACAAATTTTCATTAGGGTTATCAAATCTTAATTTGCAAAACAACAACAACAACAATTGAATGAGAAAAGTAATAGAGGAAATGGTAACCTGTATCGGACATCAGGATTTTTGCAGCCCAAATGTGATAGAACTGAGAGAGGGGATACAGATGAAACATTTGTCAGCCATCTATGCTGAAGTGACAAATGAAAAGCAATGTGCTATGATTGAATCCAGCTTCAGTCTAACATTTCAGAATATAGTGAATTAAGCTTTCAGCACTGTCTGTGAGATGCCCACATGACAGGCTCTGGAGAAGAAAAAATAGTTTTTGGGTGACGTCCTTGCCACCATTTTAAAACTAAAATAAGTTAGCTAGCCATCTTGCTTTTAATTTATTTGTATACTTTATTTATTTATCTAATTTGTATAACTACAGTAAAAGCAACTCTGACAACATACAACAGACCTATGTTTTGGCCAATGCAGAAATATTCTCTTCTTCGTGTTTCTGTAAAGGAAAAACAAATGCAAGGGATTTCTCCAGCCAAAGTGTGAAATTTCTTCATTCTCCATAGAAAAATCACTGCTTAGGTAAAATAAAAGTGCCTGACCTACTTACATTGTGGCCTGAAGTTTTACTGCTCTGCTGTCTGCATCTTGTAACTCGGCAGTGCTTATAATGGATAGTTTGTGCACGGTAAATGTAAGTAAACAGAGTGACATCTCATTTGCTGTTTGTGCACTCCAGTGAAGCTGCGTTGTAAAAGCACTCTCTGGATTCAGCCAATTGTGCTCTGCAATACAAACATCAGGGAGTGGAATATGCTCAAGGCGATACATATGGTGAGCCTTCTGGAGACTGCAACCAGATTACAAAGCAGAGGTTGAAACAGTGATCTACCTGACTCTCTCTGTATGTGAATGTGTGCATCATGTGTGTGTGTGTGTGTGTGTGTGTGTGCGCGTGTGTATTTCTGTGAATATTTGCAGTAGTATGTTGACAGTTCAAGTGGGTCACAAACTGACAGGAGAGCAAATGTAATTAAGTAATCGATTATAACCAGACTAGATGTAACAGTCATTAAAAGTAATGAGTCAAACATTGAGTCCTGGAGATTGTGTGTGTATGTGTTTGATTGTTTACTCCTTGGCTATTGTTTGTCAATATACAGTACTTAGACTGCAATGACAAAGCATACAGAAATATAGGTCCCTGTTATACCAGTGACAGTGGGTCTTCTAACAGCGGTGGGAAGAAATGCTCTTTGTAGGATAGATAGCCTTGAACAAGATCTTGGGTTTTTTTATGCCTCAAGTGGTCTTTATAAATCCTGGCTCAGGATATAGAAACAAGTAAAGCTATTGAGTATCATGGAAACTTATCTATCAGACAATTAATTCAGAACTGTTCCATGACCTTGGAGCAGCTCCCTTCCCAAGGGGGAAAAATGCCTTGTTTGCTATATGCAGATTGCCATGCTCAAGCTCCCCAACATAACACATCCTTTATGAAGTCTCTCAGAGCTTCTTGTCTTCATCTGAAATGCTATTTGCCCTCATTCACTCCCTTCCTTTGTTTTGTTTTTTCATTTTGACCTTATGCAAGTACATCTATTAATATTTCCCTTTCTTTCAGATCTAGTTTCTATCTTTAGAACCTTTCTGAAAACCTGTTTTATCACTCCACCTTTTTTCCCTCTGAATGTTCTGCTCAGAATCTATTTCTTCAATGAAGTTTTTCCAGCCTTGTTGAGATACCTGTAAGTACCCCTTACAGACAATCATTGACTTATGAAAAGCTGCTTAACAACCTTTCAAAGTTCCAGTGGAGCTACTGGGGGTGGGGAAGAATACTTCCAACCCAGAATCAAAGTTCCCATGGTAATGTGACTGCACTTCAAGTGCTTGGCAAGTGGGCCACATTTATAACTGTTTGCCAATGTCCCTTGGTGCATGACAGTGTTTTAGAATAGTTCTGCTAAAAAATGACATTTACTTTCAGTTTTTAACAAAGCTGCACCCATAGTGTCACATTAACAACTTAACAACTATGATGTTAACAAGCATTGTAACTCAAGGATTACCTGCAGTTTACCAGACAGCCAAAAATGTTCTTTATTACTCTCACTCTCCTTTTCCCCCTGTTGCTTATCAGCTCTTTTAGGCTTCATGGTTTGTAACATGCTGCTGTTGATAGTGGTTAAATGAACAATTAATATGTAATGGCAATAAAAGTGTCATTGTTTGCCAGTCAGCTATTTTTCACATGCTTGTATTTTTGTCTTTCATCTAAAAAAGATTTTTCCAAGGGAATCTATCAAAATGCAGATTCTTCCTTGTGAATGAAATAAAGAAATGGTTAGAGGAAATTACAAAAAAAAAAAAGAGTTGAAACGAGAATTATTTCTATTAGGCATAATAAGAGAAAATATATGTTAAAAAATCCAATATATTATACTCCACATAATAACTGCAGCTAGAATTACATTTGCTCAAAATTGGAACCAGAATAGCACTCCCTCCAATGCAATTGTAATAAAAAAGGTGCTTGATTGTGCAGAGATGGACAGGTTAACTATGAAACTAAAAGATAGAGAAGAAATGGAATACTACAAGATTTGGAACATATGGTATAACTGGTTAGAAAGTAGACGTAAAGACCATGCATAAAGATTATTTAAGAGTCTAATCAAAGTGGGAAGGTACTTTATACATTTGTGAAAGCTTACAATGTAAAATTAAAAGATATTATGTACATATACTAATAATTATAATGTATAGAATAGCAATGTATAGAATTAGAAAAAAAGAAAATTGAAATAGCCACAATGTAAATATGAGACATATCAATACTGAAACACTGTAACAAGTGAAAATGTACTGTAAATGTTTAAATACGTTTAATAAAAATATTTTTTTTAAAAAATAAATATTTTGGTATATGGTAGGTAGACCATAACCTACTACTAGATAAAGTAGAAGAATGGGGGTTAGACAGCATCACCACTAGATGGATTCATAACTGGCTGACCAACCACACTCAAGGTGTAGTCCTCAATGGAACTGCATCTACATGGAGGGAAGTATGCAGTGGAGTACCCCAAGGCTCTGTTTTAGGCCCAGTACTCTTCAACATCTTCATCAATGATTTGGATGAGGGAATAAATGGGAACTCATCAAATTTGCAGATGACACCAAGCTGGCAGGAATAGCTAACACTCCAGAAGATAGGCTTAAGATACAGAAGGATCTTAACAAACTTGAACATTGGGCACTATCTAACAAAATGAAATTCAATGTTGAAAAGAGTAAGGTTCTACATTTAGGCAAGATAAATAAAATACACAGGTATAGGTGGGACCTTGCTCAATAGTAGTAACTGTGAGAGGGATCTTGGAGTCCTAGTGGACAACCATTTAAATATGAGCCAGCAGTGTGCAGCAGTTTCCAAAAAAGCCAACACAGTTCTAGGCTGCATCAACAGAGGGTTAGAATCAAGATCACGTGAAGTGTTAATACCACTGTATAGCGCCTTGGTAAGGCCACACTTGGAATACTGCATTCAGTTTTGGTTGCCACGATGTAAAAAAGATGTGGAGACTCTAGAAAGAGTGCAGAGAAGAGCAACAAAGATGATTAGGGGACTGGAGACTAAAACATATGAAGAACGGTTGCAGGAACTGGGTATGTTTAGCTTAAGAGAAAGAAGGACTAGGGGAGACATGATAGCAGTCTTCCAATATCTCAGGGGTTGCCACAAAGAAGAAGGAGTCAAACTATGCTCCAAGGCACCTGAGGGTAGAACAAGAAGCAATGGGTGGAAACTAATCAAGGAGAGAAGCAACTTAGAACTGAGGAGACATTTCCTGACAGTTCGAACAATTAATCAGTGGAACAGCTTGCTTCCAGAAGTTGTGAAGGCCCCAACACTGGAAGTCTTTAAGAAGATGTTGGATAGCCATTTGTCTGAAATGGTATAGGTTTCCTACCTAGGCAGGGGGTTGGACTAGAAGACCTCCAAGGTCCCTTCCAACTCTGCTATTGTATTATATTGTATTATCTCTAGTTACTTTTCAGCCTTTAGAAAGAGGTTTTTCCCAACTTGGTGCTGTTCAAATGTGTTTCTCAGTACCTAATTTATAGGTACCTAGAAACCAATTCAAACTTCTGGGGGGTTTTCTTCATCACTGAGGCAGCTCTCATCTAATCCCATTTCATTAAATGGGGATAATAGTACTTTTCTCTTTGAGAAGTATTGAGAGTATACATTAGTGATGGTGGCTCATTGGCAATTGGAATGGTGGGAACTCATAATGACTTTTGGTTGTTCAAGGTATTGATTAAAAACTTTGTGGAAGCAGAAAATATTTCCCTAGGATCAAATTTCTCCAATGGAGAAAGTGTCTGTCTGTCTGTCTGTATCAAGTCCACCCTTGTGTCCTGCCATTCTGGCAAAGAGGGATAAGGAAGGCTTGCTGGCATTTTTGCATGCTTTTGCTTTTGCTATAACCACTTGGGAATTAGGGAGGGATATTGTCTTCTGAGATGCAGTAGACTCTCTCCCAGCCAGTTCCAGCCTGATTCCATGGCCATCATGCCCTAAGAGTGACCTATTATCTGCTTAGCATCTCAGCATTCTCAAAACATCTTTGTGGCATTACACTGGCTGCCGGTGAACTGTTCAGGGCAGTCAGGTTTGGGGAAAACAGAGGAATTGCTTTGTGCTTTGCATGGGACCTTCAAATTCTGCCTGACTTTATGGCAACCACTTTCTCTCAGTAAAAGTTCTTTTGATTCAATTCAATGGAGTCAAGAGTCATGCTTTCCCGAGGGACCAGCTGGAGCAGGTCCTTACATTCTGTTTTCTTTAGAAAATCTACAAAACATATTCAGGTAAAACAACAGAATCATTCACTCATCTATAGCTTCCATCTTTTTTTCTTCCATCAGCTGTGTCTGATTCTCGGTGATTGCCTGGACAAGTCCCTGCAGTTTGCTTGGTTAGATTTTTTCCAAAGTGGTTGCTATTGCCTGCTTCCAAGAGCTGAGGGAAAGTGATTGAGGTTATCCAGCTGGCTTTGTACCTAAGGCAGAAGTAGAACTCTTGAACACTCAGTTTCTACCCTGAAGCCTTAATCACTGTACCAAACTGGCTCTCAATAACTTCTGGTATATTAGTAAATTACTCATACACTGCATCAGTGATGTATACTCCATCTTGGATAATAGTTTTGATGATAAGCTTATGTTTGCTTAAAACAACCACCCAGCATGAACCAGTAGTGAAACCAGGGGTGTCAAACTCGCAGCCCCCAGGCCAGATGCGTCACAAAGTAGCCACACCCACCCCTGATTTAGCAAAGGGAACAAAGTTGCAATACATCAGGTGACAACTACGTGATGCCCCAAGTTTGACACCCTGCAATAGACCATATAGTATGGTAATGATACTAACACAAAGATCTAACCCTTAAATAGGTCTAGGTACTAATTATAGTTTCAGATTTATTCCAGCAATATTATCATAGCATTTAATAATGTCACAACATCAGCTGAACATGCACATGTTTATTCTCTAACATGACATCTGCCATCATCTATCCCCTCATACTTTACAAACTAGCAAGTCTTTGTGTGGAAGACTAAATGGATAGGAAACTAACCTCCAGAAATGGCAAAACTGAAATATGGGTAGGGGCACATTTCAGTTCTGCCACTGATCTCAGCATAATAATCAATTAAACAAGGTATTACAGATACCAGTTCCAGTGCAAAACAGTAGTGTTAAAATCATTAAAAGACTGAACACTATTTTTCATGGATTCAACAAAGAATTCTTGAAAGTCACTATATAATATTAACCATTCAGTCTGTGTCACACCAAAATACCACTTCTTGAATAGCCATTTTAAATAATTTTCACTATCTCCATCTCTTCCACTGTCTCTATGCCCCCATGCTTCCCTCCTTCCCAACAACTGTGATGTGTACATATTTCATGCTTTCCCTCTGCAGTTCATGGAAAGAAAAACCCTTTTGGCAGTGAACTATCAATTATACCGTTTGATACCATGAATAAATGCTTCAGAGATCAGACGCCATGCGAGTCTCCCTAGGAAAAAAAAGTGGAGAAATGAGTAAGAACTGTAACACTTCCCATTTTGCCAGGATTGTCACGAGGCAACATATTTGAGGGAAACTGAACAATAGATGTGAAAAAATTCTTGTGGGAAGAAAGAATCTCATAAGGCCCAGTTCCGTCTCATTTTCATTATTATTTTGATATGATGGGATTCTCTGCTTCCCCCAAAGAAATTCTCTAGGTAGATGAGAAAGTATATTCTATATTTCTAAATGTGATGTCTTTAGATAGAGAAAGTGACATAAAATGTGAAGAAGACATCACAATTATGAAGAGTTTTCAACCCTAAGAAAGCAGGGGAAGAATATTGGTGAAATTCATGTTGTTTTGCATGATAAATACTCATTATTACTATGGGCCACCATTCAACGATTTAGGTTGCAAGATGTAACAAGAGCTCTCATTTAAAAACTAGAGAGCCACAACCATACATGATTGAAATAGAACAGGGTGTCAAACTGGTGGCCCACGGGTCGGATGCGTCACACGTAGACCATGACTACCCCAGCTCCGCAAAGGGGAAAAACATCACATCACAAGATGGCAAAGTGACACAGCAGGTTTGACACCGGTGAAATAGAACATAGAATTATAAGGTTAGAAGGGACCTACAACTTCTGGAGGCAAGCCATTCTACTGATTTTTTGTTCTCACTGTCAGGAATTTTTTCCTTAGTTCTATGTTTTTAATGATCTTCCACTCATTACTTCTTGTCCTGCCCTCAGATGCTTTAGACAATAGGGTCAGCCCTCCCTTCTCTATGTGGGGCCCTTGAGTTCTGAAAGACTGCTATTATAATACAATACAATAGTAGAGTTGGAAGGGACCTTGGAGGTCTTCTAGTCCAATCCCATGCCTAGGCAAACAACCTATACCGTTTCAGACAAATGGTTATCCAACATCTTCTTAATGATTTCCAGTGTTGGGGCATTCACAATTTCTGGAGGCAAGCTGTTCCACTGATTAATTGTTCTAACTGTCAGGAAATTTCTCCTCAGTTCTAAGTTGCTTTTCTCCTTGATTAGTTTCCACCCATTGCTTCTTGTTCTACCCTCAGGTGCTTTGGAGAATAGTTTGACTCCCTCTTCTTTGTGGCAACCTCTGAGATATTGGAACAATGCTATCATGTCTCCCCTAGTCCTTCTTTCTCTTAAGCTAAACATACCCAGTTCCTGCAACTGTTCTTCATATGTTTTAGCCTCCAGTTCCCTAATCATCTTTGTTGCTCTTCTCTGCACTCTTTCTAGAGTCTCCACATCTTTTCTACATCGTGGTGACCAAAACTGAACAAAGTATTCCAAGTGTGGCCTTACCAAGGCATTATAAAGTGGTATTAACACTTCACGTGATCTTGATTCTATCCCTCTGTTTATGCAGCCTAGAACTGTGTTGGCTTTTTTGGCAGCTGCTGCACACTACTGGCTCATATTTAAATGGTTGTCCACTAGGATTCCAAGGGGTCACCTCCTCTTCATTAGACTTGAAGTACCTAGTTCCAGAGGTGGTATTCAGCAGGTTCTGACCTGTTCTGGAGAACCATTAGCAGAAATTTTGAGTTGTTCAGAGAATCAGTAAATACCACCTGTGACTGTCCCCATCCCCATCTATTCTCTGCCTCCCGAGTCCCAGCTGATTGGGAGGAAATGGGGATTTTGCAGTAACCTTCCCCTGGAGTGGGGAGTGAATGAAGATTTTATAGTATACTTCCCCTGCCACGCCCACCAAGTCATATCCCCAGAACCGGTAGTAAAAAATGTTTTGAATCCCAACACTGCCCTTAAATGTAGTATATAGTTTAGCCTCCAGATCCTTTATCATCTTTGTTGCTCTTCTCTGCACTCTTTCTAGAGTGTCAACATCTTTTGTGTGTTGTGGTGACCAGAACTAGACACAGTATTCTAAGTGTGATCTCACTAATGCAGTATAAAGCAGGACTGTCACTTCTCTTGCTCTTAATACCAGCTCTCTATTGATGCAGCTTATTACTGCATTGGCTTTTTTTGTAGTTGCAGCACACTGCTGGCTCATATTAAGTGGTAATTCACTATGATTCCAAGATCCTTCTCACAATTACTACTGTTAAACCAGGTACCACCTATTCTATAATTGTGCATGTGGTTTTTCCTGCTTAAGTGTAGGACCTTACTTTTCTCACTACTAAACTGCATTCTGTTGGAAAAAGTGCAGTGTTCAAATCTGTGAAGATCCTTCTGAATCTTCAGCTTATCTTCCACAGAGTTAGCTATTCCCCCTAGCTAGGTGTCATCTGCAAATTTGATATGTTCTCCTTCTAACTCCTCACATAGATCATTCACGAAATTGTTGAAGATTACTGGGATGAAGGAGAAGAGAGGCAGAGCTATGGGGCAGAGTTAAGCACATCAGCTTAGAGTCGTTATGTTGCCACAAACAGTCAAAGGCCAAACTCTCTTGAATTCTGTTGACCTTTATCTGGTGCCAATTTAGTGTTGAACTTTAGTAGACTAGATTCTTGTGTATAAGCTTGAAGAAATATTCTATGCTGCAATCTAATGGAGAGCCCTGATTTTTTGTGCCTCTCATGAACCTATGACAGAACTTTGAGGTACCCTACTGCATGCTTCTTTCAATGCAGATATAGTTCCATTAAGGGCTACATGCTGACTGCAGTTGGTCAGCTAATTCTGAATCCATCTGGTGGTGGTACTGTCTATTCCACATTGTTCTTTCTTATCAAGAAGTAAACTGTGGTCTACTTTGTAAAATGCTTTATTGAGGTCTACGTAAATTATGTCCATTGCATTTCTCTGATTCACTGATTTAGTCATTTTGTCAAAACAAAATGGCAATAAGACTTGTAGGGCATGATCTATGTTCAACAAACCCTTGTTGCTTCTAGTAATAGCCTTGCTCATTTCTAGTTGCTCAGAAATCCACTGCTTGGTAATTTTTTCCAAGAATTTTTCAGGTGTTGATGTCAAGCTGATTGGTCTGTAGTTTCCCGGATCCACTTTTGTCCCTATTTGAAGATTGGAACCAAATCAGTTATTTGCCAGTTCTCTGTAGTTCCCTCTTGCTCCAGGAGCTCTGAAAGATTTTGTTCAATGGTTCCAACATCACATCTGCCACCTTCTTCAGAACCCTGGGGTGTAAACCATCTGGTCCCAGCAATTTGAACTTATATAGAGTGGATAGGTATTTTCTTACCATTTTCTTCCCTCTTTTGACTTGCATTCCTGTTCTGTCTCCTATGGTGCTGCTTTTGATCAGTTGGACTGTTTTTCCCTTTTGCAAGAAGACAGATACAAAGAATGAATTAAGTAATTCCACTTTCTCCCTGCTACCAGTCACTTCTTTACCATCTTCTCCCACTAGTGGACCATTTCCTTGACTTTTTTCCTTGGTTTTGTTTTTACATGTTGAAAGAAACTTTAAAAATTATTTCTGCCACTTGTTGCAAGTCTTAGTTCATTCTGAACCTTAGCAATCCTGATTCCCTTTTTTCAGCTTCGGGTTATGTGCTGGTAATTCTGTTTTAGTTATGTGTCCCTCTTTATACTTGTTCTTTTTGTCTCCCAGTTTGTCCGAGAATTATTTATGCAACCATGCTGGTTTTATCTGGTTTTATTTATTTATTTAGTTTTATTTGTGTTCATCACATTTATGCAATCTAGTAGCTTTCCAGTAAATTGGACTATTCCAAAAGTCTCGAACCAATGGTTGTATTAAGAATGATAATCCAGTGCATTTAAAGGGCACCACTTAAAACACCATACTTTCTGTCATTGTCCTGAATTGCCAGTTTGTTTATAAGAATGTTTTGGATTAACCTTCATAGACCAAAGAGCTGAATTTCACAAGCATTCTGGGAAGGAATTGTAGTTCAGCAACAGAGCAAACACTTCAAGTTCAGTTCCTAGGTTTTCTTGATAAAGAGAAAAACAAAATAGTTCTGAAATGCTAGATTGCTTCAACCAGTCCAAGTAGACAATTCCAGGTTAGAAGTATCCATGATTTGACTTAGCATAAGACAACTTCTTATATTACTTTGCATTTTCTCCTTCCCACCAGATCCTATAAAATCTATATTTTGTAGAACTTTCACACTTCTCATGAGTCTGAGGTTAATTTGTCCAGGCTGTGGTGGGCTATGAGAATATCCCAGGTGACATAAGATAGATGCCAGTAGCTACATTCTTTGTGGTATGTAATAGCTAGCTAGCTAAATGATAGATAAGTAGATAGGTAGATGGATGGGTGGGTGGGTGAGTGGATGGATGGATAGATAGATGGACAGATAGATAATAGATCAATTAATACAGATAGATAATTAGAGATAGAGTCAATATAGATAGTGACAGTGAGTGTGTGAAAGAGAGAGAGACACACCCAGAGAGAGAAAGTTTAAACTAACCATCTACCAGCGTTTTGGCTGACATACTTTTACTTTGCTGAACCAAAGACTTTTGTACTTTGTTCATATCCAGCTTTATATGTCCACTAGGGTAAAACGTCTAAGACAGGAGATGCCATAATGCTTACTCTGGCTTTCCTTCTTTCAGTCGCACCGAACAATAGAGGAGAAAAGTTTTGGGTTCTCCTATGCTCCAGTTCACTAAGCATGACAAAAGGCATAATAGATCAAATATCACCCACCTATCCAGGACCACTGCTGCTATTCTATCATGTAAAGACTTTGCCTTCCAGTTCATTAGGTTGGTTTAACATGGAAATTATCCTGAAAGAATATCAAGCATGCCAGAGAGGAGTTTTACCTTTTGATTACTCCTCCCTTCCCCCAAGATTGTAAAGATGATCAAAATCGAGGGGTAAAAAAGAGAGAGAAAGAGAGAGAGAGAAAAAAGAGAGAAGAAATTATAACTTAATATCTGAGAGGTAAGTGTTAGTAATTAGTCTGAAACACTTTGATCATTAATGCATGCAATCAAATTATCATCAAGAACGTTTCACAGTCAGCCCCTCCTTTTCCTCCCCTCCACCTTTCTCTCCCTCCCCTTCTTGCCATTAAAAACATAAAAAAGCTTGGCAGACTACAGTGGTAAGTGCTTTGTTGAGGAGGAAGTTTGCAAAGGAAGATGCTGCTCCCTAGCGTCCAAAGGAGTTGAAACTGGCTCCAGAAACCTGTGCCAAAAAAACAGTGCCTTTGAAAGAACAGCCAAGCCATAAACTCGTGGTCCTTACAGAATTTCATCTAATGTACCAGCTCATTTTTATCTGCTCAGATATTGATCATGTTCCCAGTGGATGTAACTCAGGTTCTCCTTCTTTGAGGTCTTCAGTGAAATTAAAAGTATGCAGTTCATTAGAGACTTGTCTTTCTATCTTCTCCCCCCACCTCTTTAATCTTTTGGCTGGGTCTTGATCACTGATAGCCAATTATCCCCATGCGATCCACCATCTGTTTCTTTCTTTTCATAGCATCATATATGCTGTGTCCTCAGGAAGAATAAGATATCATGCATATGGTGAAAGGAAAGAATGCTCAGAAGCCAGTTAAGTATGTAGATATCCTTCTAAATCTCTTTCTGTATGTATTTATTTAGCTATCTGGCAAAAATGTCAGAGCCGTAATATCTAGAATTTTAATGGAAGGTCATAGTGCACAAAGTGATGGTCACTTTCTTTGAGTTGGATAGTCCTCTAAACCCATGCAAATGGATGAATGAACAAATGAACACATGAATGAATCAACAAACGAATGAATGAATGATTCAAAGGGAGGGCTACAGCATTTGAACACATGCAATAGAGTCCACTTTCTTTAAGTATTCATCACTGATGCAATGCTATGTCAGTAAGTTTGTGTTGGTGGCGAGAGGAAGCAGATCAATTCTGACTTGAGTTGCCTCTATATATTTGAAATCTTATGAGGCTACCCATGCATGTATGTAAAATACATACACATATGCATGTACAGTATTACATACATATATAGTATATATATTATTATACATGGCTATATACATTACATATGTGTACAAGCTAGAATCTGGTTTGGTTATTCATAATATGAAAAGATTGAGGATAGGTACAAAGAATGCGAAGGGAGGAAACGAAAGTCATCCAGAACATTTTGGTGTGTTATGAGCACATGAGCAGGTTACTATAAGGCCCACAACGGCTGATAAATTCCCCAGACTCTTCCAAGAAAGGCAGTCTCAATGAATCTGCCATTTCTTCATTTCCTACTATACCTTTGAGTTTCTGAAGTAGCTTTGCCTGGAGGCATTCTGGGAACAGTACAGTAAAGGTCTCTTACAACCTTGGGATACACCTTGAAAATATTGCTGAAAGAATGTTGATGCTGAGAAATCACTTCCCTTCACTTCTCTACTCATCCTCCTTACACCGGCTTGGTTAGCCCCAATGTTGTGAGCTGATTTTATTTTGTCCAGTTTTAATCAAAGTTTCACCAATGTGCAAAGTTTTATTGAACTATTGGATTATTACCATCATGGGTATTTTTTCTTCATTTCGTCTTGCCTCATTACTCACCTGAACCATTAAATTCAGAATACAAGTTAAGTAGATCACATTTGGCACATGCAAACATTATTTTGCATTTGCCTCATTAGCAAAGCATGGTTGTCTCCCAAATTAACCCAGATTCCTTTGTTTTATGGGTGACAGGGCATTGGTAAGGGTTTATTTTTTATTTATTTCTTGGATTTCTAAACCGCCCCCTCTCCCAGAAAGGGACTCGGGTTACATATGCAAAGTCTTTTCAACAACTTTTGTACCACTTGGCTGAATGGACATTCACACAGTTTTGTTGAGAATGAATCTCCAAGCTGGCAATGATGAGACAATCACTGTTAAGCTTAACTCCCTTTATACAACTATTATATTGATCATTTGTACTGATGTATGTTTGTACCTCTTTCCTTTTAAAAGAAATATTTCTCTGATGTATTCTTGTTACCACAAAATGGAGAATGATAGCTCATTGTTTTGGCTACATTAACCCTTCTTGGTCTACTTACAATCCCCTTTCCATTAATTTTTTATTCTTCAGTTTCCTTCATCACTTTCCTAGCAATAATCATTTTATTCTCTCATCACTTCAAATCAGGCTCCTATCTGCCTGATTAGAAATGAATATTCCAAAACCATAAATCCAAAACTTGCTTCAACGTTTGGAAATATCAACATTTCATAGGATTCTGTGTGGTTTTTATGCCTCCTTTTAAAGGTAGAATCAAATTGCCACTAAGAGATTTGTTTGTTTTGTTTTGTTTTGTCTCAATGAGAGTTAAAGTAATCCCTTTCCTAGGGAAGCCATATATTCTTAATGAGCTGGAGCAATTGATCTCTTACTGCTAGTACTGCAAAAGAAAATGCCTTCAGTTTATACTTGGTCTTCTACAAAATTGGAGTTGAGTTGAAATAAGGAACAACTTTCTACAAATATATTGCTAGTTAGAAGAATGCCCTTCTATAGGAAAACAAAAATATCAGGAGGAACATTCTATCACATGTAATTCATTTTGTGACTAATAGATGATTTTTTAAAAATTAAAAGAAAGAAGAAGTATTCAGAAGCATAGGTAGCATACATTATTTATTTTTGATGTTGAACAAGATTCTCAGATTGACATGTGAAAATCTGGGTCTGGAGTGACTTCAAACATGAGGGCCAGTTCATGGTAGAGTCAGATGGATGGATCTCCCCCTTCACAACAACTGAGCAGATTTATGTAATCAGAATTTTCCCTATTTTGATTTCTATTTTAACTGTAGTAATTTTAACTCTAGTAATTATTTCTAAATTTGCATTGATACATATAATGTTACATGTGGAATTTCAGGTAAATCATATTCTCTTCAGTTGAACTGCTTTGAAATTTGGAAAGCAAAAAAGGGGAAATGCAAGGTCTTCTAATGGTTTCGTATTTCAAGGAGTTGATTGAGTGATTTATTGATTGGTAATTAACTGTGTTTCTGTTATTCCAGGATCTGAATCTACTCTTGTTAAGTCAGACATCAGTTTCTAGTAGCTCCAATCTGAAGAATTAGTTATATATGTAAGAGACTCAGGCAATTTGATGCATTTTTTAAAATTCTACACAGAAACATAGTTCTCTCTACTATTTCACAATTTATTTACAGACTTTTTTTCCAAATTCAAGTGATGTGGCAGTATGATATGCTAAAGAAACAAAAGCCCACATCATCAATGAAAGTCTTATTAGAGGCAGGAAAGACTTATTGGAAGCACAATACCTTTCTTAATTATCCTTTTTAAGAATGCCAGATCATGTTCGGAAGTATGGAATTTGCTGGGGTGGTGGTGCTGCAGAGATACTTTGACATTCCCTCCTCTGCCTATGTACGGAAAATGACTCAACTGATAACTGAATCTAATTTCAACACTTCTGAGAAGATATTGCTTAGCTCTGTGCAGGACTAAGGGGCCTCAGAGACGATTTCCTCCACATTGTTTTTTTTTTTCCAACCAAAGGAAACAGCTTCATGAGAAGGTAGTCATTATTTCCTACACAGATATTATTCCTGAGTAAGTTTTGCTTCTCAAGTCTTTGCCTGAGAAGATGTGGGCCTAGCATTCATAACTGCCATTGTCTGTTGCTTCCATTTGAAAGAAAACTATGATCCCATGCTTACCTTTTAAGATGAACCTGCTTCTAGCTATGATTACATTCGAAAGCTAGTAAGTTGATTAAGGGGCTGAGCTAGGGGTGGGGACAGAGGTGGTATTCAGCAGGTTCTGACTAGTTCTCGAGACCAGTAGCAGAAATTTTGAGTAGTTCGGAGAACCGGTAAATACCACCTCTGACTTGTTCTGCCCCCATCTATTCTCTGCCTCCCGAGTCCCAGCTGATCGGGAGGGAATGGGGATTTTCAGCATCCTTCCACTGCCAAGCCCACCATGCCATTCCCGGCATGCCATACCCACCAAGCCATGTCAAGCCAACAAGCCACAACCTTAGAAAAAGTAGTAAAAAAATTTTAAATCCCACCACTGGATGGGAAGCCCAATAAGTCTCATTTTCAAGTTCATTCCAAAGAGAGATAACCTACTATTAATTAGTCTAGGAATATTTAAGTTCAGGCATGCTCATTTGTTTTTATATGATTTTCATGTATTGTTAAGTAGTCCAAAACAGACATAGAGAATTTATTGTGAATTGTTTTCATGCTTTATTTCTTAGATGTGGGGTAAATTGCTGTTTTAAAATTTTAATAATAGTAAAGGTACTTGTCTGTGCATTCACATGTCTATATATTTCAGATTAAGAAAGATAATGGCTATCATATGGAAATCTGTCTTCAAGATAAATGAGACGATCCAAAATGTATGTTGTCTGCTAAAGCAGAAAACACTAGAATTTTTTTTTTAAAGGAGACATAGGATGACCTAAAGCAATAAGATATAATTTTATACCATGATATCAGGAAAGATCTATATTTTGATCAGATTTCTCTCACTTGACAAATGAAAATCATATGATGCCTCTTTGAAATTCACTCTATCCAGTAAATCTTTCAGAAATACATTGTAAAGCTGTTTGACAGTTTCCAAAGTGAATTACAGGCTCAGAGATGTTTGGCCCTTTATGTATAAACAGTGTTTATAAACAGTGTTGAACACAGATATATTCACAGATTTTCCTTGGAATTGATCAAGGTCCATTCTTTGGTGTTGTCTTTCTAGGCTTTAGCAGAATGCAGTTTTACATTGGTGGGTTTAACCTATTTGTTTTCCTTTTCCTGCTGTGAATTCAGGGAAATCTGAGAATATTAAGTAAAAAGACATTGCCTGACTCCCATAAGGAATCAATGACTCACCTGTAATAGAATGATTTCCAGAATGTTACATACATTACATACTGTAAATAGAATGTAATACTACATTGGTTTACAGTTTTCTGCATGCCATATACGTAGAGGGTATCCATAGTTCCTCTTCTAGGTCTGAAATTTGGTTGAGAACTTTCTTTAAACTGGTGTCTTGGAATGAAATAATGCTCAGTGATGGCACAGATGTCAAAAAGAACTTCTGAAGATATTGTAGGAAGTTAGCACCCGCCTTTCTCCTAGAAAAATGAAATATTCTAGGAAATATTAAAAAGGCAGAATATTATATTTTCCCTAAAGGAGAAACATGTTTCTAATGACATGAACTCAGAACCTCAGCTCCCTACCCCACGGCAAATATTTTGGTGCCAACCTATCTACAAGACAAAGGCAGGGCCAGCTTATCTACAACACAAAAGACCTTCATTCAGCTCCAGAATGATAGGATTAGCCCTCACTCAAGATCCAAACCAGGACAAAACCGTTAAGCCATAATAGGAATTGCCCCAAACCCCTTCATTATATCACCCAGCAAGAGTCAACCAAGCCTGGGACTCAACTCAACCCACAAAATTACCCCTGCATGGCCCCATGGGAGTCTGACATATCTGCCCTTACACAGAAACAGGAAATCTTAAGCGGGGCCCAAGGGAGGGTGTAAATCTCTCTCTCTCTCTCTCTCTCTCTCTCTCTCTCTCTCTCTCTCTCTCTCTCTCTCTCTCTCTCTCTCTCTCTCTCTCTCTCTCTCTCTCTCCCTCCCTCCCTCCCTCTCTCTCTCTCTCTCTCTCTCTCTCTCTCACACACACACACACACACACACACACACATATGCTCTTTTTGCCCAGGATCTCAAACCGTGTGGTGCTGTCCACCACTAAACCATCTTTCCAAGGAGTCTCCATTTTTCCCGTGCCTTTCTTCCCTTGGAACTGAACCCAGATGGACATTTCTGCCAACATGTTCTCCACTGTTTTGGCTGGTTTGTGTGCTTTTAAAAAGCCTGTATAAGAATCATCAGTGCTTTTGTACACATGTAGTGTATATATTGCATGAAAATCATTATGCACGTTTGTACTAAATTACTTTAATTTATGCATTATATTTTATAGCTTATATACTCCCAGTTGTTCAGCCCCTAGTCATCTTGCAGTTGTAATGCACTCTAAATGGGGCTATCCTTGAAGAGCATTTGAAGGCTACAACTGGTGCAGTGTGTGGTGGCACAGGCAGTTTGGGGGGATCCACAAATGGCTCTTGCTACATCACTCCTCCATGAGCTGGCTAGTCTGCTTCTGGGTGCAATTCAAGGTGTTGGTGATCACCTTTAAAGCCCTTCGTGGCATGGGTCCAGGCTACTTGAGGGACAATCTCACTCTACTGGGATCGGCCTGTCCTACTCATGCTGGCAGAGGATGCATGCTGCAGGTCCCATCAGCCCAGTTATTCCAGCTGGCAGGGTCCAGGAAGGGGGCTTTTTCTGCTGTTGCTCCTGATCTCTGGAACATCTTGTCCCCTGATGTGAGGTTGGCCCCAACCCTCCCATCTTTTCATAAGAGCCTAAAGACCTGGCTTGGGGTTCCAATAGGGCAGTGGTGAAATCTAAAAAAAAATTGCTACCGGTTCTGTGGGCATGGCTTAGTGGGCATGGCTTAGTGGGGTCATGTGACTGGGTGGGCATGGCTATGTAGTCATATAACTGGGGGATCAAAAGACAGAAACTCACTTTAACAATTTCCCCCTAGAGCAGGGTTGGATTAGATGACCTCCAGGTCACTTCCAGGCCTAGATTATCCTCTGAAGCTGCCTCTAGTGCCAGATTTGTAGTCATTCCTCCCTCTCCCTCCCTCTCCCTCTCTCTCTCTCTCTCTCAGCATCCCCCCCCCCCATTTTGGGCCTAGCAAGCCCCAGGGAAGCCTGCTGGGAGCAAAAATGGAACCCACCCACCCCTGCATTTCTGAAGAACCTGTAGTAAAAAAAAAGATTAACAAATAAAAAAAAGTTCCGAAGATCATCTGTGCGACCTGTGATTGGCGGAACTTTTTTTTTTACTTTTTTTTTACTTTTTTTTAGTATCAGTAGCATTTCACCCCTGCAATGGGGGGGAGAGCTCAGTGGAGGTGATTGATTAACAACAGATCCCACCCCTCCCCCCCATTCTCTCCCCCATGTCCTTGGTATTAATCTTGCTTTTAATTTACTCTTGTTTAAATGTAGATGTATTTTATGTCTTACCTTATGTTAAGACAGACAATAAAATTGGGCAGACAATAAATTTTAGAAACAAACAAACAAATAAATACAGTACAAGCATTTTTCTAAGAAGAATTTTATAATATAATATATATTTTATAAGGAGAACCACGTTATGCCAAAAGGCAAAGATAATTGTATTCTCTTTCATATATTAATTCAGGAAATGTAAATTAGATCACTCCATGTTAAAATGTGAATCAAACTGTAATTTCTCTGCATTTCAAAGAGGGTCAATAGGAAGACGGTGATCTTAAATACTGTACATTGTAGTGAGTCTGGGTTTAGGGGTGTATATACATATATATACATAGACAAGTAATAAATTAGTCAAATATTTGTAGTTTGAATCACAGTCTTGGTTGATAAATGTCTTCTCCAACATTGTTTCAAGTTAATCATATCAACCTAAAATATCCAGTAAGTGTCCACCTGATCCCATCCTCCATACATCTTGCAGCCAGTTAATCTTAATGAAGGGGTCAGAGGACAAGAAGAAAACAACACCTTGGGGATACAACAGATGAAGAAAAAGGTTGCCAGGGCAAATTTGTGCCATTATGAGGTAGAAGCAGAAAAAGGCCTATGAAGATTTTTTTTTTTTAAAAAAAGGTCATAGAAAGGAAAGGAGGAATAAAAATCTTGTTACTATCAGGAATGCATGAAACACAAGAAAATTTATTTGTTTTAATTTTTAACTAAATGACCTCTAAGCCTTCTCCTAGCCAGTGGAATGAGGTCAGTTTCAAAGGAGCAGCAGCAACAACAACAAAAATAAAAAAAAGAGCATTACTCAGTAAATAAGGATAGTCTTTATTAATTCTTACAGGAATACATATTCCTTATACACACATTTTCCCATCCCAAATTGATTAATAAGCGTAATATCATCTGTGATCATTGCAGGAAGTACACTAAAATGAAAGATAAGCACTGAAGGCTTCTAATTGTTTTCTTCTGTTTCTCTGGCTCTCTCTTTTTCACTTGCTTTCTTTTTATGAGGGGGGGGGATGCTTTAAAATAATGGTCCTAATCATTAATTCCTTTAGTGTTCATTTGAATTACATCAATCACTGCTAACTCGTTTGGTGTAAACAAAGATGTCAGAGAAACTTCTGAGGGGATTCTTTTCAATAAAATGTGTTCATTAGCTGCACAGAAAACCGGAGAGGAATTTACATCTAGAGTTTGCTAGATTGGTAGAACCACAGTGTTTTCATTAGCCCCAGATACAGCCCCAGATATAGAGCTATTGTGCCCTTCATGCCAACTTGTGGAAATTTGATTGTGTATCTGGTCCCATCCTCTATGACAGATTCCTGTCCTAGTTCTGCTCGTTGATCTCTTCTGTGGAGTTCTGACCTTAGCCTCCTGTATTCATTTGTCTGTTGTTATCTGCTCCATTTGCTTATTTCAAACTTAATACAAGCTTCCCCAGTCTGGTACCCATCAGAGGACAAAGACCGTAAATAGAAATACATTAAAATCTCTGTAAGACACCAGGCTGACCTAATGTTTTGAGATGCTCCTTTCAAGCTCCTTGAACATCTATGGGTGGAGTTGCTTCCCGCTCACAGTAGTAGAGCAAGCTGTGTAAACATGTGAGTTCAACTTCCAGCTTTTACATTTCTAAGGGCAAAGATGGAGTTCTCCCCCGTTAGAAGGAGGACAATAATTTAAGTCATCATTTGAAATTACTTTTAAGATATCCAAAGCATTTCCTGCAGTTAATGGGAATTTTAAGCCTCACTTAGTCTGTCATCGCTCATACCCTAATACCACCTTCCAACAGCAGTTAATGATGCTTAATAGATCTTAAGCAAGATTCTGTTGCAGCATTTAGCTCTGGAAGGATGTCCTACTCCCTCCCCTTGAGATTTGTGTGATTTCCAGCCTTGTGACATTTGGTAAACTGTTAAAAAGTTTCCCTGATTGCTCTCCCAGGTCCAGGGATGAGAAGGGTGATTGGGTGACCCAGTTTTGGTGTAGGTTTTGCTTGCTGAATGGTTTGGTGTGCCAGAATTCTTTGTCATTTGTATCTTCATATGTTTTTTTTTTCTTTTCTATTTGTCAGCCACCAGAGTCCTCAAGGAGTTGGCTACTTTATAAATTTATAAATGAGAAAAAAAGGTAAGTTAAAAAAACCATTTTAGGATGAGAAGTTACATCTCCATCTGTCAGTAGCTAATTTTTTAAAATGTTTCTGGGAGAGAATTTTAACTTTAAACCAATATGTTGTTTAGGGTATGGAAGATTCCCATCCTCATCAAGGCAAGGCAGGTAATTAAAAAAAGGAAGCATTTTCCAGAGACAAACTCTTCTTTTTTGACTACACAGTGGAAGCTCCAAAGGCTTCCTTGTTGAAGGCAGCTGGGGATATGTACTTTTGAAGGCTGCAACTTGAGAAGGAGGATAATTAGGCATCCTTTCACTGTCACATCTGCCACCTCAGGATAAGGTGAAATTCTTATCTGTGAAATTCAGCGGATCTTTTGTTCTCCTCAGATCTCCTCAATGAAATGACTGAAACAGCAAACATACTGAACACAACCGCACTGCAAAGTTTCTGATGTGTTTCTCCTACAAGCAATGGGTTGATGCTCAATATGGCCTCAATTAGGTTCATTGAAATGCTATACATCAGGGACAAAACTTTCACATTTCAGGATGCGCCATGGTTCTCCATCCCTGTTGGATACTGAATTGTCAAAGAGGGACATAGAAAGAGCCAGATGCTCACAAGAACTCTAAGTGTACCTAGAGACTCTGCAGTGGGGAAATAATAGTCCCTGTTCAACTACCAGTAGGAAGGGCTAGAATATGCAACTGTAGTTATAACTCTGTCTTCCTCCTCATAATTCTCTGCATATATGATGGGCTTTGATTCACACAACCTCTTGTCTTGTTGATTGTTAGGGGATATAGTCTCTAGCCCATTTTGAAAAGCATAAGATAGAAGGTACCTCTCCAACAGAATACCATTTGGATAGGCAGTTCTTGTGCTAGTTTTCTACTGTGCTCATGTTTAATAAATTTAAAAGCCACCCAATTCAAGAATTAGAATAGAATAGAATGAGCTGGAAGAGACCTCGGAGTTCTTCTAGTCCACCCCCCTGCTCAAGCAGGAGAACCTATACCATTTCATATAAGTGACTGTCTAGACTCTTCTTAAAAACATCCAGGGATGGAGCGCCCACGATTTCTGGAGGAAAGCTGTTTCATTGGTTAATTATCCTCACTGTTAGAAAGTTTCTCCTTAATTCCAGGTTCCTTTTCTCTTTTATTAGTTTCTAACCATTGTTTCTAGTCCTGCCCTCTGATGCAGAGGTGGTATTCAGCAGGTTCTGACCAGTTCTGGAGAACCATTAGCAGAAATTTTGAGTAGTTCAGAGAACCGGTAAATACCACCCCTGACTGGCCCCACCCCCATCTATTCTCTGCCTCCCGAGTCCCAGCTGATTGGGCGGGAATGGAGATTTTACAGTATCCTTCCCCTGCCACACCCACCATTCCACGCACGCGACTGCTCTGATACTTTGGAGAATAATTTGATCCCTCTTCTTTGTGGCAACCCCTCCAATACTGGAATACTGCTATCATGTAACCCATAATTTTTCTTTTCTTTAGACTAGCCAAACCCAAATCCTGTAGCCATTCTTCGTATGTTTTAGTCTCCAGTCCTTTGATCATTTTAGTTGCTCTTCTCTGAACTTTGGAAAAGGGTCAGAGAACAGCAACTACAATGAGCAAAGGATTTCCAAATTACTCTAATCTTACACTCCAACCTTACTCCAACCTTACACTTAAAAATGCCTCAGCTTAGTTTAAAAAAAAACCCTTCAGGCGAGATAGGAAACCTTGATAGATTAGAGAGTGGACACGTGGCAAATTATTACATCTGTAACTTCTGTAGTATGAAGAAAGGCTTTTCAAGAGTTTCATACTTCATGAGTATCATATGTGTGAACTGGTCAGCAATGAACCAGCTCTTCAGAGCCAGCTGTTCACCCCTGCTGATGTATGATGGTGTCAGTATACATTTCAAAGGGCGCAAACAATCCCCCATATGACTGTGACCCACAGTACTGAATTTTTGAACAGAGCTAATCACTGTCAGTTGTTATAATCATATTGGACTGAAATGCTCATTTATGTACAGTTTTAGCTATAGAATGCCTAGGATTGTGTGTGTGTTTGTGTGTACATACATGTGTCACACAGACACGTATGCAGGTATATATGTGTACATGCACAGTATCTCTTGCCTTCTGTCCTGCAGTTAGAAAACTGTAATAAACATGGCCTTTTTTTCCAGGAGCATGCAAGATTTTTTTTAAAAAACCCTAAAACTGTGGGTTTTACATAATTTGATTTAAGTAGATTAGTGAACTAAAACTTTAATTGCAGATTAAAATCCTTTTCAATTTGTTATGGGGAAGGTATTTCACTGGTCACAGATAAGCGATCATTTCAATGTCATATTTAATGTTGGAGGAGAAGAGGAACTAAAAGTTTTTCTCTTTGGTACCCAGAGTTAGCAACGATTTGTATTTCAGAATGTAACTCTTATGGATTTCTCCTATCTACACTAGACACCAGTAATATTGGCTCTCCAGTATTACAGATGGGACTTGAATATCCTCATAATTGGGACCCATTTTTGCTCTGCAGTAAGGACTCTTTTTCATGCATGTTTCCAAAGCAATGAAAGTGAACGTATTAAACTCATTTCCTTTTTGCGATGAATAGCAGCTTTTCTTCATTAAAAGGTAAGGCATCTAAGCCTTCAGAGAAATGTCAACTTCTTTCAGTATTACTAAAGCCAAATACTTGATCAACTCATTCCTTTTCAAATGCTGGACAATCCTATCGTATTAATGTTTAATGACCAGTCCAGAAACTATTCACGGTTTGGAAATAAGAGATAAAATCTGACACAATTAGATAGGCTTAGTGGATCTCAGAACATATAGTCCTTTTATGAGTTGTGCCACAATCATCCACACTTTCAATAACATTGTCAGTTTTCCTGCACTACAATTTGTAGTGATATCTCTCCCCCCCCCCCCCCCCCCCCCCGTGTAAAACCTTTACATTTGTCTAGGTTTAATCATGATTTGAGTGGCACTTAAAACTAAAAAATTAATGTTAATAAAATATAAAAGTAAGGGGTTCATTTGGGTGCATTTCAATCATCCAGATTGAGTTGCGATGTGGACTTTATGCACATCATTCTTCTCTTATAATGCTCTTACCCCCCACAGTTAGTAATTCCTTTTGCTAGTCAGCACTCAGCCATGTGTACATATACTCAGCAGGTGTGTGCAGGAATTGAGGGCAGCAAAGAATTAATATTTCCTTAAATTGCCTTTAGCTCCCTGGAGTTCAAAGAAAGCCATGGGAAAAGTGGCTCGAGGTGCTGCTTACAAATTCTGCCCCATTTCTTTAGTGGAAGGAAGTGACGCATTTCTGCGAAAGGAATAATGACTGACTAATACTGGCAGGTGTCCTGCAAAACATCTGTGAATGTACCTTCGCTGAGGCATATCAAGGATTATGAAGATTTGCAAGATCAAAGCCCTGGCTCTCTTCTGACCTTTGCTCTCCCTGGTGCATCCATGTCATTTAGCCCCTGACTTGCTGGTCAAAATTGCTCTGCCAACTGGAATGGGGGTCTGAGACGGTCCTGGGGATGGTTGGTGGGTTGAAAAACACTCACTCTGCCTTTTAATTTTTTAAAAAAATTCTTTCTTTTTTACTCTGTTTGAATTCTTACTTTGTCTTTAAACTATGACTTTTACATGATTTTATTGTTTTATTTGTAAATTACTTAAAGTCATGAGTTGTATAGAAATTTGGTTTAATCGTCATCATCACCTTTGCATGCTTTCTGCTTGTCTTCTTTTTGCTTTCTATCTTTCAAAGCAAGTTGATGGCCACATGTTCCATGTTCTCTTTCCCCTGAAATGAATCACACTTTTCTTACTTCACAAGGACAATGATTAATCCATTGAGCCAATTCCGCTTTCTCTTGAAAGGTATTGAACTAATATGCTTGGAAAAAGAAGAAGAGGAGGAGGAAAGGAAGAAGAAAAAACTCTCCCTTTTAATGGCAAACAGTAGAGTTTAAATACACCCCAACCCCTTTTAACATTGTTTGGTAATTAGTGACAAAGGACTTCTGTTCAAGCATAGAAAAATATTTAATAGCTACCCTATCAACCTGGAATTCATTTACCAGCCTTGCTCCCCAATCTACCAAGCCCGTAAGTTCTTTTGGCAGTTCTGAGTTCCTTTCCCCATTCTCCATCTCTCCTACTGATTCAGACACAAGAGTTCAACATCTGCTAGTACATTTTCTTTTGCCCCCTCATTATTCTTTCCAATCCAATGGCATGTTGGAAAGAAATTATGCAAAGGAATTTGAGACTCTTGACTATCAGCAAGATAATTCTCTGTAAACAAAACAGAATGGGACCAAATTTGGTATGACAAGAGAAGCTAACCAGATTAAGTTTAAGTTTAAGTCTCAGCCATATACAGCTGAGAGCTACAGAGAAAAACATTTCAGGAAGAAAAAAATTACCAGTGCATTTTGCAATAGAAGAAGTTGGTCAGTGACTTGGGATATTATGGAGTCCTTGGTGCTTTCTGAGCTTGGTTATTTGCTCATAGACATTTCATTATCTGACTTAATGGTAGTGAATGTGGTAGTTGCTCCCTGTTTATGTACAATAGCTTGCCCTGCCAGTGTTGCTAGGGTGTGGTTTTTCTCCTTGGTAGTCCTTTGATTAGACTATTGTTTTCTGCTTGATTGGTTTATCTCCTTAGTAGTTTCTTTATTAGGATATTGTTTTCTGTTTGATTACTTGTCTGATGTTAATCCCTTCTTATCTCAATGTTGCCTTCTGAAGAAGATGTGTTCAAGGGGTGGGTTCCTGCCAGTTCTAACCTCTTCTATAGAAGAGGTTCCAGAAATCTACAGTGCACTTAGAACCGGTTCCAGCTCCCTCCACCCGCCTGTCCACACATCATCAAGATGAAGAGCTAGAGGAGGAATTCTGGGAGTTGAAATCTACAAATCTTAAAAGATGTCAAGTTTGAACACCCCTGGGGGTTTTTTTTCTAAAGAGTTAGGGGTGCAAGGGTCTTGTAACTTGACAGCTTTAAGACTTGCACAATTGAATGCCAGAGTTCCTGAGCCAACTTGACTGGAAGAGGCATTCTGGGAGTTGAAGTCCACAAGTCTTAAAGCTGCCATGTTTGAATACCCCTGGGGTTTTCTTTTCTAAAGGTTTAGGGGTTGCAAGGATCTTGACAGCTTTAAGACTTGACTGCTTCAAATGCCAGAGTTTCTGAGCCAACATTTTGGTTGCTAAGCAAGAGTGTTGTTAAGTGAGTTTCATCACATTTTACAAGTTGGTCACGTCCACCCAGTCACATGACTGCCAAACTACTCCCACTTGGTCACATGGCTGGCAAGCCACTCCCATAAAGCAGGCCACACCTACAGAAGAGATTCTAAAAAAATTTGAAACCTACCACTGATGCGTTCTGTCTTTTTATTTTCTTCTTCGCTTTTTATTATCTCTTTGGAATGGTGTGCAAATGTTGGTTTATCCTTATATGTCTATTGATGGTTGATGTGTCTGAGAGCCAACTGTCCAGGAATTCCCTTAGCATTTTTGGATTCAGCGTGGTCTACAATGCTCACAGTTTCTAGTTGAAAACATGGTTGAATCTGAAATAAAGGAGTGTTCTTCATTGTCTTGTGACTAGTAGTTTGCAATCATGAAACACACTCTGCTAATTTCCTGCTTGTCTGTTTAAATGACCAGAAGCACAATCTATGAAATCCACTCTGCAAGCAAATAGAGACACAATGGTAGAGCAGGAATATACACACAAACTATGGTAACTCATTTGTACCCACCCCGATTAAACCCTAATGCACACAGAATATGACATACAGCGTGTGTGTGTGTGTTTGTGTAAGAAACTCCAGCCTGAGGATGGCGAGTGGGAACTCGCCGAAACATTGCCAAGACAATCTCAATCTTACACGGGAAAAGACCCGAATACAACAAGACCAGCATACCTACACCTGTGAAAATCTACAAAGCACACACACACACACACACACACGTATGTATGTATGTATGTGTATGTATATGCATATGCATATCATATGTATATATGTATGTACTGTATGTGTGTATGTGTATAGGTACAGGTACAGGTACAGATATATATATATATAGATGTAGATTAGATATAGATATAGATGATATAGATATAGATGTAGATGTAGATATAGATATAGATATAGATATAGATATATGCAAGGAATATAAATCCTTCCATTCCCCACCATTCAGTCACAGCTGAAGAAGCTTCTTAGATGAAAAGCGAAGCATCTTCAAAGAAGGACCAGAATGTCCAGTTGCCTCTTGTAAAACCACCTTTGAGACAACCATGACCTGGATCAGTGGTGGGTTTCCATTTTTTTTTACTACAAGTTCACTTGTGCATGTGCTCTCCCACATGTGTGACTCTTCTGTGCATGCGCAGAAGCATCTGGGCAGGTGGACAGAGCCTCCCACTGCCGCCACTACCAGTTTGCCCGATCCGGGCTAAACTGGGAGCAACCCACTTCTGACCTGGATGACTGAGAATCTCCATAGACACATCCTTTGGTCATTCATTTACTCAATTTGACTTAAAATCTGAGAACTGTTGATTACCTGGATCTTTCAGTCCCCAGTATGCGAACAATAAAGCAAAGCAACAAATGATGTGCCTTGCAATGATTTTTGATAGCATATTTCATACTTCTTGGTTTCTATCAATAATTATTTAAATGCTTTGTGAGAAACAGTCACCAAACCTTGGAACCTATGCATCATTTTCAAGAATCTGAATAGTGAAAACAGACTGTTTCTGACTAAGGCTAGTAAGGAAGCCATTACCAGAACAGATCATTGTTCACAGAGATGGGGAAAACAATCTGACTCTTACTTGTAACTCCTTTTCAGACATTCATCTAAAGATTAGCTGATGGGTTCCTGCTGATATAGTAGTTTATCAATGGTAGAACAAAACCAGGATGAAGCCCAATTGAAACCAACATCCCTTGATACATCTGAAAGTATTACAAGTAAAATAAGCAGGAACAGAAATAAAATGGTGTTAAAAATTATTTGCCAATATATTAAGCATGATCAAGTATGAGCTGAGTTTACCTTGCATATGCCACCCTTTGTTTAAAAGTGTCATGATTCTATATTTGGACATTATCCTTATTTTTTTTTTTTTTTGATGTGACACATGAAATGGTATCTCAACTTGTCCCCATTACTCACAGGAAGTAAAATTGAGCTAGGAACAAAATTAATCAAATTATTCAATTGCACTTGAGAGCAACATGGTGGCGTACAGGACGAGCTCTCACCTCACAATCAGGAGGCCATGAGTTCAATAATAGGTTGTGAGAGGTTTTTCTCTCTCTGGGCACAATGAGTAATTTCTGCTGCGAACTCCGTGTAGGTGTCAGGAAGGGCACCTGGCCAGTAAATGCTCAAGCTCCATTCAGTTGCTCCAATCCACTCTGATGCAAAGGATTACAGGGTTGTTAAAAGAAAATAATCAATTGCACTTGAATTATTAGACTTGTTGTTATTATATACACAGCAATGAAATTACATCTGGGGTTTGTTGTCAATTTTTTCTCAGAACTATCCTGATAGCCTTTTCTTCTTGACCTTGATTAATGGCTAGGCTCTACAATGTATGAATCATTGACCCAATAAATTTTCATTGATGTTGGGGCAAATCTGAACTTCATGGAATTAGGCTACCAGTAAAGATCTCTCTAGTGCAAAACAATCTGAAATGGAGACATTTGATCTCTTTTTCAGCTAACCTATTTTTCTACAATAGTTATGCTACGTGCATGTGCACCAAGATGCACGCATAACAAAAGATTGACCATGTGGGGAAAAAAGAAGAAAATCACATTGTACGTTTGCAAAGGTCACATGTAATAACTACCATGGTAATCAGGCCATATTTCTGAATGAATGATTATGGTATAACTGGAACTGGTGTGGTTATCTGTAGCTTTTGATAATGAGACAACTGAAGTATTATTTGAATCCTATAATTTTTTTTTAGGAATTCATCTTCAGTCTGACACTCATTCTTTCCAAAGCTGAAAGCATATTAATGAGTGTATAGCAGGATAACTTTAGTTTATGAAATTCAGAAGGAAACAGAAGGAAAAGTGTAGAAAATAGTGACATGATTCTTTACTAACACAATTTTTTTTATTGCAGAAAAAGTTCAGATGCCCACATGAGTTATTTACACTAAGTCACCAAAAGGAAAAGCTGAATGACTGGATTCAAGCTCTGAATATTTTTAGTCCCCAGCTTTACCTAACAAAGGAATAATTTGTCCCAAAGGTACTTTTTTTCCCCCCCAAGAGGTAATCTCTGAGGAAGCTGAAGAAGTTTCTGGGATGAAAAGCAAAATGTCTTCAAAGGAAAAAAAAAGTCCAATTGCCTCGTAGGGAAAAAAGTATCTTTGGGACAGCCATGACCTGGATGACTGAGAATCTTCATAGACAAAGGACTAAGCAGAGGAACAAATGATCAACTCCCATTTTACAAGATGATATTGGAAAAATGGAAGAGAAGGAAAACCAACTTCAGCATAGCATTAATTGATTGCAAGAAGGCATTCAAGTCAGTTGAAACATAGAAGATTTGTGGAAAGATCAATGGCATAATGGGGGAAAAAACAATTACTGGTCAATGTTGATAATCTGGGAGAGGTTAATACAAGTGGCAATACTGGGAGAAATTCTTGGGAAGGACTCAACAGGTGAATTAAAATGCCAAATCTAAATATCTGGCTGATTGTGGACCAACCATAATAATCATAATGTGGTTGTTTGAGCATTGATAAGAAAGAGGTACTTAGTTTTAGTGCCTCCATACTAAATAATACAGACTATTATTTTTAGCATCTTATGGGAATTATTTAAACAGTCTTCCCCTCAATGTTTCTGCCAGATGTGCTGGGAATGCAAGTCCCAAAATTTCCTATTAGCATGTTCTAGTTGAGAAAGGATGTTCTTGAAAATAAGACATTTGTGTGAGAGAGGGGGGGGGGTGAAAGGGAGAGAGGGAGGGAGGATGAGATAATGGACAAAAATGTAGTCCTTAAAAGTTAGACCAATGGCCTCATGTAATGGAGTTCATTCCACATTTGCAGATCAAGGGTGGACCCTTCCTAGCCTTAATTGGTACATAAATTACCCTTCCCCATCTGTCTATGCTAATAGCTGGAGTACTGCATGAGCACCAATGGAGAATAGCTTTCAGAGTTAGGGAATTGATTTCTATAGATTTTATTGTGCATCAAATGAAGGAGAGCTTAAGCGTTAAAATGGTTATTTCCCATGCTGCTTGTTTCCATGGCATCATGATACCTTTTTTAATATCTATTCTAATACTACATATTAATGAATGATTTGAGGAAGGCAATTTGAAGTCCTCCTACATGTGAAGGCCAAGCCCAGAGACAAGGAGACTCCCAAGAATCAAACACCAAGTTCTATCATTAGGATGATTAACATCAAACAACCCAACACTGTAACACTATCTACCATATGGAAATTTTTTGTCACTAGCTACAAAACCCCATTTAAACCGATTGTATTATGGCCAGCTGGAGTGATCTTTCTGCCAGTCCAATTAATTATGCAAATACTGATTCCACCATGGGAATCTAGTAGAAGCTGCAATGATGTGAAAACGACAAGATTGGGTTGTGATGTCACACCAGAAACCCTGTCTTCTTATATTTGCATTTTGACATGAGACTCAAGTCAAGTGATTTATGTTATAACAGGTTTCATCCTTTGCCTACCTTGCCTTCTCCTGCAGGTGCCCTGATTTCCCTACAGATGTTCCAGGGGCAATATGTGCATACTGCACACGCATGCTGCCTTGATCAGATATTATTTGGCTAATGGGATTGAAATAAAATGCAAATTGCCATTTTGGGGGAATTAATGGGAAACTACTTGAATAACTGCCAGTCACATTTAATTTCTGATGGATTTAGGATGGTATACAAATAGGGAGAAAGCAGGAGTCCCACCTTGCTTATTTTCTGGCGTTGTCTACTATGTGCAGAGCTGTCATGCTGATACTTAAAAACCCCACTAAAATGTATTTTAGGGTATTTGTGTCAATTTGCTTAACATTTGCATGCAGTCTTGAAGGTACAGCAATATAAAATGTACATGAGTGGGAATGAAGTGATCTGACCTCAACCTTCACAGACAAAGGGAAATCAAACTGAACATCATCTGGAAAATTTGGGATTAATCTTTTGGCTTCATGTGTTACTGCCCCATGCCACTTAAGAAGAAGAAAAATAAATCATGGGCCTTACGAAATTGGGTGTCCTAATCTAAGCTCTTTGCCATCTTCTTCTGCCTTCCTAATGCACAAGAAGAAGAGGAACATTTTCTGTCATGGAGAAAGGAAAAGAGAAGTCATATAATTCAAGGAACTCTCAGACTGGTCTTCTATTCAGATTAGGCTTGAAGGGGGTTGTACTTCAACACTAGCTAGACCAGGGGTGTCAAACTTGCATCGTCACGGCGGCATCATATGATGTATTGTGACTTTCCCCCCTTCGCTAAACTGGGCGTGGGTGTGGGTGTGATGCATCCAGCCTGAGGGCCATGAGTTTGACAGGGCTGAGCTAGACTTATCCCCATATTTTTCTTAAAGCAGAATTCCTAGAATTCGGAATTCTCCAAATTCCCACATATACTTAACAAAAAAGGAGGTGGAGCTGCATTATCTATAAAAGATCTCTACAGAAATGCACAAAACCAAGGATGAAAACCTCCTAGAATCCATATGGGTCAATATAAAAGGAAAAAAGAATGACATTACTATGGGCATGTACCAGGGGTGAAATCAACTTACCTTCGCTACCGGTTCGCAAGTGTGAGAGCACGCGGCACCTCGGCGCATGCGCAGGATCATCCGCACATGCACAGAGTGTCAAAAACAGGATGTGATAACAATCGGGCAGGTGGGTGGAGCCTCCCGTCGCCACCACTACCGGTTCACCTGAACCAGATAGAACCAGCTGAATTGCACCACTGGCGTATACTACATGCCACCCAACCAAGCAGGAGAAATAGATGAGCTTTTTGTTAACCATTTAACAAATGTATATAGGAAACATACTACAGCAGTAACTGGAGACTTTAACTACCCTGATATCAACCGAGAGACAACTCTGCAGCAAGTGGGAGAACAAGCAGATTCCTAACCAACCTAGCTGACAACTTTGTCATCCAATAGTTGGAGGCGAAAACTAAAGGAAAAGCTATACTGGACCTCATTCTTACTAACAGAGAAGAGGTAATACAGGGAGTTGAAGTTACCAGACTGACCATGTCATATTGGACTTCAATATGATGCAAACACAATCAATAGAATATAATTCAACCAGTGTCTTAAGCTTTAAAAGAGCTCATTTTAACAAACTCAGTCCTGCGGACTGAACTGGGAAACTGAATGGGCATCTTTTTAAAAAGGCAATGGAAAACCATTTTTTATACAGTTGCCAAAGTAACAACAAAAAAAATATTGTCAACTCTTGACAGGTTTTGCTTTTACTTCCTTTCTGCTCTTATGAACCCCTATTCCAGAATTTAGAGCTACTGTAATTTTCAGAGTATAAGATGTTCGATTTTGGGGAGGAAAACAAGAAAAAAATATCTGCCTCTGCCTCATAGCAATTTGCCTACTTGCAGCAAACAGCAAACAGCCTGAGTCAGTTTCAGCACAGCCTGATTAGCATAAGCAGCTGATTGTTGGTTTGATCAGCCTCCCAACGATCAGCTGTTTCAGGCAGCAGGGATTGCCATTGCCTATTGCCGCCTCTGGATCCCATTTTTGACCTCTATTCACCCTGTTTTCGGTCTCCACGAGCCTCATTTTCCAACCATTCCAGATGGTGGGGATAAGAATGGGTGGGAAATGGGGCACACAGAGGCCGAAAACAGGGTGTACAGAGGCCAAAAATGGGATGTGGAGGTCAAAAATGGGGACAATGAGGCAGTAATAGGCAATGGCAACCCCTGCAGCTTGAAACAACTGATGGTCAGTTGGCCAATCCAACTGACAATCAGCTCCTTGTGCTAATCAGGCTGTACTGAAGCTGAAACTGAAACAGGCTGTTCGCAGTTTGCTGCAAGGAGTCAAATTGCTGGGAGGCAGAACCCAAAGGGTGAGGGCCGGCAGGTGGGCAGAACTACATTCAGTGAGTAAGACACACCCAAATTTTCAACCTCTTTTAGGGCGGGGAAAGTACATCGTATACTTCGAAAAATACAGCATATAGAAATGCTTCTTAACATGAACAGAATTGGGGTGGGGGTGGGGGCAGAAATAAGGGAAAGCTACAAATCTGACACTCTGTGGCAGGAAATAATTATTTTCTGGTAAGGGGCAGCTTGAAATACCTCCTTCTCCCTTGTTAGTGCTCTCTTTCTCTGTCACTATTTCTCTTTTATCAAATTCATAGATTTATAATCCTGTGTTTTTGCTTTCCTCAGAAAGAATTGGAGAGAAGTAAGGAAGGTAAATGTGTCCCAGTCTTTTTTTTAATATTTTATTTTTTATTTTCAAAACAAATACAACACAAAGAATCCTCCTTCTTTACATACTGTAGGAAGTGTATCAGTTGGTTACAAAAGACTTTCGTGCATCTCTTCCACAGACATCAACCATAATTCATAATAACTCAAGTATTTTAACTCAGACATTTATACATGTTACCATCATCATACCTCCATTTTCATTTGACTATAATTGTTTAAACGTCCTTCATCATAAAATACACCAAGATTTAAAAAATAACCACATACTGGCATTTCATTTGCTATTTCTAAAACCCTCCAATATTTAGTAACAAAAATTTCTAATCCTCCTTTCCAAATCACTGTTTACAATTTACATTCAGTTCCCTTACATTGTACATATGTGTGTGTGTGTGTGTGTGTGTATGTAAAATTTCTCTCTTTAAATCCATACTTTTTTGTTTTTTTCTTCTTCTGTATCTTGCCATCTGGGGTAGAGTTCCCCTCTATTTAATTCCTCTTTCAGTGTTCCACTCTTTCCATTTCCAGACACAAACCAATCACCATAGATATCAGCAGATTTAGATTCTTTATGATCATTTTCCTCTTTGGTTTTTAGGACTCTAACCTCCACTTTTTCCACTTGATAAACTTCTCCAACTTCTTCATCATATTTAACTGTTAGATGCTCTAGGTTTTCCAACTTCTTCTCCATATTCTCAAATGTATTTGATAATTTCTTAATTTCTAACAATATCTTTTGCAGGCTTAAAGTTTCTTTCTGCTGTTGAAATTGTGCCATTATCTCCAGTTGACAAACACTGCTGCTCTGGGTTGGAAAGTTTTTACAAGATTAAGCATAAATTCACAATAAGGTCTTATTTTCACAATAAGGTCTTATTTTCACAATAAGGTCTTATTTTCACTTTTCTCTGGTTAAAGACATACTTCAAAGGAACATGCCTTTCTTCTTATAAACAAAGAGTTTATAAGAAGATATACTTGAAAGGAACATCTGTATGCCTTTCTTCTTATAAACAAACAGTGAGACCTTGAAGTGCCAAGCTAGAATAATCAGTTAGGAAAATAAAAGTGTTTTGTTTCCAATAAACAAACCTCCAGCCTCCGAGTAGCAGTGTTTTTCTTTCCATCTGTTGTTACAATTTTCTTTGTTTCCTTTTGTATCTTTTTTATATTCCAAATTTTAAAAAAAGTCAAATTCTTGAGTGAGTTAGAGAAGAAGGAGAATTTTAGTCCATAGGTTGCAAAGAATAATAATAAAAGAAAAAAATGGAGGAAGAAAACTTAATCCATTCATTTTAAAAGGCTTGCATAAATTCCATCCATGAACATAGCATTTAAAAAGTAAGATAACCCACTGTCCAAAACCATTCAAAACTTAATTCCACCACTTATTTCTTCTGTTCTCAAATTTAAATTAACTTTAAGTTTTTTATAGGCAGTCTCTTTTAAAATGGGAAAAATGCTTCACCAGTTGGAAACACTTTCTCTTTCCGTATCCTTCAGTTTGGAGCCACCCCGACTTCATCAGCCTAATGGCTGGATTTTTGTCGCCGGTTTGAAGAACTTCTCGTGGATCTATCAGGGACTTTGCATTGTCCCTGAAATCAGCAAGACATATTCTTCCTGTTCACCATCTCTACGGGACGGTTTAGGTACGATTGGACCACCCAGCAGCAAAAGTATTGGTTGTGGTCTAGGAGCATCGAGACCGCACGTCCGTATAGTCATGATGTTGGCGCCTCCTCCCCGTGTTCCAGTCTTTAAAGGCCTTTAGCTTCCTAAGATGGAGAAGTCAAACAAAAAATATAAATGGCTTTTAAAATAATTATTTCATTTTGATTTATATCTGAGTGTGTAATCATTCCTGTGTTTTGTTTTGTTCCATTCAGGAAGTCTTTATCTCCAAATTACTCCCCAATTGTTTGGCATGTGACTCTCTGGTTCTTACAACCCAAGATACACAATCTGCCTAGACTTTAGCTCTTATATTTTAACCATCCATTCTAGAGAGATAGATCAATTCTGAAAAACTTTGCATATGCCATCATGTAATCAAATGCTTTTGAATTCTAATCTACTTAGCAAGCTGGCAAAATTCTGTACACTTCATTTTCAGAGGGTTAAGCTAGTCCATTTGATTATGAATAGGCATTATCATTATAAGAAGGTCAAGGGGTGTAGTTCTCTTTGGAGCTTTTATTTAATTAAAAAAACCCACTAATGGCTGCTGTCAAATATTACTATTGTTGAATAACTGTCATTAATGTTTAATGGGTATCTTGAAAAAAAATATTGCCATGCAAGTACTGTAACAAATTCAGTATCCTTATCAGAAAAAAAAGTGATGTGCAGATCCGTAGAGATTAAATTAAGATGTTTGTATTGATTTTGAGTATCAACATTACTTTAAGACAATGCAATTCAGGGAATCAGATGGGATCCAGGTTATGGAAATAGTATTTCTCTGACTATTTTCATAGATAGATAGTTAGCTGTGGGAATCTCCTGGAAAATAATTTATTAATAACTCAGTCCTATATCTGTAAATTAAAAAGGGTATCTGGGTTCAGGAGAGTGGATATAGGATGGGCACTGTAATTTTGTTTCCTGGAAATAAGATATATTAAGTTCAGTGGAATTTATTTTTGAGTCGATAATGTGTGTAAAAGACTCTGCATTTCATCTTAGCTTTATGGAGTCTTTATCTCCTTCAAGGCAAGTTCAATTTCTGGTGACTTCATGAACACATTGCAAAATGAAAGAGGCTTCCATTCTCCAGAATGTGTTTTTTGACTGTAGATTTCAATGACGTTCGTGCTTCTCTTTGGAACAGATGTGGTTACATAGCTTCAAAGGCACAGCTTTAAGTTCTGGATGCGACTAGGTCCAAATGTTAGCAGTCTGGTTGCTCTTTTGAGCTTTTTGTGATATTCTTAAAGCAAGCTAAGAGAGTAGACATAGAACTATGGACTCTTCTAACCACATTTACTTGGTGCTTTGTAATGGCTGTGACTATCTTATTACAAAGTGTTGTTTAAACAGAGGATTATGGGCTTTTGAAACATATGCTAACTACTTGTTAGGACATCACAGGGGAATCATTTTAGCTAACAAACACATATTGCCAGAATCATGTGTTAATTGACCCTGATTCCTATAGCAGCAATCAAGCTTCAACATGGCTGAGGATTTCCAAGCAAAAACATTTTAGGACAAAATTCTAGCCAACTGCACCTAGAGTTTTTCTATAACTGAGAAATTGTTTGTTTTTTCCTCCCCTTCTCTTACATTGTGGAGAGTGTTGACCTTTTTATTTATTTACCTATTTAAACATTTTGTATACCACCCTTCAAAACGATGTTGCAGCTCACTTCATTCACCCCTTCAGACTTACACACAGAGAGTTTTGACATAAGTATGGTTGAAATCTTCCATTTTATTTTTATCGTCCAACCTTAGCATAGCATACAAGTGTGGTAAAAAATATTAACGTGCAACATGAATATGAAAAAAAGACAACCGCTCAAAATCCAAAAGAAAAATGCCACCAAATGATTAAGGAGATTTTTCATGACTTTGGAAGTTTTAAAGAAGAGATTGGACAACCATTTGTCTGCAATGGTATAGGATGTCCTGCCTGAAGGGGGTTGGATTATAAGACCTCCAAGGTCCCTTCCAACTCTGTTATTCTGAAATTACACATAGTAAGAAAAGATAATGAGAAAGGAAATATTTTGTAATGCTTCTAGATTAAAAAGTGCAAATATTTTTGGAGGTACTCAAGTACTCAAGTTTTTGTCAGCATCAATGCAGGCCCCTCATCACTTCCTAAATGCAAGGATGGATGATGTCAACCCCTTTCCCAATAGCAATAGCACTTAGATTTATATACCGCTTCACAGTGCTTTTACAGCCCTCTCTAAGCAGTTTACAGAGTCAATATATTGCCCCCAACAATCTGGGTCCTCATTTTACCCACCTTGGAAGGATGGAAGGCTGAATCAACCTTGAACCCGGTGAGATTTAAACTACCAAACTGCAGCTAGCAGTCAGCTGAAGTAGCCTGCAGTACTGCACTCTAACCACTGCACCACCTCGGCTCTTACTCAAATAAGTACAAATGCTCCTGTACGTGCAATCAATCCAGCTTTGATTCCAAATCACTGCTTGATGTCACAATCGCAAGATGGGCAGAGATCTAAAATTGATTAAATTAACCAATAAATACATTCCCTTGAGACATACATTGTCTCAAGTTGTTCAGAGTAAGTTCCCTCCAGCACTGTACTTCATGCTAGAAACAGCCCCAACTTTGATTGGCTGCAGTCTTTGACACACACTCTCCCATCCTGTTGCTCCTTCCTTCCTTTTAAATAAACATTTAGGTTGCAATATATAGTAGTCACCACTTTGTTTCTATGAAGTTGTCGAACTATCAGTTTTTCCTTGCTGGGGAATTTCCATGGATGGATCAGAAATTGGGATGCAAATAGTTCTCCTCTGGCTTTGATTATTGCAGCATCAGAGCAATGATGATACTGTAAGAGAAAAGGTGTTTCACAGTATAGAAAAGAAGGTCTATGGAGATTCTCAGTCATCCAGGTCATGGTTGTCCCAAAAGTGCTTTTTCAAAAAGCAACTGGACTTTCCTTGTTTTCCCTTGCACTTGAATAAAGCAAATGGGTGTGGAATTCCTTTCCACAGTTCCTAGAAGGTTCCACACCCTTTTGCACTATTCAAGTTGACTCTGAGAGCACAAATAAACCACCAAGGGATCTAAATTACTTTCAGAAAGACCAGGATGACTGCAAGAATTATAAATCCTTCCATTCCCCATCATTCAGTCTGCACTGAAGAAGCTTTTTGGATGGGAGGTGAAATGTCTTCAAGGAAAAACTAAGGAAGTCCGATTACCTTTTGAAAAAGGACCTTTGGATATAGGAAAGAATGTGCCAAGGAGATGTGGGAAAAAATCCATATGTGCAGACATCCGGAAAAGTACAGAAAAGGTCCCAGCAATTAGTGTATGGATGGAAAGGGCAAGAAGGAGATGGGCAACTAATCAGGCCTTGCAGTTGCTTAGTCTGGACCAGGGTTGGGCTTCAAAATTTTTAGCAAGGAGTTCTCTGTCCAGTTACTGGGTGGGCATGGCCATGGTGGGTGTGGCCTAGTCTGCCTCCTGCACCACAGTTGGGGGAGGAGTGTTTTCGCCCTCCCTAGGTTCCAGAAGCTTTTCTCGAGCCTCTGGGAGGGTGAAAATGGCCTCCGCAGGCTCCGGAGGCCCTCTGGAGGCCAGAACCAGGCATGTTTTTCACCCTCCCTGAGCATCCACACACGACCTACACTTACCTGCATCTAAAATGGGCTGGTGGGGACTCCTGGGAGGGGAGGGACCAGGTGGGCGGGGCCTGCCAGGAGTGGGATTTGGGGATTCTCCGAACTGCACAGAATCTTAGCTAGAGGTTCTCCCAAACCCCTGCAAACCCCCCAGCAGCCCACCCCTGGTCTGGACTGAGCATCAATTTGGCTCTGTTACCAGCCCACTGCAATTTGGGCTGCATTTTCTTAAGTTAGTGTAAGATACAGGGGAGCAAAGTTGGAAAAAAAAAAACCACTGTAAAATATAGAATCATAGGGCTGGAAGGGAGCTCACAGGTCTTCTAGTCTAACCCTCAGCTTAAAGCAGAAGACCTTATGCCATCCCAGGCAAGCTATTCCATCGATTAATTGTTCTCCCTCAGAAAATTTCTCCTTACTTTTATGTTGGATCTCTCTTTAACAAGCATCCACCCATTATTTCTTGTCCTGCCCTCTGATGCTTTGGAGAATAAATCAATCCCCTCTTCTCTGTGAAGCAACATATGCTGCAGTGTGGAATTGTTAAAGTTCTTCTAAAAAGGAATATGAAATGACTTTGAAGAAGCAATCATGGTCAATTTTTATACTTAATCCATTCATACAAGGTACAAGATTATTGCAGTTGCTTTCAGATCTAGCTGAGCAGACACAACAAACAATTCAGAACTGAAAACACTGCTTATGTTAAAGTCTGCGCTTTTAAAATGTGTGCACTAGCCTAATGCAAGGGCATGTTTACAACATTCTGAATCAATGTTCATTGCTTTCACAGATGCTGTTATGAAAATATTTTTTTCTTTATCTCTGTCTCTTAACGAGGCTCTAAAAAGAATAAGGTATTTCTGACTGGTAGATGGATAGATTTTGATCTCCAAGTAGACGTTACTTGTAACCCACCCTGTCACTGAAATACTCCAAATGACTTCATGGATTCCAAGGTTTTAATCACTCCGTGATGTCAATGGAACTTTTAATTAAATTTTATTGATTCCCTGATAGAAAGCTACTCTATGTCCATTCTCATCAATGCAGATTTTGTACTGAATTTAGAACTGCAGGTTCAGAAAATATAAACAGCCATCTGGACTTCAGAGTAACAGCAAACTGTTATAAAATAAAATCTTGATAATTCAGAACAGCTCCTTTGTTTACTCCTTCCATATTTTGCACTTCTTGTGGATGAAATAATAAGATAATAATGATGTTGTGAGCTTTGAATTTTCTGTGTCATCACCTATCAAGCTGATGATTTCACTGGTGTTCTTAAAAGGAAGACTACCCATTAATATAATTGTCAGTTCCGCAGAAGACTTGATATTGATTCAGGAGTTTGCAAGCTGCTATTTAATTTCAGATATAAGCAGATTCAGTGTTGTCTCAAATATTGGTGCTTATTCATGACTTTCATTCAACCATTGGCATTTATTCTGCTTATACATAGGATTTGCTTTTATTTTATGAGAACGAAGGAGGATTTACATCTTCTGGTAGAGACAATACACAAAGGTATTTGGACTGTAACTCATCCCATGTATTTTCACAGATCTTTATTTCAATTATCTCTGCATTTATCATCCTACTTCATCCAGATTGATTCAGCTCTATTGCACTTTGAGGATGTTCTTGGGGGTGATTTTGCCCCTAGTATAACCCTAATAGGAGAAACAAAGATGAAGTATGTTGGGATTGAATTGGTGTCAGGCACAGCTGGGACAATATGTTAAATTACAGTTAGATTTATTACTCAAGCTGATGCATAAGAATATAGTTAATTAATGTGTGACACTAAGTTGGCACTAGATAAGAATCAATGGAATTTAAGAGGGGTTGGACTTAAAATGTTTGTAGGAGTGCAGTGATTCTGGACTAATCACTTGCTTTACTCTGCCCCCTGGCTCTGCCTGTTTTTCTACATCTGGAAGTAGATTGAATGAAGGATTTCTTAGGTATATTTAATTATTTATCTGTGCATTGTATTTATAGGGATGTCTGTCTCAAACATATGACTCTGGGCAGCCTACAGAGAATGACATTCAGATAATCTGTTTCACCAATAAGAATCTATGCTAGCCACAAAGGTTTGCATTATGTTGGATACCCACCATACATTATCCAAGCCCTTGACGCCTGTAGGTTCTTTCTTCCACTGCAGCAGGCATGAATTTTACTGCTGACTGCTTTAGATTAATGTCACTTTATCTATAAACAACATTGTATTACTAACACACATACACATACAGTAACAGCACTTAGACTTGTATACTGCTTCATAGTGCTTTACAGCCCTGTCTGAGCAGTTTACAGAGTCAGCTATTGTCCCCAACAATCTGGGTTCTCATTTTACCGACTTCAGAAGGATGGAAGGCTGAGTCAACCTTGAGCCAGTTAGGATCGAACTGCTGGTTGTGAGCAGTGAGTTAGCCTGCAATACTGCATTCTAACTATTGTGCCACACACGCACACACTATTTATAAAGCAGCCCAAATCAACAAGTGACCAGAAAACAATAGCAAATAAAAACAAAAACAATTACATCATAAATACAAAAAGCAAAATGCATAGTTGCCAAGAAAAATACCCCAATCAACAGTGCTAATACAGCCAAGAAATGAATCTTTTCACACACCTGGAGTCCCCGACACAGGCCCAGAACCAAATATTTAGTAACTTAGGTAAGCCAGCAGGGATTCCGGTCTTTAGTGCCTTACAAGAGGCAGATAATCTTAATTATAAAGATTGTCAAAGAACTGGGAACTGCTGAAATCGCAACCCTTTTCATTTGCCTGTTGAAGGCCATAGTACTCAAAGAAAGAATGCTTCACACCAAGGTGAGTTAATCACCAGGTTAAAGTTTGTGTGCTAATAGGACATTTTATGATTTGACTATAGTGACGCTTTGCTCCATGAAAAGCTAATGTGAATGAAAAAAGGAAAAAAAAATCTATATAACGACAGATCTAATGCTTAAAGTGGAAATGTACCTATCTGCCTCAGAATATTTAAACAGCCTCAGAATGGTTTTCAATAAGATATTATGAAAATTCATTGTTTCTTTAGGAATACTAAGATAATAGTTATGTTTTAACAATTCCTGTAACCAACTTTATTTTCTGGAGATTAGCTGGTAAAACAATATATTATTGAAGAATCTTTTAAGTGGGCAGTTCTTTCATAATCACTTGTATAAGTTGGTTGGAAATCACAATATATTTATTTTATCACTTTCAGATTGGGAAATTCTGAAATACCAATACTGAACTGAAATGAATACACGATTGCATTCATTACAATACAAATGTGTGGCTAGAAATATACAGTTTGATGGTATTCATTTAAAACTACTAATTCCAAGTTCAGAATTGTACACTACTGCTTTTTAGGAAATGGAATATTTGGATGATGAAAATGTGGGCTTCTAGTGGTCAGAACTTTAACTCAGCAACTACTGTACCCTTCTAGATATATTTTACAGCATTCTGCTCTACTATCCTGGTATCTTCCAGCTATTTTATGACTGAAAATCCCAGAATACTCTGCCAGAAATCTGACTAGAAATTCTGACAGCTGCTCTTGCAGATTGGAGAAGTCAGGGTGGGAATTTGGGTAGTTGTAGTACCTGGCCATCTTGAAAACTTTTGCGAGGGAGAAATTACAGTTCTTTGAGGGCTAAACCTTCTGGTAATTTCAGCTCCAATCTATCTGGAGGGCTATTTCAGAGCTTCAGAAACATGGATACTTCTGCGAGCATTTCTTCACCTCAGTGGCCAAGCTGCTCAGGTCTTTCAAAACTGGAGTGAATAAAAAGAGGCAGGTTATATTTCCATGAATAAAAAGAGTCGGAGAAATAGCATCTGTCACAATGTGGAAGTACATTGTGACACCATTGAAAAACTGCCTTCTTTTAAAAAAAAACTGATGAAAGAAGTGGATTCCTGAGGGAAATTCCACTTCTTTCCTTTCTTCCAAAGGAGGCCAAATGATAAGGTATAATGTGGGCTGAAGCATATTTATTTGCAGCCTACAAGAGCAAAAATAGATTTAAACAATTGTTCTGCTACCAAAGCAATTTATTCTTATATGTGCATAGGAAAAAAGGCATCATAGAATTTTCACAAGGTTTTGATATCATTGTAATTAAACAAAAATATTAATGGCTATGATATGTTCTAAACCATCTTTCCTTTCTATGTTTTACATCGCTTGTTTTGCATTCTTGACAGATGCTGAAAAGCATACTTTCCTCAAGTGTGCCTTGGCAGATTATATTATAGGCCCAGATTTTTTGCACAATTGTATTGTTTATTCTAAAATGGTTAACATGCTTTTCCAGGATGTACTCTTTGCATAACGGCCACAGCTTTCGCCCAGAATATTTTTCAAGGTTTGTGCTAATTATCATGGAAGACCTTGCTTCATATTACCATCTAGTGGCTGCAAATAACATATCATTTACTTCACTCACAAACATCCTGTACTATGCCTCTTTATACTCCAATGAATCAATTGGTTGAGTGGCTCCAAATGTTATCTTATTGCTCTGTTTTAGTCCCCCTCGCCTAGGTAAGAGTGCCTGCATATTTCCATCACAATCCTCCTCCTTACTCTCTACACCACCTCACCACACTTTTACCATGGTCTTTTTTAAATGAGTGAGCAGATGTCCACACTCCAAAACAAATGCAGAGTGGCAACGAAAAGGACAAAGAGCAGGGCATTCAGTGCTGATCTTTGTGTTGCCTTTGGTCACTTTGAGAGAACCCTGACAACACAAGGAACAACGTGGTCACTGTGGGGATGACTAACTAACACAGCATGAAAAAGTTTGTTTAAAATTCTGGAAAGGTAAAACTGGTAGCGATGTGGATTTTGTCAAGAGAGGATACTTAAATCAAAGCTTATTTCATTTTACTTTATATGTAGGTAATGTGTCTCCTCATCCCATCTAGGCTTCATGTCAACCAAAGTTTGATGGTCAAAGGTTGGTTTTGATGGCAGAAGACCCATCAGATCCATATCTGGAAGTAGCTGAGATAGCAGTGAAAAATGATCTCTCTCGAAAGCTAGTGCCAGCTTGAGAAATTAATACTAGTCTATCTGGGCCTATTATTATTATTTTTTTGATAAAGTTAGATATTTTATTATTATTTTTTTAAAAAGGATCAAAGGCCAAGAAAATGCTTCAGAAACTCGTGTAATCATACATAAAGTTCTTGGACAGAACATGATAAGGGAGACTGCCTTTCTAATATAATGCTTTTTAAATAATTTTAAGGATGCTTGAAAAATCTGATCATTGTGAATTTTAATATAAACTAATCTGATCCTCACCTCCAAAGCAAAACGGTGGATCAAAGCTTGTTTCACAGCCCTGTCGTGAGGACTTCCTGATCATTCAGGTGCAGGCTACATCTCGGAAGAAGAGCAAATCATGTTTTTGAAATGTGTGTTTTCATGTGTGTTTTCATGCAGATCCTTTCTTTAAGTTTATCTCCCACAGATTAATGAAGAAAGGGAATGCAAATGATTGGTTAGTAAACATATGCAAAAGTGATATGAACTGGAAATAGATTAATTTCCTAACTCCTCTTTTTATCACTCCATGTACCATCAGCACCATGCACCACATCAGTCTGAAATAAATATCTGATCAAAGGTTATTCCTCCTGCCACTCCACCTCACCCCCATACACACACACACACACACACACACACACACAAGGGTTGAATTTAACAAGCTCAAAAACAGTAATTGTGAGAGGGGCCTTAGAATCCTAGTGGATGATAACTTAAACACAGTGACGTGCGGTGAGGTTTATGACTGGTGAGGCACTGACACAGTGCTGGGTTTCAAATATTTTTAGACTTGTGGACTTCAACTCCCAGAATTCCACAGCCAGGCATGCTCAGTTCCAATTTAAAGCGACAGCATTTGTTTTTCTCCTTTGCTCCTTCTTTCTTTTTCTTTTTCTTTTTTTTCTCCTTCCCCTCCTTCCTTCCTCTCTCCCTTCCTCCCCCTCTCTCAAACACACACACACACACACACACAGAAGTTGGATTGGACTATCTCTCCTACCCCTTCCCTCTCTCACTCACTCTCAAACAACCCCCCCACACACAAAAGTTGGATTGGATATCTTTTCCAGTGGCTTGAAAGCAGCTCCTCTGCCACCACCACCCCCATTCCCCTGCTGCCTTTCCCAAACACCTCCACCATTGCAAATGCAGCCTGCTGTCTGGGTGGGAAATGCCTGGAACACAATAAAGCCCACCCACCACCTCCTGCTGACAGGCTGGGGTGAGAGGAGAGGCAGAGAAGCCGGAGGGGAGCCGAGCCGAGCCTTCCAAAAGAAAGAGGCTGGGGGGAAGTGTGTGTACTACAGCATGGCTCTTTGCCTGGCTTCCTGCCTCCTCCTGTGGTCTCCTCAGTGCTCGCTTGTGCTCTCCCTCCCCAAGTGTAGTTTGATTGCAGGTGGAGCCACGTTGCCTTTTCAAACTTGTAATCAGTGAAGCTGGGCTAGATTTTTATATAGTTTTATCCAGCTGTGTGTGTGTGAGAGAGAAATGAATGGGGGCCTGGGGAGGAAGTCACTACACTTTGGGAGGGAGAGCACCAGTGAGGTTAAGCAGAGTCATCCACAGTGAGGCAGCAACTAGCTCAGCTTTTTCCTTTTACTTTTTTTTTTCATGATGAGAGTGGTGAGGCTGTGCCTCACTTGCCTCACCTGACTGCACGTCACTGCTTAAACATAAGCCAGCAGTGTGCAGCGGCAGCCAAAAAAGCTAATATAACCCTTGGTTGTATAAACAGAGGCATAGAATCAAGATCACGTGAAGTACTATACTGCTTTATAAATGTAGGACCACATCTGGAATACTATATCCAGTTTTGGTCATCACATTACAAAAAAGATGTTGAGACTTTGGAAAAAGTGCAAAGAAGAGCCATTAAGATGATTAAAGGCCTGGAGACTAAAACATATGAAGAATGGTTGAAGGATTTCGGCTTGCCTAGTCTAGAGAAAAGGAGGACTAGAGGTGACATGATAACAGCATTCCAGTATTTGGGGGGGGGCACAAAGAGGAGGGGGTCAATTTATTTTCCAAAGCAGTAGAGGATAGGACAAGAAACAATGGATAGAAACTAATCAAGGAGAAAAGCAACCTGGAATTCAGGAAAAACGTCTAACAGTGAAGACAATTAACAGCTTGCCTTTGGAAGTTGGGTGCTTCATCACTTAGGTTTTTAAGAGGAGACTGGACAGTCACTTGTATAAAATGGTACAGGATCTCCTGCTTGAACAGGGAGTTGGACTAGAAGATGTCCAAGATCCCTTTCAGCTCTATTCTAATTGATTGATAGCAGATTGATGTCTATGGTCATTCTGTTCTCACATGACTATCAATTTTGGAAAGAAACACACACACACACACACACACACACACACACGATTATTATAATATTTTAAAATGTATTGTATTAACTGAACTTAAGTTCTATCTCAAGGTAGAAGTTTTGAAAATAGATTGTACATTTTATCAGAATTAAGAGTTGGAATTGGTCTTAGAGAGAACCATTGTACTGTAACAGTGCCAGAGTTATTTGTTTGTTATTCTACCAGACAAATGGCAAATTTATGATGCCCTCTCTAGCAATCGTTTCAATGGAAGAATTAAGAAGCATAGGACAGAACATATGAGTGTTATAATTCAATCCCCCCTAACAATATTATGCCTTCTTGTCCCATCTAGTTTTGCATCCGTTTGAATGTGAAACGTCAAAATGGGGAAAAGATTTGATCTGGCTAAATGAAATTGACTGGTGTTTTATGAAACATGTCTTTTAAACACAGAGTTAAGAGAAAGACTGTGCTAAAGGATTTGACTGAGGCAAAATGAAATCTTTCTCTCTCTCTTTTTGGTTTGGCCGGTCCCCTGGAGAAACTTTGAAGAAAACAAGCCTTGTGGTAAAGTTAATCACTACTTCCCAAAAGAGGAATTTGTATGCCAGTCCCAGACTTGTATAGATGAAAGACTGGAGGTGGAAGTTGGGGAAAATGTGAAGGACTATTGACTTATCAAATAAAAATGTTAATGGGTTAGATAGGTTATCTCAAAGTAGAAAACCACTGATGGCTGATTTGTAGATATGATAGAACACTCCTCAATGGCTGATGGCTTCTCTTAGCAAACGTTCCCTTTGGAAGAAAAGACTAATAAGGATACATTCAGGGGTGGGCTTAAAAAATTTCAGCAGCGGGTTCTCTGCCTGGTTGCTGGGGGGGCGTGGCCATGGTGGCCATGGCCTAGTCGGCCTCCTGCACCAAGGCGGGGGCGGGGGGCATTTTCACCTTCCCCAGGCTCTGGAGGCTTTCCTTGAGCCTCTGGGAAGATGAAAACGTCCTCCTTCCCCCCCAGCTCTGGAGGTGTTCCAGGAGGCCCATTTTCCCCTTTCTCCGAGCCTCTGTGCGGGCCCTGTTCTTACTTTATATCCAAAATGGGCCGCGTGGGGAGTCCTGGGAGGGGTGGAGCCCAGCCAGGGGGATTTTGAGGTTCTTTGAGCCAGCCATAATGTTAGCTGTGGGTTCTCCCGAACCGGGCGAACCCATAGCAGCCCACCCTGGATACATTGTCAGAGGCTACCTTTATTCAAAATATCAGAAAGGGTCAAGCAGACATCAAGCATGTATATAACAGTAAAGCGGCAGACAAGAATTGTTTTAGATAGTAGCAGGAAGTAAAATGTAATCAAATAAACCAAGTGGTTGCCATCCCACATCGCATGAGGATACTAATAACATCAAAGGATGGAGGATGCTGATGTCATCAGTTTATGGAATATTATAAACTTTCAGACAGACTCACTCCCTTCTTGTTCATTGCTAGCTTGATTTCCTCAGTTTAAAAATGTGTCCAGTACTTGAAGTTTCTAAGGTTGTCACCACTTAAACAACCTGCCTAAGTAGTATTATTGCTATTAAGATTCTTCACAGGATGTATTCTGAGAGGAAGGAAATAAACAGGGAAAATGTGCCTTGATGCTCCAAAGCCAGGAGATGCCGCCCCTTTGACCTGGAGCTGCAAAGTCTATTGTTACAGAGAGCTTCTTTAAGTCTTTTCTCTTGTTAGCTGTTACATACGCATTCCTAAGCTGATATGAGTGACAGTGTTGAGATGTGGAGAGATTTCTGGATATAATCACCTGCCCCCTCTTTTAGGGTTGCCTCCTCATTTGAATGAAATCCTTAAGGACATGCTTTCTTCAAATTCTTAGGAAAGCTTTTGAAAAATTCTTTTTACAATTGCCCCTACTATTCTCTTGCACACACCAACAATACACAAATGCGCACACACACACACACACACACATATTTTCTGAAGAGTAAAGATGAGGTTTGGGGTTTTGTAAAAACTTTTGAAGTTCTTTTACTTAAAAGCTCTTTATCACTGCAACAAATTAAATCCGTAAGAGGTGATATTTCTTTCAGAGGAGACTTTGCATTGTGTAGTTAGTTGAATAACTTCATGTTGGCTGACTATTTGGCTGATATGTGAAGAAAGATTGGACATTTTTTTTTCCATGAGGCAAACATGACAAAATTCATCAGCCAAAATACAGAATTCTGCCTTTTTGCCAAGAGCAAGCCAAAAGCCACCAGATCTAGAAAATCTGTATCACCCAGGTGTGCCTGGATCTGAGTACCATTGCCACCTTTGTTAGAAATAAATTGGAGTCCTCAGGAAATCACTTATCACCCTACATCGACCAAGTGTCCCTTAGTCAGATATTACTAGCTGTGGAGATCAAGGTTAAAGAAAAAGCAAGACTTAACAGTTACTCCACCCACATCATGAAACATGGAATTTTTCATTAATTACTAAACATCCTCCTAACCACTTTTATGTAAAAGCCAAACCTTATTCTCAGTGTCATACTCCTGTCTTTTTATACAGTTGTTGGTATTCATAAACATGGATTTTGGCATATCTTCTTCTATATCCACTTATATATGAAAATATATAATATAATATATAGCATTAAGCAATTTCATGGGGCAGATCATTAGGCAAGGAATTAAAAATAAATCTGCCTACACCGTTAAAACCTATGTGGAAATCTATTATATGGCACCATGTTTGTAATTTGGTGTATCATTCTGGTCTATGAATCTCAAGGAAGCAATGCCATGCACAAATTGGTATGTTGGATCCAAGTTCCAGTGGCCACTTGATCATAAACCCATTGAGATAATATTACTTCTCCATTAGCTTGAAGGTTGTGGCTATGAAAAAAAAGAAAAGAAAAGAAAAATGATCTCTAAGTACAGTGCAGTGGAATTCTTAGGGAAGATGTGGACTATAAAAACAAAGAAAAAAGGAAAGTGACAAATGGACTAAGAAAGACTGAAAAACAGGCCCCTTTCAAAATATTAGAAGCTGAAATCATTCAATTAATTGGTGTTGGATTTAAAGAGGATTTAAGAAGGAAATAAATGGGACACAGTGGCTAAGATGCTGAGCTTGTCGATCAGAAAGGTCGGCAGTTCGGCAGTTCGAATCCCTAATGCCATGTAATGGAGTGAGCTCCCGTTACTTGTCCCAACTTCCGCCAACCTAACAGTTCGAAAGCATGTAAAATGCAAGTAGAAAAATAGGGACCACCTTTGTTGGGAAGGTAACAGCGTTCCATGCCGGCCACATGACCACGGAGATGTCTTCAGACAGCGCTGGCTCTTTGGCTTTGAAACGGAGATGAGCACCACCCTTTAGAGTTGGGAACAACTAGCACATATGTGCAAGGGGAACCTTTATCTTTACCTCTAAGAAGGAAATAGGAAAAAGACCTCACCATACTATGCTTTATCACAACTATTTTTGTGTTCTTACCTCTGACCTGGTTCTACTGTATCCATATGAAAGAAAATCTGATTGGTTTCAGGATATCCAAATGCTTCTATTGGAGTCCTCAGAAAAACCATCAAGAATTCCTGTTCATGTAAAAAATGGGAATGCTGCATAAAGAAATTTGAGAGTTTGAATGTCTGCTACATTTGCTTTTCATATCTCTTTGTATGTCATTCCAGTGGCTGTTGTGACACAAATAAGGGGATAGGAACATATATGCGATATTGGATTCCATTTTATAGGATTAATAGCTTGAGATTCTGTAGATTCTGATAGGCTTTGTATTATTTCCCATGAGGTTCTTCAGTCTCATAACAGCAAAGCAAGTTAGTATCATCTAAATATCCTTTTGCCATTTACAAATAGAATAATTATCCCCCAAAAGAATCTGATTTAAATGCTATTTGACTTAGAACATAATCCTGCATTATGCAGATCAATAAGAAGTTAGTTTGCTACTTTTCACAAAGACAGAACAATAATCTCAGTCAGTGTCAGCATTTTTTGAGGGGATTTTTGTTAAAGTCTGTAAAAATCAATAGGTTGGAATCCAATCCAGCTACTTCCCAGGCTGGGAACCCATGGAGGGAGAGCAAGGGCCGTGTCAGGTCTGCAGCCATTTTTTTCCTTTGGATCTTTGGCCTGCCACACTTTCTATTATTCTGCTAGGCATTTTCTATTGTGGGAAAATGGGAGGGGGAATTGTAAGGAGTTGCATATTATGTAGCCATAACAACATTCTTTCTAGAAAGCCAAGGTCATCCTTTGCCTCTGCACCTCTACACCTGACCAGAACTGGATGGGTGGAACTGCCAGTGTGGCAGTGGGAGATTGGACCATGGGATGGATTTGGGGGCGGGGGCAAGATCTTGAACTTTCAACTAGGTGGGAAAAACTGGGAAGCTTTCAGATTCAGGTTTTCCCAGATGTGCCAACCTAGCTCTCTTAATAAATTGGAACTTTGAGCAATACTTTGCCTTGGACTCTGATTTACTTTTGGATGCTACTTGGAACCCTGGCAGGCTGAGGGACAGATGAGAAAACATGCATCATGAGATCACAACCTAAAGTCCACCTATTCTGTACTTGTCTGGCAACATCACCTCCAAGATCCTAAGGAATGGGTGTTACATAATGATGTCGTAATACCCATTTCATAATTTTGATAAAATCTCAGTCTGCCTCAGGTAGTCCTGTGAATATTTTTTTTCTGCCCCAAGCAGGGTTTTCTAAAATACATGTGCATATATATTTATATCTAAAAGCAACTAATCCACCCTCTCTCCTTCTTTACAATGAAGTTTCAGGTCATTTAAAAAGGAAAACTATTGGAAGAAGAATTAAAGTAATATTGTTCCCGACTCTCTTATTTGGAGATCCAGCTCATCAGATATGAGTAGCTCTTTTTTCGGGGAACTTCTGAGTAGGACAAGCCTGGAGCTTTCCCCCAGCCCTGAAGGTGTGACACATGCTAGAGTGGATTTGAGGTTACTGAATGTTTATACAGAAAATCAAATGACCTCAAGTTACTTTCTGTGTGTCCAATGATTCTGATTGGAGCTTTTTGACCCATTCTTCACATATGAAAAACTGGCTTTGTTGAACATCCAGATGTTTACACCAAGTATTATTCTTTTAAATCTCTTCCCTTCTTCTTATGTAAGTAAAGTTTCATAAATTCATGTAAAGGGTTGAGGAAGGTGAATAAAATTCAGAAGAATGAAGTTTTATTAATATTATTATGACCATTGGCATCCTAAAATAGAAATATGTAGACCCTCCATATTTTCATTATTAGATGTATATCAGTATTCTCTTTCCATTAAGCATGTCCATCTTCACTCTAGCTGATGGAAACAGAATTATTATTATTTCTGGTAGGGTTTCTTTATTGAAAGTAATATTGGATGTTCTGTTCTTTTTTAAAAAAAATCAAATGATAATAATATAGACCCTGTAATTAAACTGCCATCAGCCTCTGATAAGTCATGAATGGCAAACTGCATCAAATGAGCAAATAAAAAGAACAGAGGGGGACAGGAATACAAAGAGCAGCATTGTATGACCATCATATGGAAATATTAAATGAAATAAAGAAAACATAATAGCCATCATAATAAAGTCAGAGAAGTACTTTTGAGATTTATGTTCAAACCATTATCTGTGATGGGGAGGAAGCATTCTTGAATCTCTGTAATTACTTGCACTCTTTTGAACTTCAGGGCGAAATCCTCTCATCTCTTATCTCTTCTCCATTGCAGTCCCATTGATTAGCTACTTTAATATTCTATCACACGGTTTCATGATGGAAAAGGATAGTGAAGGTGGCTTTGCCACAAAACAGGTTAGAATCTATTGCATGTATGTCAAAATAAAATGGTCAATGGCCAATAACCTAAGACTGTACATCCTATCTCCATTTTCTCATGACTAAACCCAACGCAGTTCAATAGGTATAGGTTTATGCTGTAAATGTATTTATTGTTTCACAAACATTCTATCTTCTTTCAGGAGCTAAAAGAGGTCATCAATTGAGGGGGGTATCTATAGCGCTTTAATCTTTTTATCAGAACCACAAAATGACTTGGGTCTGGTGGAGAAATGACTGCTTAAGGAAAGGAGATTTGGACTGTATTAATAGGAGGAATGTTCTGATGATAACAGCAATTAAGCTGCCTAGAACAGTTTACATGATGGCTGGTTGACCAGTTGTTGGGGATAATTTAGGGAACTCCTGCACACAGCAGGGTATTGAGACTAGACATCCTATAAGGTTCCTTAAAACTCCTTTCCAAGGAAAGGAAAGCTATATACATTATTAGCACATTATCACCATCATCAAGTGGGGATTTGAACCTGGGTCTCCCTACTCCCAATCCAACAATTTTTGACTTCCTATATATAAGCAATATAGAACTACAGGGGGACTGGTCTTTATTTTGCATTTTCCATAAAAACTAATCTAAAAATGGAGGCTGTTGTGGCTTGAAACCTGTCAAGTACCCATGTAAATTATCATGGTGTCCTGGATGTGTCCATTTTGACCTGAAGATCTGAGCAGATTGAAATAGGAACTCTTCACTTCATCTGCGATTTACCTTATGATTTGATCTACACTCAAGACATATCTCATCCAGTTCTTTCACTTGGCAATCAAAGGCACAGGATAGCAGTGGCAGCAACCTCACCAACAGCAGCGAAGGACTCATTTGAATGACCACCTTCAATGTGGATGTAATCAGGACTCCAGCATTGAAGTTGTAGCTGTGCTTTCCAAAGCCCACTTCAGCGCATAAAAAAGTAAGACACTTATGTCCCATGACTCTGCTAGTCAAACCTGCACTGTGAAGAGGTCCTTGTAATGAGAGCCAAGCTTTTTCCTTCCTAAAGTGAAGGCCAACTTAAAGATTCCCTGCCCTGTTAAATGGGACTCCCTGCCTCCTTTTTCTGCATCTGATTGAAGCAGATTGGCTCACCCTGCCCTATGACAGGGACGGCCCTGATTAAGGCATGACAGTGTGGGGGAAATGTGACCCCCTGAACCTTTTGCATGGAAAGACTGTGTCAGTGCCAAGCAAACCCTTTTTAATTGAAATCACTATTTCAGATTCAGATGGAAGGGGGTGTGGTGAACAGGACATCCAGCATTTCAAGCTATGAGCCAAGCAACTGCTCATGAGTAATGGCAATGACAAGGTCATTACATTTAAATTGGGACACTGAGGAGGCAGCTTTAGCTGACTTGTGCAGGAGGCTTTGAAGGGGCTCTTTCAAAAGCTGGAAGAACAAAACTTTGCATGTGTGGCTGTTTAACTAACCAGCACATGCCTTGCTGCCCAACAGTGCTGCAAATAATATCCCAAACACCATCCTTTTCAAAAGAAACAGACTTACCATTTGTAGGTTTAAAGCAGAAATAGCTAGTAATACGCCTAGAAGGAAAACAGGGCAACACAAAGATCACATTTTGTGGACCTTTCCTAACATGATATCTTTGTGCATCAACCAATATCTTCCTCAGCATTTTAATCACAATTTCAGAGACAAAATAGTGTCCGATAATGATTAAATTGATTACTCACTTTCTCTTGGTTTTAGGAAGGAGGTAAAGACAATCTGCTTCTGAAAAACTTTGCCAAGAAAAGTGTAGTGACTTGTCAAGAAGTCTCTGAGAACTGGCCACAATTGTGCAAGCAGCAACAAAAAAAGAAGAAGATGACTTGATTGGCACATTAGGACCAATTGTGGTTAGAATACAGTATTGCAGCTGACTCTACCCACTGCCAGGAGTTTGATCCTGGCCAACTAAAGTTTGACCCATCCTTCCATTCTTCCGAAGTCAGCAAAATGAGAACCCAGATTGTTGGGGACAATATGCTGGCAATATACTTATGAAGTTGATTCAATATCATTAGTACAGTTCCTTTTTCTACAGGGTTAAGGCATATGATACACACACATACATACACACACACACACACTTGTGTGTGTGTATAACCCTAACCCTATGCTAAACATGAATAATGGTCCTTGTTTGCAGATCACTAAGCCACAGTTTATTAAATAAAACATATCTGCTTGGATTCATGCATTGTTTTAATCCATAAATCATGATTTATAAATGACCGTGACTAATTTTGCCAAACATAAACTGAAATAAACCACTGTATGGCTTAATGCAATGTGTGAAATAGTCACTGTAGAATAGATAAAGTGCACAAGGGAAGAACAGTGCCTACAAGTTTTGGGATTTCTTTTTTTTTAAGTAAGTTTTTTTAAAAAATTCTTAATAAATACTACCATCTATGAAATCCCCCCCTCCCTTTCAAACAGAAAGAATGACGAGATGCTAGATTAAAAATAATGCCACTCGTTCGCTGGATCAATCCTTATTTTTCAAAAGGTCTCATATAGGAACAATACAACGATGACATTTTAAGCCACCTTGAAAAAACTTTACTTTGAAGGGTAGTATATTTAATTCTGGTTTTAATCTTTCGAGAAATTACAACAATGCTTCCGTAGATTGCATGGTTCTTCCCCATCCTTCATTATTTGTTTAAAAATAATAAGTTCCTTTTCAGGCCAAGCGGCTGCCACGAGAAGCCAGGTTTTGTTTATGCATTTTTCAGAAAAAAGTGTATCGGGTGGGTGGGGGGAGTGGGGGGGAGCACCATCTGAATCCTTACAGTTCTTTTGTGCGTTCCCTTTATCAGAAAAAAAATGAACATGAGCAGCCTGCAGAGAAAGCGGCAAAAATCAGACTCCGTTGCATTTCTTCAGAAGAAGAGCCCGCCGAATGTAATGCATTATTATTATTATTTGCTTTTCCCTTTCCTTTCCTTTCTCTTCACTCCTTTGGCTTCAGCTAGCTTGAGATAAATATAAAACAGAAACTGAAATGTGGGTGCAAACAATATTGGGAATCCGCTACCCGTCTGAAAGCTATTATTATTTAAAAAAAAAAAAAAACCAGCCGAAGTGTAAATAGAGAGATTTTGTATTTTAGAAAATATTTGGGAAAACTGTAATACTGTTCTTTGAGTGACTTTCTCTCCTTCTCCTCCTCCTCCTCCTCCTCCTCCTCCTCCTCCTCCTCCTCCTCCTCCTCCTCCTCCTCCTCCTCCTCCTCCTCCTCCTCCTGCTCCTCTTCCTCCTCCTCCTCCTCCTCCTCCAGTGTATTTTGGCCTGAGGAGGGACCTATATCAGCTGCATGTTTCATCACCATATTTTATAGAATCATAAGGCTGGAAAAGACCTCAGAGGTCTTCTAGTCCAACCCCTTGCTTAAGGCAGGAGATCTTATACTATCCTGGTCAAATGGTTCTCCAGTCTATTTTCATGACCTTATCATCTAAACATTTAATCTGGGCCCTTCCTCGTTTTTATTCCTGGTTTGGACTATTTGTTAACTCAGTCTTCTGGGGTAAAACTCTCAAAGGGTAAAATGTAGAATAGTAACACAGATGTGATTAATCAGTACCAAAACAGAGCAGGGAAAAAAAAAGAACAGGAGCTTATGCCTTTCTAATTCTAAGTCTTTTCTTTTTCTGTGCAATCTGACATCCCTTCTGAGATATTTGCCTCTTAAAATAATTTTTAAAATGCTCAACTTGGTTACATTTTTAAGTGGAGTGTAAAAGAGATATTTTCTGTCATTGTACCTTGGTTTTCAAAATGCTCCCAAATAGATCCACCTGGTACTTACTCGAATTGCATGTTCATTTTTTAAAAATTGTTTAATGATATTGAAATGAACAGAGCTATACACACATGAATGTATGCAATAAATAAAAAAAAGAGTCTGGAAGTAAAGCAGTCTATCCATCCCTGACTGTGTTGTGACAAATAGTATAATGGAGAAAATATGTAGCGCATATGTTCATGGTAAATGAGGGAGCTTGGTATAGTGCCATGATGGCGAGCCTATGAAACATGTACCACAGGTGGCACGCGGAGCATTCTCTGCCAGCACGTGGGCTGTCGCCCCAACTCACCACCACCACAGATGTGCACACGCCTCCCGTGCAGGGGTGGATTGCTGCCGGCGTTAATGTGGGTTTGCAACCCATATGCAACATGCACCGTGCTCGCATGCCTTTCAATGTAAATTGTTTTACACGCATGTGCAGTTTACAGTGAACTGCACTAAAATCAGTCACTAAAATTCAAAATGGCGGTGCCCAAGCGGCAGCGAGGGAACCAGTTCAGGGGCATGTCAGGCCTGGGTCACTGCCGGTTCTGCGACCCAGGCCTGAATTCAACTTCTGGTTCGGCCGAACCAGGCCGAACCGGCAGCAACTCACCTCTGCTCCCGCCAGCCAGTGGTCTCTGTTGCACATGCATGGAGGGTGGGGTGCATGCGGGAGATGCGTGTGCATGCGTGGGGGCAGGGGGGTCATAGGGGGGCAGCGCTCTCACCACAGCATTTTTTTTTGGTCTCAGGAGGCTTCAGGGTGGCTTGTTAGGCCCAAAACGGGCCACGGGGTGGGGGGGTTGTGTGAATGCATAGAGGAGTGGGGGGAGCACGGGTGCGTGTGCACATGTGTGGGGAGTATGGGGAGCATGGGGAAGGTCACACGCACATGTGTAGTGGGGCATGGGTGTGGGTTCATGCATGCTTTTGGCATGCAAAGATGAAAAGGTTAGCCATCACTGGTATAGTGGTTAAAGGAACTGGTCTAGAAACTAGTCTAGTTCTAGTTCTGCCTTAGGCACAAAGGCAGAATCATTCTTTCTCATCCCTAGGAAGAAGAGCAGGACAAACCACTTTCAAAACCACATCAAAATGATGCCAGAAAACTCCAGGAACATCTGGGTGCCATGAGTCAAGACTATTTGAACGTGGACACCATCATCATTTCCCCAGGGGAAAAAAGCTACAGTTATTCTGTACAACCGGAAAAACTCCAAACAAAAATGTGCAAGTTTGGAGACATGCAAAATAATGAACAAATTATTCTGTGATCTACTTAAAAAAAAATCCAGAGCTGACCCACAAATCTTGGCAAATTTGCAGAATCGGAGAAAACCCAAATATCAATGGATTCACCCAACCCTAAAGTAGAGAAAGCATCAATACAGACTTCCTTATCTGGTGTTCTCCAGATTCTTGCCTGGGGGATGATGAAGTACTTATAGCCCAAAACATGTGCTAAATAGATGTAGATTTTTTTTGAAAAAGGAAAATCTGAATAGCCCACTTGTCATATTCTAAAGCTAACTTAAATAACATGCGTAAGAGGAAGAACAAAAACAAGCATGCAATCCTCTTCTCCAGCCCTGTTGTAGAAAAGAGGCTTCCTGATTTAGAGGTTTGTCTGAAACACAAGATGGGTTGTGATAGGAAGGATGGAGGGAGTGTAGTTAGAGTTACTGTTTTTTTTATTCTCTCTCTTTGGAAGTAATTTCTGAGTTTTGCTTATATGCAGTTTGCATGTATAGAACTTGGTCTCTCTCTTTATACATATGTGTCTATGATCTTGATATACCTGGGAAACAACTCTCTTATTTTAGAAGGCTGAAGATACGCCAAAGGCTTTCTGTTTTATGTTTACTTCTCCTGACCAACAAAGGGGAACAGGCACAGAATCTGAAAGCACCAGGTGCCTTGGGAGATAGGGAAGATTAAATGATAGGATTTGAGACCTTATGAAAAGAGCAGGCTGAGCGCAGCCAAGTAGAGACATTTGATTTGGAGGGGGGGGGAGGCGACAAGCATCTTTCTACAAACAGAGTAAATCCTGTAGTTAAAAAAAAAAACCAACTAGATGAGCAAGGCATTCCAGAGGGATTGGCAGTTTATGAAAGATGACCTAGAAGAAGAAATTAGGTTTCTGCAGTGTGTGAATGGCAAGAACAGCCCCAAAGTAAACTTGCTAGAAAAAGTAAAAGTAAAAGTAAATTAATCAGGAAAATTAAATTAATTCTATTGAATTTTATTTCTTCTTCCCCTTCCTCCTCCTCCCTTTTTATTTTCTTTTTTCTTTCTCCACTTTTAATTTTCCTTTATTTCTTATTTGCATGTAATTTAGAATTTCAGAATCAAACTCCTGGCTGTAGGCAGTTAGCATGCAACACTGCATTCTAACCACTGCAATGCCATGGCTCTCTAATGTGACACTGTTGAACACTTTGCTGGGGAGCTTATGTGCCAGATCTTCACCATTTCCATGATCTATTAAAACAGTAACTCTGTCGAAGAAGGAAATAAATTTTGTCTGGAATGATTTGTTTGTGACAATTATATGCTGGTTCTTATTAATTATAGTATGTCTACATAACTGCAGTTTTGACTCTCTTTAGTTGCTCCTTCTTTGGATTTCTCAAATTAAACGATAACACAGTCACTTTTCCCCAAATAACAGTCATCTTTGTGTCTTCAAACATATCCTCTCTGTTGTAAAATCTTAGTTTCAGGAGACAAAAACTCATGTTTTTTTTCTTCTTCCACCTTCTGACAAATGAAATTGTCAGCAGGAGGGACAAGAATTTAGTTGATAGCTAGTATGATTTAGTGTTTTCATATATCATCTTCTTGAATTGTTTAAACTGAGTTTACAAGTTTTGTATTTATTTATTTTAAAATCAGTTGCAATTAGTAATTAAAAGAAATTTTGCCCATGGAAAGATTGTGGAACATCCTGATTATTAACATTTTTATTGAGTTATAAAGTATTATAAAATAGAAAATCGAAAGTAAATAGAAAAGCAGTGAATGGGGAGGGAAGAGGAAAGAGAAGTGAGGAAGGATAAGAAAAAAGAAAGAAAGAAAAAGAAGCATTGCCTTCCGTCTCTCCGTTACAATAAATTAAGGCATTAACATCAAATCACAATTTTTGCTTTTTCATAATAATATGAACAAGCCATTTCTATAAAGTTCTATCAGTCTAATCGGTAAAACCCAAAGTCGGCGTTTCATTCTTCTCCACATCAAGCACAATGTTCAGAAGTGATCTCCATGTGGAAATAAATGTACTTACATTCTTTTCTTTAATCAAAGTGGCCAGTTTTGCCATTTCAGGCAACTCCATCAACTTCTGCAACCATTTGTCCATGGTAGGAATTAAAGTGTCCTTCCATTTTTATGCATAGAATAGTCTTGTTGCTGTCAACATATATAATAATAAAGTTTCAAGTTGTTTCCATTAACCCAAAAGGAAAAGTTCTGGTTTCATTTTTATCTCCATTTGAACATCCTGAGGACTCACTTATAAAACTATTTGGACAGGTCCATGATGCAGTTAGGAGCAATAAAGAAAACAAACTCAAAGCAGGTGTTCTTCATACTATATAATGCAACAATTGCACACACACAAAAATCTTCCCTTGTAGTCCAATCCATTTATATGCATCATTTTATGACTTGTTTCGGAGCAGGAAATATTATAATTCTGCCTCAAAAAGGATCCTCTAGAATTCGTTATCTCTTCTATCTGTCATACAAAGTTAAATCATGTTAATTTCTGACTGAACAATATTCCAGAAGAATTTGCATAGAGGGAGCATCACCTCTCAAAGAAGCTTAAGGCAAACAATGACTTTGATCTATGAAAATTAATTCCAGTAAAAGACAGCAAGGGAAAAACATGCAAGTGTATAGCTTTCTTATTGAAAGTAAAGTCTTTTCGTGTGGAGGTGGGGTTGTGTGTGTGGGTTTCAACCTTCTCAATTCTTGCCATACTGTCTCAACATGACTGGGTGATGGCCATTTTAGGAAGGGGTGAGTGAAGAGCGTATACTAAGAGTTTATATTCTCAGTAGGATTGTCCAAAATGTGAAGATCACCTTAGATGCCCAGCTAAAGGAAGCAGACACCTACAATAAATCAGACAGCAATGGCATAGGAAGATGCTGAAGTCAGATGATCATTTAGTAACAATGTCAAATGCAACATTTCACACTCTGCAAGCAAAGCATTGGAAAACCAGTTGTGTATTTTACCAGTAAAGTATCACTATCAATGCAAACCAATCAAAATAGAAGGCACTTTCGTAGTCTTCTAGTTCAAGCCTCTGCTCAAGCAGGATATCCATTTCAGACAGGTGGCTTTCCAGTCTTAAAAAATCTTCAATGATGAAGCACCTACAACTTCTGAAGGCAAGCTGTCCCACTGGATAATTGTTCTCATTGTTAAGAAGTTTCTCCTTAATTCAAGATTGCTTCTCTCCTTGATTCATTTCTAGCCATTGTTTCTTGTCTTCTGGTGCTTTGGAAAATAAGTTGTTCCCTTCTTCTTTGTGGTAGCCCCTCAAATGGAATACTGCTATCATGTCATCCCCTAGTCCTTCTTTTCTCTAGACTGGTCATACTCATTTCCTATGCATTCCTTCATATGTTTTTGCCTCCAGACTCTTAATCATCTTAGTTGCTCTTCTTTGCACTTTTTCTGAAGTCTCAACATCTTTTTTGTTATGTGGTGACCAAAACTGGATGAAGTATTCTGGGTGTGGTCTTACTAAGACTTTAGAAAGCATTAGTAATACTTCATGTGATTTTGATTCTCTGCCTCTGTTTATACAACAAAGGATTGTATTAGCTTTTTTGGCAGTGGCTGCATACTTCTAGCTCATGTTTAAATGATCATCCAGTAGGAGTCCAAGGTCTCTCTCATAGTTACTGTTTTGGAGCTAGTTTTCAACGAATCTGTATTTGTACCTTTGGTTTTTCCTGCTTAGGTGTAAAACTTTGCTTTTCTCCACATTGAATATCATGTTTTTGGAAAAGTTCCATTGTTCAAGTCTGTCAAGATCTTTTTGAATCTTAGTCACATAGATTTATACAGTAACATGAACATGAATACAGTAGCATGAAGTGATCGATGATTTAGTGCAGGAAGAGGGATTCTAGAAGAGGATAACCAGAAGCAAGGTGGATGAACTTGATTATAGTGGCAACAGGTGCACAGCTAGAGGAGCTGAAATGCCAGGTTCAAAATTTATGTTTATTTATGTGGTTTCTAAGAATCAACATTGGCTTGATGGCACCTAATCAATCAATAGAAAAGAGACGGTGACAGATTAACATAGTCCTTAGTGTCTTTCTGAATAGATAATCTCAAGAGGGGGGAAAGATCTATGCTGTTCAACCCCATATTCACTGAGCTATCCCCAGAGGCCCAATCGAGGTAGCCAAAGCATGCAGCAAAAGTTTGAGCTATATTAATATGTTCAAAGTAACTTCATTTTTCTTACCCAATCTTCCAACTTTTTCTGCAGAATAAATATATACTTTCTGAAGTATTTATGTTCAAGTGATAGAAAATGCATTTGATCTCTCTTCTCAAGATATTCAATCTGGGTGTAAATCTGATATCTAATATTTAGTCTTTTCCCCAGTGGGAAAGTCCGAGGAAATGTTGGCATCAGTTTTATTGCTTGTATACATTTTGGATTGCTTGAGAGGGAAAGAACGTTATGTGTCACTTGGTTGAAAAGTATGTTCCAGAAGGCAAACACACAATTCAGGAAAAGTTGTAAAGATTGAAACTCCAATATCCAGAGGCTGGTTCTTCTAAACTACCTCAATAAATAAAAATCAGTTCTAGAAGAAGAACTGATTTTGAGTGTTGTTGTTTTTTCAAGAGAAAATCCCTCTCCATGCCAAATATTCCCAGACCAGGGGTGGGTTGCTGCCAGCATTGCTGCCAGTTTGCTTCACATGCACTTTGTGTGTGTGTGCAGTTGACTGCAAATTATTCTGTGCATGCACAGAACATGAAAAAATGGCTAAAAACAAGCTGGCAATGGCAGCGGGGACCAGGGAACCAGTTCAGGGGCGTGGCCAGCCTGCTGTCCCTACCGGTTTGTTGACCCAGTCCCAGTTTTCACTACCAGTTCGCCCAAACCAGTGCGAGCTGGTAGCAACCCACCTGTGTCCCAGACTCATGGAGAAACCCGTCCCTAGAGAAACAACTTGAAAGCAACATGGAACTGAAAAATATCCAGGGACAAAGAGACTCATTCTCCTGCCAGTTCTCTGCTTCATCAGTTCACCTCAATTTTTTTTATTTTTTAAAGAATTTTATTGGTTTTTAAGCATTTATGGGGAAAGGTGAAAAGGTACATAGAAAATTTTGGCAGCTCCGGTGCTAGTGGTAGAAATCCCTCCAAATTTCACAATTTTTACAATGTTAAAAACAACGTATAAAAGATAAGCAAAAACAGAATCTTGTTCTACATTATATCAACCATGTGTTCAATCATCTCTTTTTTTGTCACTTTCTGGTATATCAACAATTACAATAATATTTCAAATACATTTATTTTTGTGACCTGAGTCTTTTCGATATTGCTCCCTCCCCCTTGTCCCCAGATGGAGCCACAGCCCCCCCTCCTTCATATCTTGTACATTACTACCTTTTTCACTACTTCCCATATTTTAGTCCTCTAGGAGAGAACTGTGTTTTTTAATGAAGGCTTCTGCCTCCCCCACTGTATTAATTCTAATTCTATTTCCCTCCCAAAAAATCAACATTCCCTCTGGCAATAACCATCTAAACCAAACTCCTTTATTGTATAATTTCTTTGATAAGGAAGAATACTTCCTCCTTTTTTCCCTTATTTTTTTCAGAATTTGCTTAAGAATGGTAATTTCTTTATCTTTATATTTTAATGGTCCCTCCCTTTGGGCTCCTAGCACCTCATCCCTAGTGGTCCTCCTAAGAAACTTAACATGTACCTCCCTTGGAACATTGTGTGTTCTAGCATATGCTGAATTAATCCTGTAAACCAGATCCATATCCCACCACACCTGTTCTTTATTTCTCTTAATATATTCTGATAAAATTGTACTCATAATATCCTTAAGATCTTCATTTTCTGTCTCTGGTAGGTTCTGGAATCTGAGAAAAAAGGACATTCTTTCAAGTTCTATTTTTGCCATAAAGTTTTCCAATTCTAAATTTCCCTTCCGGACTGCCTTAACCTCCTCCCCCAATCCAGCTGCCCCCTCCTCCAACACCCCAATTCTTTGTTTGTTTTCTATTATATGATGTTGTGCCCCTCTGAGTTCATCTTTGAGATCTGTCACCCCTTTTTTAAGCTCATTTTGACCCCTCATAATTTCCTGAAACATTTAGGTAACAGATAGTTCTTTTTAGCTCTCTCCAGTCCCTTCTTGTTGTAACAATGAAGTAATTTTTGTCTGCTGCATGCTTGGACTAGAGGTGGCAGAAGCAGGAGCTGAGAGTGACTTGCCCATTGGTGGTTTTTTCGTCCCCATTTATCTGCGTTCAGGGATGATAAGTCTTTTACAAAGAGAATGACGTCAGTGGAGTGCGCAGCTGTGCCAGTCCAAGGCTGCAGGCAAATCAAAAAGTGAAAAGTTAGTTCTCCTTCACAGTTCCCAGGCACGGAGGTACACCAGAAAGGGGAAAAGTCAAATAATCAAAATTAATCAGGAAGACCACGTAACAGGAGAGGTCCAGAGCACCTTCAGAGGGGGTATTAAGACAATACCAGAAGTTTTTTTTCAAAAGTAGTTTCAAAAGGCAGGCTTCATTTATAAGTACAAAAACGAAGATGGAGGGGCGCCATCTTGGCTCCTCCTTTCGCAAGGGGAAGAACAAGGATTTCCATAAAGTTTTTTCCTTTTAAGAAAACAGCTCAGCAATTACCTCTTGCAGCTGTGATATCAATCTTTCTCACATAGTTAGTATAAGTGGCAAGTCAGCCTTTATTCTCTCTCCATTCCAATATAGAGAGAGATAGTTCAAATGCCGCTTTGTCTGAGGGGGGGGGGTAAAGAGAAAGAAACACCCCCCCTCTAATCTTCCAGTTTCAAATAGATTGAACAGAAACTTACAATAGTCTGCTGCTTATCCGTTAACAATGATTAAGGAGATTAGGACAGATCTCTCCCCACAGGCATTTCAGCCGCTCTTCTTTCGATTGACTCCTTCCTCCTCATTCGGCGAAAGTTCAGACATCCAGAAGCTGTTTCATGCCTCCCCTCCACTCCCCGGCTTCTGAGGCGAGGCTGGAAACACCCCCACTGGCTGCCACCGAATCTGGGGGGTTCCAGCAAGCCGCCCTGCGGCAGGAGACCCCTCCAGGGCCCCCTGTGCTCCTGAAAGGAGCCCACCGGGGAGATGAGCAGCGGACAACACATCCGTCACCTACAGGAACTGGAAGTGATTTTCCACCTCATTTTTTTTATTAAAAATAATAAGAACAGCTATTAATAGATCTTTTTACACATGTAAAGAATCACTTGCCCTCAAATACAGCACTCAAGCATTCCATTCTTTAGGATCAGTTACACTGGAAAAAAAAAAACCACAAATGGTTTCTAAGCAAGAGGAAACAGCCTGGGTTATACTTTTCAAAAGCCATTCTGATACATTAGGTTTTCCTGTTAAAGCATTTAAGATATTCCTTGCAAAATTCCTCCAGGAGTGCAACATTGGGTGTTCCTAAAACACCATACACCCCAAACATATGGTTACATACAGCTGCTGCAATACATTTGGGAACATGTTTTCACAGCCTTTCCTGACCTACTGCTTTCTAGATGTTTTGGACTACAACTCCCACATGGCTTTCTAGTCTTCCCTTTATCTCTGTATTGCTCTGCTGCCTATTAACTGTAATCCTTTGCCACTGCAAATAAAAAGAAAATCAATGGCAGAGCATCTAGCTGTGTATGAAAAAGCCTAGCCTCAATCATCTTTCACTGTCTCTAGAGTCCCTTCCAATTGTGCTACTGAATGTTGTCAGCTCAAAATTGACTCTGCGGTTTTCCACCATTGTGAAGTAAGGAAAAATGCAAATGAGAACTCTGATTGATTCGTTCTATTACCCATTAGTTCACTTTTTTGACTGTTCATGGCATTCTCCATCGTCTTTCCCAACATCAAAGTGTAATGGTGTTAATATTTTTCATACGACCACAATTGAACCCAAAATTTATGTTGCTAAGTGAAAGATTCGTTTAGCACGTTTGTTCCATTTTACGACTTTTCTTGCCATATTTGTGAAGTAAATCACTGCAGTTGTTAAATTAGTATCACTGTTGTTAAATTAATCTGGTTTCCCTACTGACTTTGCTTGTCAGAAGGTCACAAATGTTGATCACATAACCCTGGGGACACTGCAACCGTCGTAAATGTAAATCACGTGGCCATGGGGATGCTGCAATGGTTGTAAGTGTGAAAAAATGGTCATGTCACTTTTTTCAGTGCCGTTATATATTCAAATGGTCACTAAGTGAACTGTTGTAAGTCGAAGACTACCTGTGTCTTCAACGTGCAACTTTCACTTCTATGAGGAAGACAATTGTCTGCAAGATTCTGACCTTTGTAAGTATAGATGCATGGTATCTTTTTAAAAATCTTCATAGCTGCTCCACCAAGTGCCAGTCTGTAGTGTTTCTATTGACTGCTGATTCCTTTACTGTTGACACTCAATTCTAAGAGGGGGAGTTAACCTAAGCACTATTTTGCTGGCAGGTAAATTTAAATATATTGTACAATAATTTGCATAGTCTGCTAGATATTCTTTCTTTGATACTATGGACTAATCAATGGCCATTGTGTCCTTCTCCAGATTTGCCAATATCATTTGGTTAGAAGCAGTCCACATTTTTCTTCTCTTACTTGCCATATTTCTGTAGCTATTCCATCAGTCCCATCATTCCAGCTTCTTAAGGATTAGAATGCAGATCTAATTTCATATTCATGTAATATGTATCTTCAAAGGTCATGATTCCTAAACTGTGTGCAGTGATGCCATAGCATGTCATAGCAAACTCATAGGGGCACTATGAGATATTTTAAACTTTTGAATGAAACACATAAAAACTCAAAATTATTACTATTATTTAGAACTAGCTCAAGGTAGTTCACAGCTTTGGCCCAGTGACACCATGAAAACTTTACTATAAAACTAAGGGTACCATGCACTAAGAGAGTTTGGGAATCCCTCTTCTAAAGTATTGTGGATGTTGATACTTCTACCACATAGAATCTTAGTATATGACTTCCAACTTGGTTTGATATTCTTTGAATCAGTTATTATCCATTCTTTGGCATCTTTTAGCATAACATTTCAAGGCTAGAATCTCCGTCTGAATTCCGAGATCTTTTGGAAAACTTTCCTTGTTTTTTCATGTCTGTTTCTATCTTCTATGCCTTTACAGATATCGTTGTAATATTGCTTCTTGTTTCTTCTAATAGTTCTCTGAAAATCTTTGTTAAATTCATTCTTGATTAAAAAAAATTGCCTTGCCTTGGCCTTTCCATCCCTTCTCTGTAATTCCCACTGTCTGTTTTGGCATCCAGTTTGGTTTTCTACATTACTTGGTCTTTGACAGTCTTTTCTCACATTGATCCTTATTTCTTCAGTGTCCAATTGGAACTGCTCAAAACTATTGCTGTGAGGAGCAAAAAGGCAACAGGACACAACGCAAAGGGACCCCAATACTCTGTGTCAGTCAGACCTGGGACATTGTACTTATGGTAGCTCCATTATTATTATGAGGGCATTGGACTTTTGTCAAGTGATGATCCAAAGGGAATCAAAGAGCTGCATCTATGTCCCATTTCCTTCTGCGATTTGGTTGGAACAGAGATGAGGATAGGAGAACATTATACTTACACAGGGCAAAGGGGATTGATGACTGCTGCTGATTTGGGAATATTCTATATTGATTTTTCTCACTTACCACATTCCAGGAGGTTTCTAATATTGTGTAAGCAAAGGCTTAATTGTGCATGTACGGTATATCCATGTGTTCATTTACTTTGCTTTCGTGGAGAACTGCTGATGAAAAATGTGTTCAGAGAGACAGATTGTTTTATGCGTACTGGGCCTCTTGTGACAAAATAAAATAAAATAAGAGGGCATGCTGTATAATTGCACATTATGCAAACATAGCCTACTTTCTCAAGCTATTTAAGCCCAGAATGCATGCACAGAAATGCCCTTTTAGGATGAAATGTATCCGTTGCATGACTTGAACTGGCTACTTTGATGCAACTAGGTAGTTGTACAACATGCTACTTAAGAAAACTGGTCTTTTGTTACCCATGCACCATTGTTAGAAATGCTGTAGTGACTGCAGTAAATTATAACTGAATTGGTGTGTTAGAACAGAACAGAATAACAGAATTGGAGGGTACCTTGGAGGTCTTCTAGTCCAACCCTCTGCTCAGGCAGGAAACCCTGTAACATTTCAGACAAATGGTTTTCCAATGTTTTCTTAAAAACTTCCAGTGTTGGAACATTCACAACTGGAGGCTGATTGATTATTCTGTCAGGAAATTTCTCCTCAGTTCTAAGTTGCTTCTCTCCTTGATTAGTTTCCACCCATTGCTTCTTATTCTACCCTCAGATGCTTTGGAGAATAGTTTGACTCCCTCTTCTTTGTAGCAACCCCTGAGATATTGGAACACTGCTATCATGTCTCCCCTAGTCCTTCTTTTCATCATACCCAATTCCTGCAACCGTTCTTTATATGTTTTAGCCTCCAGTCCCCTAATCATCTTTGTTGATCTTCTCTGCACTCTTTCTAGAGTCTCAACATCTTTTTTTTTACATTGTGGTGATCAAAACTGGACACAGTATTCCAAGTGTGGTATTGTAACATATGCACAATTTAGGTTTTTAAAAATTGTTCCTTCTTCCCTTAAATCACTTCCTCATCATGTGTATCAAATTCATATGTGCAGCAGTATTCACGGGGAGGACAGCAGGGTTCAGAATGTTAAAAGCAGCTTCATTGCATTGCAACGAAAGTCCTACTGCATAGATACATGTGTTGTGATGTTGCAGCAAGAACTATTGCTTTTGTTGCTCTGATGAAATAGGTGAGAGCATGTCAATACCACTGCAATAGGAATCAGTTTCCCATTTGAGAAATTCAACTATCAGATGAAGAGAAATGCTCTACCGTGAGTTGTTTCAACTCACCACTAAAAAGCTTCTAACCAAGAAATTGGTTAACAATTGTTCGAAGTTACAATGCCACTTACAACTTATGAACATGGCAGTCTTCTGTGACTGCTTCCAGTATCTTAGGATGTAATTCATCTTGTCCTGAAGATTTGATTTCATTTAAATGATCCAAATGTCCTTTTAACTTCTCCTTGTCCATTTTCAACTTCAACCTCCTCTTTTATCTATTAGTGGGGAAAGGGGCAATTAAGACTTTATTTCCTTTCTAAAACAGATATAAAACATGAGTTAAGACACTCTGTCTTCTCATCACGTGTTAACAGATTCATTGCCTTCTTTTTTTCTTTCTGCATAATATGCCCCTCCTTCCATTTCCTATTTCCAGTTCCTTCCTTGTACATTTTTGAAAGCTTTGTGTATCTATATTCACCTCTTCATATTATTTCCATTCTGGATCCTGCGTGTCTTATGTCAGACTAGCCGATAACCCAGCGTTGCCCAGGTATTTATTTATAGGAGGAAAGTGTCCGAACCAAATGTAATTTCTAATGTTGGGTTTTCCCCCTTACCAGAGGGGAAAGTATTTGTGGAGTACTATGAAGCTGTTACCATGGCAACTCCACTGCTTGCTACAGTAGAAGCCAGTACAGCAGTATGGCACAACAGTCTGTATCTTAACAGAACACCCCTGGGGGGGTGTTAGAGTGTCTTACCCCACAGTATTTCTTTCCAGAGAGTAAGTCATCTGTGTACCAAGTTTGATTGGAATTGCTCGAGGCATTCCGGAGTTATTCTGGAACACACATACACACACACACACAATACTTTCTCTCCTTCCTGTCAAGGTTCCAAGTAACAACCCCAAAAGAATCAAAACTCTGAGGCAGACATATTCCCCAAAATATACATTTATTAGGTAGCTCATATTGGCACATCGGAGGAAGCCTGATTCTAAAGACCCCTCAGGTTTCCCCTTAGTTAAAAGTACATTTTTCCTCCCCCTGCCCATGCAGTCCATCACATGGTCCAATCAGGCCACAGTCCATCTGGCTTCATATCCCTCTTCCTGCACCTGGTGGGAACGTCCTGGGTTCTCAGAAGAAATAATTTTATTTTGGTTACAATCCCCTTGCTATCTCTACCTCCCCCCTCCCATCCCCACAGCTTCACTGGTGTCCGCTGTGGCAGCCCTGAAGATGCCAGGAGAAAATGGCTCCAGGGCTGACACCTCCCTCCCTTCCTTCCTTCCTGTAGTGGGTTCCAGATCCCGTCGCAACCGGTACTCTGCGACGGGGTCGTGCGTTCTTGGTGGGAATGCGCACTGCGCATGCATGTTCACGCCACTGCCCAGCAACACTCAGCTGCTCAGCAAAGGTTGTGCAGGCACCGCAAGCGGTGTGCATGTGCGCAATTGGCTTGTTTGCCTCAAAAAGCAGAAAGGAATTTGGGTGGGTCCACCATTCTGGTACAGTGGCCACTGCTCCCAGCTACCACCAGTACACCCGTACCGGGCCGTACTACTCAGAACCCACAACAGCTTGCTTGCTTCCTTCCTTCCTTTTTGCTAGAACATTTTTATTTTTCCACAAGAAGTTGCCAGCCTGCCTACAATATAATTAGAAATTTGGCAGACATTTCTTCTGGCTATCCCTTGTGATGATTGAGTGGAAAAAGGAGCTGAGCTCAAGCTCATTCCTTTATTTTACTGCCCATTTTAGAATTGTTTTAAAGCAATTCCTAATTCTGGTTTATCATGGTATGGAATGTAAATCACTGGCCAGGAAGCTTGATAGATAGCTTCATTCAACAGGCGTGCAATGGTAATTAATGGCCAATCCCGTATCTTAGCCAATAGTTACTGAATAGCATACTGGAGAGAAATGAATAGGTTCCATTTCAATCCTCGTAAAAGATGTTGGCTAAAGCATTTCATTAAGCCAGCCTCGTGGATATGAGTTGTCAAAATATTTTAACATCCCCTTCTGACCTCCAAGCACTTTCCTTTTTCCTTTGCTGATTGCACTAGCCATGAACCACCCGTGTGCTCACAAATGACAACTTTAGCTACTAGAATTATTGCTCGGATTAATTGCCCAGAAATATGCTTTAAAACCTTCCACTCCATGTCACAGCACATCTAAAGGGTAACCTGTGTGGTTGTTTTTATTTTATTTTTGTGGTTTTTTTTTTTTACATGTGCTGTTTTGAATGGCCTTTTCCAGTTTATGTGGCCATTAACACCCTATTGGCACTGTCAGGGGTAAGACAGTCCTTTTCCTTTATGCATCTAGAAAGAAATTCAAGGAAATAATCTTTCAGGCTTCATGGTAAGATGGTTCCGCTCCTCCATTTTGCATAAATAGCACTGCACTAAATTTTTAAAAAAAAGATAGAAAAGGGAGCAGTTTGGTCAATGAAAGATGGAAACATCCAAATATTGAACACAAAGTAAATTCTCCTGCATCATATATACACTATATTGCTCACCTGCCTTTACTCGCATATGAACTTACTGTAAGTGACATCCCATTCTTAATCCATAGGGTTCAATATGACGTCGGTCCATCCTTTGCAGCTGTAACAGCTTCAACTCTTCTGGGAAGGCTGTCCACAAGGTTCAGGAGTGTGTTTATGGGAATTTTTGACCATTCGTCCAGAAGCGCATTTGTGAGGTCACACACTGATGTTGGACGAGTTTACGTGGCCTACCACTACGTGGCTGAGTTGCTGTCGTCCCCAAACACTTCCATGTTTTTATAATACAGCTGACAGTTGACTGTGGAATATTTAGGAGTGAGGAAATTTCACAACTGGATTTGTTGCACAGGTGACATCCTATCACAGTTCCACGCTGGAATTCACTGAGCTCCTGAGAGCGACCCCTTCTTTCAAAAATGTTTGTAAAAACAGTCTGCATGCCTAGGTACTTGGTTTTATACACCTGTGGCCATGGAAGTGATTGGAACACCTGATTCTCATTATTTGATGGGTGAGAGAATACTTTTGGCAATATAGTGTACATAAAAAGAAGGGAGACTGAGTAGTGGGGATGGAGAAATTTTCTATAGTCAATGTGATTATATCAGCAACTTCTGTGTTTCCTGAAGAAGTATGTTTTCATTTTGGTGGGAACCCAAATGTGTTTTTTCAACTGGACTTTCTTGTTGTTGTTTTTTCTTTGAAGACCACCATTACCTGGATGACTGAGAATCTCTACAGACTTTCAGTTATACAATTTGGGATGAACACCTGTACTGTTCTTACTGCACATTACGCAGCTAAACTCACCTATTCTCCAATAAAACAGACCATGTGCTTAGATCTGGATGCTTTATTGAAAGAATAGGATATGGTGAAACTGGGGAAAATAGGGATACATACAATGAGAACTAAATACAAGATAGACAGTATTAAGTTACTGCTGAACATAACAATAAATACAAGCAATTTAAATCTCACCAGAAAAGTTCTGTGTGTGAGATATGGGTCTTTCCTTGGATGACCATGTGCCACAGATTAAGATGGATTCTTCTTTGTGCTTCTGCCTTCTCCAAATGCTAAAGGAAATGGAGTTTGGCTTCCCAGCATTCATTTATTTTGAGAGTGTCGGCTGATGGGTAAGGGGTGGGGTCAGCTTCAAACAATATGCTTGGTATTTCTCTCTCCAGCCATTAGATGGGGCTAGAGAGCAACATCAGTATATAAAAGTTATATACTGGAGCATGACAGCCCCCTTTGAATGGTGTGGTAGTAGGAATGGATTTCCATAGAAAAAATTGCAGACTACAGAAACCAGGAGCACTGCTCAGGTGACCCTGAGGGCACAGAGATACCTTCAAGTGTTCAATGACCCTCTAAAAGGATGCAAATGACCAGCTCTCTGCAAGGGACATAAATCCTTCCATTCCCCACTATCCTGTCAGAGCTGAGGAAGCTTCTTGGATGAGAAGCGAAATGTCTTCAAAGAAAAAACAAGAAAGTCCTGTTGCCTCCTGAAAAAGCACCTTTGGGACAGCCATGGTCTGGATGACTGAGAATATCTACAGATATTTGGAGGAAGTTGCTGGCTTGGATTCATGGACATCTTTCTATGAATGAGAGGGCTCCTTCCATTTCTGGAAGCTTCCAATTCAATGAAAGATATTTACATGTTGTAATAGCAATAGCACTTAGACTTGTATACTGCTTTACAGTGCTTTACAGCTCTCTCTAAGCAGTTTACAGAGTCAGCATATTGCCCCGAACAATTTAAGTCCTCATTTTACCCACTTTGGAAGTATGGAAGGCTGAGTCAACCTTGGGTGGTGAGATTTGAACTACCAAATTGCAGGCAGTCGGCAGTCAGCAGAAGTAGCCTGCAGTACTGCACTCTAACCACTGCACCACTGCAGCTCCCATGTGTCTATATACCTACAAAGATCAAAACTATGCAATCCGTGGTATTCTCTGTGACACTCTATGAAATGGAAGATGGACTTTAAAGAAGCAGTATGGAAAGTGAATTGACTCTTTCAAACTTTGATGTTGGAGAAGACTTCTGAGAATACTGTGGACAGAGAAAGAACAAACCAATGGATCATCAAACAAATCAACAGAAAGTCCTTATATTTGAGACCCAATCAAATTATCCCACTTCAGACACATTCAGCAAAGACTCAGCTGCACATGTACAGTATATGTGGTACCTTGCTCAATAGTAGTAACTGTGAGAGGGATATTGGAGTCCTAGTGGACAACCATTTAAATATGAGCCAACATGAGCCAGTGTGCAGCAGCTGCCAAAAAAGCCAACACAGTTCTCAGCTGCATAAACAGAGGGATAGAATCAAGATCACATGATGTATTAATACCATTTTTAATGCCTTGGTAAGATCACACATGGAATACTGTATTCAGTTTTGGTCACCACAATGTAAAAAAAAAGATATGGAGACTCTAGAAAGAGTGCAGAGAAGAGCAACAAAGATGATTAGGAGACTGGAGGCTAAAACACATGAAGAATGGTTGCAGGAACTGGGTATGTCTAGTTTAATGAAAAGAAGGACCAGGGGAGACATGATAGCAGTGTTCCAATATTTCAGGGGTTGCCACAAAGAAGAGGGAGTCAAGCTATTCTCCAAAGCACCTGAGGGTAGGACAAGAAGCAATGGGTGGAAATTAATCAAGGAGAGAAGCGTCTTAGAACTAAGGAGAAATTTCCTGACAGTTAGAACAAGGAGGAGGAGGAAGAAGGAAGAAGGAAGAAGGAAGAGGAGGAGGAGGAGGAGGAGGAGGAGGAGGAGGAGGAGGAGGAGGAGAAGAAGAAGAAGAAGAAGAAGAAGAAGAAGAAGAAGAAGAAGAAGAAGAAGAAGAAGAAGAAGAAGAAGAAGAAGAAGAAGAAGAAGAAGAAGAAGAAGAAGAAGAATACAGGATGAGAAGATGATGGTGCCAGTTTCAAAGTTTGCCCATTGTAAAATTAGATATTGTCACCCCATCCCCACCCCATGTTCTTTTCTACTTTTGAAGTCTTTCCATCAAAGAATTCCAGTGGCTATTTAAAAGTCTTCTAAAGTCAGGTGTTCACTTGCAAATTGAATAATCCCATCTCATCCTGAGCATTTCCCCATCCCCTCTTAATGCTTCTTCAGCTGCTCTCTCCAAGACAATGGAGATCAGTGACAAGAACAAGAGAAAAAAGCCTGTGGTTTCCACTAACTTCTTCCCCAGACAGGAGTGCAGACAGCAAGTGAATGATCAACAAAGACAGATTCATGGAGGCAGGCCAACTCCAGGATCAATGTTTTCTTCTAATGCCTAATCTCAGATCTAGGCCTCATCTGGCGATAGAGCTATTCTTGTCAAAATTTGGAATCCGTACAGTGCTACTTGACATCACAATTTCCCCAGGCACACCAATAATGCAGAGGGAGAAAGATTTTATGAGGTTGCTATAATTATAGTTCATTGATTAAGTTTTGCAGTCTTCCAATTTCTGTCTAAACATAGATAAAAGAAGGGATAGATGATTCTCTGGAATATGATGTGATGAATGACTAATCTGAAGGAAGCAGAGACCTTGGTTTTATTTTTCAAAACATTCCTGAAATCCCATTGCATTGAATAACTTCCAGCTTCTCTCCACATTATTATTCTTGGAAACAGTGTTTGAGACACGTGCTGACATCTCAGGTCCAGTGACTGGAATGATGAATACAGCTTGGATAACTGGGCAGAATTTACATACTGAAGCCAGTGCATTGATGGAGTCTTTTAGGTTTTGTCCCCCCCCCAAAAAAAAAAAAACCCAGCATTGAAACAAACCGTTTGTGTGCTGGGTAAAGTCTCTAGCATTCCTGCTTGAAATCTAGTGAGTTTCTTTTCCAAAATGTCAGATTGGACAGTACAGTGTCAGCAGTGACCATGTAGTGGTTTAAATAAAGAAGAAGATCAAAGAGCTAAGAAAGGTTAGAATGAGTGAGTCTTTGGATGGGAAACCGACAGAAGTGTCCTGAACTGTAGGCTGGTTTGGAAAGTCAAAAACATAACCCAGAAGTTATCATGGCTTAAGCTTGACTCAAAGGCACTTTATCTTTCACATTTTTCAAAGACAGAGCTATAACTATATACACAGAACATAAAATACTAGCACTTGTCAGAAGGTTCATCATTTATTCCACAGTGATTAATATACAGATTTCTTGTAGAATGGAATGAGACCAACTTTGCAAAGCAGTACCTTAGTTCTATAATGTACTAAATAGGAAAATCAAATGGAGAATGGCTCCTGGAACCTTAATTCCTGGTACTAATATTAGCAAAACAGGCATCTGTAATAAAGCAGCATGTTATCAAGAGGAGGGAGAAAGGAGGTTAAATGTGGGACAGTCAACAACAATACAAGTGACTGGCCATCTGCCTCTTCCAGAAGGATCTGGCCCATTTTTAAGGGTTGGGTTTCTCCTCCCCCCCCCCCAGGTTATTTCTCCAACATCAAATATAATCTTCTATAATTTGTTCAGCTTGCTGAAAAGATTGCTGGAACTGGGTGTGTGTCTAATCTAATGAAAAGAAGGACTAGGGGTGACATGATAGCAGTGTTCCAGTATCTCAGGGGCTGCCACAAAGAAGAGGGAGTCAAGCTATTCTCCAAAGCACCTGAGAGCAGAAAAAGAAGCAATGGGTGGAAACTAATCAAGGAGAGAAGCAACCTAGAACTAAGGAGAAATTTTCTGAAAGAACAATTAACCAATGGAACAACTTGCCTCCAGAAGTTGTAAATGCTCCAACAGTGGAAGTTTTAAAGATTGGATAACCATTTGTCTGAAGTGGTGTAGGGTTTCCTGCCTAAGCAGGGAGTTGGACTAGAGATCTCCAAGGTCCCTTCCAACTCTGTTGTTCTAAGTAATTTTAAGCTTTCAGAGAATTATCCTGGAGACAAAGAAATTGACAAAGTCCTGAGTCTCATTTCATAATTTCTTTCCTGCATTTTGTTGAGTTGGAAAGAAACATATTCAATGTTAACTAACTTTTAATACATTCTCAATATGCAAATGAAATGTTAAAGTGGATGAGTTTTGCTCATCTTCAGCACTGTATTTAGGGTCACGAAATACAGTTTGTACTGTGAGATTGACAATTCACTTTGACATTTTGGATTACAAATGTCTAGATCGCCCTAAACAGTTAATATAGGATAATTACGTAAGAATGTTAAGATACTTATTTAGGAATTCAAGCCAATACAAAATGGTTTGAAGGAATAAGGGATGAAGCTATCAACAAGAAACCTTCAAAATATAAAAGATTAAAGATTACTCAGTTACTATTTGCTTCTTTTTATTATAGTTTCCTTTTGAAGAAGCAAGGACTTAAATTGGAACTTTCTAATACTTAACCCAATAAACCATTTCTCCGGCACTTGTTGAGTATTTTCTCCATGCTTAATTCCAGAATACAGTCTTCAGACCACGAAGATCCTCGGGGGATTAGTCAAAATCTACAAGATGGTGGGCATGGCACCATGATGGACACCCTGTTCCTTTTGTACATTGCAATGTTATTTCTGCTATCTTGCAAATGTACACACACACACACACACACACACACACACACACACACACAGACAGACAGATCCTCTGCAGACGTTGCTGCCTCAGGCGCATTTTTGCAGCTTCCAGAGTAGCCTCCGATTACACTGCTGTATTTGGGTCACTGAATTTCAGTGGCATCTTTTTTAACAAATAAAGAGCCAGCTAGGGGGAGTTAAGCATCTGCAAAATCCAGCATGCCCACTTTGCCAGGATTTTGCGCTAAAATTATTTAAAAAGAGTGTCTCAGAAGTATCCTCCCTAACCTCTTGGACAACATTACTGTTGTCCATGGCTCTCAGATACTCAACAAAACTCAAACATTTCAAAGTGAGACTCAGGGGTGTGGGGGAATGTTGCCTATTCCCATTTTTAAACATTAAGAAACCATCATTTGCTTTCACAACGGACTATGTAATAATGGATCGAGATATCCATCTCTCATCTTCGTATTCATGAACCTCAGTCCCAGCCCCTCCTCTTCTATCTTTTCCACATGTATTGCTATGGCTTTAGTGTTTTCAAACTGTAAAGTCTTTCATTTCTTCTCATGTTCAACTTTATTTCTAAGTGACATCACACTTATCAGGGCATACAAATAATAGGTGTTAAGCTTATCACAAGGTACTCCTAGGCTGTGTATTTTGTCTGTGCAGGCCTTCAGGAAAGCAAATTGTAGGTAAGCTAAGCTTGATTGACAGATTTCCTTTGGCAGCCAGTGTGTTCTAGACACCTCAGCCTTGTGGGAATCAGGTGATCTTCTCCAGCCATCTCCCTTCCTCCTCACTCTCCCCCCTGCCCACCATTGCTACACAATTTAGATGACAGCTTGTCTTTCTAAGCAGACTCCACAAATCAGGAGAGGCCTGTCACCAACTTAGCAGGGGTTCTCCTGACTTAGATGCCAACAAGAAATAAATAACTGACAGCTGCCTGGGGCTAAGCAAGATCCTGAAGAGGATTCTGGAAGCTTCGAGGAATATAAAACTTCAGCCTGAAATTCACAGGAAGTGCACCAAACAAATGAGTGACAGCAGTAGCTACTCAGTATGTATACCGCTCCATGGATTTCAATAGTTGCCAAGTTTACTTGCTTGTTAAGGATGTCTAAGGATTGGGCACTCTGATGCTGAACTGAATTATGGGAGGACTCAGGGGAAGGCTGCAAAAGAAAACATGCATTTCACTCCTTCTTGGCGGCAATCTGAAGTTTATTAATACTCGGAAGGAGGTCTTACTGAAATCTGTCAGGAAAGGGTTTGCTATTCATTAATTTGTTTTTAAATTATTCACATCGTACTTTAATCATATGCTAATTATTGCTTGTTTAAGTAGCCACCCCTGCCAACATTCCTTCAAATGAAAGGTACTTCCTGTATCTCATCAAAATTGATAATTCAGCACTTCATGATTTACTTGAACATATGAGGATCTGTCATTGAGGGTATTTAATCATCCTTTTTGAAAAATAAGCATGCCTTTAATGTAAATTGTAATATAATATAACAAATTATATTATATTATATTATATTATATTATATTATATTATATTATATTATATTATATTATATTATATTATATTATATTATATTATATTATATTATAATATTATATTATAATATTATATTATATTATATTATATTATATTATATTATATTATATTATATCATATCATATCATATCATATCATATCATATCATATTTATTATATGTTCCAAGTAGCACAGTTTTTTGCAGTTCCGCTGGTGTTATTGCAGGAAGCTGCAATTTGTTGATGTATCTTGTAAAATTCTTGGACATGGTGCCAAGTGCCCCGATGACAATGGGTATCACTGTTACATGCTTCATCCATAGCTGTGTAGTTTCGATGGCCAGGTCGCAATATTTCATGATTTTTCTAGTTCTTTTTCTTCGACTCTGGCATCTCCAGGATCAGTGATATCAATAAACTGTACACTTCAGCCCTCTACAACCGTGATATCTGGCGTGTTGTGCTCCAAATGATGATCCATTTGTATTCGAAAGTCCCACAAGATCTTCACCTTCTCATTTTCAATAACTTTTTCCACTTTATGCTCCCATGACTTTCTAGATACAGGTAAATCATATTTTTTACATAATGACCAGTGGATTAATTTTGCAACTCGATCATGTCTAGCTTTGTATTCAGTTTGTGCGATTTTGCTGCATTCAAATATTAAATGTGAAACAGTTTCGACTTTGTTATTGCAAAGTCAGCAGTTTGGGTTGTCAGTGGATTTTTGTATCTTCACTTTCATGGCATTAGTTTGTAGTGCTTGTTCTTGAGCAGCCAGTATTAAACCTTCTTTTTCTTTCTTGATAGTTTCCATCTTAAGCCATGTCCATGTCAAGTTGTCATCACATTTTTCTTCAATGTTTTTCAGGTGGTGTCCATGTAAAGCTTTGGTTTTCCATCTATTTAATCTGTCATCCAGCTGTTTTTCCTTATATTCTGCCTTTGATTCTGTTGTTTTTATGCTGTTTTCCGTTTTCACAGCCTGCAGCAATTTTTCTGTACTTTGGTTCACATAATCATTCAAACTTCATTTTTATTCTTCTACAATTTGATGGATTTGCAATAGCCCTCTGCCCCCTATTTTTCTTGGCAGGTACAACCTGCCGATGTCACTTTGTAGATGTAAAGCATGGTACATATTCAAAAGTTTGTGTGTTTTCCGGTCCAGGTTTTCCAGTTCAGCTAGAGTCCAGTTGATGATTCCAGCTGAGTAAAGTATCACTGGAACTGCCTATGTATTAATGGCTTTAATTATGTTTCCAGCATTCAGCTTTGATTTTAATATTTTGCAGACCCTCCTGATGTATTCCTTTTGCGTTGACTCTTTGACTTTTCTATTCAAGATGTTATCTGCTTCCAATATGCCTAGGTACTTGTAACCATCATCCTTTGCTAATGCTTTCACTATATTTCCATTTCCCAGTTCTATTCCTTCTGTTTTTTCCATTTTTCATCGCCGCATGCATAATATAGCACATTTTTCAAGCCCAAAGTTCATTTTGATGTATCATCATCATCATAATCATCATTATCATCATCATCATCATCATTATTATTATGTTAATCTTTGGTGAGATTCACAGCCTTTGGGGCTGGTTGGTAGCTCAATAGCTCTAGTCCTAACCAAGGACCTAGGGACTGTTAAGATAACGTCGGAGGATATATATAAGCTGTTCCAAGTAGGTTATTATTATCATTATTATCATTATTATCATTATTATCATTATTATCATTATTATCATTATTATCATTATTATCATTATTATCATTATTATCATTATTATCATTATTATCATTATTATCATTATTATCATTATTATCATTATTATCATTATTATCATTATTATCATTATTATCATTATTATCATTATTATATTTTATTCATTAAACATGGAACTCAGTCAACTGAACATTCAAAAATGCATCACAAATACCTTTGTCTGGTGGTGTTTGTTGATACAGGTTGCCAGCATCCTAGGTATCAACCAAGTATCTTCTTAAAATATACAATGGTCTGAGTTGCACAGTTTTTTGCAGTTCCACTGGTGTTATTGCAGGAAACTGCAATTTCTTGAATGTATTTTGTAAAATTCTTGAACATGGTACCAAGTGCCCCATTGACAATGGGTATCACTGTTACATGTTTCATCCACTGCATGGTTTCGATAGCCAGGTCGCAATATTTTGTAACTTTTTCCAGTTCTTTTCTTTGAATCTGGCAGTACAGCGATATCAATAAATTGTACTCTTCGGTTTTCAACAACTGTGATATCTGTTGTGTTGTGTTCCAAATGATGATCTGTCTGTATTCTAAAGTCCCACAAGATCTTCACCATCTCATTTTCAACAACTTTTTTTCACTTCAAATTATTTTTTCTCTATGACATTATTTTTTACATAATGACCAGTGGATTAATTTAGTGACTTGGTTGTTGTTGTTATTATTATATCAAGGCAAAATTTAGGGTTGGGCATGTGCATTCTCAAAAATATCCTTCCTCATTCTGTTACCTATTTTGGTAGAATAATGTAACATTGAAAATCCAAAAAGACGTGTCTATATAGAGGACAAATCAGATGGGAATTGTATTTGCTTTTAAAAATGTATGAAATGGCTGAAGAGTCTTCCCCTGCTTTGTTCAATCTTTTAAAAGCCCAGGCTGCTTTCAGCAAATATCTCTCTTTGCAGAGGATTCTTCTCTTTTTAAGTATTCCTTGGACTGACCAGGTGCCTATATGCTTGGTATGATCAGGTGACTACAACTATCACATAAAGGATAGGATAGGATAGGATAGGATAGGATGGAATGGAATGGAATGGAATAGAATAGAATTCTTTATTGGCCAAGTGTGATTGGACACACAAGGAATTTGTCTTTGGTGCATAGGCTCTCAGTGTACATAAAAAGACAAGATACATTCGTCAAGAATCGTAAGGTACAGCACTTAATGATTGTCATAGGGTACAAATAAGCAATCAGGATATTATCTGAAATATCTGAAAAAGTGCAGAAATAGAGACTAGTCCAGTGCCAAAATGTAGGGAACATTTTTTGAGCTAAATGAGAATTTAATGTTTATTTTAGAATCCACTTGCAATATCCTAAAATAAAACATGTAGGAATGGAGCCATTGGGGAAAATATGTTAATAGATGTTTCTCTTCTATAGGGGTCTGCAATTCCCATATGACAGCTATCAGTCAATATAACAGTTCTGAGGTGCTTTATGAGATTGTGTTAAATATGTGTAATTAGTGGCAATTACTGACTGAAAAGATGTTTTCTGGAATTAGAAAAGAGAAAATCCAATGCTAGTAAAAAAAAAAAGATTGTATGGTTGTTGTTAGTGTTTTAAAGTGATAGAATCAGAGTGTTAAGACAGGTAACATTTTTGTACCTCTTCAGTTTAAGGATGCTTGATTTTCCCTTGTTAGGTGGAAAGCCATATTAGTTTATGGTAACTTCCAGCAATGCCTTTCTGTATAAGACAAATGAGACAACTTTTGAGCAGAAGAATTAATGCATACAAGTTTGACTTCAGGACTCTAAGCAAGGACAAAGCAATATCAGAGCCTTTGGCCCTCCCAGGATACACTGGTGTAGACCTCAAGGTGACTACATTGGAAAAACAAGACTTTAATGACATGATTGCATGAAAGACTGCTGAACTTACATCAAAAGGTTTCAGGCTATCTCAAAAGGTTTCAACAAATATTGTGGGTGCTTAAATGCATGACAATTATTAGTTGAGAAGGTGCTTGTAGGCTATTTCAGATGTCACCTGCATCTGCATAACTATCTTCCTCTCCTTGCCTCATCCAAAATTAAATCCTACCACAGTCCAACTACTCTATCCATCCGATGAAGTGAACCTCAATAAAAGGTTCATGCCCTTTATTAAAATGTGTTCGTCAAAAAAGATGTTCTCACATTCTTTCTAATTATTTGACTTTGTCTTATGAGTGACTCAAAAAACCCGAAGTGGTACAAGCTAAGCAAGAATTGACAGATACCAGATGAAGACATAAAATGATATGTTTCCATATCTTCCGTACAAGTTGAAGCTCTTTTCATGTTGTGCTGAACTATCTTCTCTGGCAATTTCCTCAGATTGTGTTGTTCTGTACCAATCCTGCCAATTTCTTTTTATTTTCTCTTAATTCAGTCTGTTACTATCTCTGCCCATCTTGAAGTGCTCCTTTTCTGAATTTTGCCTCACTGAAGGGGTGGAGAAGGATACAAGTATTGTCTTAGGTTTGGTTGAAAAAAATAGAAGGGATACAAGGGATAGGAGTATTTGTAAAAATAATTCCTTGAGTTTCAATTCAACTTCAAGTAATTTCAAATGTTCATCCATGTAGTTTTCTTGATTAAACAGAGTCGAGCCAGGTTAGGACTTGGAAGAGAAATCACCAGGAAATTCTTGAGCTGTAACCTAGGCTCAGATCATATTTCTGTTTGTAACTTTTATCAAATTACTGATGTCCCATTCAGTTAAGGATCTTGTTTCCAGCTACGGCCAACTAAATGTCTCTGAGAAGCTATTGTTTGTTCTTGACATTCTTTCTGGGGACTCTACTGACCATGAACATCAAAGATCTGCTTGACTCTACTGCCCATGAACATCAAAGTTTTGCTTTGCTCTCATGACAATGCACTTTCAAAAGTAGCAGAGTCCCCCAAAAGATATGTTAAGGACAAACAAAATAAAATGGCAATGATAAATACAATGTAATATCCCTATATGCACATGTATCAAGAAGGTGTTGTTTGATAGAACTCAAAAGATTTGTAGGAATGAGCAAGCAGAATGCAGTGGAATTTGTATCAGGCACGTGGTTTGAAATCATCCATTGCCACTGCTTCTGAGATCCACCCACATTTATTCCCCTTTGATTCCTATAATTCCTATCCAACTGTGGGAGTTGTAGTCCACCTGGAGAATATCAAGCTGGAGGAGGCAGTTATGCCAGAATAGAGAGAAGAATGTGGTTCCTAGAATATGGTCTATGAGTGAAATTGCTGAGAGAGTGATGTAATCGTCTCTGCAAATCAAGATGAGCTAGCTGGCCAATGAAGCATGTCTGGCATTTTATTTCTCATATTGTTTGGAGATAGGGATTCAGCTGAGTGCATTCAGCAAATAAAGATCAAATAACCTGCTGTGAATAATGTTTTAAACCCGGGTTCCTATCAGGATCTCGTTATAAGCCCATATACTCCGTTGGATAAAAAATAAGTTACACATGGCTGGAGGCAGTATTGCTTTCTATGGAAGATGAAATCCGTTTTGAAATCGAAAATGTTTAGCGGGCAGGAGGCTGTATATATATAATGCTTGAGCTGTATGAAAGTGCTCTGACTGAGTACATCTAGGAGATTTTAGCAGTGTTTCATCTGGGTCATACTGGGATCTGGGGAGTTGGCTGAAAAAAAGACAAGATAGTGCTAGTGGGAGAAAAAAGGGGAAATCTGTCCAATGAAGAAATTAGAGTTCCTAGTCCCTACGTTACTGTGAAAATGAAATTAACTCTTGATCCAACTCCTGGTTGCCACAAGCCATGCAATCAGTCTTACAGAACTGCCTATATTAAAGTACTTAGTAACTTAGGCTACTGTAAGGGAAATCTCTGGGTTGGCGCCCTCCTTGCGGCACATACTTAAGCACGCTCAAAGCTCAAATTTTTAAGTTCTTGAACAGAAAAGGAAAAATAAAAAACTGTCATTAATAATGGGAAATGGAAAATGTGGAGTGGAAATAATAATGGAAGACTGAAGGGGCCTGCTGCCTGTCACTTGAATTAACCACATGGGTAGACATGGTTTCCCTGGATCCGCCATTTGCTAGCATAAACAAGAGGACAAAAGGAATTTCAAAGGAAATGGTTAATGTGATTGGATCATTTACGTCAAAGATGTAGAACTAGTGGTGTGATTCACTTATCTTCCCTACTGGTTTGCAAATGCGAGTGCGTGCGCACCGTCTGCACATGTGCACCGCCTTCTGCGCATGCGCAGTGCTTGTGCATTACGTCGGGGCAGGTGGGGGGGGGGGGAGCTTCCCACAGCTGCCACTACCAGTTCGCCTGAACTGTGTCAGAACATACGTATATACAATGCAATGGTACCTCTGTTCCACATAGCAGGCCTCAAGGATCTATCATAGGAGTAGACACTGTTATGTTTTACTCAAAAGAAAAACAGCTACTGCTTTTGATCAACATTAGAGAGTTTTTTCCCAACCTTATTATGCATGAAGCCAGCATGGTCTGCTAGGCCAAATATAAATTCCCAGTTAGCCATGAATTCTAGGGATCAATCTTTGCAGAACCTTCTAACTCACAGCCTCACTTTTCACAGAAATTGGTGGGGATGATAATGAAACTCCTGGATGAAAGGTGAAATACAAATAGAAGAAATTAATAAATGAAATTAATGGCTATAACAATGGGATGTTTTTCTATACTAATGAATCTGGAATACAACTTCATATTCTCCCAGTGAAGCCTAGTTAGATTACTGTTCTAGAGCAAACTAGTGCCTAGGTCACTTGCTTGGAGATTATCTGGTTTCTCCTATGTTTTTTTTATGTCCAAGATTGTAATTTATGTGCTTTTCTTCTTCAGCCCTTATGTGGCTGAAGAAACAGAACTGCTAATAACACCTATTGTTCTTAAAAGCCAACATGAATTGAAGGCCTTGAAGAGAATGTATTATTTACAGTGCGTGTGTATGTGTGTGTGCGCGCAAAGTGGGAAAATACCTTAATTATGCCAATGAATTATTTTCTCTGCATTCTATTATATTACTGGGTGGAAAACACTTGAAATACACTCTTCCCAATAAGAATTTAGCACTTCCTATTTAACAACCAACATTCAAATCCTTTGATTAAGGATATTCCAATCTAGATCTTCTTATCTGAGAAAAGATAGCAATCAAGGGAAAATGACATCCTGAGAATAATCTCAATCTCTGCCCATTTTTTTTTTTGCTGCATCCATACATAACATTGCATTCATTTGGAAATCTTATTTTTAATGACCAGGAAATTCTATATTATTTTAATGTGTCTTTATCCTAAAACGCTTACTGCCATATGAAATGTAAGGGAAAAGATATGAAGTCAAAATATAAAAAAACATAAATCTCCTCTCCCCCTCTCCTCTCTCTCTCTCTCTCTCTCTCTCTCTCTCTCTCTCTCTCTCTCTCTCTCTCTCTCTCTCTCTCTCTCTCTCTCTCTCTCTCTCTCTCTCTCTTCTTTCTCAGATATTTTTAAGCTAAAGTTCATGGATCATCTTATTAGTCACCTACTGCACTCTTTGCTCAACCCGCAACTGCTGTTCTTGCCCTTCTAGCCTTGACAGTAAATCAACTGCTGGGGTTGGCTATTTCTCATTGTGAAATAGCTGAGCCATTCTTTTGGAGAAATACATTATAAATCTTTGACAGCAAAAGACATCTTCCAATAACCATTCATGTTTCAAATCTTTTAGTATTTTGACACCATACTTTCAAATTTCTCTCTCCAAAGTAAAGGATGTGGAAAAAAAAGAGGTTGCAGAAATCCAGATATTCATCTGGACTGAATCTTGCAGTTCCATTTGTATCGACAATAATCATCAAGTCATCATCTGCCCAATTCTAGTGGCAAACAGAGGAGATATAACACTTTGAATTAATGGGGATGATCATTAAATGTAAATCCAAAGACAGAAGTTTTTCCATTTCTCCTCTGAAGCAGATTTAAGGGGTACATGAGGGAGAGAAACCTAACCTTCCAGCTGTATTCATTTTGCTGGTGAGTTCAGTTCAACATCACCATTTGAATGCTTGGCTGATTTTAAGTCTGCAGTTCGTGAAGGAGAGTTTAGGATTAAAAAAATCACGAACATTATGACTATGCAAGTAACATTTTATGAAGTAATATGATACATGTTATGATGTGACATGACAATCATTTTATTAACATAGTAACCTGTCAATGTTGTTTGCTAAAACTTTTAAAAAATATTCATAATATAAAACTTATCCACGAAAATTCTTCAACAAAAAAGAGGTCTATCCCAGGTCTCCTTGGAGTTTTCAAAGGCACCTGTGAAATGGAAAAAAGGGAGAAAGGTGTAGAAATAAGGATTCAGATTTCATAGTGGTCTAGCCAGAAATATACCTTAAACCAGTGGTGGGATTCAAATTTCTTTACTACCAGTTCTGTGGGCGTGGCTTGGTGGACTTGGCATGGCTTGGTGGGCGTGACCTGCTGGGCATGGCAGGGGAAGGATACTGTAAAACCTCCATTCATTCCCCATTCCAGGGGAAGGTTACTGCAAAATCCCCATTCCCTCCTGATCAGCTGGGATTCAGGAGGCAGAGAATAGATGGGGGTGAGGCCAGTCAGAGGTGGCATTTACCAGTTCTCCTAACTGCTCAAAATTTCCGCTACCGGTTCTCCAGAACCGGTCAGAACCTGCTGAATACCACCTCTGCCTCAAACACCCTCGGCAGCAACAGGAACAACAACAAAATAGGTGTGTGCCATTCTAGTGCACTGAGAGTAAAATATAATCCACTCCAATGGGGATATATTTTTGTCGGATAGAGAAAGGGAGCTGGTTTATATCTGTCAACAATAAATTTGGCATAGTTGCCCTAAACATGCAAAAAAAAAAAAATTCTGTACTTTTAAAGTTGCTAGTTGCCATGGTGCATTATAAGCTTGCTAATGTCACTTGATAATTGGAAATGGAAATAATCCAATAGCGACTATTTGACAAAGCAGAGCTGATGTAGAAATTTCTGTCCAGATGACTCAACCATAAGGGGAGGGGACCTTCATTGGCTCCTCATCACACAATACATCTTCCCACAGGCTTCTAAAAGGGTAAAGTGGGGCTAGTGTAACTGTGTTTTTCTGCTAATTAAAGATTGTTCTGTTACATCCACATTCTGTAGTGTAGATGATTTCTGTTGACAACATTGCCAACTGCCATGTTAGATTGTTTACTGAAATACCTAGTCCAGCATCATTCAAAACGCAAAGTCCAAGTCAACAAAGCGATGAGCTAATCATGCAGTTTCCTCTCAACTCTCACTCCCTTTCAGATTCCAGCCATTGTGTCGCTTCAGCAAGTAATTTTATGTAAAAAGGACACATACAGAATGGATTCAAGTACACGCTACATGGAAAAACATGCCTTCTGAACCATAATGGGATTAATGCTAGACCGATGATTTATATACATACATTGGGAAAGGAGTAGGCACACACAGCAATTAAGAACTTCACTCACTTAGTTCCTTTGGCTTCTTCTCAAAGGATTTTTTTTTCAGTAGAAAAAAGAAGAGTAGAAGACCTCTACAGTAATACCCGTATTTTTTGAAGTATAAGACACACCTTTTTCCCTCAAAAAAGAGGCTGAAAATCTGGGTGTGTCTTATACACTGAATACAGCGTTTTTTTGCCTCCTGAAACCCCGCCCCTTCACCAAAATGGCCATGCAGAGCCTCTAGGAAGCTTTTAGAGAGCTCCTGGGGGCTGGGGAGGGCAGAAATGAGCAAAAAAACGGTCTGTTTTTTGCTCAATTTTAACCCCCCCCCAGCCCCCAGGAACACTCTATAAGCTTCCTAAAGGCTATCCATGCCCCCCCTTTTTTTACGAAAAATGGACTGTTTTTTGCTCATCCCCCCCCCCGGAGCACTAGTTGTATGGATTGAACTGAAAATAAATTAGAATTTTGTTCAAGATCATTTTTGTAAAGAAGAAAAAAAAATAAACTAGAGATTTTTTTAAAAAAAAGAAATCAAGCATGAGAGAAATGAAAATGGCAAATTCGTCTGTTGGAATCTGGTGTCTATGCAAACCTCCGGGATGTCCACCCACCCACACACATATTTTTTGCAGTACCCAACTGTTTCATTGAATTCTCCATCTGACATACAATATTCCATGGCTCAGTCCTCCACATTTTTTTATTTAATTCTATTTTTGTTTTCTCCAGACCTAGTGGTATTCCTTTCTAATTTCTCAGTGCCTTTAGTCATATAGCTCCATTGTCAATGCCAGCCACTAGCTGACTTCACTGATAAAGGGACTGATGCCTGTCTGGATATCAATCACACTAAAAGAAGTTTTACTACTTTTCATTGCTGAACAGGTATGAATGTGGATGAAGAGCCTTCACAGTGTTCCTTAACAGTAGCTGCCTGGAAATGAATTGTATTTCCTGAGCCATTTTCTCCCTGAATTTGTCTGCAGAAAATGTACATTTCTGTTAGATTTATACCTTGTCTATTGTTCAGGGACTGAAGGCGGTAGATATAGTGCAACCTCCTCCCATTTGTCCTCATGCTAACAATCTTGTAAAGTAAGTTGGATAGAGAAAAGTTCAGAGTCACTCAGTATCCATCCATGGTTGAGGCTGTCTGGCTAAGGGTCTCCCCACTCCTAATCTCCCACTTTAATCAGTATGCTACATTGGCAGATACAATATCCAGAGCAGTGTCTCACCCACCACATTTTAATGCAAGGACTGTTAAACATATATTTTAAGCTTTTGTTCTTCCTGTGATACCTTACACTGCAAAAGGAGTGAGAAGCAGACATTTCAATGAGCTTTATATCAAGTAACACTTTCTCACAGCAAAAAGTCCGAACATTATATTATCAGGCAATTTCAGGTATCAGCACACTAACCTTTTAATTCTTCCTACTTGAAAACAGTTAGTCAGATTGTCACACAATAAATGATCCTATTTGTTTATTCTGTTTGTATTGATAATTACTAGGAAATCGGTTAACCTATCTTTACAGAATACAGAAACCCCTCCATGAATTCTCAAATGTTTAACTATTGTGCTAATCGGCTTTTGATCATTGAACTAATAGTACAAAGGAGACAAAAAGGTAGAAACAACTGGACAGAGTAAAATGCATAGCAACATAAAAACATAATAACTATCCAAATAAAGAATGAATTACATAGCATAATATTACCAGGAATTGATGAACGTAGATGGGGGAACACTATGAAATCAATACAATACAGACTTATCAGTTTGATGACACAGCTGGCACTTATATTGTGATACAAATTCTGCAACAGACATACACACCTCACACAATAAAATGGTGAAACCTTTCTCCTTTAAAAAAATAAATGTTTTTCTTGATATTAATGATACTCAAAAATCTATCTACCACACTGGAGACAATATTTTAAAATCTTGGAAGAGGGGGTTGTTATGAGTTGTTTGGGACTTCTCTGGAGATATTTATCTAGGAGTTTAAGAAGCATAGGAATTATAGTATTGAAGTGGGCAAGAGACTATGGATAGATTATTTCTTTTTATGGTTATTGTTCTGATCTGCTTTTCTTTTTCTCTCCCTCTCCTTTCCTTTTTTATGTAGGTGACATGATTAGAAGTTAGGTAGGCTAAAAGAAAACATATTTTAATAAGGGGTGATATAATTAAAAGTTAAAATAAGAAATAGAAATAAGAGAAATGGGGAATATTAACGTATACATTTTTATAACATAAAATAAGAGCAATAACAAGAGAAAACATGGAATAATTGAATAATGACAGACTGCAACTTAATATAATTATGTATTACTATTAGAAATATAGAAGTTGGTTGAATGTAATAATTATGATTAATTTTATTAGTTTTATTAGTATTAGAATGTATGACAACCTAGGTGCCACATTGTTCATGCATTTGTATGTTTGTAAAAAAATTAAAAATAACTTAAAATAACTCCAAATAAATGAAATGCACACATATATTTTAATGAAATCTGAGTTGGATCTAAGGAACCATCAATATATTAAATGTGCAAAATTCTTGTTCTAAGAAAAATATGCTTTTCTTATTTTCATGTTGATGTTTTTCCTAATCTAGAGCATGAATGTAGCATGATAATACAAATACAATATCATCATTAGTTTTCAAGCTTGTATATAAATGTCATGAGAATAAAGAAAAGTGGAAGATGGAATGGATGACCCTAATCCTTGGGCCTCAAATCTTTGAATGGTCCCAATCCTTTGCTAAATCCCAAGAGGCCTCCAGTAGAAACGTTCTTCTATGTCCTTTCACACTGATTCCACTGTAGTCTTCCACATCTAAAACATGAATGGCAGAATCATCCCAATCTGCATATTTCTAAACATTCTATATTGTGTAGGTGTTAATAATTCAATAATGAACTATATGCATTTTATTGTACATTTAGCACCTCTAAATTGTGTTATCCCTTCCTATCCCTATCCTTTTAATGAGTATGCTTTATTGAATGTTTGACATTTTTTAAAATGTTCTGTTGTATAAAATGTTTCCTTTCTGCACAATGATTGGAGATGTGCACTAATTCAAATAGCTGGGCACTAATTCTGCACAATGATTGGAGATATGTACTAATTCAAGTAGCTGAGAATTTATGTCATTGTCTGAGATACACCAGTCTAATTTGTCTCTCCAAAGAACTTCCTAAACTCTTGTGAAAACTTTGATATTTCAAGTGCCTGGAGAAATGCAGACAGTTTGCCAAAATTGTAGCTTGATGTTTGCTTTTCCATATAGAACTTAACTTATCTCCTTCTACCATTTTGCACTTCATCTCTGTTTATTAGATGTTGGTTTGGAATAGTTTTATGTTTAGTTCTCTTATTAGTTTTTCAGTCTTAGGTAGTTCAAAGAATCTTCACTGTTTAACCTGTCTGGATTGTTTTTGCAATGTGTGGGACTCTTAATTTATACTATCTGCTGTTGTGTATATATGGCAGCATAATGCTATAATTAATCCAGTGTATAGTAATGAACTATTAATAAAGTGAACTTTAATAATAATTGCCCATCACCATGAAACTATGGTAAGATGTTAGAAAATCATACAAAACCAAATTAGAGATGAAAGAAGCAGAGCTGCTGTTGGCATAAACATTTACTTTCTCCTCCAAATATCAGGCATCCACCTTCTGAGGTCAAAGGTACCATTTAGAGGTAGATAGTTCACCCTAATTCTGAGACTGCTAATTTTATATTATAAACTGTTCAAATTCCAATGCTTGAAGCAGCAGAGAAGCATTTGTAATTACTTCATTCATTTACACAAGGCATCATGCTGATTGCCAAACTATAATTTGAACTTCACCTTATGTATATCTACAGCTAAGGACACCTAAAGAAGTTCCAGAGATAATTAAGTTTCATTGTCCATGTTAATTCAAACAATGCATTAATTAATTTCATATAGGAATGTGCAATTGTAATATCTTTGAGGGAGAGAGGAATGGAGGGGAGGGGAGGGGAGGGAAGAGAAGAGAAGAGAAGAGAAGAGAAGAGAAGAGAAGAGAAGAGAAGAGAAGAGAAGAGAAGAGAAGAGAAGAGAAGAGGAGAGAAAATAGCAGAGACTGGTGAGTTTATCTGATTTTCTGGAGAGTTTGAATTGTCTGTATGAGTGAGGCTGAATGATATAGACAAGTAAGTGAAGGTTGAGATAGGAAAAAGACAAAATGATAAAATAAGAGTTTCTTCTAGCAAATGATGAAGCCTGCCTAAGAATAAATGTTCTATATTTGGAGAACCACTTAGCTGCCCACCATTTTATCTCTTTTTGATCTGACAGTTTCTCCCTTTTTTACAAGAGAGCTTCAAACAATCACTGAGTTCCCCTTCTCTCCCTCCCTCTCTTTTCAAGCACAGATATCCCGGTCAGCTGTTTTCAAGCATTTCTGATAAGGTAGTGGTTCATAGCATGAAAGGAAGGCATCAACAATATACAGTACATCTCTTTGCTTGAAGGGAGCATATGAATATACTTTTTTTCTGAGCTTTTCCAGAGGCCCTGGATATGGGACAGATAGCAGAGCTCTCGGTTCATGATAATTTGGTATGATGAGGGTTGGGGGGGGGACCTTAGCATACACCCCCTCCCCAATGAACTTGAGTCTGCCTGGATGATAGCAAATTTGGAAGAGACTGTTTAGGCCATTGAGGCCAGCCCCTTATTGACAGCAGGGACTCAAATTAAGGTCTCCCAAAAGAAGGCTGTATAGCCTCTGAAGATGAATGAACCATTTTCCATGTATATAAGTCAGGGGTGTCCAAACTTGGCAACTTTAAGACTTGTGGACTTCAACTCCCAGAATTCCCCAGCCACTTGGCTGGGGAATTCTGGGAGTTGAAGTCCACAAGTCTTAAAGTTGCCAAGTTTGGACACCCCTGATATAAGTAGTTTCACTGCCCAAAAGGCAGGGGTATTTGAAGTATAATCAAGGAATACCTACTTATTTTGAGTTAATGTGAATACTCATACAAAATTAATCCCACCCTATAGTAAGGTACAGAGGGAACTTGCTAACAGTCTGGCCAAAGTTCTTTCTTGAAAAATCTTGGAGAATTAATGAAGTGCAAAATAAGAGATGTCCTGGTTTTCAAAACAGAAATGTGTATTGTAGGGAGAGATTTCAGGGAGTTACAGATCAAACAGTCTCAGATTAATACCTCAGAAGTCTTTTGAGAAGATCCTAAATAGATCTATGAGCAAGTAGCTGAAGAACAATGACATATCAGAAGTCAGCATGGATTTGTTAAGAATAAGTCTCACCAGACAAAGACTAAAGACATAATTAAATTTGTATTACAATGAAATATATGACATAGTACTCCATCGCATTTTGGTTAACAAGATGGATCAAATGGTATCAATTAAAGGGAATGCATAACTGGTTCAAAAATCTTAAATAGTTTCATGAAAAATGTCTTATCAAACTGGACTGAATGGTTCCATACAAGGCAACTTTTTATTAATGCTTTGGATCAGTGGCGGATTAAGGTTTTTAAGATTAAGACAAATCTTGATGCTCCCCTCCTTTGTACATACTGTACAAATCGTCATTGGGTTTTTTCTTTTTCTTTCTCATCTTTGTGGCACTCCCTTTGGGCCTGGTGCCTTAAGCATGTCCTTAGTCTGCTTAATGATTAATGCACCACTGCGTTGGATGAAAAGGTGTGTGTGGGGGATCATATAAATGTTCTGACTTCTCATAAAACTGGGAAGACAGAAATAAAATGTAAAGCAAATTTAATAGGCTAAAGAAATAGGCTTAAAATAACAATGAGTTTTGGCAAAGACAAATACAATTGCTTTCATCTATGAAACAACAATCAAATGCACAAATATAACATAGGGAACATTTGGCTTAGCGGTAGTACCTGTGAAAGAGAGCTTGGAATAGTAGTTGCAAATGTATCAGCTGTGTGATCCAGCTACCAAAAATGGAATCGTACTCCAAGCTGAATTAATCAAAATATATATTTATAATCACAGAAAAGAATAGTTCCACTTTATTCTGAATTATTCATTCTCCATATTGACTATTACCTTCTACCAGGCATAATACTCTAAAATAGATTCAAATAAAACAAGCAGAATCAGAGAAGAGCAATGAGGATGATCAGGGAACCAGAAAATAAAATCCTATAAAGAGAAATTGAAGAATTTCATAGGTATGTTTGATCTGTGGAAAAAAAAATGGTAGAGAAGAGATATGATAGCACACTTCAAAGAGGCCGGTTTTTAATCCCAGTGGGAAGGACATGGAAAAATGGTATTAAATTACAGAAAGGCAGAATCTGTTTCAATGTTAGGGGAGGGAGGGGAAACCATCTAAACAATAAAAGCAGATTAATAGTGGAACCAATAATCCAGAGAAAGTCTGAGGGTGCAGGGGGAGCATCCCCTTTATTGGGTATATTTAATTGGAGGCAACATAACTATCTGTCGTGAATACTTTAATTTCTTTACTGAGAAGAAGGCTGAATTGAGTGCCCAGTGATACCTTCCAACCTCAAACTGCTGTTTTCTCTTTCAGTCAGAAGTTGTATCTTAAATTCATTATCCCAGTTCCTTAGTCATGGTGGTAGAAAATAGGTCTTGACCTTACTTTAGATTACATCCCTTTAGATACTTAAAAACTGATAATGATATCTTTCTCAATTGTCTTTAAGTTAACCATGTGCAATTTCTTATGTCTTGGTTAGAAGGATTTAATTTCAAGTCCTTTGATCCTTCTAGTTGGCCTTCTGTGAATAATATTGTATAATGCACTTCCATCTCTACCATCCTTCTGTAAAATTGCATGCATAGAATCACTTTCATGCATACATTGCATAGATTGTATGCATAGATTGCATGCATAGAATCACCTTCATGCAGCATATAGTTTCTCTAATGTGCAGATTTTTATTGCCTGTCCATAGTTGCATTTGAAAGGTCAATGGAACTGAGGTGTGTCTTTATTCTTGCATTTTATTAGTGGTGTATGCACGTGTTTGTCTTGTTATTTCTTCAAGCAGTCGCTCTCTAATGGAAGATGTAGCTACATGTATTTCAGGAGCTGACATACCCCAGAAGACAAGGGAAATAACTAATTTTGCTTGAAGACATAAATATGTCCCATAAAATTACTGAGATGTTCTGGATAAATGGCATTAGAATTGGTGTGATAGCAAGAGAATGGCAAATTTCCTCCCTAGTCTTAGTTTGATTTGGGCTACACCCCATTGTGATGTTTGACTATTCTCTAAATACATTTCTTCCACATGGTGACAGCCTCACAGAGCCAGAGAAGAAACTGCCAAGTATCTGATATATAGTCATCAATGATTGGAAACCTGATCATTAATTCCATAGTCTTCCAGATAAGGCAATAGAGCAGTGAGTGCCAGCTGCCAATGAAATATTGTGCCAATGTAATTATTTCTGATCTTAGCTTTTCACTCTTTGTACATCACTTGTTCCTCCCTCCCCTATGAAAAAGCTTTGAAAGATACTCAGTGAAAGGAATGCTGGGTTGAACCGTGTTTCAAACAAGACCTCCTCCCGCCTCCTCCTCTTTTCCACAGCTGTCTGTAATAGCTAGGAGGAAATGGAGCTTTCAATATGGAATGTACAGATCAGCATCTGAAGGCTGTCTTGGACTTTCTCATAATCTTTTATGTTCGTGGATTTTAACATTTTCTCCTGCAATCTCACCTACATCTATAGTATTTTAGGTAAATTGCCAAGAGCCAAGAAATGTCCATACCATGTTCAGACAATGAATTTGATTTCCCCTTTGAAAGTGCACTGGACATCTAGGCTAGCCAGATTTGAACCACTGTTTTGAACAATGAACCACATCTACATCCTGAATCACTTTATAGTTAGCTTGGTACTAGAGATTTGGGGAAATAATCTTTGGGAAATAATTGCTGCTAAGGGATGAACAACAAGCATCTTTCAGATGTTAACTATTCATAAAGTCAAAACAATCTCTTTGGGTATCCAACTTATTCAATAAAAATGCAAATGTGAGTCCTTTTCAAATTCCTACCAGTTCTTCTTCCCTAGAGCTGCACAAGCTTTCTTCTATCAGAGAAGGGATGGTCTGGCAGAGAATAGATGAATAGATTTCTAAGTCTATCTCATCATCCCAAATCATGCTCTTCACTGATTTGGTCTAGATATAAATTCTCCAAATCAATTATATTGACTCATATTGTGTCCTGCCTTTCTCATCTAATATTTTCTGACTATTGAGTTATCTCCTGGCTGCTTGCCTGCCTTTCCATCTGCTATATTTTTGTGTTAGGGCTCCACCCTCCTTTCTTCTGATGTGAGTTTGACCTGTCTGTGGTCCCCATGAACTAGCAATCGTATAGCAAGCTGGGATGATTATTAAGCCCACCCAGCTAAGAACTTCGGGAGACGATTATTATTACTTATTAGTTGCTTATGGTGTGTGTTTAAAATGTGCCTCCTACCGCTCCTGAAATAGTTTATTTCAGCTCACCACAAACAGTAAAAAAAGCAGCAACAGTAACATCCAATTAACAAGTGTTTAAAAAATACAATTAAAACATCACAGAAACAGTGAGGCAAAACCTGTTCCACAGAAATGTAAGTGTGTATTTCATAAAAACAATACCAGAAACATCAACACCAACATAATTACCACATTGTGTTTTCTACAAAAGTGCATTCTCCACATGTACTGTATTTTCCATTTGTGTTAATAACAATTAATATGGAGATATAAGTAGCCCCTGATATGACTAGATCCATAGATCCTCTCTCCTCTGAGAAATTAGAGCACCTCCTCTTACTGTTCAGGTTGGTGGACACCATTAGAACAAATTTCATTATGTCACTGTGCTCTGACTGAGAAAGTGTTTTCTTTCATGAATAGTCAACCTTCCACCTTCATTAGATGGCCTCAAGTTCTAATAGTCTTAGAGAAGTTCCTTTGCAGCTATCTGAAAGCACTTTGCTTCTTTTCTGTTTACTTCCTCTGTCCCTACCCTGCTTCTCCCCAATTATAGATAAATGAGAGTATATTTTAGTGTGCTTAATATATATTATGTAGTTTAGAGTAGAATATATTTGACTTATCACCATTAAAAAACAAAGAAAAAACTCCAAACTCCAGCAGGAGCTAGGTAATAAGGTCAATTCCTTTAGCAGGCCTGAAAAGGGATTGCATTTTATCTTCAACCCCAACATACACTGCCCATAATCAGTTTGGACAGCATGAAGGGTGGCATACAAATTTAATAATAAATAAATGAAGTTGACAAGACATCATGAGTATTTTGTTAGAAGGTGAGCTTCTCATAGCTAAAGAGCCTGTTTTTCCACCTCTTTCCATTTGAAAGAAAACACTAACCAATAATTCAACTTCAGATGTAGTGTGAAAAGTGTGAATTTTCCTTGGACACATCCCAGGGAGAAGGAGGGAGCTGTAGGGAACTTGCCCTAAATAACTCAATAAGAGGCTTGACAAACAGTTTTGCAGTTCCTCCAGAATCCCTGCGGAAGCCTCCAGTTCTTTGGGAAAGGCCATTAACATTTGTTTAGTTATTTTGAGGCAGAAATTGGCAAACTTTAATCTGAGAAATTTCCTGTAATTTATTGACACTTACACATCTTTTTTTTCCCCACAGAATCACTGCTGTTTTTAATTAGCACAAATTAATCAATAGCAGAGGCCATGCTGAGTTCCATTCAAATGCAGGTGCCAATTGCCAATTGCATGCTAAACATAACAAAAAGTGAAAGCGAACATTTGGGATGAAGCTTTCAAGAAGTGCTTTTCTCAACAAGGCAAATATATTAAACAAGATGATGGGGAAACCTGAAGAAACTGCTCAACACGACTGGAGGAGGAATTCTGGGAGTTGAAGTCCACAAGTCTTAAAGATGTCAAGTTTGAACAACCCTGGGGTTTTTTTTTCTGAAGGGTTAGGGATGCAAGGGTCTTGTAACTTGACAGCTTTAAGACTTGCATGCTTCAAATGCCAGAGTTTCTGAGCCAACATTTTGGTTACTAAGCAAGAGCGTTGTTAAGTGAGTTTCACCACATTTTACAAGTTGGCCACGCCTACCCAATCACATGATTGCCAAGCCACTCCCACCCAGTCACATAGCTGGCAAGCCACTCCCACAAAGCAGGGCACACCTACAGAAGAGGTTCTAATTTTTTTGAAACCCATCACTGTCTTAGGACCAATGTTCCCTCTAAACTGCGTGGCTGCGTGGCCATGCACGTAACAAGAAAATGCTGCGCAGCAGTTTCCAACTGCCGCACAGTATTTTTTTATGACTTAAAATATGACTTAAAATATTCCCCATCCCTCCCTCCTCTCTCTGCACAGAACTGTCTCCTCAAGCGGGTGAAGTCAAGGAAGACTCTGCCTAGAGACCGATGACGCTGCAGAAGGGAGAATTCCCATTGGTCCTCTGGGCTTTGTCGGTTCCTGGGAAAACATGATTCGCTGGTTGTAGCCTGCATTTCTCTGCACCTCCTGCTTTTCTCAGGCATTGCGTCATCTGAAGGCCCGTTCTGGGCTCAGCAGCCTTTGTGTGATCCCTTCGCTTTGCAGAGAGAAGGAAGCAGCGTGGAGTTGGACTGCCTGAACCAAAGGGGTCCACGGGATCTTGAGACTTGATTTTTGAGCAGTACCAATTCATTCCACTCTTTCCTTTCCCTTTCTACCCTTCTTCTATCTTCCTTTTCCTTTTCCTTTTCCTTTTCCTTTTCCTTTCCTTTCTCTTTTCCTTTTCCTTTCCTTTCTCTTTTCCTTTTCCCTTCTTTTTTTCTTTTCCCTTCCCTTTCCCTCCCTTCTTCATCCTTTCCTTTTCTTCTTTCCCATTTCCTTTCCTTTCCCTACCCCTCCATTCCCTCCTTCCTGGGTGTCTGAGGGAGAGGGAGGGGACCCTTTTCCTCCTTGCCTCCCTCCCCAACATCTGCTCTGATGGCAATTATGGCTAAAAAAAATCAAGTGCTCAGGCATGAAAATATGCCGCTCAAACACTATACTTTTCCTACACACTGAAAAAAATTAGAGGGAACATTGCTTAGGACAGCACTGACCAGATGGAGAACTTTTGTTCTTGCCACTCATAGTAGGATTATTGCTAGAATTGATAATATTTCCAATATAGCTTTACTGAGATGTTTGCATTTGTAAAAGTTCTCTCAGACAAGGATGGATAAACTAAAAAACAAGGCTGTTATTCCATGGATGTCTGCTTCCACATAAGCCCCATCAAGCACAGTTGGAAGTTTAACAGCATAAATATATACTGTATATAGGACACACTAAGCATTTTAATGTCTGCTGCATCTGCATGTGTTTTGCCTAAAATATAATGCTCATTTCTGTGTACACCTCATGAGAAAGGAAAAAAAGTCTTACCCAGGCTTCCATTGGACTGATGGTGGCAGTCTTGGTCTAAGACACCTGGAAGGTGACATGTTGGAGAAGGCTGACCACTCCCTATTGATTAATTCTATTGATTATGTGTACCAAGTGGCTTGTGATTCCTAGGAACTGTAGGAGGGGAACTTCACCCAGACAGTGTTGTACCATGTGGTATAGGCCTACAATCTGGGATCTCCAAAACCCTCCTGTAAAAACTGCACCTAATTTATTTTCCCACATTTTTGCTTCCCCTTCCTCTAGGAAGTCTCCATAAGTAATCTTAGGATCAGCTCTTATTTCTGGGGCTGCAATATCATATGGGAGGGGTTCTGTAGCTACCCACTTGGCTGTGCCATCAGCATGTTTATTTCCTTTTGTGTTTAAGGAATCATCCATTTGGTGGGCTTTACAGTGGATCACTGCTATGGATTTGAGTATTTGGATGGCTTCTAGTAGTTTAGAATCAATGGTTGTGTGGCAGTGGTGGGTTCCTGCTGGATCGCACCGGATCGCGCGCGCTCCCTTTCAGCGCTCCACCTGGCTCTCGCGCTCCCTTCCGGCGCTGAAACCGGAAGTACAGTCTTGCCCCGCCCCTGGCGAAGCAACGACGCCTGCCTGCGCTCCACCAGCTCGGCTGGGAACGGAGATGTTTCCTCAGCGGAGCGGAGCGCCTGAAAAGTCTTTTCAGGCGCTCCGCTCCGCTGAGGAAACATCTCCGTTCCCAGCCGAGCTGGTGGAGCGCAGACAGGCGTCGTTGCTTCGCCAGGGCCGGGCAAAACTGTACTTCCGGTTTCAGCGCCGGAAGGGAGCGCGAGAGCCAGGTGGAGCGCTGAAAGGGAGCGCGCAAGCCAGGTGGAGCGCTGAAAGGGAGCGCGCAAGCCAGGTGGAGCGCTGAAAGGGAGCGCGCAAGCCAGGTGGAGCGCTGAAAGGGAGCGCGCGCGATCCGGTGCGATCCGGGAGGAACCCACCACTGTTGTGTGGGCTATCTGGAGACTTGAAAGAACAGGTTAGGGATAGATTGGCATCCCTAACCTGTTCTTTTAAGTCTCCAGTTGTGTACTCATTACCATCGTAACTGAGACCATCCATCTTCCTGCTGCTTATCCTCTTCTTCTCTTTCCTTCTACCTTTCCAAACATTAGAGCCTTTTTCAGAGAACTAGTCTTTGTATAATGTGTCCAAAGTAGGATAATTAGAACTTAATCATTTGTATTACAAGTGAGAACTCTGGGTTGATTTATTAAGTGATCCACTGGTTTGTTTTCATGGCTGTCCACAGTGTTTTAAAAAGTCTTTTCCGGCACTAAAGTTCAAAGGCCTCAATATTCTTCCTGTCCTGATTCTTTGAAAAATCCAATGTTCATTTCCATGGAGTGTCACAGAGAATATCATGGTTTGAATGATTTTGATCTTTGCAGGTGTTTTGCAGAAACTTTGGAACATTTAAATATCTTTTCCCAGTTTTTAATAGATTCTCTACCACATCTATCTGTGGAGTATTTTTTGATCACTTCCTATTATATTTCCTGAAATATAGTGAGTTGTGATGCAATTTATTGATTGATCATATTTCTATGCCACAACAATCAAAACAATTCAGTGAATTACATAAATAGACTGACCAGATTAAAATATCCCTACTAGGATAAAACAACCACAAAACAATAAAAAAATAAACAAATGTGAACCACAAATGTGAACAACAAATAAAAAACAATTAAAATGGCAATATTTGTATGTTGGGAAGCTCTCCAAAACAATTTGATCTTCCAAAGGACCAACAAAGAGGGAAGCAGACTGATCTCCCCAGGTGGGAATCTATTCTGCAATATCAGCATTGCTACCAAAAAGCATTTGCCTCTTGCCTCAACTCTTAAGCCACCCCAAAGTGCAGGATTTGCAGAAGTTTCTTTGAAGTATATCTAATTGGATGCTGATGTGAGTAAGATAGGCAGTCATGAGGATGCCCAATTGCTAACCCTAGAGGGCATTGGCACACTGTATTTTGATGAGAACATACAGTCCAGCCCATCATAATGATTCTCTTTTATGTTTGTTTAGGGACTCGCTAATAGACATATTAATTGATATAGTTACTGCAATGATGTAACAAAAGCAAATATGATCTGCCTTTTTCACCCTTCTCCCATTCTGATTCTAATTCAAACCTCATCCAACATTGTTTGGCATCATAAATTGGTTGGGAGAAGGAGCATGTCTAGGAATGACCCATTTAACATTATGCAAATGCATGTCCAGTGTTCCATGCTCTTTTTTATTTCTTCTATGGACTTCCAAGGAAAGGCATCTCGAGGGAACAACTTCCACTGGACTTTTCCAGATTTGCAAGTGTAGCCAGAAGGCTTCAGAGTGAAGGAAAATGTGTAATGGAATACAACCTCTATTACAAAAAGAAAGTTTAACATATTATGAAGAATCTGGGACAAAAGGTTAAAAACAGGAACTGTTTTATGGAAGAAGAAAACTTGGGAATTTGTCAGGCAAATGTGGCTGAGTTTCAGTTTCTACCACTACAGTTCCATGAATTCAAAGCTCAGTTCTTCATTCTGGCACAACTATTGTTAAGGTAGGTCACACAGTTGGCCAAATCTAACTCAAACCCTTCCATTTTCTCCACAACAACGCAGTGAGGTGGATTGGCCTGAGAGGGGAGTGACTGGCTCAAAACCAAGTGCTTCTTTTATCCATCAGCTCAATGGTGAAATTCATTTTTTTTAACTATCGGTTCTGTGGGCATGGCTTGGTGGGACTGGAGTGCCTTGGTGGGCGTGGCTTGGTGGGCATAGCAGGGAAAGGATACTGCAAAATCTCCATTCCCACGCCACTCTGCGGTCAGCCAGAGGTGACATTTGCCAGTTTTCCAAACTACTCAAAATTTCTACTACTGGTTCTCCAAAACCTGTCAGAACCTACTGGATTTCACCCCTGCATCAGCTTCTTATTCATCTTACCCAACACTTCATCCAGCTGTATTACCTCATAATTCATTATCTCTGTTCACTCATTATGGGGGAAAAGGGATCACCCACCAATTGGTTTCCATTTTAACTCATTCTGTCTTCTGCATCATGAAAGTGTGAGCAATAATCAACAAGGGTCAACGTTTTTGCTTTCCATTATCTGACTTTGGCTGCTGCTGATGTGTGAAGCAGGGAGACAAGAGATAGCTTGATTTTCATAGGCTAGGTGTTGACCCTGCTGGGCTTAGTGTAGCATGAAACTAGTTTTGACTAGTAAACTGGATAAATATGCTCGGAAAGATGCAGAGGGGTAATATATATGCAACACCAAGGTGCCATTTTTTATGAAACGATTCACCAGAGGGTTAAGCAGGAGCCAAACACATTTAGTCTGTGATGAGTTTTAACTGAAAAAAAAGGAAGCTTTTCATGGCCTAATCCCCTCCTCACAACTGGCAGTCTCCTTTGCTTTGCCTTCCCAGGGACAATAGAGGAGCATCAGTTAGAAAGATCAGTCTTTGCAGACATTCAAATCACGCTGCTCAGAGCCAGGCCAGCTGGGGTAGGGCTGGGTTCTGAGCTGTGAACATAAGCTTATTAGAATTCCCAAGGGGTGGGAACCTGGATTGTAACCAATCAAACTTTACCCTCTGTGTATTTATTTATTTTATTTATTTATTCTTTGCATTTCTAAACCGCCCCCTCTCCCAAAAAGGGACTCAGGGCTGTGTAGGCAGCTAGCAAGATAAATTCTCAAAGCAGCCTAACGGGTGTGGTAATTCTTGTTTTATTTTCCTTCAGAAAACAGCACTGATGTATTCAGACAAGCTGCTAAACTTTCGCTTTGACAATTCACATTGGAAAATGTTTCCAAAATGTTTGGATTTGATCTCCTTTTTCACTCTGCCTTTCATTTCAGTGTGTGTGTGTGTGTGTGTGTGTGTGTTTGTGTGTGTGTGTGTGTGTGTGTTGATCTTCCTCTTTCCTACAAAGAAAGACAAGGGAGTGGGAGAGAGAATAGAAAAGACACAAAGACTTTTTGAGAAATTGTCTTTATGCATATGCATTTCCAAAAGAAATGGAATAGGAATAAGAATGCATGTACCGGCCGTATCTCCAGATTGTCGCTTACAGGTTTTTGTAAAAAGATAAGCTGATGTAGAGGTGGTGGGAAGTTAGCAGCAAAGGGGAAAGGGGATGAGTTCACAGCAGCTGAAAGTAGCCAACAGAAGCTGGGTAGATTCAAGCCCTGTCACAATTACCACTGAAGCAATTTAAATCATGCATGTAGCAAGAAAATACAGATAGTCCATGACTTATGACCATTTGTTAGTGACTATTTGAAGTCAATGTGATTCACTTAATGATCAGGGCAATTTGTGTAACGACTATAGCAAAAATTGTCATAAAATTGGGCGCAAGTCACTTAACAATCACTTGCTTAGCACTGGCCATTCCAGTCCCAATTGTTGTAAGTCAGGGGTGTCAAAATTCACATCATCACATGACATATTGTGACTTTTTCCCCATTCACTAAACTGGGTGTGGGTGTAGCCAGTGTGTGATGCATCCGGCCTGCGGGCCATGAGTTTGACACCCCTGTTGTAAGTTAAGGGTCACCTCTACTGTTTTCACATTGGATAAAAACATCCCAAAGTCAATAGGCTTGGTGATAGGCTGGGGAGGAGAGAAAGCTTGTATCATTTTGAACATCCTTCAGGAACAATTAGGCAGGCACCTACAGCCAAAATTAAGATGTACCTTCATAATTATAGCTTGCATTGATTTTGGACACCCATTTTAGCCAGGGCTATATTTAACAAAGGGAATATATCTCTAAATAATATAACCACAGATTATTTTGTAGCCCTCTTTATTAAGTACTAAGTCAGATCATATCTGGATTGCAAAAATCTGATATGACCATTAAAACATACCGAAAACTCTAAGCAGTTATTGCCGTTCTGTGGTCATTCAAATTTTCGCAACAATGGTATGGTATTCTATGCCTAGAAATATACTTTAAAATATTATACAGTGTATAGGATATTATTTTAATCTGTTCAACAACACATTAGTCCCGTGATGGCGAACCTAGGCACATGTGCCACAGGTGGCACGCAGAGCCCTCTCTGTGGGCATGTGAGGAGTCGTCCCAGCTCAGCTCCATCGTGGAAGGGGTGCGCATGTACATGGTGCATGTGGGGCACATGTGCACATGCACAGGGCAGTGCACGCATGTGCGGGCTCAGGAGTGCAGGAGGTTGCACGCGCATGTCTGGGAGTTTGGGGGGGGCATGCATTGCATTATGGGTGTGCTTTCGGCCCACAGCGACAAAAAGGTTAGCCATCATTGCATCGGCCTCTTTCTTGCTAATTTTAGTTTTACCTGTGAATACTTCCATAAACCTCTGTTTATGGAAGTATATTTGTATTTTGTCAGAGTTCCTGACTTCAATGTATCACAGGGCTGAATAAATCAATCTGTTAAGAAAGAGAAACAAATAAGAGTATGTAGCTCCCAGCTGAAGAAAACAATATTGAAATGAACTATCAGAATTAGTTGTGTCATTTACTAATTTTAGAATCTCAAAGATCATTCTTAGTTTTGTTATTCAACAAGTGAGGGGAAAGATTGAGCTCAAATAAAGCTATGCAAAACAAGAATAATTTCTTCCATAATCCATGCCTAGCCTTTAAAATCATTCTTTGATATATTTTAGGTGTCCTTCCAAAAAAATAATAAGCTTTAAGTTTCCTCAAGCCCCAACTCCACACACACACACACAAAAAAACCTGACTTCCAAAGACTCCATCACAATTACAGAATATAAAATGTTTTATTATTCAGGGTGAACTCCTGGGAATCTAATGTTCTCAGGGTGAGCTTTCCCAAACATTAACCACAAAAGTTGTTTTGGACAAAAGTTGACACGTCTCTACACACACTTGTCTGTTCTGTGGAAATCCAAGGCTTTCTCACGTCTTTTCATGTTGCCTCCTAGAATATATGAAGCTTGTGGGCTGTAGACACAAAACATGTTTGAGCAGTCATTTATTCAGACACATTTTTTTACTTTCTAATCTGAGAGCATCATGAGCTTAAATGGACTCCAGAGCATGGTAGAGGGCAGGAAGGCCTGGAGGAACTTTGTCCATAGGGTCGCAATGGGTCGGACATGACTTCACAACGAACAACAACAACAATCCGAGAGCATAGCAGCAGGTTATTAGAATCAAGCCTCACCAATCGGACACATACAATCTTCATAAACTTCATTCAAGTCTTCTTAATGTCCCATTATTTTTCCCATCAGGAACATACTGACAAGGCTTCATTGCTGCAGTGGCTCCTCTTAAAGCCTGCATTGGTTGCTCCAAATGGGCATGGCTTATCTTCTGAAATCCAGTCCATGTCTGGAAGATGAGTTTTGTGCTGACAGACCTTGGCAGAAAGTTTTGTAACGGAATGCTTTGCATCAGTCACTTTAATTTCCTTGGAGGACCAAGTGTGTGGGGTTCGCCTGAGTTTTGGTTTTACACAACACAAGTGACACAACTTTGGGTGGTTTGGCCACTACATTTACTGCTTTATGGTTGCCTGTGTTTTGATTGGCTTTCATATGTTTTTATTATGTAAACTGCTCAGAGTCTGTGAGCATAGAATGAATGAATGAATGAATGAATGAATGAATGAATGAATGAATGAATGAATGAATGAATGACAATTTGGGTTTAAAACTGTAGATGTCTATATTCTCTTTCCAGCCTTTCTTCTTTGATAGTGTTCAAGAAAGTAAGGTCCTTGTTGTGCCCCAGATCTAGAATACATATATAGTTTCTGATAAAAATGCTCTGTTTTGTCTACTCAAGAACAAACAACTAAAATATTTACCCAGCAACCCAGATTGTGATGAAGAGGAAGCGGGGCAGCATGTAGCATTAATGTCTTCATTTGTTTTTTGCAATAAGGAACCAATTGGCCATGATGCTTTAATTGGCTTCTTCCAATTCTTTGATTTTATCATTCTATTATCCTTATCTGCTCTGTAACATCTCAATATTGACTACTTTATTCTGAGATAAAAGCTTGAATCACAAAACACTTAGTGTATGTTTAGCAAAGGATAGGAAGAGGCAGTATTAAAGGCACGATCAATCTATTGCTTACAGTTGCTTCCAATAAAACTGCACAATACCAATATGTAGGGGGATAACATTAAGGCAAGATGATGCAAGATGAAATGAATAATTCACATAATTGACCATACCACAGGCAAGATACCTGATGGATCTAGACATTGGATGGTAATCTTCTGTAATATAGCCATCTGATATATTTTCACAAAAACTGGCTTAATATTTGGTCTCGGCAAATGCTTGTAACTCAATATTCATTAGGAAGAAAAAAGAAAAAAATATCACTGCAAACCAATGCATGTTATTTTTATTCTTTTCGATGTTCTTTTTTTTTAAAATGTCATCTTCCTTGTTTTGTTTTGTTTTCCATCCAATTGGCTGTAGTTACCCATTGCATTACATTGATGGGAGTTTATGATATCATCTTATTAGGCTATGCATTGTTTGACTAGCAAAATTGCACAAGTCATCCCAAATCAATATGACTAAATGGCAGTAAGGTTAAATGAGGTTGAAAATAATTTGAATGCCTTTACAACAAATGCTGAAAATCTTGGAAATGAAGAGGTACTTTTCAACCCTCCACAAAATTAATAGGAAACCTGAAAGTCAGGCCCTACAAAAATAATAATATTAAGAGGCTTTTAAGTAGAATAGACTCAATTCATCCATTTTTTTTTTTGCCACTGATAGAAATGAAACCCATGCAATATGAGATTATATGGTAACAATTTCTTGGGGATATGCAAACTGTGAGGAAACTTCAGAATCAATGAAAAGCAATAGTTCAGTTTACATCATCTTTGAAGTTCCACAGTATTTTTCTATTTCCTTTTTTTTTTCTTTTTTTAAAAATGAGAATAAAGGAGGATTCGTTGATGGATTAACAGATCATAGTAATACAATTAATTCAGCTAAAGGCTTTTGCACTGACATTTATGGTTCTTTTCCACTCAAATTTGAGATTTAAATATCTCAAGTGTCTTTGACTGGCTTGATACATTATCTAAGCCATAATGTGGTTTCAGGGATCAGTCTGTTTGGTCTGGTTCTTATTAACTGGTTGTTATACTGCATTGAAAAATCGCTTTATGTTTCTTTGGCAGTCACAAATGATACCACCAAAACAAAGGCAGTGATACTTAGATTGTCTTTATTTGCTTCTGCTCTGTAGGATTTCAGTCTTTCTGCTAGACCACCATACAATTTAATGGAACTTTTCTTCCTGACCATCTTTATGCCAGATATAAGAGATTGGAGTGGGAGATCTTATATTAAACTGTTAATAAAAAACCAACACTCAGACAGAAGCTTAGAGGCATCCACCTGAAAAAAAATATCTGCTAGCAGAGTCAGAAAAGTAAAAATGTCTGGTACCTCTGCACAATATGCTGTAGGTCGAATCCCTTTTCAATGTATGTATGTTATGTGGGAAAGGGGGGGGGCTCAATTGCATGGTCATGGTCACCATAATTTATTTTATTTACTTATACATCAAATTTAGGTACGATCCCTCCATCTTATTCTCAGGATTACTTTTATTGGTATATACTCCCTTCAGACCACCGATATAGCCAAAAGAAAGCTGTCCATCTTGCTCCATCATTAAAATTAAGAATAACCATTTTACTAAGGAAGCTTTTTCCTTCATTTGAGGACAACATTGATTTTGAAGGGAATACCCTTCATTGAGGAAATTTATCAAAACAACATGAAGGAATCACCTCTTTTGCTCTTCATTGCAGCAAAAGAAGAGAAAGCCGCTTGAGGTCTTTTCCCCCTGATTCTTGGCAGCAGAAGCTGCATTCATATTTTGGCAGGGGGAAAAGTATTTTCCTAATACTGGAAAATATACCATGTGGGTAGTGGAAACCTCTTTCTAGAAATAAGAATAAATAATAATTTCGACAACAATGCTAATTCAAAAGCAGGTAACAATGATATTATTCTCAACCACCATCCTGTGATCTCCCTCCAGACATATTTCTAAACATCAAATATCCCAAGTTAATCTCTCCTCCAAAATGAAAAAGTACAAAGGGTGAAAACTGCTACTAGGAGACTAAGCTATAACGGCTGCACCGTAACACGATAACTTACTATTACTATTACATTCATGTTGGAAGCATCTACTGATGCATTTACAGCTTGAAAGGATTAGCCGGTGACAACACTATTTCCCAGGGGATGCCCATGGAGATTCCTTTCACGTCCCTGGTATTTTCACATCAAAGTGGTACCTATTTATTTACTTGCATTTGCATGTATGCCATAGTCTAAAAATGGAATAAGCAGTTAAGCAGAGAGGACAAAAGCCAGGAATCTTATAAAAAAAAGATTGCTTCAAGAAGTACATAAAAAAAGGAAACAAATCCTTAAGGATCAAAGTGCCCCTTAAGCCTGCCCATTCTTGGAGTCCTCCTAGATCTGGATGTGGTAGTTTTTGTCTTTCTCGCTATTCTTTGGCAACCTAGTTGAAAAAGACATACTAGAGGTAGGTAAGATTGTGCCTGGGGCGCATGGGGCACAAGTGCGCAAGAGTGCCCAAACAGGTAGCAAAAAAATTGACAACCCACCACTGGTACAATGTACAATAATACAGTGCTTAAAATTCTACCAAACCATTGAGAGAAGTGGTAGCAGCTGCAAATTCATCCATTTTAATTTTTAATACAGTAAACATTGATACATTTAACCCAAACAGACATAAGTTCTTTTGGGGTGAACTCTCTCTTTAAAGTGAGAAGGGGTCCTGAAAGAGAAAAGAAACACTGCTCTGACATACTTTTTTTTTTAAAAAAAAGAAAACCTAATTGTATGCTTGGTCCTCTCATTGTGCATCATTCTCTATTTTGCTCTGATGCCAACCAGTCGATCCCAGGATTCTAGTAAACAATAAAATATATCCTGGAAGCTTAAAGCCTGCCACCGATCCAGATTCCTGTGGTGAAGAAAAATAGCTATTTCTGCCAGTAACAATGGTGAATCATTTCACTGGGATCAAATTGAATTATGACAGAGCAGGAGTCAGAATGGAAGCTGCTTGGCTGCTTCATAATTCACCTTGAAAGGATTTTTTTTTTACCTTTCTTCAACCATTTTCTGTTCTATCTGGCAACGAAAAACTTCAAAGGAAATGGCAACCATGCTACAAACTCATTTTCCATTTAGGAGAGTAAGTGAGAAAAAGCAAAAGAGGGATAGCTCCAGTAAGAGGTTTATTTAACATAATAGGCAACATTTATATTTTTTGGTAAGCTGCAAGGCATAAATTGAATGCTTAATGTAGTCCATAACACTGCAGAAAGGCAACTTCAGAGTTAGTATAAAAATCAATTTCAGCTTTTATTTGGCTGCTGCATAGCAGTTTAAACATAAACTGTAACAGAACTGTGGATAACATCCAAGCATCATAATACCCCTTTGCTCCAAGCAAATCAATAAAAAAAAGACCTTCCTGTATTTAAAATGCACTCTTTCACACACACATTTCCACGATCCCTAATATTGTTCCCTGTTATTGATCATCTTGCCTTTTTGAGCATAATATTTGAGGGGGAAAATGTTTTGTTTCTTCAGCACACCTTCACAGCGTGAGGGATGTGTTCGTGGATTGAATCCCATGGCTTAAGGGAATTACCCCAAGGTCAATTCTTTAACCACTTACTCACTTTTCCATAAAGAAAGGGAGCACATAACCAGCTACCCCGGACTTCCAACGGTTTGTTTATAGCTCTGAGGGACAGTTATTTGCATCAGAGAGCAGGGAAGAACAGAGGACTAGAAATAAGTAGGACTAGAACAGATTTGGACATGTTATGGCCTCCAGGCCATATCCAGCCCTTTGGCTGTCTCTGTCCAACCCACATAAGTCCAATCAATCGCAGAAATCAAACCTGTCAATTTTCAATTCAATTTATTAGCGCTTATAGACCGCCCCCTCTCCCGAAAGGGACTCGGGGCGGTGTACAGTCCATGTCAAAGAACAAAATTAAAACAATTAAAATTACTACATGGAATATATATATATATACAAATATAAAATGGATAGATGCATAAGAGGAGGATAAAAGATGTGCAGGACTGTATTGCTAATAAATAATTAAAATAAACAGACATTAAGATCCCAATACCCAATAAAATTAAGACTAGAATAATACCCTTAAAAATCAGTAAAATATAAATGCCGGGAGATAGGCGTTGAAATTATGCCAGGCCAGCCAGTCGAAACAGGTGAGTCTTTAGTTTCTGCCGGAAGGAGCGGAAGTCGCTGGTGGTTCTGATGTCGGGGGGGAGGTCATTCCAGAGGGTTGGGCCCATCACAGAGAAGGCCCTACTCCTTGGCGTCGCCCGCTGGCATTGCCTAGCGGACGGCACCAGGAGAAGCCCCTCTCTGTGAGAGCGAATTGGCCGCTGGGATGTATGTGGGAGGATGCGATCCCGCAGGTAACTGGGCCCTATGCCATGGAGCGCTTTAACGATGGTGGTCAAAACCTTGAAACGCACCCGAAAGACCACAGGCAGCCAGTGCAGCTCACGCAGGAGCGGTGTCACATGGGAGTACCTGGTACTCCCCATGACCGCCCGAGCGGCTGCGTTCTGGACTAGCTGCAGTCTTCGGGCGCGTCCCAAGGGAAGCCCCATGTAGAGAGCGTTACAGTAGTCCAGGCGAGACGTCACCAGTGCATGAGTGACCGTGCATAGGGCATCCCGGTCCAGGAGGGGGTGCAATTGGTGCACCAGGCGAACCTGGTGGAATGCCCCCCTTGCCACGGCTGCCACATGATCGTCCATTGACAGCCGGGCATCTAGGAGGACGCCCAAATTGCACGCCCGTTCCACAGGGGGCAACTGCTCGCCCCCTATGGTCAGCGTTGGAATTAGCTGACTGAACCGAGGTGCCGGTAGCCACAGCCACTCAGTCTTGGAGGGGTTGAGTTTGAGTCTGTTGTCCCCCATCCAGACCCCGACGGCTTCCAAACACCGGGACATCACTTCGACAGCCTCACTGGGGTGGTCTCCAACCTTCCTTTTTTAGCGAAGGTTGTTGAGAGTGTGGTGGCTCAGCAGTTCCCGCGTCACCTGGAGGAATCTGATTATCTAGACCCGCACCAGTCCGGCTTCCGACCAGGACACAGCACGGAGACGGCCTTGGTCGCGTTGGTGGATGATCTCTGGAGGGCAAAGGATAGGGGTTGCTCCTCTGTCCTTGTCCTATTAGACCTCTCGGCGGCTTTCGATACCATCGACCATGGTATCCTATTGCGCCGTCTGGAGGGGTTGGGGGTAGGAGGCACCGTGCTGCGGTGGTTCTGCTCCTACCTCTCTGGCCGGACGCAATGCGTGTTGGCAGGGGAGCAGAGGTCGACCCCGAGGCCCCTCACTTGTGGGGTCCCGCAGGGGTCGGTCCTCTTGCCTCTCCTGTTCAACACATATATGAAGCCACTGGGCGAGATCATCCGTGGTTTTGGGGTGGGATACCATCTGTACGCTGACGACACGCAGCTGTACATTTCCACCCCAAACCACCCCAATGAGGCCGTCGAAGTGATGTCCCGGTGTCTGGAAGCCGTGCGGGTCTGGATGGGGGACAACAGGCTCAAGCTCAACCCCTCCAAGACAGAGTGGCTGTGGCTTCCGGCTTCCCGGTTCAACCAGTATATTCCATCTCTGGCCATCGGGGACGAGCAATTAGCCCCGGTGGAACGGGCGCGCAATTTGGGCGTCCTCCTAGATGCCCGGCTGGCTATGGATGACCATGTGGCAGCCGTGGCTAGGGGGGCGTTCCACCAGGTTCGCCTGGTGCGCCAATTGCGACCCCTTTTGGACCGGGATGCCCTGCGCACAGTCACACACACGCTGGTGACCTCCCGCCTGGACTACTGCAATGCTCTCTACATGGGGCTCCCCTTGAGGTGCGCCCGGAGATTGCAGTTGGTCCAGAATACAGCCGCGCGGGCAATTATGGGGAGAACGAGGTTCTCCCATGTAACACCTCTCCTGCGCGAGCTGCACTGGCTTCCTGTGGCCTACCGGGTGCGCTTCAAGGTGTTAGTTACCATCTTTAAAGCGCTCCATGGCACAGGGCCTAGCTACCTGCGGGATCGCGTTCTGCCCCACACATCCCTGCGACCTATTCGCTCGCACAGGGAGGGACTTCTCCGGGTGCTGTCCTCCAGAGAGTGTCAGAGGGCGGCGCCCAGGAGTAGGGCCTTCTCTGTGATGGGCCCTACCCTTTGGAATGACCTCCCCCCAGACATTAGGACAACGATTGACCTCCGCTCCTTCCGCACGAAACTTAAGACCCACCTGTTCCGACTAGCCGGCCTGGCTTAATTTAGAGCTTCTCCACCTCTTGGGCATTTTTAATTTTAATTTTAATTTTTAACTTTAACTATCATTGGGTTTTTTAATTGTTTTAAATTATTGTAATTTATTTATTTATTGTTCCACCTCCTCCATATTGTATATTGTATCGTTGTAACCGCTGCTGGTGTACGTCGCCCCGAGTCCCTTGGGGGAGAGGGGGCGACTAAGAAGTCAAAATAATAAAATAAAAAAAATAAAATATACATATACCACATTGATTTTATTTTGAAGGGAACTTTTTTTTTCATTTTAGTTGTGCGCATGCATGCGTGTGTGTGTGGTGTCTATCCACAGTCCAGTGGTGGGTTCCTACCGGTTCGCACCGGATCGCGCGAACCGGTTGAAGACCGAACCCGGAAGTAACCGGACACGGAAGTAACCGGGAACCGGCACCGGTCCTGTCACTTTATCCCCCTTGCCATCCCAACGGAGCTCGCTCGCTCCCCCGCCCGTCCGCACTAAGCTAGCTAGCCCAGCTAGCCGCTCATTGATTGGCTGGAGTTCAGCCAATCAGTGAGCGGGCTGGAGGCGACCCGTTTAAAAGCAGGTCGTCCTCCATTTCAAAACTCCCTTCTCTTCGCTGGGAGCTTGCTGCTTCCCTCGGGTAAGCAACTAAGCATGAGGGGGGCGGCGGGAGGCTTGCTTTGCTGAGGAAACGCCTCTGGGCCTTTCCGAGACGAAGCGCCATGCTCGCGTGGGCGACGCGGCCAGCGGGAGGCTTGCTTCACCGAGGAAAGGCCTCTGGGCCTTTCCGAGATGAAGTGCCGTGCTCGCGTGGGCGGCACAGCCGCCCGGAGCTTTGCATCGTCTCGGAAATGCCTTCGGGCCTTTCCGAGACGAAGCGCCGTGCTCGCGTGGGCGGCGCAGCCGCCCGGAGCTTTGCATCGTCTCGGAAATGCCTTCGGGCCTTTCCGAGACGAAGCGCCGTGCTCGCGTGGGCGGCGCAGCCGCCCGGAGCTTTGCATCGTCTCGGAAATGCCTTCGGGCCTTTCCGAGACGAAGCGCCGTGCTCGCGTGGGCGGCGCAGCCTCCCGGAGCATCACATCGTCTCGGAAAGGCCTTTGGGCCTTTCCGATACGAAGCACCGGGTTGGCGTGGGTGGCAAGCCTCCGCGAGGCTAGGCCAAAAGCCCCCCCACCCCTCTCCAGCCCTAAGCAGTCTTAAACATTCTTACCTATCCTGCTGCCTTTCTGCCTGTCTGCTGCCTGTTGCATCCATCCATCGCATCGGAGAGCTGCTGATTCTGCCTGCTGGTAAGTAACCTGGCTTTTTTTCTTTTATTTTTTAAATGTATTTTAAAATAATATTTTATTTATTGTGCATAGAATTTTTTAAAATAATTTTACTTAAAAGTATTGAGTGTAGAATATTTTAAAATGGTTTACTTCAATTTATTGTGTGTGGATTCTTTTTTTAAAATTGTCTTAGACTATTTAAAAAAAGATTCTATCCAAAATAAATTAAAATAAACCATTTTAAAATATTCTATACTCAATACTTTAAAATGTATTGTGCATATAATTGTTTTAAATTGTTTAATTGTAGTATGGAATATTTTTAATGGTTTCATTTTAAATTATTGTGTGTGGAATAGTTTGAAATGGTTACAGTATAAATTATTGCTGGTGGAATAATTGTTACAGTTGGTACAATACCTTAAAATAGTTATAGTATAAATTATTGCTGGTGGAATACTTAACAATGGTTTTTAAGGATTTTTTTTTATTTATAGAATATCTTTTTTAAATTATTGTTTGGGAATTTTTATGTTTTAATTGTTTATAAAATATATTTACTACAAGAAATGTTATTCCTTTTTGCAAATGTTTTATTTGTGATGCAATATGTTGCTTTTAAGTGTACAGGTTGGTGTATGGTATGTGTCTCAAGGTGGCTTCTTTTCTATGGGCAGGCCAGGTTGGTGCAAGGCAGCTTTGCCAGATTTTGTGTGTTTCTGTGTGATACCTGGTTGTTTATGTAATTGTGATGTGGTTGCTGGTTCTGTGAGCTTCCTGGCACTGTCCTTTATAATTTCCCACAATGCCTTGATGGTTTTGATTCCAGTGGCTTTGTCTTTCCTGTCCTTAGGGTTAGGGGGGGAAAAACACTGGTTTCATTTGCAGTCTTTGGGGGGGGGGACAAAAAGGAGAAAGAGGGAGGAGGTGGGAGAAAGTGGGATCCTTGCTGCTTTCTGAGCTTGGTGGTTTTTTTACAGACATTTCACTACCAAACTAGGTAACATCTTCAGTGCTAGATGGGGTTGTGGGGAAAGGAGGAGGAGGAGAAGTCGAAGGACAAAAAGGAAAAAGATAAGGAGGGAGAGGACTGTGGGGTCCTTTGGTGTTCTCTGAACTTGGTGGTTTTTAATTATTTTTAGGGAATTTTTATTTATTTATTGTTTATAGAAAGTTTATTACAAGAAATGTTATTCCTTCTTGCAAATGTTTTATTTGTGATGCAATATGTTGCTTTTAAGTGTACAGGTTGGTGTATGGTATGTGTCTCAAGGTGGCTTCTTTTCTATGGGCAGGCCAGGTTGGTGCAAGGCAGCTTTGCCAGATTTTGTGTGTTTCTGTGTGATACCTGGTTGTTTATGTAATTGTGATGTGGTTGCTGGTTCTGTGAGCTTCCTGGCACTGTCCTTTATAATTTCCCACAATGCCTTGATGGTTTTGATTCCAGTGGCTTTGTCTTTCCTGTTCTTAGGGTTAGGGAAAAAAACTGGTTTCATCTGCAATCTTTTGGGGGGAAATTGTTTGTTTGTGTGTGTGTGTGTGTGTTTTCCTGGCATTGTCATAGTTTGTGTTTGTGGGTATGTAATGTCCCGCAGTTATCTACACATTAATAATGATCAAGTGCTAATAATATTTCCTTATACATTTTAGTGACCTTTCCTTTCATAATTGGTGTTTTCTTTCATACTTTTAGATTTCTAATTGCTGTTTCTGTTAGTTAGCAATTGATAAAACAAATTCCACGTGAAAAAGTATTCAAAGCCTTCTTGGTTTTAATTGTCAATTTATTCATTCTTGCACATTCTAATATTTATTCATTTTCATATCTTTGTTTTTTCCACTGTTGTGCAAACACAATTCCAACAGCTGTTAACATGTGTAAAATTAAATATGTATTTATTCCCTTTGAAATACAAGTAGTAAGTAGCTCTTTTATTGTTTTGTGTACTTATTTTAATCTTATTTAAGTAGTAAGTGCACAAAATAATAAATTTCCTTTTTTATATCTTCTTTTTGTAGATCATTCATTGGGGCAAAAAATTCAGTGACATTGTCTTGGCCACTCCCATCCGGTCACATGACTGCCAAGCCACTCCCACCCGGTCACATGGCCGGCAAGCCACTCCCACTCGGTCACATGGCCAGCAAGCCACTCCCACCAGGTCACATGGCTGGCAAGCCACTCCCACAAAGGAGGCCACACCCACAGAGTAGGTTCCAAAAAATTTTGAAACCCACCACTGGCACAGTCACACTATTGATTTGGCCCTCTACAAAAGTCCCAGTTTCTCACATGGCCCCTTGGGAATATTAATTGCCCACTCCTGGTTTAGAAAAAGAATGGGATATAGTTAATCATGTTTGCTTGCATGCCGGAGAAGCAAGGGAAAAATATTTAGTATTAGTAGAAGTGAAGCCTGATTAGGAAAAACCTGTTCCCTGTATTACCCAATATCTTAGGTGGGGTTACAATTCTAAAAATCGAAAAGCCTAACTCCTGTCCTTCCTTGATTTGACACTGCAAGATGTGGCAGTGATTGCAAGGGGGAAAAAAATCCCAAAAAATTGACCATTCCTATTGAGGAAAGATCTTGTCAAAGGCATTCTCACCCTTCTACTGTACAAGGGCAAGTATTCAGAAAGTTCACTTACTGCGCCATATGGCACTTGAGAACAAAATATATTAGGAGCCTCACATTTACTTCCTGCCGATTTTAGTGAAATTTTGTTGTGGTGTTGTTGTTAAACTAATGGCATAGAAGCTGCATGTCTTATTGTCCATTTTCAGAACTGCTGCCTTATGACAGTAGGCATGGTAAACCTGAAGTCCAGGGCTACTTGTGACCCTCAAAACTCTCTTCACCTGTCCCCCCACCCTTTAATGATATAATTCTCCACAGTTTGTGTGTTTCATCTATAGTGAATTCCCTCACCCCACTCCTGTTAAACGGGGTACTGCCAGCCAATGAAATTTTGCCTACCGTCTTATGGAATAGTATGGTAATCAGGTTTGACCAACCCATAATAATATTACTTTAGGTAGGATATACAGATTGGTTACTTAATAGTCATTTAGCATGCAAACTTCTCTTAGTGTCAGAAAATAAATGGTGAAATAAAGCTGAAATGAAAACTATTCATGTTTGGGAACATGGTATATTGTCAACAATTTTGTTTAAGAACAGCTTTAAGATATGCTGAAGGGCCTTTTGAGTATAAACTTCCTCCGTTAATGATTCACTTTTATATATGAAACACCTGCATAAGATCAGCCACTCACTTAAATCCCAAAATTCACTCAAAAATAATCTCAAACGTTGTAGTGGCCACATCACCCCCCATTATTGGAAGAATCAGTGCTAAGAATGCATACAAATTGATTTTGTTCGCCTTGTTTTCCCAAATAAAACTCAGTTTTGGCTCCATTTCTACATCTGCTGTGTAAATATAAATATGCTATATAAAACCTTAAGTGTCTTTAAAAAAATATTTTGCACTATTCATGATTGCAAGTGATTTTCTCATATGCTTTAATAACTATATTTACAAAAATAGACCACTTAGTCTGTACACTTTTCCTTCATTACAGACATGTCTGTAAGTTTATTTTTACTTGAATCCATGCCGGAAAATTCTACAGTGTGGGTTTTGTTATATGATTTCATTCAGATACTAATGTAAGTTTGGAAAGTGTGAATTAAGTAGATCCAGATACAATTCTACTATTTACAGTGACAGATTATTTTTTTTCTCAAAAGTATATTAGAAAAATGTAACTGTCTAATTATTTTTTAAGGAAAATGTGTACTTAACATAATGCATCTTTTTACTTAACATAATGCATCTCTTTCTTTTTCCTTTAAAATGCGTATGTGGACAAAACTAATACCAAATAAGAAAAAGCAAATCAAAGTATCTTTTGTTTATTCTGAGCTTGGAAGCAGTGATAAGTCTCTGCCCATTTTTTTTTTTTTTTTTGCTGCATCCATACATAACATTGCATTCATTTGGAAATCTTATTTTTAATGACCAGGAAATTCTATATTATTTTAATGTGTCTTTATCCTAAAATGCTTACTGCCATATGAAATGTAAGGGAAAAGATATGAAATCAAAATATAAAAAACATAAATCTCTTATCTATCTATCTATCTATCTATCTATCTATCTATCTATCTATCTATCTATCTATCTATCTATCTATCTATCCATCCATCCATCCATCCATCCATCCATCCATCCATCCATCCATCCATCCAGAGGTGAGCTTCAAAAATTTTAGCAAGGGGTTCTCTGCCTGGTTGTTGGGTGGGTGTGGTCATGGTAGGTGTGGCCTAGTCTGCTTTCTGCAGCATGGCGGGTGGGGGGGATTTTTGCCCTCCCCAGGCTCCGGAGGCTTTCCTGCCTAATTACTTTTTAAGGAAAATGTGTACTTAACATAATGCATCTTTTTCTTTTTCCTGTAAAATGCGTATGTGGGCAAAACTCCCCAGGCTCCAGAGGCCCTTCCTGAACTTCCGGTAGGCCTGTTTTTCACCCTCCCTGAGCCTCCGCATGTGCCCTGCACTTACCTGCATCCAAAACTGGCCTCGCGGGGACTCCTGGGAGGGGCTGGGCAGGGTGGGTGGGGCCAGCCAGGAGTGGGATTTGGGAGTTCTCTGAACTCCACAGAATCTTAGCTGGAGGTTCTCCCAGCTGTGAACCCCCTGCAGCCCACCCCTCTATCTATCTATCTATCTATCTATCTATCTATCTATCTATCTATCTATCTATCTATCTATCTATCTACCTACCTACCTACCTACCTACCTACCTACCTACCTACCTACCTACCTAACTACCTACCAGTGGTGGGTTTCAAAAAATTTTGGAACCTCTTCTGTAGGTGTGGCCTGCTTTGTGGGAGTGGCTTGCCGGCCATGTGACTGAGTGGGAGTGACTTGTTGGCCATGTGACTGAGTGGGAGTGGCTTGCCAGCCATGTGACAAGGTGGGAGTGACTTGACAGTCATGTGACCGGGTGGAGTGGCTTGGCAGTCATGTGACCGGATGGGAGTGGCCAAGACGATGTCACTGAATTATTTGCCCCAATGGATGATCTACAAAAAGAAGATATAAAAAATTTATTATTTTGTGCACTTACTACTTAAATAAGATTAAAATAAATACACAAAACAATAAAAGTGCTACTTACAGAAGGTAAGTAACTTACTACTTACTACTTGTATTTCAAAGGGAATACAATCCATATTTAATTTTACACATGTTAACAGCTGCTGCAATTGTACTGCACAATTGTGCTTGCACAACAGTGGAAAAAACAAAGATATGAAAATGAATAAATATTAGAATGTGCAGGAATGAATAAATTGACAATTAAAATCAAGAAGGCTTTGAATACTTTTTCACATGGGATTTGTTTTATCAATTGCTAACTAACAGAAACAGCTATTAGAAATCTAAAGTATGAAAGAAAACACCAATTATGTAAGGAAAGGTCACTAAAATGTATATGGAAATATTATTAGTACTTGATCATTATTAATGTGTAGATAACTGCAGGACATTACACACCCACACACACAAACTATGACAGTGCCAGGAAAACACAAAAAAATAACAATTTCCCCCCAAAAGACTGCAGATGAAACTAGTTTTTTCCCTAACCCTAAGAACAGGAAAGACAAAGCCACTGGAATAAAAATAATCAAGGTATTGTGGGAAATTATAAAGGACAGTGCCAGGAAGCTCACAGAACCAGCAACCACCTCACAATTACCTAAACAACCAGGTATCACACAGAAACACACAAAATCTGGCAAAGCTGCCTTGCACCAACCTGGCCTGCCCATAGAAAAGCAGCTACCTTGAGACACATAAACCATGCACTAACCTGTACACTTAAAAGCAATATACTGCATCGCAAATAAAACATTGCAAAAAGGAATAACATTTCTTGTAATAAACATTCTATAAACAATAAATAAATAAAAATTCCCTAAAATTATTTTAAAAAAAGATATTCTATACACAATAAATAAAATTTGAGATTGTGGAGATGTAATTCTGAGGCCAGTCATTGTGGAAGGTCCTGATGAAGAGTTCGTGATGACCACGAGGCAGGAGGCATATAAATTTAATAAATGAAAAAATAAATGCCCCGTGGTCTCGATGGTTTGCTTGCAGATGTTTTATTGTCATTGGTGTGAGATACCTAGCTGGGTCATGAAATGTCTGTAAGAAAACCACCAAGCTCAGGGAACACCAAGGACCCTGCTGTCGTCTCCCCCCACACACTCCTCTTCCTCCTCTCAACATATCCCACTCTTTCTAGCACGGATGATGTTATCTAGTTTGGTAATGAAATGTCTGTAAGAAAACCACCAAACTCAGAAAGCAGCAAGGATCCCACTATCCTCCACCTCCTTTTTCTCCCTCTCTTTCTCCTTTTTGTCCTTCTATCTTTCTCCTCCTTCTCCCCCAACCTCACTCCCTTCTAGCACTGATGATGTTACCTAGTTTGGTAATGAAACATCTGCAAGAAAACCACCAGAGAGCACCCAGGACCCCTCATTACAACCTCATTACAAACTACCGTCTGTCTCCCCGTGCTCAGAAAAGGACACCCGGGTAAGTCATTTGCTAGCAGGCAGGTTCTAGGACGCCTGCCGCCACCAAAGCACCTTCCCGGAGTTGCTTTTCTGAGCACAGGGAGATGGACGGCACAAAATAACATCAGTCTCCCTGTGGTTAGAAAAGGAAGCCCAGGTAAGTCCTTTGCTAGCAGGCAGGTTCTAAGATGCCTCCCGCCACCAAAGCACCTTCCCAGATTTGCTTTTCTGAGCACGGGGAGATGGACGTAGTTTGCGCAGTGAGGCCAGCACCTAGGAGGTCATAGGAGTCTGGCCATGCCACGTACACTTCCTCCACCATCCCCACCCCCGTGCCCATGCTTTCTGGTGGCCAGGCACCTTAGGCAAGTCCGGGGACCTTGCAAAGGCCTGGCAAGGTCTCCGAACTTGTCAAAGATGCAGGCCGCACTGCGTAAGCTGCCACTGCTGTCCCCACCACCACACCCGTGCTTTCTGGTGGCCCTGCAGCCCTGTGCTATAAGTGAGCCCGGGATCCTTGCAATGCTGCAAAAGGTCACCGGACTCACTTATAGTGCAAGGCCGCAGGAGGCCGCTCCAGATGGCCTGCCGCTGCCCACCCTCCACCCCACACTTAGTTGCAGCTTACTTACCTCCTCGGAGTCAGCGGGCAGCAATAGAGAGCCAAGCACATCTTGTTCCATCTTTGATGATAGGGGGAGAAATTTTAGCCCCCTCAGAGAAGGCTCGCAATCTGGGAGTCCTCCTGGATACGCGGCTTAGTTTAGAAGAACACCTGACGGCCGTGACCAGGGGGGGCTTTTACCAGGTTCGCCTGGTACGCCAGTTGCGCCCCTTCCTGGATCGGGATGCTCTGTGCACAGTCACTCATGCCCCTGTCCTTTCTCGCCTGGACTACTGCAATGCTCTCTACATGGGGCTGCCCTTGAAGAGCACCCGGAGGCTTCAGCTGGTCCAGAATGCGGCCGTGCAGGTTGTCATGGGGGTACCTAGGTGCTCCCATGTCACACCCCTTTTAGGCGGCCTGCACTGGTTGCCGGTTGTTTTCCGGGTGTGATTCAAGGTATTAATTATGACCTTTAAAGCGCTCCATGGCTTAGACCCAGGGTACCTGCGAGACCACCTACTGCCACCAGTAGCCTCCCACCATCCAATATAATCCCACAGAGTTGGCCTCCTCAGGGTGCCGTCGGCCAAGCAGTGTCGGCTGGTGACCCCCAGGGGGAGAGCCTTCTCTGTGGGAGCGCCTTCCCTCTGGAATGAGCTGCCCCCGGAGCTCCGCATAATCCCTGACCTCCGGTCCTTCCGACGCGCCCTAAAAAGTTGGCTTTTCCAGCAAGCTGGCCTGGCCTGTTAATGTTAATGTTAATTGTAATTTATTTTAAATGTACTGTTTCTTTTTTAAAAAAAAAAATCGGTTTGGTCTTTTTGGAATTGGGTTTAATCTTTTTTTAACTTTTGTGATGTGTGTTTTTAATGTTGTACGCCGCCCTGAGTCCTTTGGAGAAGGGCGGCATATAAATCCAAATAAACCTAAACCTAAACCTAAAAGCAGGGAAAAAGGTAAATGGGTTTAGATAGGGTTCTTAGAGGCGGCGGGGGGTGATTGGTGAACCAGCCAATCAGTGAGTGGTGGGTGGGGCTAGGATAGTGCGGATGAGCGGGGGAGCGAGCGATGGAGCGGCTTCCGGATGGGTGGGGATGAGCGAGCGAGCGACAGGGTCAGGGTAGGTTTTCCAGAACTTACTTCCGGGTCCACCAGTGGAATCTCTTCTAACCAGTTCAGTAGATTTGACAAACCGGTTCTACCAAACTGGTGCAAACTGGTAGGAACCCACCTCTGCTAACTACCTACCTACTTACTTATCTAGCTAGCTAGCTAGCTAGCTAGCTATCTCTATTGTCTATCTCTGGTATCTTGAAAACTATGGTTTATATTTTAAAATCCCATCAGGGCTTTAAGTTATGTTTCCCTGTTTGAAACCCCATTCACTAACATGGATGGACCCACATAACACATGCAAACAACCATTCCATCCTTTTCCTTACCTTTCCAGCATAATGAAGTTGATCATCAACATCTTTTAAGGTTGTCCCAGTAAATACGAAAAAAAATATTTTTACAGAATTGGTCTCATCTTAAAATAATTATTTACATAATATTATTTAAATGTTTTGACTGACCTATTATAAAAGCCAGTTTGGTATAAAGGTTAAGGCACCATGATAGAAACCAGGAGACTCTGAATTCTACTTCTAGGTACAAAGCCTTAGGCAAAAAGCCAGTTGAGTGAGTTTGGGCCACTCATTTCCCCTCAGCTCTGGGAAGGAGACAATGGCAAACCACTTCTGAAATCTTGCCAAAAAAACAGCAGTGACTGCACTAACAGAAGTCACCAGGGGTGAACAAGGATGTTTTTTTAAAAAAAAAGTTTGTTATTTTTTCATTTCCATACAAATAACCACATGTATACCATTACATAATCAACACTATTTTGTATTATTCAATATTATGTCAATTTGTCTTACCGTCAACCCCCAAATTTATCATCGGCTCTTTGGCTCTCCATACACCATATTTATACCCTATCCATCACTTTCTTCTCCCTCTCTCCTCCTCCCTACCTCCTTTCTTCCCTCTGTCATCCTTCTCTTCTCTACTTCCCCTTCCTCTCTGCTCCTCTCTCCTCTTTCCACTCCTTCTTTCTCTTTCCCCCTCTACCCTCTGTCCTAACCCTCTCTTCTTCCTCTTGCCTCTCTCCTCTCTTCCACACTCTTCATCTCAATTACATGGTGAATTTCAGCATCTGAGCAGACTCCATTTAATGTTGATAGTGTTAGTAATTTCATTGCAATAAGCATCTTTCATATTAATAATTTTAACTTATATCCTCCTTTTAAAAATAGTATACATATATAGCAATTATATTTTACATCCCCCCCTCCAACTTATTTTTTGGGCGATGTGTGGACCTGGTTACAATTTCCAGCTATTCTCATCATAATATTGTTATACATCATTAGACTCCCCGATTTTTTAGTTCTCTCTTTATAATTTCAATAATTTTCAATAAGGATTTGAAACACAGTCATCATCATCATCATCACTACAATCCTGATTTTTCCACTAACAACCCAATTTCCATATAAAACTTTCTCATGTGGAAAAAGTTTATATTCCATAAAACAACTGAAGACAAGGTAGGTGAAAAACTTCACGTGAGAAAATCCTTTTATTTTCATAAGTGAAAGGGGGGGGGAAGGAGAAATACTATAAGTGAAATATTTTATGAAAAAAGGAGAAAACTGAACAGAAAAGTACGAGAAATCACAAATGGAAAAGAAGGAAAAAGCACTGAAAGCAATAAGAAATACTTAAAAAAAGATTTTAAAAGAAAGAAAATTAAAAAAATAATTAAATACAACAATACATATAACAGGGATTTCAAAATGAGTCACAATGAAATTCAATACGAGAGCTCTGCAGTCTCCAGGCAAGAGATCCCATCTCTTTCTGAAAATATGAGAAAAATATTTAAAAGCTTCTACTTCTTTACTCATCCCACAAAAAAATAAGCTTCTTTGCAGCCTCTTAGGTCATAAATCTTATTCACTCCAGGATCCTGAGATAAACCAAAAAAAAAATCAGAATTTTTTAAAGCAATAATCCCCTCTTATTTTGTTGCCAAATGAGCTTTACTGAATAGCTTGCCTTGTGAATGTTTTGTAGAAACAGATCTGAAACAATCATTATCTTTTTCTGCTTTCTGACATAAATGCAAGATGCAAAACTGTGCTTCAGATCTGAAAAATCTCACAAAAATATGACCGAGTTTCTATAACGAATAGATAGGATGCCTAGATAATGTTTCAATTTCTGGGTGATATACCACCTGCAGTTAAACACAAAGATCTCTTGTACAGATTACTATAAACCTATCTTGCTTGTGGTGGTAAGTAATGTTAAAAATCATAAAAGTATCCCTATTAATTATACATGCTGTAAGGTTTCACTGTTTACTCTCAGCACTGTTCTGATGTCTCTACCACATTGCTTATCAGCTTTTCAAATTGGATAAGTCTTCTTTAATGTGATTTGTGAAGGTTTCTGAGGTTTTTACCCCACTATTTTCTCTTTGAATCAAGTTCTGTGCTTCAGATCTAAAAAAGTTTGCTTTCGCTTCATCGTTCTTCCAAGTGTCATGGATGGAAGAAGAAGAATTGAGACAACCCATCTATTTTTTTTAACTAAGCATGTTTTTGAAGTTCTTTTCAAGTCTGTCTCAGTTAAAGGTTTCTCCAGCCACCCTGTAATCCTAGGAAAAGGTATGGCTGCTTTAAAGAATGGTAGACAATTGCCAAGTTCATTCTCCTGCATACTCAAAACATCTTTTTGTAATTGAATCTGCAGCAGTTCTAATATTGTTAGCGTATATTAAAAGTTCTCAAACAGTGATTCTTCTTCTTTCAATGGTATCTGGACCATTTCTTCTTTGGTTGGTTGGTTGCAGCTTTAACTGCTTAGATCAGTGTTTCTCAACCCAGGCAACTTTAAGATGTGTGGACATCAAGTCCCAGAATTCCCCACCCAACAATTCCTGGGGGCTGAGGTTCACATGTCTTAAGGTTGGGAAGGCTGAGAAACACTGTGTGTTGTATCGTTATAGCCGATTATGCCATTTGTATCTATGGCATGTTAGAGTCTCTATCATTTTAATGAAGATGCTTCCAAAATGTTAGTTTTATTCATATTTGTACTTGGAACTATTTAGAAAGGCCTTATGTATGAATCCATGTCTGTTTCTGCCTACAAAAGAAAAAAGAAAAAGCTTGGTAGTGTGTTTTTCCCACCCTCTTTAATGCTATAATTTATACATTTATCAGAAGAAAAGAGAAAATAAATCTTAGCATCTTCTGTCACCAAGCATTCCATTTCTCTAATTAACATTCCCACTGACCCAGAGATAAATTTTTGTGCAAGTGACGTAAATAACCAGAAATAGAGCACTCTGATGTCTGCCTCTTCACCATAATGGAAGTTTTTTTTTTGGGGGGGGCATTGTGTGCTACTAAATTAATTATCCCCAATCCTAAAATCTGCATAAATATTCAGAGTTCTTTTCCTTTTAATTTACCTTTTGATGGTGAATGAGCCACAGAAAAATCTTTTCCATCTTCATGGCTGAATTTGGGGTTTAAATCATCTAAACTCCCAAGGTAGATCTTGTTAAAGTGTGAATAATCTGCTATTTAGCTCTACCCCTTTGCTTTAGCCAAGAAAGAAATAATTCCAGTTCCAATCCAACAATATATGTTGATGGATACATTACATGCTTGTCTGTTATTTTTACCTGCTCACCCATTAGGACCCCAACTTCATCATCAAATAATAATAACAATTATTATCATCTACATCAACAGTGACTCTCATAAAGAATCTGGCTGAAAATGGGGGGAAATGTTCTTAGCAAATACAAAAACATTGCAAAGTTGTTTGGTAAAATTGGAAAATTTCGTTTCAGCTAGTATATGAGATGTAGCTGAGAAAAATGTATTCATCAAGGTTGAGATAGCGGTGACAACCATGTTGATGAGGTTTAAAGGCCCTCTAGAGCAAATTAAATCAAAGAGACAAAAATTATGCTATTGAACATCAAAACAGCCCTACTCCTTCCTCCCTTCATTTTCCAATGCGCAGTAAATTAAGGCAGGTATATTTTCATGTGTAATTCAGTAAGACTTACTTCTAAGTAGACAGATTGCACAGTAATAATTTCAGTGCACAACTACCTAGCAATACATGCCATTGAAGTAAGCCAGGCACCTACAAAATACTTCTTCTTTCTTTTTCCTGCTGGTAATGGGTTGATTAATAGAAACCCAATCCAGGTTAGCAGCAGATGTTTTCCCTTATTTTTTAAAAAATATGTGCCATACACATTTTGAATATTTTTGTATATATTTATGTACACAACTTGCATAAAGACCCACAACTGACACTTTGCAACCAGAATTCATTGAAAAAGAAGAAGCTCCTTGTGTGACCCCAAATAATTCATGGCAGAAATTGACCTCAGGATAGAGAAGAGAAAGATTTAGATGCACACGAGGAGTTGGGGCTTTGGAGTTTGGGCTCCTTTGTTTGTATTTTGATTGCTGATGAAACATAAAGCTCGGGCATGGGACAGCAAAATTTGGTTGACATATTTTTGTTCTCTGCAAGATGGGAGGAATCCTCAAGTGGGGAACCAGACTGAGGAAGGCAACAGGAAGCAAACTCCCCTGAGGACTCCTAAAATTCCCCAGAATTAGATGCAAAGTGACAAAATACAAGGTATTTATACACACCTGTTACTACCATGTAATGAAATAAATGAAAAAAGCCCCTGTCCATCCATGAGATTTTTCTGAAGTTCTTTTCATCTCCACCTAGAAGAATTTCTAGCCAAATTCTCTTTCATCAAAGATAACTGGTGGGGGGGGAGGGGGGGAGAGAAAACTTTTCTGACCTGTGTTAAGTTTAATGACTTAGAGCAGGCCTCTCCAAACTTGCCAACTTGTGGCTGGCTGAGAAATTCTGAAGTTCAAGGCCACATGAAGTTGCCAAGTTTGGAGATTTCTGACTTAAGGTGCCACAGGCCAATGCGATAAGAAGGACAAGAAATGGAATTTAAATGGTGATTTCCATTCTGGGAGTCATAACAAGGCCCAGGATGCTGGAAAAACTGTCTAAACATATCCCACTGAAACTGTAAAACAATTAGCATTCTTATCCACCACCACCCCACCTTACCTGATTTAATAGTCCATGTTTTTGTTTATTGTGTTCTTGCCCTCACAGATTTTTTTAACATTTCCACAGTGGCACAAGCTTTTGTGTTGACAATACAAATGTGAAGCTTAGGGGGCCCTTATACAAAAAGTTTTTGTTAGCAAAATAGTTGAAAACAGACTAGGGTGGGGTGGGCAGAAGTTGTGAAATATCACAGTACAAACATAGAAAGATTCTGATGAAACATTCAACCGAAAAATAAGGAAGGATCTTAAAAGCTAGTTTTTAAAGCCAAGGTTGAGCTGATAGATAGTATAGTATGGAAGGTGTATTCACACCTTTTCAAATCTAAGTTTTTGCACTCAGAACTTACAGCTTGAAGCTTTACTTTGCTACCAGGGATAGATTATAAAGGTAAAGGTTTCCCTCGCACATATGTGCTAGTCGTTCCTGACTGTAAGGGGTGGTGCTCATCTCCGTTTCAAAGCCAAAGAGCCAGTGCTGTCCGAAGATGTCTCTGTGGTCATATAGCCAACATGACTAAATGCCAAAGGTGCACAGAACGCTGTTACCTTTGTACAAAAGGTGGTCCCTATTTTTCTACTTACATTTTTACATGCTTTCAAACTGCTAGGCTGACAGAAACTGTAACGGGAGCTCACTCCATTATGCAATGCTAGGGATTCGAACTGCCGAACTGCCAACCTTTCTGATCGACAAGCTCAGCTTCTAAGCCACTGAGTGAGTGCATGGTATTCCTCCAGAGTTTTGGGATGAAATTTTCTATATATCAATGAAATATGGACATTTTTCTGCCTTTTTAGAGAACCATTTTACTATATCAATACCAGAAAGCTAGCAATTTGTCACAGATGAAAATAAAAACTAATCAACTCCCTCTCCTTGCAAAGTATAATATCATTGCAAAATGTCATTCTCTGTAGGAGAAGGGATGTCAGAACCTGGAGGTGGAGTGAAAGGGGGATCACTCTAGAATCTTTATGTAGTCACAAGTGAACTAAGTCTAACCCCTTTGAGTGCCGTTGATCCTCTAAGGAGGTGCTGACCATTCATTGAGAAGATTCCTGTGCATAAGGTTTTAGCAATTAATCAGTTTAATTGAAACTTCACATCTGGTCTTTCCCACCTGGCAGATAAATAGGAAAAACAAAGATAAAACATCACTAGAAGTGAAAAGTGTGTGTGTGTGTGTGTGTGTGTGTGTGTGTGTGTATACATATACATATACATATACATGTTGTATTTGTGCTGATAAATAAATAAAGGGAGACTAGTATAGATCCATTTCAACCTATTTAGGTCTCATCAGCTAGCCATACCCTTACTGGGAATCGAACCAGGGGTGTATTTCATATTAGGCCGATGTAATTGCCACTAAGCCACAGGCTCTCTTCCTTATCAGCTAGGCCAGGGAAATAGGTATGCATTTGTGTTACAACCCCTAGTATGCCCAAATATGGGAGGGAGCTCACTACTCCCCCTTTCTGTCCTTCGGCTCATTACAGAGGACCATCCAGGCAGAAAACCATATTTTTTTTTATTTTTAATGTTGCCTTTTTATATTTGTGTTGTATTTGTGCTGATAAATAAATTGGGCATACCAATTAGTGGGCACCGATTAGTGGAGATCAACCTGTCTGGTTCTTTTGATATGATTGGCATATTTCTTGTTTCTGTTGTTATTGCTATATATTTCTTCTCACTTTAATTTAAGGCTAAGAATTGTCTCAATATCTTTATTTTTGGTTCAAAGCAAAACTGTTTCTCATCAACTAAATGTTGTCGGGTCAAATAATTCTAATTCTATCATCTGCTTCAATAATTCCATTGTCATAATGCTCCAATAATTATGAGGAAAACTGTTGCTGGCTTATTCCATATCTCTGTATTTTAATTGTTAAGTCCCGATATTATACAATTTTTTCCAGTTCCTTTTGAGCTACACTGCTGTCGTTTGCCAGCAGTTCTGGAGAAAAAAAACATCTGGCCAACAGATTGGAAGATGGCACTCTATAGATCCGTGATGGCAAACCTATGCCATGCAGAGCCCTCTCTGTGGGCACACTCACCATCACCAGCTGCTCTTCATGGGTGCTAGAGAACCAGAAAACAGCCTGAAAATAGCCCCCAAAATAAGTCATTTTCCAGGGCATTTTCAGGCTCTTTTGCACGCAGTTTTCAGGTTGTTTTCAGGCAGTTTTCAGGTGGTTTTCAGGTGGTTTTCAGGTCATTTTCAGATTGTTTTGCAGGCCGTTTTCAGGTTGTTTTCAGGCCATTTTCAGATTGTTTTGCAGGCCATTTTCAGGTTAATTTCATGTTATTTTCAGGCCATTTTCAGGCCATTTTCGGAAATGGCCAAAAACCAGGCCTACACCGGTCAGCTGGTCTTTGGGTTTCTGATTCTCTGGCGTGCGCACATGCATATACATTCCAATTTGGGCACTCGGTGCTAAAAATGTTCGCCATCAGTGCTATAGATTAATACCAACGAAAGAAAACTTAACAGAGGGTGCAAACAGAGGGTACAATATTCTTAATTTCACAGGTTAGAAAAAAAAACACTTTTTAATTTTAAATATTCCAAATGGCTACTTTTGTTTGTTTGATTTTTATTTTTCAATTAACTGCCGGTCTGGTATGGGAGACCCTGACAATTTGTTTGATACCACCAGTATAGCCCTTATATACACCACAGCCACAAGATGGTATCCCAGAGAATGGCTAAAGCTAGTAATAATAGCAATAGTGGTAGTAGTAATAGTGATAGTAGTAGTAGTAATAGTAGAAATAAACGTATGTTTTCAGCTCCATTCAGAATCACAGCAGTTTACAAGAGAACAAGAATTAAAATATCCATGGAGCAACACATGAATAGATAAATATCTCTGCATTACTCACTATAATTTTTGATGCAAGTGATGCTTGAAGATACTCTATATATCTCCCCAATAAGCTAAAAATATTTTTTTTTAAAAAAATGTTCAGTCCTTTTCTATTTCTTCTGGCTGTACCCATTAATATTTATTAGGTTATTTTAGTAGAGTTGGATTATTATTGAATCAGTACTCAAGTAGTTAATGTATTTCCTTTGTCTACTAGCTTTAATCCAAGGAAAAGCTATGTTCCATGTTTTGCTCTGTAGTGGGAATTGAAAAAAAGAACTAACCATGTTTTAGCAAATGTGAATAAATTGGCTTTCTGAAAGTATTTAGTCTATCGTCTATCATCTATTTTAAATTATCTAACAGAACAAAGCTCTTGATTTTATCAGCTTCCAATCTCTTTTCACTAAAGCATTTTATATATTATTTCATCATCACTTTTCCATATCACTTAGGAACATCCACAGGAAGCAGGGAAACACTTGCAAAGTTGCCATCCGAGTATTTTATGCAGATACTATTGAAATGACATGCTGCCTCAGAAAATGCATGAGTCCCTTCTTGTGAAAGCATTCCCTTACCTTAAGAACATCTAAGTTGTGATTTCTACTACTTTCTGGTGTCCAGAAAGTTCAATGTCTTCATCACTTCCACAGTAGAGCTTTTTCCCCATTCTAGCTCTTCGGTATGTGAATAGAAGGCAGTCATGAATGATTTCATATACCAGATGTATAATTCATTGAAGTTAAAAAGAGAGATCCAACCTAGAAATAAGAGGTGAGAACAATTAACAATGGAATAACTTGCCTCTTGGAATTTTGGGTGCTCCATCAATGGAAGTTTTTAAAAATAGACTAGAAAACTATTTGACCATCATGGAGTAAGGTCTGCTGCTTTGAGTTGGGGGTTTGCGTAAAAGATCTCTGAAGTCCCTTCCAGTCCTATGATTCTGTTTTCTATGAAATCATGCTTCAACACTTTCTTGAACATAGAAGGCTGTTCTGGGGCAAGAAAGATTCAAAACCAGATGTAGCTTGATGTAATTTTGTTACACCATGAAGTGAGGGCAGCCCCTGAGACTTGCTGTGACAGAGCTGTATTCTCCACTCACCCTCAGCAATCCTATAGTTCTCTTTTAGTAACTCAGTCTGAATTATGAATATTGGAAGTACTGATAGATTTTTAGAACACTATTCTTAGCATATGCAGAAAACATGTCTCCTCTGTTATGGATGCAATTGTTGAACATACACAACGGATAGCTCACACCAGTTAAAATACTTTCCTCTGTCTTCATCATCCCAAAGTCCACCAAACATAATATTGTGGTTATTTCTCTAAATGACACACATTTCTGAAACAAACCATATTTGTTTTAGAACTTTGATAAAATAGCACAACATTGTCTCACTGCAAGTATCCTGAAGTTTTAAAAATTTAGTTCTTTTGTTGTCAAAGTGTCAATAACCATGATTTCGGCTGCCTGTTGTCATTTTAAAGAGAAAGATGGAATTTTCAGGAAAGGATTTACTGGGTATCTCCAGGGCAAGCACAAATTTCACAATAGTGTCTTACTTGGTTGAGACACTAGAAAATATTCAAGCTATCTTTAGGTTTGGAAATACTTTTCTTAGCAAGAGAGAGGTACATTCTATTGATTTGTTGCTGCTGTGATGCATGACTGTGGGAAATGCAAGAGTGCATTCTGCTACAGCAGCAACATTCTCTGCTTTGCTGCCTGGTTTCACACACAATACACACAAAATGCTCCATTTTTGCAGAACAGCTCTCTCTGAATCCTTTCCTATGCTTCTTAGAAACTATGGGGTCTGCAGGAACACCAGCGTAGATGATAGATAGATAGATAGATAGATAGATAGATAGATAGATAGATAGACAGACAGACAGACAGACAGACAGACAGACAGACAGACAGACAGACAGACAGACAGACAGACAGACAGACAGACAGACAGACATAGCAGAAGTGGGTTGCTCCCGGTTCAGCCTGGATCAGGCGAACCGGTAAGGGGGGGGGCTCTACCCACCTGCCCATTGTGTGAGTAAGAGAACCAGAATAAGAAAAATGGAAAGCCACCACTGATACATAGACATAGGTATATAGAGATAGATGATGATAGATAGATAGATAGATAGATAGATAGATAGATAGATAGATAGATAGATAGATAGATAGATAGATAGATAGATAGAGGTAGGTAGGTAGGTAGGTAGGTAGGTAGGTAGGTAGGTAGGTGATAGATAGATAGATAGATAGATAGATAGATAGATAGATAGATAGATAGATAGATAGATAGATGGATGGATGGATGGATGGATGGATGGATGGATGGATGGATGGATGGATGGATGGATGGATGGATGGATGGATGGATGGATGGATAGATGATATGATAAATGAGAGAGAGAGAGAAATGCTAGCTTTGCAGACAAACATTCTACCTAATTGTCTTTAACTTTATAAACATGAGAAATTTTGCTCTTCAAATCATACATAAGGACACAATTTCATGTAAGTTTTTACTGTATTCATTACGTCTTGAAAGGTGAGCCCTAGAAACAGCGAGCTTGAAGTACAAAACAAATCACAGAGACAGTTTCAAGCAGGAAACAGAAGGATGTATGAGCACTAAGTATCACCCTCATCCTCAGTAATAATTAGTAGCTATAAACATTATGTACTACATACTTCCAATGTTATATATTTTAAGTTTAGAAATGAAAAATAATTCGATTTCTTTATTAGACCTGATCTTGATTGAAGGATACGTTTTGGTTAAAATTATGTCTTTTATCTGATTTTTATATTTAAGTTTACAAGTCCAAGCAGTTGTTCTTGAGATATTATGCCCCTTAAGTAATTTTCAATATTGAGTTCAATCTTCTGAACTTGCTACTGTCACCAGAATAATTAAAAATAGCAGTGTTATGTACGCATCTAAAGAGTAAAAGCAAGGGAGTTATTTTCTACTAACAGGTGCATTAAGTTTTTCACAATGTTTGATATATGAATCTCTTCATGAAATATAAAATAGAATCATACCAATTGCCAAGAATACAATGGGAATGAGTATAATTTCAATTTTGTAATAAGGAGTATAATTACAAAAGAACAATTATGTGCAACATTCCACATATACCAAGAGCCTTATTTCTCTCAGGTACTTCTTCATATTCCTAAGTAAATATCAGTAAATATCACCCACAGATAACAATATGTTGGCTCCAAAGGTAAACTCTGGATTAGAAATTCTAGCATGAAAATCATTGGTAAAAGTGGGCTTTGGATGCACTTGTGGCATACTTCATTATGTGCCAAAACTGACCGTAATTTTCTTGCCACTAGTAAAGAATGCCACCAAGGCTGGTAATGAAATCCATATCTACATTTACTAAAAAAAAGAGTACGATGTGTAAAAGCCTTGGTTGGTCAAGGCCATCATGAATATCAAAAGTCAACATACATTACATTATATGATTTAAACCTCATTGTAAGGCCTATAGCCATATACTACCAAAGGTCTTGTGCCTTGCAACCCTTAATTCGGTGAAACAATATATCACAGAGCAACGTTTTTTCAACCAAGGTACCTCAAATAGACTAACACCAACTTAAAACCCCAGACAAAATGGAATATGTGTAGAAGAGCAAAGAGGAATATCAAGGCATTAAAATGAATGTCTAGGGATTGAGAAAGAGATTGACCTCTTTACTATTGAGATAAGGTGCTTGGGTAGGGAAATAATGTGTCTCTTCAAATACCTGAATGGGAATAACATAGAATAAGCTACAAATCTATTGTCTTTCATGCCATGAGTAAAAGATGGAATCATGGTTTTAAGTAACAAGAAGGTAGATTCTGATTTTATCTTTTTAAAAAAGTTGCTAATGATAATAGCAGTTGGACCATGGAACCAATTATCAAGGAAGGTTGTGATCTCCCCTTGGTTGGAAATATTCAAGCAGAAGCTGGACAGCCATCTGTCAGGACTGCTTAATTTGAATTCTTGCACTGAGCAGAGGGTTGCACTTGATGACCTAAATAGCCCTTTCCAACTCTATGATTTATGAAATTGAGCCCAGAAACAAATAAGCAGACAATTAAAAACAATGCTGGCATTCTCTAATCCTATCTAATTATGGTTGCTTAACAAATGTCTGATCTTTGCATTCAATAATATTTGAAGTTTCCCCACAGCTGCACATAGAGAATCGCACAATTCAGTTGGAAGTGAGCTGAGACAGATATGTGGGCATTCAAGCAGTTGTTCAAGTCCAAGTGAGCATAGTTCACATTTACTAGGCTATATGTTATATGAGATATCAACCAATACACCACATGCCTTGATGCCCAGCATTGTGATATGACATATTTTTGTGAATGACTAATGCACCTTGGAGATAGACTTATATCCATCATAAATTTATGTGAGATTTCTTTTTAAAATATTGTTTTGTTGATTTTAAGTGCTGATCAAATGTCACAATATAGCACTCTTGAAATGTAGCTAAAGATATTCTCAACACAAAATCATAACAACAAGATAACAAATAAGAAACAACATACAAATAGAAAAAAACAATAACAAATATATACCAAAATAACAAACACTTTCTAAACACCTGCTTTCCATTTATTTTTCACATCAAGAATAATGGAATTGCTAAGTCCTCCCAAATAGATTGAAAGCGAGTAGGTGGTATGAATTAATGAGTGTCCCTTTTTACTCCAGGAAAGAATGAAAACCAAGTTTCCAAAAAGTGTGTTTTAATAATAATAATAATAATAATAATAATAATAATAATAATAATAATAATAATAATAATAATAAACTTTTATTTCTAGACCGCACCCTTTCCTAGGCAGGACTCGGGGCGGTGTACAGTCATGTTAAAAACCATATACAAATACATAGACATGAACATAGACATAGACATAGACATAGACGTGGACGTAGACGGAGGAGGTAAAAAATATACTGTACAATTCTAGTTAAAATACAAATACAATTAAAATTCCCTTAAAAAATTCCCCAATAAAATGTTTGCCAGGAGGTGGAAGATGGAACTGTCAATCGGCTAAGCCAGCTAGTCGGAACAGGTGAGTCTTGAGCTTCTGTCAGAAGGAGCGGAGGTCATTAGTAATTCTAATATCGGGAAGGAGGTCATTCCAGAGGGTTGGGCCCATCACAGAGAAGGCTCTACTCCTAGGCGTCACCCGCTGGCACTGCTTGGCGGATGGCACCTGGAGGAGTGAATATTCACTTGAATATTCTCTTTTTATGTGTTTCGTATGGAATGGCAAGGAGATTTACTTCACTCACAAGCGCAGACACAAACACAGACACAGGTATGTCTTCTTCTTTTTGTGCCATATCCGTCATCAGTTGGCGATCATGTTGGCAATCCTATTTTTGTCAGTAGCCGAATGAAAATATGCTGCTGAGTTTTGTCCAAACCAGTCCCTTAGGTTTTGAAGTCATGATTTTCTTCTTCTGCCTGGACCTTGTTTGCCTTCAATTTTTCACTGGAGGATTAAGTGAAGGATGCTGTATTTTTCTGGGTGTCGCATCACATATCCAAAATAGTCTAACTTTTGCTTTTTAATGGCTTTGATGATTTCTCTTTGCTTTCCCAGGCGGCTTATAGGTAACAGCCATCTGTAAATCCACATTTCAAATGCTTCTTCAAGTGGTTTTCTGTCAGAGACCAAGTCTCTACTCCATAGAGCAGGCTAGAAAAGATGTAACATCTGACAAACCTGATTTTCAGACTTAGGCTTATGTCGTAGCTGCAGAAGACCTTTTTCATTTTGAAGAATGCTGTTCAAGCTTCCTCTATCCTTGTCTTTACTTCACTGATCATGTCCCAACTTTCATGTGAATTAAAACCAAGGTACATGATCCTTTCAACTTTTTCTGGTGGTATTCCTTCTGAATTTATCAGTGGTAAATTAATGGGTTGTTTGCTGATGACCATGATCTTTGTTTTTGAGGTGTTAAGCTTCAAGCCATATTTCAGATATTTCTGAGACTCTGTTGATGAGGAGCTGAAGGTCTTCATGCTTATTGGCAAGCAGAATTGTATCATCAGCATATCTTAAATTGTTGATCTGAACCCCATTTACTTTGAGGCCAGCATCAATGTTTTCCAGTGCTTCGTTGAAAATTGACTCAGAGTAGATATTAAACAACAGCGGAGATAAAATACAGTCCTATCTGACCCCTCTTCATATTTCTGCATCATCATATAGGTATGTCTAGACTAGTGAAAAGAAGGACTAGGGCCAACATGATAGCAGTGTTCCAGTATTTGAGAGGCTGCCACAAAGAAAGCACCAGGAGAAAGACAAACTGTTACGGATGTAACCCTAGACTTGGCTTGCCAATGTATATAAGCTATGATTACTTTACTGTTACTTTAAATGCTTAACAGATGTAATTGGTTTATTACCTCAAGCAGCTATAAGAGGAGGTTAGAATGATTGTTAGATCTCTCTCTCTCTCTCTCTCTCTCTGTTTTGTTAGAAGCTGGTCGGTGTAAAGTGAGTTATTGTGGTTTGCATCTGTTAGCTATATTTTGTGTGTTAAACTGAGAATATTGATAACTTAATTACTGAATCGTGTATGACTTGGACTGTTAACCAGACTCTGAATACCTCTATATTTCTACATAGTAAACTACTATATTTTTTATACTATTCAGTGTCTCTGTATGCTGGTTTGTGCGTGTTATTCCATATCACTCTCATTACGCTTCTCTGCATACTCGCTCTTCTAACGGGGAGCTTAATTACTTAACACAAACAATGGATGGAAACTAATCAAGGAGAGATTGATCCTAAAACTAAGGAGAAATTTCCTAACAGTGAGAACAATAAGCCACTGGAATGCCTTGCCTTCAGCCTACATCACTGAAGGCTTTTAAGAAGAGAGAATGATTTGTCTGAAATGATATAGGGTCTTCTACTTGAGCAGAGAGTTGGACTAGAAGACCTCCAAGGTCCTTTCCAACTCAAATTCAGACACAGACACACAATCCAAAACACTTTGTCTGTACAAATATTATCCATTTGTTTCATCAGTGCCTGATTTTGGTATTATTTTACTGAAGAAAAACCAGTCTACCACCTGACAAAATTCATGCTGACCATTCAATAATGACCAGGACACACAATAGAATGGGATCTGCCTCCCTGAAAATCTATGGGAAATCTCATTCAACCAAGTAAGATGTCAATACACTAAGCTTTTCCCTCTGGAGATTTGGTTTCAAATGGGATTTTTTTTTAATAATACTGTTTAAAAATCCACTCGTGCAATGTGTTTATTATTATTCTTTCTTCTATCCCATTATAATCTTGCAGAGGAGCTACATGTATGTCAAAATAGAGGATTTCAGAAAAATTTTTTACCAGGAAGAAGAGTGACAGAGTAGGAGGTGTTGCCTGTCAGATTTTCAGATGCATTGACAGAGTTGAATGGAAAAATATTCATGACATCCCTGCATGGCCTCTCTTTGGTGCTGTAGATCTGTCCTTGACATTTATAAGCACCACATATTACAAAAAATAGAACATAGAGACCAAAAAAGGGTAGATTTATTCACAGGAACACTGTGCTTAAGTAATTGTTGAAGCTAACTATGACTATTTGTTTAAAAGACAAAAGGTTTATATAGAAATGAAAGAAAAAGATGTGTTGAAACAGTGATATTTTCATTTTTACTTGTTTCGGTGGTAGTTGGGCTGCCAAGCATCTGTTGTTATAATACATTTTCTGCTGACATTATCTTACAATTATTGTTTGGGAGTAAAAGAGAAATCTATTTACATTTGCAAGAATTCAGTTGATGTTACTTTCTGACCCCCCTGAAATGTCCTTGAAATAATGTAAGAAACTCACTGGATCAACTCAAAGGTTTTTCTTGTCCAGGACTATTGTCCCACCAAGATCATCTAGATGCTAATAGCCAACCTACGAATGGAACATAAACACAACGGCATTCTTCCAATTACAATCCCCAGCAGCAGGAGTGGTGTTATTTAGCACCATTATGGTGTAATAAGCTGCTTAGAGTCACTAAGCAGTTATGTAGAAATTTAATAAATAAATAAGGTTAAAAACTCAACTTCACAACATAGCCCTGATCTCATGGCTGCCCTACTGCTAAGGCAGGCTGAAATCAGGCTAATGTGTTCTAGCATGAAGCTGGTGGTTTCCATTCTATGGTATCAGAAAAACTCCCATGTGGTTTCCATTTCATATCAGATGGGATAACAGACTTCAGAAGCTAGCAATCTGCCGAGCTTCAATTGGCCATTCCTTGAAATGCCCCCTCCTGTCTAACTCTGCACCTCCATGTCCATTTTAGTTGTGATTTGTCAAAGTGAACAGAAGCTGCACTGGAACAGCTATTTCTTCTAAATGTCTATGGAGATTCTCAGCCATCCAGGTCCTGGTTTTCCCAAAGGTGCTTTTTCAAAAGGCAACCGGACTTTCTTTGTTTTCAATTGAAGATGTTTCATTTCTCATCCAAGAAGTCCTTCAATTCAGAACTAAAATTTCTTGGATGAGAAGCGAAACATCTTCAAGAAAAACAAAAAAAAGTCCTGTTGCCTTGAAAAAGCACCTTTGAGAATAAACTCTTTCTTCGATTTTTTTTTATACCCAGACATATGAATATTGACTTCATGGAAGACCGATTAAAACAGTGGTGGGATTCAACTTTTTTACTATTGGTTCTGTGGATGTGGCTTGGTGGGGGTGACATGACTTTGTGGGTGTGGCTTGGCAGGCTTGGAAGGGGAAGGATACTGTAAAATCTCCATTCCCACCCCTCTCCAGGGAAGTTTACTGCAAAATTCCCATTTCCTCCTGATCAGCTGGGTCTCGGGAGGCAGAGAATAGATTGGGATGGGGCCAGTCAGAGGTGGTATTTACCAATTCTCTGAATTACTCCAAATTTCCACTACCAGTTCTCCAGAACTGGTTAGAACCTGCTGAATACCACCTCTTAATTGACGGTCTTCCAAGAGAATCTCATTGGCACCCAAAGCTAAGTGCTCTATAGGACTCATATGGCAGCCACCTTTTCCCTTTCTGTACTGTACAAGGCTGACCTCTTCTTCCAGAGTTTGGCAATCACATAGTGTCCTTTTAGACGTTCTACCTGCTGCATCATTTTTAGTGCTTGAATGCAGATTAAAGCTTGCAGTTTAAGATGCTAAAAAGTTCTGGACTATGTAAAATGTAACACATACTGTAAATGGTTTCTAGAGAGGCTCAAAGCAGTTCCTCAATCAAGACTCATTGGAGGCTTGGAGGAATCAATTGATGGGTCATTTTTCTTCCAGTAGATAAGACTGCATGAGATGCAGAAGAATGACAAGGATTCCACCAGATGTTGCCTGAAACTACCCTGTGTTATAATGTGCAGGAAAGACAACACTAACCAGTCCTACTGTTAAGGTATGGTAAAGGTAAGCTGTGAAGTTCAGTGGTGTGTCCTCTTCCCAACTCAAGGTCATGAGGAAACATTACATTCATGGACATGAAGAAAAGTTCTATGGCACAATTTATTTAAATAATCCCTCTAAATCTATTGTATATTTATAAATTTAAGCAGAGGAGAAAAAAATAGAATATGTTATTAGTACCACTATAATTGATCTCATCCCACAGAATTTTCCAACTGTGTCTTTTCATTCGTTTTGTTTCTGATTCAATCAGAGAATAAGCTTGTTCATTTTCCAGTCCTTCTGAATTCAGTTGAAAATACATCATAGAATAAGCTGGACAGCTTCAACTGTTTTCAGATTGATCTGGACCTCGGGAAACTGAGGAACAAAGCTAGAATTTGCAAAGGTCAATCAATACTCGGGTGGATATTGGTCTCTACCCAAAGTTAAGCTTTCCCACATTACAGGGAGGAAAGGTGGGTTCCTTTCAACATGTTAAGTTCTTTTTGTTCCAGGTCAGAGTTGAGTCCAGGCTCATCTTAATAAACACAGTCAGTTCATGACTTGGGTCATTGCCTCCTCATAAGTGAGCAACACAGTGCTTGCCTTTTCTGGCCAAAAGCACAGCAAAGATATCTGTCAGCTAATCAGTACTTGCTTGCTTGCCTCTTCCTGATCACTCAAAACCATGCCTTGATATACAGATTTCCACACAACACAAAAATAAGAGACAATAGATTGAATCATTTTTCCTGTGTTTCTATTGCAACATACCAGGGGTGAAATTCAGCAGGTTCTGACCAGTTCTGGAGAACCGGTAGCAGAAATTTTGAGTAGTTCAGAGAACCGGTAAATACCACCTCTGACTGGCCCCACCCCATCTATTCTCTGCCTCCAGAGTCCCAGCTGATCGGGAGGAAATGGGGATTTTGCAGTATCCTTCCTCTGCCATACCCACCAAGCCACGCCCACAAAACCAGTAGTAAAAAAATTAGAATTTCACCACTGAAACATACCTCTATGTTTTTCAAAATTCTAATTCTGGCATATCAACCATTGTGAATTTGGGCACTTTTTTTCTAATCCCACAGATCCAGAAATGGAAAGCCATCTCCAGCCAAGAGTCCCCTCCAATGAGAACACAGCCACCCAAGAACAAAACAGCAATAGCATTTCTGGGTAAAGGTGTCAATCTTTCTTGCAATTGCTAATGCTTGTTTTTGTCAAAGAGAGGGTTTATCTTGTCTGCTTTGTTTGGAAAGTACTTCTGAATGAGTACACAAGGCAAATGATGAAGAAAACCTTGGGCAAAGGGTGATTAATAATCACAGGTTAACCAAATGTACTTTGGCCTAGTCCCAACAATTATACTTCAAAAATTCACAAGTAAAATTAGGCCAGATGTATAGATAGAGACAGACATTATTTCTTCAGCATCAGTTATTTTTCCATAAAGCAAAAAATAATCACAGCTTGTCTTTCTAGATTGCTGCTGTGAGGATGAATGAGCTAAGACTTGGAAAGCTCCATGAAACCAAAGGTACAGTATAAATCACAGTACTTTTGAAATTGACAGATTTAAACCAGTGTAGCCAGAAGCAGGGTTGGTTAACAATGTTAGCATCAATGCAACCGGCAGGTTTATCAGAGACACTAAGATATTCACTGACGCTTTTTGAGTTTTCGGCTCAGAGACATGAAAATGCAGAGAGAAACTCATTTGATTTGAAAAGCTCGGGGGGTCATCCAAACCATTCAGGCAATCAGATATCCTGAAAATGAGTGTACCTATTTATAGTAATTAATATTTTATCTATGGTAGGTCGTATTAATAAACAGCTACATTGAGGTCATATGAAGTGCACTGAATTTAGCTGAATCAATGCGTTCAGAGAAATTAGAAGGCTTACTACGGTTCCGTCTGAAACAATAAGTTCTAAATTCTGATCCGTTGACAAACTTGTGAATGATTCTGTTTTTGAAAGTAATGCAGCAAGTGAGAATGCTAGCTTGCAAAAATTCATAGCTACTTTTATGTTTTTATACAGGTTAGTAGCAGAAGGAGGTAGAGGAAGTGAATGATTGACAGGTTTAACTTTTAATCAAAGGGAAACGGTTTGCTAGAAGCTCTCTAATCATAATGCTTTAGGGAAAGAATTGACTTAGATTAAGCTTTGCTGCAAATTCTTCAATGCCCTTCGTTAGTTTTGTTTCATATGAAGATGAATTGATTTAGTCAAATCAGTATAATAAATTCTATTTCTGGCTTCTCTACTTTTTAATCCCTGATTCTCAATTTTCCAGTTGCTTTACTAATATATAGATTAGCATTTTAAATTGTAAGCATCACTGTTGTATATTATAATATTCTATTTGTGATGTGCATAGTTTTGTGTCATTTTATGTACTCAGACCTATTGCAATTCATTATCAAGAGATCATAAGCATAAGTGGGATTTTCTTTTTTTAAAAAAATAGTATTATTTATCAGTTTATAACAAATCCATTGTAGTTGCAAACCATAAGATGGTGATAAAGACAGAGTTGTTGTTGGTAATGTACTCCATCTCTCCCCCTTCATATCAACTTTTCAATACTGCACAGCTTTCCTCCAGAAGTTGTGAATGCCCCAACACTGGAAGTCTTTAAGAAGATGTTGGATAGCCATTTGCCTGAAATGGTATAGGGTTTCCTGCCTAGGCAGGGGGTTGGACTAGAAGGCCTCCCAGGTCCCTTCCAACTCTACTATTGTATTGTATTATTGTATTGTATTGCATTTGCAAACAGTCTTAAGACCATTTTTATCAACTGATGGTAGAAACAGAAGAGAAAGAGAAGGAAAAGCAGAGAAGTGAAAGCACCAGAACAGGGAGAGATGGAGTAGAAAGAGGTGATGATGGAGAAGGAGAAGGGGAAGGAGAAGGAGGGGAAAGGAGAAGGAAAAAGAGAGAAAAGAGCAGGAGATAATAGAGTAGAAGCATAAAAAGCAGCGAAAGAGAAGTAGAAAAGGAAGCAATGATTTACAATATGACAAACATACCTTAGCAATTTTTTTTTCAACCCATTGTTTTAAGAATTACGTGATCAAACATCTGCCTGGCATGATTTATCTTCTAGATTAATGTTTCACTCATCCTTAATTAAAGACCCAAAAGATAAACTACCAAGTTTTCCCTTCCTAGATAACCCTGCCATATATGCTCTTTGTACAATTTTCACCCTCTTAATTGAATATACTGTACATGGTTGAGTCTCAGGGAAAATCCTGCAAAGCATTTCATACCTTATTCTAATTTCTCTTACCATCTCTGTTATCCAAAAATTCTAGAGTTGAAAAGGGTCCTATTGGCCAATCTCTTGCTTAGTGCAGGAATCACAAATTAATGTCTTGGATGGACGGTTAGCTAATCTCCACTCAAATAAATTCCCCAAATGACAATCTATCACTTTGTTATATCATTGCGTTATCATCAAACAGCTCTTATTGTTATGATGCTTTTGTGCTCCCACCCACACCACACACTTGATTTGAATCTGCTTTTTTGTGATCTGCAGTCCTACTCAAGTTGAATCAAATGGTCACTGAAGGCTGCATTCGACTTCGGAGTCACTGCAATGTCAGGCAATGTATACATCTGTCGTTCGGAGATAGTTGCATAGCTGTTGCATTTATATGTCTGCAAATGTTAATGTTCTGGCTAGAGGATGCTCAAATAGGAAAGTACCAACAGGACCAACCAATCAGCATGCAGGATATGCATCTCCATAAAACACATGGCTCTGTTTGGGAAGGGTTGTGACCTGTTGGCTTCTCCAGCAGCCAAATCAGATGAGGAGGCGGAATGGGAGTTGCATCAAGGCAATCTGAGAGATCCGAGGGGGAAGAGGGAATGGAGCTGTTAGAGATAGAGATAGAGGCCATGCCTGGCTGTCCATTAGCCCCAGATGGAGAATCACCAGGCCCAGAGGTGGCTGATGAGGAAGAGGAGGAACAGCTGGGGCCTATGCCTGATGGGCAGATGCACAGAAAGCAGAGGAGAGAGAGAGAGAGCAATGGGGCTCTATGGGCCGGTTCTTGGGATGGAAAAGCCACTGCAGCAAGCTAAACCCCACCCTAGCTCTGGGAATAAAAGGCAGGGGACAGAGACAAAGAGGTATGGCAGATAACTATTTGTCTCCCTGTTGCTCAGCCACAGATAGTCCAAAATTCTGAATCCTTTCTGGAACTGTATCAGAATTCTTCCTTGGAATCTGTGGCACTGGGAGTCAGGCATGCCTTCAGTGTGAGTGAGTGAGTGAGTGAGTGAGTGAGTGTGTGTGTGTGTGTGTGTGTGTGTGTGTGTAAAAAGAGTGGGCACACCTTCCAGGACTTTCATAGTGAGTGTGGTGAGTGAGAAAGATTCTTGGTGTGTTGTAGCCATTTCAGGGGGAAAGGAAACAATCTTTGCTTTCCACAGGAACTTAGAGACTTCATTAGACTGCTGTGTGTGTGTGTGTGTGTGAGAGAGAGAGAGAGAGAGAGAGAGAGACAGAGACACAGAGAGAAGACTCTCTTTGCCAGGGTTGCTGGTGCTCCTAATAAAGGGAACGTTTAGTTAAAAACAGCATGCTTGTCATGCTTGAGAACCGGATCAAAACAGGAAGGTCTCTGCATTTACAATCCACACTTACCTAACATTAACTCTCTCTCAGCAGTATGCATGAACACTTATGTGCAGTAGCGGATAAGTCTAAATGCAGTTTTAGTCACAAGGTAGAGGAAGTGAACAACATTCACCCCTAAACATGTTAGCATTCTCCCTACCATCTCAAGGTAGGTTTTATAGGATTAAGCATATCCTCCATTGCAGAGGTGGTATTCAGCAGGTTCTCACCAGTTCTAAAGAACCGATAGCGGAAATTTTGAGTAGTTCGGAGAACAAGTAAATACCACCTCTGACTGGCCCCGTCCCCATCTATTCTCTGCCTCCCGAGTCCCAGCTGATTGAGAGGAAGTGGGGATTTTGCAGTAACCTTCCCCTGGAGTGGGGAGGGAATGCAGATTTTACAGTATCCTTCCCCTGCCACGCCCACCATGCCACGTCCACCAAGCCACGCCTACAGAACCGGTAGTAAAAATTTTGAATCCCACCACTGCTCATGTCTTTCAAAAGACATTGCCAACAGCTTTGTTTCTGAAGGAGACAAAGCTATTTTTTTGCCAAACTATGGACAGCATATATTTGACACACACCCTCCCCACCCCACCCCAAAAAGAAAAATCCGGGGAAGAATGTGCTTTGGAAGATATTCTCTCTCTTTCTCTTATTTTACTGACTTGCTGGAGTAGGGCCTAGGAAGATGTTGATTGCATGAAATGTCACCAGAGCCCCAAAGCAAGTTTACATAAGGTGCTTTGTTCTGCTGTACAGACTCTCTTACATTTCCTCCATCGACAGAGAACAGAAAGCCTTCCCAGCAATGCAATCTGAGCCCTGCATTTCTCAAGACCACTACACTTAAACTGTCCGTCATCTACTGGTGTTTAGGCATTGCCATTACATGTTGTGGGTTTTCAATTCCCCCAGCACTGTGGATAATGCTTCTTGTATCTACTAATTAATCAGAACAAGCAAAAATGAAAATATGATTATGATTGTGTGGAACGTCTATGAAATTTTCTATTGGCTGAGCTTCAGTTCCTTCAGTTCTGAAATTAGGTACAGAATTTTTTTCAGTTCCATTAACTTCAATAGGGCCAGTGATCTTTTACAGCATCTCAGGATTGAAGCCAGGTCCTTTTATAATGGTTTTGAAGCCAACATAAGAAGCAATTTACTATATGCACTATATATAGTACTCTGAAGAAGGGAATCTGACATATTGATCTAAAAGTTTGCAGAATCCGGAAAGCTTTTAAGTGATTTCTGATAAAAGATAACTAGTTGCAACAGAAAATATTTCATTCATATGCCAAATCTGATGGGTGAGGGACGCTTATTTAAGATTGGCTGGAAATGTCTACTTGTAATATACAACCTAGAAATGACTGGTATGAAACATCAGGAGAGATCTCTGATCTCCTTCCCATTGACTTGCTGTAGATCTTGCAGTGTAGGCTGTCACCGAGATGAAAGACATCACTGTTGACTAATATACTCCATGTTTTATTTATTTATATTAAAACAGATCAAGAGGACTAAGAAAAGAAAAACACCCCGCAATATTTAATAACATGTACTATACCTGCATTTTCTTCCAATAAATATTACCTTCTCTTGCTAAACCAAAAATAAATGACACCAATAGCAGGAAATGCAGCATAGACAAAAAAATGGACTTCTTCCCTTGTTGCATTTTTAAACTTCAGAACTGCTATGCTAAGAATGGGCTATAGCCCCAAGTTGAATGCTTTCAAAAGAGGATTTGAGAACTTTACATCCATCTTGGTAGGAACATCTAGTTGAACTTGGAAATCCAAGTCAGGTTTGATTAATACCAGAAAATACTAAGGCTGTCAGCCAGATTGGAAAGTTTAAAAAAAAAACATCATGGAAAGAAGGTAAATGGCAAACCAATATTTGGCGGCAGCTATCAGAAATGCCCTTTGGACTGCTTGAAGTGACAAAGAGCTCAATCAACTCAAATGAATTATTTTTATATCAATTCACATAGGAGAAGCTGCTCAATACTTTCCAATCATGATGGCCATATATTTTACTGCATACCCACAACATGTTGGATATTTTTTTTCCAGTTTCTGGTTTGTCAGTATGGTTTCTAGAAAAAGCATTAAAATCTAAATATTCAGTCCAAAACCTTCCCAAAGAATCATATTTATATCCATCATGGGATAATAGCTTCCATGATATGGGAAAATGTTCATGTCATGTGGCAGCTAACTATCTCTGCAGAAAAATCTCTGCTTCATGGGGTTGAGAAATCAGGACCTCAGGTGATGAATAGAGCCTTCAGGAGAAATATATTTTAAAAAGCTTTCCTTCATTAACCGCCCCAAAAACCAAGAAAAAACATGTAGAGTTATTTTAAAGCAATTTATTTTATTGTCTCTCACCTATAGATAGAAACCTGGCCAAACTAAAGCAACTATTTGCATCATGAAAGATATACTCTGAGAGCTTCTAAGAGAGGACCTTCCTCGATTGTCTTTCTCCCAAACTTTTTCGTTGTCTCTTGGTCCCTTCCTCCTGGGAATCCAAACTACATTCCACTACATTAACCGATTAATAAAGAACAGATATGCAAATAAGTAAAATAGTAGATCTGAAGCACAAAAACCTCACATTGTGCACACCCCGCGCACAAAAGGGGTGTTTCTTCCTTTTTTGAAAGAGAGAACACAAACAGCCTTCTGTGCAGTAGGACGTTGGCCTACATGACCACAAAGATGTTGCTAATGATTTACAGGAAGCTATGTTGCTTTAACTCAGTCTGTGCATTTGCTGATGGATGCTTGTGGTCACAGGATTACAGGGTCTCCAGCCTTGTTCATAAGCACTGCCTTCCTTGGAAACCAATTTTTCCTTTTAAAAGATCTGAGTTTATTTGAAGGATGGGAGACAATGAGATGTTCTTTTGTAGGTAACCCTGGCAACTTCAACTGTCAAACCGTGAACTAGAAAGATTCACTTGAAATTGCCTGTGTGTATCTGCTTCAGATGTTTGCCAGTATAACACCCTTGTGCACATTTCTCTTCATATCATTTACACATTCATTCTCACATTTGACAGAATTCGTTTTTTTAATGCCATGATTCCATTGATGTACCATTCACTTTGATCTGAGAACCATCCCTTCAGCTTTGTTCATGGCACCACCTTCCACTGTTTTAGAATAATCCCCTTCGGCCAGCATCAAAATGCTTCTCTTTCATACACTCTCCCTTGCTCGTTTTACCCTCAAGCCCTTTTCATTCAGAAATAAAACAACGGCAACAACTTCATTTAAAAAGCAGAAGGATGTACAATACTGACATTTAATATGGTAATATGATATTCTGAAAGGATCATATTGAAAAATCTGCCAAGCTGATACACATCAATAATGATTATTTAATAGTAACACACAAATTAATTTTCCCCATTAGAATGAGGAACCGTCCCCTGCAGGCAACAATTGACATCACTCAATGGTTCCTCAAGGACTTCTTCCAGTCAGCAGAAACCCTGATCCTTACCCCCCATTACAGTTTGAATCACACTTCAGTGAAATCTTTAGATGTCAATATTCCTTTGGTCTTGGGGGTTAGAGCTGAGAATTAACAAAAACAATGGTAAGGTGCAGATACATGCTCAAACCAAAATGTGGTGTCAGTGTGTGTATGTGTATACACACACACACACATATAGATATAGATATATCCAGTCAATAATGGTTTGATAATCTGTTCAATACATTGTAATCAAGTACCTCATGGCTTAATATGATGGGTGATTCACAACAGATTAGTTTAAATATAGTTCCCCAAACTTGTTAAATTAAAATTATAGAACATAAAGTAACAAGGTTGGGAGGGACTTTGGGGGTCTTCTAGTCCAAACAACTGCTCTAGCAGACCTTATACCATTCTGGACAAATGGCGAGAGCCGCTCAAGTATTGGAAGATTGTTCTCATGTCGCTCCTAGTGACACTATTATAGTGATTGGTTGCACAGTCACCTAGATATTTAGACTGGATTTTGAATTTTTTTCACCTATTGAGTCCTTCCCAAGCACCTGGTATAGGTAACTGTTGTTAGTACCACTGGTGTTCAAGTGGTGCTTTAGATCATGGGTCCCCAATCCCCAGTCCTCAAACTGATTGGAACCAGGTTGCAGAAGTGGTGGGCAACTGAATGCAAGAATGAAGGTGCATTTGTGAAGGTAGTTTGCACACACAAGTGAAACCATCTCCTCTCCCCCAACCACCATTTCCACCAGTCCGCCAAACTGGAAAGGTTGGGAAACACTGCTCCAGATGTTTTAGGTATGCATCAGTGGTGGGTTGCAGGTGGTACACCCCGGTATAGGTGTACTGGAGCCTGCCCGGAGCACCAGGTACCGTTTTGGTACGGTGCTCTGGAGGGCCCGCCCATCTGCCCAAGCTCTTTACCTGTCCTTTAAGCCTTTGGCACTTCCGCACACACGCATGGCATGTACAGCGCATGCGCAATGCTCCGCCGAGCAGCTGGAGTGTTGTGGAGGCTTGCAGAAGTGTCGCAGGCAAGTACGACCCATGCGCACACCATGCACATATGTGCGCGTGTTGTGCGCATCCACGTGGGTGACCCCAGGGCCATTCCAACCATACCAGTTGGAATGTAATCTGGAACCCACCACTGGTATACATCCAAGGAGCTTATTACTATTGATGCTATCTTTGATTTCTTTTGACATAGTTGACTACTTCTATTTGCAGGTCTATGTATTTTGTGATTTTTCTCCAGTTCTTTCTCTTCTACTCTACTGTTTCCAGGAACTGCACCATCTACTATTCTGACTTTTTTTTCCCTTATCAATAACTGGGATGTTGTGTAGCACACACTTTTCTATTTAAATTCTAAACTCCTCTAACACTTTGGCTTCTTTGTTTTCTATTATTTTGTCAATTTTGTGGTCCACCAGTTCTTGCTGGCAGGCAAATGACATTTCTTGCAGATATTCCAATGCACAATTTTTGCTACTTCATCCTACGGTTATTTGTAGACAGCCTGTGCACTCTTCTTGGAGCAGCTAACTAAGTGGTCCACTATTTCTTCAGCTTCTTTGAAGGCATGGCAATTGCTGTCTGTTGCTGTCTTCTCAATTCTGGCTTTGCATGCATTTGTTCTGAAGACTTGATCTTATGTAACTAGAATTAACACTTCTGCCTCTTTCTTTAACTGGAATAGAAGATCTCCAAGGTGCCTTCCAGCTCGTATTGTATTGTATTGTATTGTATTGTATTGTATTGTATTGTATTGTATTGCATTCTATTCTATTCTATTCTATTCTATTCTATTCTACTCTACTCTACTCTACTCTACTCTACTCTACTCTACTCTACTCTACTCTACTCTATTCTTTCCTGCTCTTAAATATTGCCAGGTCTTGTTATCTGTTTTGTTTTCTAGTTTGTTTGGTTATTTTTGTACTGGCCATGTAATGGAGATAGTTCTCGACTTACAACCACAATTGAGCGCAGCATTTCTGTTGTTAGGCAAGATATTCGTTAAGTGGGTTTTGCTCCATTTTAACAACCTTTCTTGCCACAGTTGCTAAGTGAATCACTGCAGTTGATAAGTTAATAAGTCGATTGTTAAGTGAATTGGCTTCCTCATTGACTTTGCTTGTCAAAATATTGCAAAAGGGGATCACATGAGCTTGGGACGCAGCAACGGTCGTAAGCATGAAGAAGATGCAAAGCAAGTGGATTTTAATCACATGATCATGGGGATGCTACAAAGGTTGTAACTTGCAAAAATGATCACAACTTTTTTCAGTGCCATTGTAACTTTGAACAGTCACTAAATGAACTGTTGTAAATCAAGGATTACCTGTACTGCTTCATAGTGCTTTACAGCCCTCTCTAATTGGTTTTTCAAAGGCAACCTGCCTTGCCTTATCTTGTCTCTTTTCTGTTCCTCAGCTGATCTTCCTTGTGGTCCAATTTGTCCTCTTTACACTTCCTGGTGTACTAGATGCTGCTGAGCAGTCTGAGTGCGACAGCTAGAAGATTAAAGTTGCTAAATTAGCAAAGCTTTAGGAGATGATCCTGAGTTAGTTGGTCCAATTCTCTGCCTCCCTCTAAAGCATGCTCAAAGGTCGTGATTCAGCAAGACATTTCTTTTAACAGTCTAAGTTGGATAGTTAAAGTGTTTTCCTGAAACAAAGCCAAAACTGAACCATGGCTGTTACAGGCTGTTTTTCATCTGAAAATGGAATCCACCTTTGTGGTGTCAAATCCATAGGCAAGATAATAAAAAACCTACCCTGGGATATATAGACCCTGGAATCCTCTATCTGATTCCATTGTTACATCCCCACAGCTTCAACCTTAAACTTCACCCCATTCCTAAGATGTCCGTAAAGGGGGACATGCATTGGGTTTTTCTCTTCCTTGCCACTGACCATTGAAGGAAAAGGTTAGGATTAGAACTGGGCTCCATATGGCCAGCTATTAAAGATTTGACTTCATTTGAAACACATTACATCCCAGGACTGACTTGGAGTGCAGCCAGGTTAAAGTCATTACAATTTATCATTTGTTTGATCTTGCCAGCCAAGAAAAAGGAAATGAAAAAAAATAGAATAACATATAAAAATTAGAGAAGGGTGATTGACTGCAATGTGCTGGATTTCATTTAAGCATTAAGCTTATGATTGATTTCATTTAAGCACTAAATTTATAATTGATTTCTGAGACCTCTTGACTTCCACACTGACATTTTCATTTTTTAAAAAAATATTATTATTATTATTATTTATAGCTGAATATGTGCAACACCCAGTCCAAGCATTCTAGGCAGCTTACAGCTCAATTTAAAAAATAAAAAAACATAAAAAGAAGTCGAGAAAGAAAGAAAAAATGCAAAACATTGTACAACCAGCCTAAATGCATCTTCACAAAACCTTCATCCTGGAATTAGCAGCATCTGTCGGTGACTACCGTAGTAAGTTGTCCATGACTTATCTCAACATTATTTGTAGACTTGTGCAAATGATTAAATACTTATGAGAGCAGCAAACCTTGTGAGATTTTGGCATTTCCACAGAAGATCTCGGGGGTGAGGTTGCTGACATAGCCAGCAATATCCAGCCATCTCATTAAATTTCAAGGAGCTGTTAATAAAATTGGGAAGGAAAAGCCAGGTGAATGGCACTATGGACTGATGGGATCCATAGTGCTTCAAAAGATGCTTTCTGCCTTCCAGACCTCCTTTGTTCTAAACTCCTGTGACAAATTAAAATGAAAGACTTGTGATGGGTTTTATATTTCCTACCAAAATGATGGAAGAGAGGAAAAAGAAAACAAGAGCTTTTCCTTACAAATTCTACAGCCAAAATGGAATGAAGCTTCCTCCATCACACCAATTGGAGAGCAAGTCCTTTCTATTTTTACTTGAGTGCTTTGATAGAACTGCACTTCAAAATGAAATAAAAGAAAATTTGGGGATTGGGGAATATTATTATTATTATTACCCTGCCCATTTCCTGATTCTAGCCACACGTTTGAAGTTGCAGCCCCAACGAACTGAAGACCAAATTGAGCCTGACATTTTATTAATTTATTTAAATATTTTATACAGGACATTACAGAAGCCGGTCCATCCCCATGGGGCTAGTTTGTTTTTCATTTGCATTCTTCTTTTTCTCTGGAAGCTTAAGCTTAAGGCAGCATATCCAGTGCCACCTTCTCCAATAGGTCTAGAGGGTAAATTTGACTGAAAGAGTTCAGCCCAAAACTTACTCAGTGAAATTTAATGGCTGAGTGTAGACTTGAAGCTGGATTTACCAGAACACTTTGGTTTAGATACAGGATGCTGGGAGCAAATGTAGCTTCGTTGTGTGAAACAGTTAAAATCTATTGTAAATAAAGAGCGAAACTTTGTATGGGTTCATTCTGTGAGACCTGGTATGAGTAATGTTACTCAGTACATTTTTGTAGTAATGTAACACTAAAATAGTTGCTTTTATTTCATATTATTTCATCCTTTTGTTATTTTTATAAATAACTAGTAGTTGGATACCCGTGTTTCATGATGAAACTATGTGATCATGCTATGCAGGAGAAATTTGGTTCACAATCCATTGGTTCAGTGGTGGTCAGTGTTTGAAATACATAAGAGAATATCACTCCTGCCGCCTTGAGTCCAGAAGCAGTTCCATAGATGGAAGGCATAGACATTTTGGTGAAGTACCAACATTTAGTACTATAAGGAGCCATGGACTGCTCCTGAGTGAAGGAGTGGAGCGTCTGCCAGTTTGAACTGAGGTAACGGAATGTGAAGCAATTGACAGTTGGAAAAGGGCTCTTTTCAGGTACGTAGGGGGAGTAGAATGTCTAACTCCTTAGCATCAGAGCAAGTTAATATAAGGCAACTGTCAGTTGGAACAGAGTTCTTTTTAGGTGGGGAGGGGGAGTATAATTCCTTAGCATTAGAGTGTATAATTTACTGTATAAGAAATACTAATGATCTGGTAGTCATTTTGAAAAATCTTTTCTTAGCGAGCACCTAGAAGCCAAGAGGAACATGCCAAATTTCAAGTTTGTAGCCTTTACAGTTCTTGAGATTTTGTGATGAGTGAGTGGTACTTGCCTTTTATATATCTAGATTTAAGGTGACAAATATACCTAATACTTCCTCCTCCTATCTCCTCCACAACAGCAACCCTTGAGGTGGGTTGGGCTGAGAGAGGGAGTCACTGGTCAAATGTCACCCAGTCCACTTCCATGCTTAAGGCAGGACTACTTCCTGATATTTAACCTGGTGCCTTAACCACTAGACTCAACTGGAACTCCAGCTGTGGCAATTTGCCAGAATCTCAGTAGGGCTACATACTGATTTTCTTACAACTATAACCATCAAAGGTCTTATGACTACCTCCAATTTGGTTACCTTCTACAAGAAATAGATTTATTGTTATCAATCTGACCTATTGCAAATTGCCACTCCTCTCTAAATATAAGGCTATTTCAATACTCTAAGAATTGAACTACAAAGTTCTTGACTAAGCCAATCAAATGCAAAAATCACACATTAAGAACACCTGTCGTTATGGGCAATGTTCTGTTGACCTGTTATCTACAAAGAGGCTCATTACACATATGAACAAGGCTGCAGTTTGAAGGGGAACTAACTAGAATGATTTCCATGCTTTTGAATGGCACTTCTAAATGGCAGGAGACCGACTATACCTTTGGTGTTTAGGAATCAGGATCTTTAGTGGATAAAGAAAAGATAATCAGGGACTATATGTAGCTTTAGACATTAAATCTTTTACATTAAACCATGAGCTATGTATGGTCTAATGTTAAGTAAAGTTAGCTATTATGATTTATCCAACAAACTATGGTTAAAATCAATATAAGAACAAGAACAGTTTTCCTTCTGTAATCTGGAAAAAATGAAAGAGAAAACAAAACAGTAACAGAAAATGAGAAACATATAAGCAATCTTAAAGTTGGGATACATCGAATAAGATTTCTCATGTATAGTAGTTACTATTTTGGAATAAACAGCAGCCTCCTAAAACATTGCACCAAAAATTATTTTTGAATTCACCTAAATGGATTGGTAATTGCTTTCCCCCTCATCCCCTATTAAAGGGAGTAATTTAGAGGGGCTCTAAATATTTGCTCTACTAATTTTGTCCAATAGGTAACCCAAAATCAGACCAGAAAGTCACCATCCCTTCTCTCTTTATTTAGCCTCATCATTTTCTAAATATAAGTCTCCTGCTTCTGCAGATTCACTTATCCCATTTATAGATCTATCCCTCTTTTGCAGTTGTTGATGGTGTGGTTCAAAACTAGGTGTGTTGTTTAGTGCCAAATCACCTCTTATTGTAATGTATTTCCCCAAGTTGTTTGAAGAAGCGTGGGGGGCATCTGTATTCCCCCAAAGGCCCCCAAAATGAGTTCGATTTCTAAAGTTAAGGGAGAGGAGGAAGGGTGAGCAAATCTCTGAACTTCTCTCCCTGTATGTCATCTTTAATTCTACCAATGTTGAAAAGCATACCCTGGACGTCAACTCACAGTCCTAACTCTTATAAAATAGACTGTTCCACTGGCTTTAAAACACCTCCCTAGCCAGTGAAAACTAAAATAAGTTTTTTTCCTCCTACACACCAGATCTTTCCATGGTGGTATCAGGGTTCCAAGTAACACTCCCAATGAAAGAAGACTCTGGAGTTCCTCAGAGTTCCATTTTATTATAAATGTCATATTGGCACATGTGGGAAAACCCAAATCTGAAAGTTTCCAGGTTTTCCCCACCCAAATGAAAGTCCAAGTCCCTGTCCCATCACCCACATTGCCCTCACATGGCCCAGCCAGGCACCGTCCCAACTGGAGATGCCTCCCAGTCACGCCCCTCAAGGTGCAGGGTAAGTTGTCCTTGATTCTCTGAGAAAGGAAAGTTGTTGTGACTATATATCCCCCATACTCCATATAATCCCCCCTCCCATTTTCCCACAGTGTTAAATGTGGCAGACCCAATGCAAAAGATGGCTTCCAGGCCTGACAGGTGGTTTGTAACCTTCAGATGTTCCCTCTTCCACTACTGTTTCAAATGTTAACTTAGCCTTGTGCAGCCAGCTTGCTGCTTTCCATTTGCATATATGGTACCTGGCACAAAAATTTCTGTGCTGTGTTGGGTGTAAGGAGAAGGTTTTCTCTGGATTTATTTTCATCTATTCCTTAATAATTGGAGAGAGAAAGAGCAAGAAGACAACAGTGGTTTCTGTGCTGTGCATAATAACACACTGCTGGGGTGGGGCTGGGGAAGTTTATACATATAAGAGAAAGGAGAGAAAGAGAGATTTCCTCTATCTATAGGCATGTAAGCTGATTCTTTACCTAATTAGATTTTGAAAAGTAACCAGATGGACACAGATTTTAATGATGTCTTCATTTGGCACTTTGGAGAAGTGGGCTGGATGTAAGAGATAATTACCTTGACTTTTAGATGTAAAAGCCTTCTATCTTGTCCCAGTCTCCCCCACCCTGCTTTTAGTTCATTTTTAATGAAAGAGAAGAATACTGAAATTCAAAATATCAAATAATAAAAAAGGAAGGTTGACACTCCACCATTTAATCTTTGCTCAGCGACAGCCTGGATTGACATTTTTGAGAATTGGTTTGATGGGAAGCTTGTTTGTTCATAAATTGTCACAAAATAGCATTCAGAATGGAACTCACACTTCTTCTCCACTAGAATATGCGGAGGAGAAATGTAAGATTGAAAATAGAATGCTACGGGAAGAAGAATGCATTTCTGGGGGAGAGGTTCTAATAAGGCTCAGGACCTAGCTACTTGCGGGATCGTATCCTGCCCCATACATCCCTGCGACCAATTCGCTCGCACAGAGAGGGACTCCTCCAGGTGCCGTCCACCAGACAATGTCGGGGGGCGGCGTCTAGGAGTAGAGCCTTCTCTGTTGCGGGCCCAGCCCTGTGGAATGACCTTCCCCCGGATATTAGGACTACCTCTGACCTCCGCTCCTTCCGGATTAAGCTCAAGACCCACCTATTTCAAGTAGCTGGCCTGGCTCAATCATAGTTCGTTCACACTGCTCCTGACAGGTTTTTTTAATTCTGCGACTTTGGGAATTTTATTAGGGGATTTTAAATTGTGTTTTAACTGTTTTTACTCATCTTCCTTCCTCCTCTATGTATATGTATTCGTTTAGTTGTTTGTGTATTTTTCGTATTGTTCCTATGTGTTTTGTTGTACGCCGCCCCGAGTCCTTCGCGAGAGGGTGCGGCTTAGAAATAAATTTTATTATTATTATTATTAAGGTTAGGAAACATTCTCTCCCAATTTCTCTCTCTCGTCTTCTTCATGCATTGTACAATATTGATGTTGTGATTGTGAATAGAAAATGTGTTCCCTGTGCAACATAATGAAGTTATTTCCCTATGCATTTCACTTTCACACTTTGTACATAACCATTGTTTGCTTAAATGTGGTTTGTTAAATAAGCCAAAATTTGGCCGGGCTCACTAAGCTATAAATCATATTTTTAAAACTACAGCAGATGAATTTATACAACCTGCTAAATTGAAATAAAAGAAACCACATTATGGTTCAGTGCAGTGGTGGGATTCAAAACTTTTTACGACTGGTTCTGTGAGAGTAGCTTGGTCGGCATGGCATGGCTTGATGGGTGTGGCTTGATGGTGTGGCAGGGGAAGGATACTGTAAAATCTCCATTCCCACCCCACTCCAGGAGAAGGACACTGTAAAATCCCCATTCCCTCCTGACCAGCTGGGACTCGGGAGGCAGAGAATAGATGGGGGCGGAGCCAGTCAGAGGTGGTATTTACCAGTTCTTCAAACTACTCAATATCTCCGCTACCGGTTCTCCACAACTGGTCAGAACCTGCTGAATACCACCTCTGGTTCAGTGTGATGTGTGAATCCGATCACTTTGTTTGCAGAGAGTTCAAGCAATGACATAAAAGATGCAAGATGACCATTTCCTTTTGATGGTACAAGACAAGGATTTTATAGATACACAAAAAACAAGCATAATATGCATGGAGGCTCCACCAACTGAATGGGATGGAATTGCAAACCGCAGAATATATTCATTCGGACTGGTAATTCTAGATATTGTGATCCAACACTACACTATGCTAATTATAGAAGCCCATTCTTCTAGAAACTGTTCATTGAAAACCAGTATCCTAGATCACGAATACTAATGAAACAGAAGTAGATTATTATTATCAGCAAGTAATTTTTTTGGGGGGGGGGAGTTTTATAGTTCAAGATATTTCAGGAAATGTATTCCATAATCGTGGGGCCATTGTATTTAAGGCCCTACTCAAATATTTGGAACAATTTGAATAAGGCCTGACTTTCAGATGACAGACTCTATAGTGCCTTTTGGTTTAGGAATTGGAGAGTAAAGTGCTTTCACAGTAAACACAAACATCGCTTCAACCTGGAAACTTGTGTTAGGCCCAAGGCTCTTCCTCATTTTGGTGATAACGTGCTTTCTTCTAATCTCTGACTCCATTTAGAATTTATTTGTGGGCATATTGATACAGAAGTGCTAAACCCACAGCTTGCCTTTACCAACCGGCATTTCTGCCTATATGTCCTTCAGTGGTTTCAGGGTGTTCTGACCGAGGCTTCCCAAGAGCAGGAAGCAAACTCCTTGTCCCAACAAAAACCCCTTTCAATAATTTACTGTGAATTCTGCTCATTCACATCCAACAAAGTCTTTCAAGGGAGGATTTACAGTTACAGACCTTATCTGGTTTGATAGCTGACATGCTGATATCTGCAAAACCTGGGAAGGAGTCTCAGAGAGTCACGAGCCACTTAAGCGAATTAATTGTCTCCTGCAAACTCCACTCCCCTTTCCCTCCTCTTATTTCCTCTGGGAGGGGCCATTCATCACCCACCAGTGGTCTTACTCCCAAGTCAATCCCTGTTCTTCAGGTGTTCCCTTTGTCTGGCAACTCTGTGCTTGCGCACACTGGGAACAGGCTCCAGCTGTTCTTCTGCCCCACTGATCTCCGATTCCAAAGGGAGCTGATAACTGTCAGATGGTCCTAGGCCCATCTCTGCCTCAGACACAGAGCACTCATCAGAGCCTTCCCCAGGTTCCAGGACTGGCCCATGTTCCTCCCCAACCTCCTCATTGTCCGAATCTGCTGCCAGCTCCAGGCACAGGGGATGGGCTTATAGTTTCCTTGCTATCCTGTCTCCTCTCACCACGTTATCTCCAATTGGTAAAACCAACCAACCACTGAATGTCAAAGCAGAAGCTTATATACCAAAGGCTTATATCATCTGGGCTGATGAGATTGATTTCCACCTATAAGTTCTGCTGGAAAGCAGGCACTTGGATGTGAATGGGTCTGCTACTCTGCCATTCGTCTTCTGAAGTTGTAGGGAAAATGTTGCTTTCAAGTCAGAGTCCCCTAGTATGTCTTCAGCCTCTCCCAAGAGCAGCGGGCAGAAAGATGGGGTTCTATTTTGAACACATATCCTCAACAAAGAGTTAGTCAAACCATGACAGCTATGATATGCAGAAAACTCCAGACAGTGCAATTGCCTTTGCAACTTCCTCTAAATACTACACTGTTCTTCTTTGAGAAGTCAAGCCACTCCACATAACAAACTGGGCAGTAACCAACCCCACTGAAAGAAGGTCATGAATTCGTATGCTGAATTCTTAATTCTTCAAGTGAAACAAGACAGGTGAAAAAAATTTATCTGAAGAAAAGTACTCTCAATCCATGAAATGAGTGACATGGAAGTATTGGATTTGCACTTAGGGATATATTGCTAGAGGTAGCCCTTGCTTATCTCCCATTAACTGGGACTGGCAGCTCCATCACTAAGCAATGGCATCATAAAACAGAATGTCAGGTGACCATGCTGATATACTGGCTTTAAAACTGAGGCATAGGGTTCTGAAAATTTTAAATAATGTATCAGTTTTTAACTCCATGTTGCAACACATTATATAGTCAGAATCAGAGGTGGTATTCAGTAGGTTCTGAAGAACCGGTAGCAGAAATTTTGAGTAGTTCAGAGAACCAGTAAATACCACCTCTGACTGGCCCCGCTCTCATCTATTATCTGCCTTCCGAGTCCCAGCTAATTGGGAAGAAATGGAAATTTTACAGTAACCTTCCCCTGGAGTGGGGAGGGAATGGAGATTTTACAGTATCCTTCCCCTGCCATGGCCACCAAGTCATGCCCACCAAGCCATGCCCACACAACCGGTAGTAAAAACATTTGAATCCCACCACTGATCAGAATCCTTTCTAGGCATCAAAATTACAGAATCAAGCACTGTTGTATTATAGGACTTACTTTCTCCCTCTGGAACAGCTTAGAAAGCAGCAACCAAATTGAAATATTGCCTTTCAAGGCCAAGGAAAACCCAAGACTACCATCCTTAAAATATTAAGAAAAGAAAACTCCTAAGTTAAAACTGGAGAAGGGCTAACAGCTGGCTGTTATTCAGCCTGTTCAGGATTTTGAAAACAGTAAACAACAGACAAAACCAAAGTCATATTTAAGGTACACAACTGACTAAAGTATAAGCCAATGCAATAACAAATACAGTACATCAAACAGTGTACTGGTAGGGAAGCAAATATAACAGTTATAGAAAAATGAGAACCATGTTTGCTTTGTTCAAACTGCTATCTTGTAGAATTCCTAGAGAAAGATGTTAGAAATAATTATGTATGATTAAAGATAAGATTGTTCTTACTCTAAGAAAATCACTATTTCTCCCTAATAAAGTATGTAGGAAATATGATGTCCATCCATCGTGTTCGAAGAAGACCTTGACATCTAACAGGCTGTGGGCTGTCTACAATCTGTCCACAGTGGCTGGTAAGACTTATATGGGCATGAAATGTTCTGCCACATGTCGGGCAGACATGTGTGGGCACCATTGATGCAGCATTTGCAGCTCTGGCTTTGCAGAGTGCTGGCTCCTCTTGTGCTATGGTTCTTCTTCTGTCCTCAGACGTCTGGCAGACTTGGTGGATCAGCCTGCGCCAGGTTGAACAATCTTGTGCCAGCGTTTCTCAGGAGGTGGTGTCAATTTCCAGGGACTTGAAAGAGGCTTTCAACGTGTCTTTGCGTCACTTCCTTTGTCCCCTGGGCAATCACTTTCCTTCAGGCAGCTAACCATAAAGGGGCTGTTTGGGGGAGCAATGGACTGGCTTTGTAAGCAACATAATTTTTTTTTTTTTTTTTTGCTTGCTTGAAAACTTTTATCTTCTCCTCTAAAAGAAGACCCCAGAGCTACAGTTCAATAAAATTTCAAAGCACTGTACAGCTGTGGGTTGTATTGCAGCACCTTTCTTAACAGAGGAAGGTTGCCCTACATTTCTGGCAACATGAGCAAGGGGGTGCATATGAAGAGACGACCATTTATTCCAGGGCTGTCAAACTCATTGCCCACGGCCCGGATGTGTCATGTGCTGCCCATGCCCACATTTGGTTTAGTGAAGGGGGAAAGTCACGATATATCACATGACACCACCGTGACAACGTGAGTTTTGACACCCCTGACTTAATTAATGACACGATTAAAGAGCCATTATGGCACAGTGGTTAGAATGCAGTATTGCAGGCTACTTCTGCTGACTGCCAGGTGCCAGCATTTCGGCAGTTCAATTCTCACCGTCTCAAGGTTGATTCAGTCTTCCATCCTTCCAGAGTCAGTCAAATGAGGACCCAGATTGTTGGGGGCAGTATGGTGATTCCATAAAATCCACTTAGTGGGCTGTAAAGCACTGTGAAGCAGTACAGGTTATCCTAAACTTACAACAGTTTATTTAGTGACCGTGCAAACCTACAACGGCACTGAAAAAAGTGACTTATGATTGTTTTTCAAAGTTATGAACTTTGCAGCATCCCCATAATGTGATCAAAATCCAGATGCTTGGCAACTCATTCATATATATGACTGTTCTGTGTCCCAAGGTCATGTGATAATCTGACAAGCAAAGTCAATGGAAAAGCCAAAGTCATGTAATAACCGGGTTACTAACTTATTAACTGCAGTGATTCACTTAACAGTGTCAAGAAACATCATAAAATGGGGGAAAACTCACTTAACAAATGTCTCACTTTACAACAGAAATTGTGGGCTCAAGTATGATCATAAGTCAAGGACTATGTGTATATAAATCTAAGTGCTATTGCTATGATGCTAGTACTGATTTTACTTCCCCACCCCCTCAGGGTCTCCAGCATCCATCCCACTGAAGATGCCTTGTTAGGGCAAAGGCAGCTTGTCAAAGAGGTTCCACCATGGAGCTGGAAACATAAAGTACCTGAGATGTTGGAAGCCGATAAGTGGCTGGTCATCTGCCTGAATCCTCCTCAATCTTACAAACATGTGATATGTGAATGCATATGAGCGAGTGTGAATGAGAGCTATTCTAAATAGGTGTCCTTCCATTGACCAAAGCTGGAAGAACTGCTGTAGTGGGAAGTTTATTGTAGGATATCACATAATATTGATCAGGTTGATAGATAGGTACTAAGTTCCCAAAATCTCCCTGCCCGTGAAAACATTATATATATATAGAATGAGCTATACCAATGAGGTTTCTCAGATGATTTATGTTGCCCGGAATTTTGAATAATATAATCTTTCCCCCAGTTTTGAATGAGAGGCAACTTTGTTCTAATCTGGTAATGACATCAGAAGTTGAGAAGGTGATGAGTGCTATTGATTTTAAGAATTTTGTTTGTATTTGTTCAAGGATTGAGAAGTTTTTGTAAATGCACATCTGAGATCCATATATCAGCATGCCAAGAACTTTGGCCTTGAATATCTTAATTGCTGCAGGGACAAATTTGCTCCCTGCAAAATAACAAATGTGTTGATCCCAAGTTTCAATTTGTAGCATGTTCTTTCTGCACAATGCATCTGGACCCCACAAAGTCTTAACGGTATTTTTGGAAAATAAAGTGGTGGGTGGCTGCAGTCCAGTGTTTTCTTTGAATATGTTCCCATTTGTCCAGCAAAGGAGGTTAGAAGCAAGAGTCAGGAAGAGTGTGAAGCCACACCTTGCAAAATTAAGAAAAGTGGAAGAAAGTTGACGTTTGCCAGATGTATGTTTTATCCATAGCCACATCCACGATTGCTACCATATTGTGAGAGTTCCATAACATGTTCTCGTGCTTCCATATTAAAATTTCCAAAGGATGTTTACTCCTGCTTCCGACTATGTTATGATCAACAGACTAAACGGAGGCATATTTTAAGCCTTCCCTCAATTGCATTGCATAATTCTGTTTTAGATGAATATTTCATTATTTTGTTAATGGACATGACTTGACCAACCCTCTGTGCAATATAATTTTGATGATAACATTAGAAAATGATTTGATGCCTCATGGAGTGATGTCTCTTTGGGTAAATGCGCCATAAACATCTAAAATCCCATTGCTTCCATCTGTTACTTAATTTTCTATTGTGTCTCTGCTATTGGATTGCTTATTTATTCATCTCAAGCAAAGTTGTCAGAATGAAAAACTGAGCTAACAAGAGCACACCTCACTTTCCTTATGTTGGTAATTTTAATCTATCAGGTTGTTGTTCTGTGTACATGGGTGGGCTTGTCTCAAACACATCTGAAGCATCCCCTTTTGAGGGCTATCATTTTTTATTTAATGTTATGGGCAGGCATTTGGAAAGTGGCCATAGCCACTGAAGTGCTCAGAAGTCAGATCATTTTATGGACTGAGAGGACAGAGCAATCCATAAATAAGGTGTCAAATTAGCCGATGGTTTGCTGTAAGTAAGACACCAATTAATGGGTTTAGATTTAATAGAGCAGAAGATTTACCAGTCTTTAAAAGCTTAACGCCAGAACCCTGTGTTGCAGGAGGAGGTGGGAGGAATCATTTATCAGGGACTAAGAGCAATTGGCTTTCTGAGTCCCCTAACCTTCTTATAAATGGCAGCCATCAAAATGCAGAAAGTGACCTTATACCCTGGCACGTTAAGATTATGCTGACCTTTAATGATGTTATTTCTGAGTGTCACTTTTGATCCTAGGGATGGAAAAAAGCAATATGAAATCATTTAAAAATGTAAGAGATGGTCTTTATCTGAATCAGAATCATTGGTCTACCAGCAAGCATTACCAACACTGACTGGCACCATTCTTCCATAGTACATTTTTTACAACTCTGTATAGAGATAGTATTGATTGAACTTTTTAAAAAAAAATTATTGGATTTATATGCCGCCCTTCTCCCAAAGGACTCAGTGGGACGTACAGCATTAAAAAAACACATATTACAAAAGTTAAAAGGAAATTAGAAACAATCCAAAAAACAAACCCAATTAATATAACACTAACATTTAAAAAAATAGATAAAATTAACAGGCCATGCTGGCTTGCTGGAAAAGCCAACTTTTTAGGGCGCATCGGAAGGACCGGAGATCGGGGATTATGCGAAGCTCCAGGGGCAGCTCATTCCAGAGGGAAGGCACTCCCACAGAGAAGGCTCTCCCCCTGAGGGTCACTAACTGACACTGTTTGGCCCATGGCACCCTGAGGAGGCCAACTCTGTGGGATCACACTGGATGGTGGGAGGCTACTTTAACTTTAACTTTAACTTTTATTTGATTTCTAGACCGCCCCTCTCCCAGAAGGGACTGGTGGCAGTAGGTGGTCTCGCAGGTACCCTGGGCCTAAGCCATGGAGCGCTTTAAAGGTCATAATTAGTACCTTGAATCGCACCCAAAAAACAACCGGCAACCAGTGCAGGTCGCCTAAAAGGGGTGTAACATGGGAGCACCAAGGTACCCCCATGATAACCCGCGCGGCTGCATTCTGGACCAGCTGAAGCCTCCGGGTGCTCTTCAAGGGCAGCCCCATGTAGAGAACGTTGCAGTAGTCCAGGCGAGAAAGGACGAGGAAATGAGTGACTGTGCATAGAGCATCCCGATCCAGGAAGGGGTGCAACTGATGTTCCAGGCGAACCTATTAAAAGCCCCCCCTGGTCACGGCCATCAGGTGATCTTCGAAACTAAGCCGCATAGCCAGGAGGACTCCCAGATTGCGGGCCCTCTCTGAGGGGGCTAAAATTTCTCCCCCTATCATCAAAGATGGAACAAGATGCACAAATTGGGATGAAGGAAACCACAGCCACTCAGTCTTGGAGGGATTGATCTTGAGCCTGTTCCTCCCCATCCAGATCTGCACAGCCTCCAGGCATCGGGACATCATGTCGAGGGCATCGTTTGGATGGTTTGTGGTAGAGATAAAAAGTTGGGTATCATCAGCATATTGATGATACCATACCCCCAAACCACGGATGATCTCACCCAGCAGTTTCATATATATGTTGAACAGGAGGGATGAGAGAACCGACCCCTGGGACACCCCACAAGTGACGTGCCTCAGGGTTGATTCCTGCCCTCCAGTCAACATGAACTGCGACCAATCCGACAGGTAGGAGGAGAACCACCATAAAACGGTGCCCCCCACTCCCACCAGAGATCATCGACCAATGTGACCAATGCCATCTCCATGCTGTACCTGGGCCTGAAACCCGACTGAAACGGATCCAGGTAGACAGCTTCATCCAGCTGGGGAAGCTGATGTGCTACCACACTCTCGACAACCTTTGCTACAAAGCGAAGGTTGGAGATCGGACGATAGTTGGCTAAAGAAGCTGGGTCCAGGGACGGCTTCTTGAGGAGGGGCCTCACCACCGCCTCCTTCAAGGCGGTGGGAAAGAACCCCTCTCTCAATGAAGCGTTGGTAATCGCCTGGAGTCAGCCTCGTGTCACCTCCTGGGAAGCCGAAACTAACCAAGAGGGACACGGGTCCAGCACACAAGTGGCAGCACTGAGTCTCCCCATAATCCTGTCCATGCCCTCGGGGGTCACAGGGTCAAACTCATCCCAGATTGTCTCCACAAGATTCATCCCCGTCGACTCGCCCGAATCTACCCAGTCAGAGTCCAAGCCTGTCCGGATCTGAGCGATTTTATCCTGCAGATAATGAACAAATTCTTCAGCCCTACCCTGTAAGGGGTCTTTCCCAGTTCCTTAGTTAAGTAAGGAATGGGTCACCCTAAACAGGGCAGCTGGGCAGTTATCTGCGGATGCGATAAGAGCTGAAAAATGTTGCAGTTTTGCCGCTTTTATCCCCACTAAGTAGGTTTTAATATAAATTCTTACTAGTGTTCGATTAGATTCGGATCGGCTGGCCCTCCAACCACTCTCTAGGCTTCTTTTCTGGCGTTTCATCTCCCAGAGCTCCTCGGTAAACCAGGGAGCCACCTGGGATTGACACCGGGTCAGAGGCCACAAAGGCACAACGCAATCCAAGGCCCCAGTGGCCGTCCTATCCCAGGCTTCTACTAGGGCTTCGGTCAAGTTGTGAGCAAGGGATTCAGGAAAAGTCCCAAGCTCCATCAGGAACCTTTCAGGGTCCATCAGGCGCCTGGAGCGGAACAATCTAGTTAGTTCTACCTCCCTACGGCGAAGGGTAGCAGAATGGAAGTTAAGCCTGATGATGAAATGATCAGACCATGACAAGGGTTGAATAGAAATATCCCCTAAATCTAGATCATTCATCCACTGCCCAGAGACAAAAATCAGGTCGAGCGTGTGTCCCCTATTATGGGTGGGGGTCTTGAATTAATTGAGTTAGGTCCATAGCCATCATGGAAGCCATGTCTTGAGATTATAGGTGCGCAAAAGAAGTATTTGGTTACTGTTTTCTGTAATTGCGGTAAAATAAAACAGCTGAATAGCAGCTAGACCAGTGAGGAAAGTTAGGTGTTCATACAGTCATTGCAGGAGGTGCTGTGAAGGGGAAACTGATCATATCAAGACTTTTGAAGTGCTATCAACAGGGAACACATTATTATTATTATTATTATTATTATTATTATTATTATTATTATTATTATTATTATTATTATTATTATTATTATTATTATTATTATGTTAATCTTTGGTGAGATTCACAGCCTTTGGGGCTGGTTGGTAGCTCAACAGCTTGAGTCCTAACCAAGGACCTAGGAACTGTTAAGGTAACGTCAGAGGATATTAGTTGTTCCAAGTAGGGTGGTTTTTTGTAGAGTCAGAATGTTCAAGTCAGGTAAATTTAGAATTTCCAAATAGCGAGGGAGCCCTTTAGGTATTGCTCCAAGGGCTCCAATTACAATTGGGACAACACATGATTTCTTTTTCCATAGTCGCTCAACTTCAATTTGCAAGTCCCTGTATTTTGTGATTTTTTTTGTTGCTGTTTATCTTCAATTTGTGCATCACCAGGTATTGTAATGTCAATGAACCATCTTTTTTTCTTTTCAATTATTGTTATGTCAGGTGTGTTGTAGGTCAAGTGCCTGTCAGTCTGGATTCTGAAGTCCCACAAGATCTTGACTTTCTCATTCTCTAAAACCTTCTCAATCTGATGGTCCAAGAGGTTTTTGCTGTACTCAAATCCAAACTTTTGGCACAATTTCCAGTGAATAATCTTAGCAACACAGTCATGGCCTTGTAGGTAGTCAGTTTGTGAAATTTTGCTGCACCTGCTGATCAAGTGGTCGACTGTCTCATCTTTCTCATTACAGAGGCAACATTTGCTGTTGGTGGTAACATGTTGAATTTTTGCCTTCATGCAGTTTGTGGCTAAGGCTTGTTCTTGAGCTGCCAAAATAAAGCCTTCTGTTTCTTTTTCAATACTCCTGATCTTAATCAGTTCCAATCAGTTGCTTTTCCAATTTTCAGCTCGCTTCTCAATTACTTCTTTCTTATATTCAGCTTTTAACTTAATTGTCTTCAAAAGCACTCCTTTATTTACTTCCTTAATCACTGGTTCTTCACTTTTCTGGATGTAATCATTCAAGCTGTGTCTTTCTTCTTCCAGAGTCTGCTTTACTTTAGGAGTCCTCGACCACCCTCTGTTCTTGGTAGATACAATCGGTCAACATCACTTTTAGGGCGCAAAACATGATTCATTGTCATAAACTTCCTTGTTTTTCTGTCCAAATTTAATTTCAACTTCACCCAGTTCTTCTCCATTAGCCATAAGCTTCGTTTTCCAGAGGTTTATTGAAGTTTCCATGATTTTTTGTATGTTGCTGATAATGCCAAAGATTTTCAGGCATTGTTTGATCCAGCTGTGGGGAACTGAATCAAACACTTTCTTATAGTCTATCCAAGCAATGAACAGCTTGGTTCATCTTTTCTTTGAATTCTTTAGGATTAGCTTGTCAATCAGCAGTTGGTCCTTTGTTCCTCTTATAAATAAATAAATAATAAATAAATATTTATTTCTTAGCCGCACCCTCTCCCGAAGGACTCGGGGCGGCGTACAGTAAAACATATGAAATACATATATAGACAAGACATACATATAAAAAAGACGTATACCAAGACATGTACAAGGAGGAGGTCGGCTAATGAATAAAAACAATTAAAATCACAATGTTTAAAACCCCTAAATAATTGAATACAATTAAAATACCCAAATAAAAACCCGTCAGGAGCGATATAGTTAGATCAAAGTTGAGCCAGGCCGGCTACTTGGAATAGGTGGGTCTTGAGCTTTATACGAAAGGAGCGGAGGTCAGAGGTATTCCTAATATCCGGAGGGAGGTCATTCCACAGGGCTGGGCCCGCCACAGAGAAGGGTCTACTCCTAGGTGCCGCCCCCCGACACTGTCTGGTGGACGGCACCTGGAGGAGGCCCTCTCTGTGCGAGCGAATTGGTCGCAGGGATGTATGGGGCAGAATACGATCCCGCAAGTAACTAGGTCCTGAGCCATGGAGCGCTTTAAAGATTGTTATCAAAACCTTGAAACGCACCCGATAGACCACAGGAAGCCAGTGCAGCTCGCGCAGGAACGGTGTCACATGGGAGTACCTAGTACTCCCCATAATTACCTTGAATTTTTGCAGCATACTTTCTGTTCTACAGGAAGAAAGTCATTTATTTCCAAGTATCTGTAAATTTGGTTTGCAATGATACCAGTAAGGAGCTTATATGTTGTTGGCAAACAGGTGATTGGCATAGAGTTTCCCAGGTCCTTTCCTTTTTCTTTATCTTTTTGGATCAAAAATGTTCTTCCAGTTGTCATTCATTCATCATTGTCAGGTGTTTTTAAGATCTGGTTCATTTGGGCTGCCAATCTTTCGTGCTTACCTGTAAGTGCCTTTAGCCAGAAACCATGTAGCTCATCTGGTCTAGGTGCACTCCAATTCTTCACTTTTCTTGACTGTCTTTGCACCATTTCTTTTGTTATTTTCACATCTTCCATTTTATGCACTTTAATAGAATCCTCAACCTGCTTGATCCATGTTGCATTGTGTTGTGCTTCTTGTTGGTTTCCCACAAGTTCTTCCAGAATTTCAGAGCTTTCTCTTTATCAGGCTTTTCATTTGTTGTTACTCCATCTCCACTTTCTAAGCTCTTATAAAACTGGTGCTGATTTGGTCTGAACTGTGAGTTTTCCTTGAACTGAGTTACTCGATTTTCATACCGTTTAATCTTTTCAGCAATGGCAACAACCCTCTACTTCAGCTCTTCAATTACTACCACAATCTCCTTATTCTCCAAAGTGTATCTTGCTTCCAGGCTGCTTTTGACCTACTTGTTCTTTAGCTGACCTTGCCTTAGGTTCTTCAAGTTGCTGAAGTCTCCACGAAATTTTTTGATCTTCAATTCCAACTGAATTTTCCACTTAGACTTCCCCTTCTTGCCTCTTTGGTTCCTTTGTATTTTCAAACCCAATTCTTTGGTGGTTATGAAGGCTGCTGCATACATTAGCTGGTTTGTTTCAGCTAATGTAGTGGTTTGAATGGTTTGCACAGCCTCATTGACTTTTTTTAGTACATTTCTCAATTCTTTCCAGTTCACTTAGTTCAGCTTTGGCAAACGTTTCAGCATCTTCCATTTGATGCTTTATTTTCTCAGCTATCTTTTGGTGCTTACTCTTCAGTGCTTCCTTGTTCTTTATCTTCATCCATTTCAGCAGTCTCTTCCTCCCTTTCTTCCTCAGTTTGCTCTTGAGTCTGCAAATCATTCTTGATGTTACTCTTTTTTGTTGGTATACTCAGACCATTAGTTGCTTTCTCTTCGATTCATGTTAATTCTGCTCTAGTGAAAAATTTGTGGCTCAGAATTACACATTGTTGGTCCATTAGCCTTTGTTCACTGATATCACAGTCCATGTGGTTCACCTTCAAAATATGATACATTCATTTTTGAAATCCACATTTTTCTGGCTCAGACTGATAGTAAGCTTCCATAATAGAGATATTTTCTTCCCTAGTCCAGATTTTTTCCCTTTTTTGTTTTTTCTTTCAGTAGCTTGTCAGCTCCATGCCCTGGTTGCCTAGTAGAGGGAGCTGAACCCTGTAGCTCATTTTGTGAGGAATGCCCAGGAGCCATAGCATCCAACAGAATCCTTGTTAATCCGGCCGACCATTCAGCTGGCATAAATTTCATTTTTCCCGTATTCATCATGTTTGAATGGGTTGTGGAGCAAATTTTGTCTGGCCCTAAGATCTGTCTGATATGGTTGCACCTGTTCAGCATAGCCCTTAGGATCACTAGAGCGCACAAGCCCCTCCACCATGACAAGGTAAAGCTCCCCTTTATTATTATTATTATTATTATTATTATTATTATTATTATTATTATTATTATTATTATTATTATTATTATTATTATTATTATTATACGATTGTATCACAGTGGCCAGTTGATTCACCAGATTTGGCATTGATTACTAGTCGGGCCCCACCCAGGGGCCTAGGACGTCGTAACGTATTTTCGTAATATACGTGCAGATCCAAGCAGTGCAGCTTTTTGCATTTGACTGATGGTGGTTTTGTCAAGTTTTAACTGTTTTACATGTAATTCCAGTGCTTTTGGAATAGCACCCAATTACCACTGGAATTACCACTGCTGGTTTGTGCCATAATCGTTGGATTTCAATTTTTAAGTCCTGGTATTTCGCGACTTTTTCATGTTCCTTCTCCTCAACCCTGCTATCACCTGGTATTGCGATGTCTATGATTGTAACCTTCTTTTTCTCAACCAGTGTGATGTCTGGTGTGTTATGCGCTAGTATTTTGTCTGTTTGTATACAAAAATCCCACAGGATCTTGACCATCTGATTTTCGGTGACTTTTTCAGGCTTATGTTCCCACCAGTTTGTTGTTGTTTGAATATTATAATTTTTGCACAAATTCCAGTGGATCATTTGTGCGACTGAATTGTGCCACAATTTATAATCAGTCTGCGCGATTTTTTTACAGCAGCTGAGTATATGGTCAACAGTTTCATCAACTTCTTTGCAGAGTCTGCATTTGGCATCATCAGAGGATTTTTCGATTTTGGCCTTAATGGCATTTGTTCGGATAGCTTGTTCTTGCGCAGCCAGAATTAGTGACTCTGTTTCTTTCTTTAATGTACCTGTTGTTAACCATAACCAAGTTTTTTCACTGTCCACTTTATCTTTTATTTTTTCCAGAAATTGACCATGTAAGGCTTTGTTCTGCCAACTCTCTATTCTTGATTTTATCACATCTTTTCTGTATTCTTGTTTCATCTGTTGGGCCTTCAGTAGATTTTTGTTCTTTACTTCGATTAATAGATGTTCTTGACTTGCTTTTAAATAATCAGCCAGTGCATGTTTTTCTTCTTCAACTATTTGCTTCACTTGTAATAATCCTCTGCCACCTGATTTTCGGGGCAGGTATAGTCTATCAGTGTCACCGCGTGGATGTAAACTGTAGTGCATTGTCATTAGTTTCCTTGTTTTTCGGTCCAAAATGTCCAAATCAGCTTGTGTCCAGTTAACTATACCAGCTGTGTATCTTATAACTGGTATTGCCCAGGTATTTATGGCCTTGATTGTATTTCCACCATTTAATTTAGATTTCAAAATTTTCCTAACTCTGTTGGTGTACTCTCTCCTGACAATAGTTTTTACTTCTCCATGTTTGATGTTATCCAACTGCAAAATGCCTAAGTATTTGTAGGCTTCATTTTCATTGCATTTAATTAGTTGGCCATTGGGCATTTCAATTCCCTCACATGTAGTGATTTTGCCCCTTTTTATGGATACAGTGGCGCATTTTTCCATGCCAAACTGCATTGAAATATCATTGCTGAATACTCGGACTGTGTTTGTCAGTGATTGGATTTCTATTTCTGACTTTCCATAGAGTTTCAAATCATCCATATATAATAAATGTGAAATTTTTCCAGCTTCTTTGGCTGTTTGGTAGCCTAATTTCATTTTTTTTAAGATTACTGATAGTGGGATCATCGCGATGATGAAGAGAAGAGGTGAAAGTGAATCACCCTGGAAAATTCCTCGCTTGATATTAACCATTCCATAGTTCTCATTCCCTACTGCCAACTCAGTTCTCCATTGTTTCATCGCCTTTTCAGTGAAGGATGTAATATTTTTACTAATGCCAGTTGTTTCTAAGCATTTTATGATCCAACTATGTGGCAATGAGTCGAATGCTTTTTTATAATCAATCCAGACCATATTCAAGTTCGTTTTTCTTTTCTTACAATTTTCTAATATCATTTTATCAATTAGGAGCTGATCTTTTGTGCCCCTACTCCTTCTTTTGTTGCCTTTTTGCTCTACTGGCAAGATGTTGTTTGTTTCCAAATAATCCATAATGTTATCTGCAATAATGCCTGTGAGTAATTTAAAGGTTGTTGGCAAGCATGTTATTGGTCTGTAGTTTTCAGGTATTGTTCCTTTAGTTGCATCTTTCTGGATCAAGTATGTTTTTCCAGTTGTCAACCATTCATCAATTTGACCATTTTGTAAAATTTCATTCAGTTACCTGGCCAACATTGCATGTAAACTGGTCAGATATTTGAGCCAGAAACCATGTAATTGGTCATTTCCAGGTGATGTCCAATTCTTTACTTTTTTTACTCGATTTTTGACCATCTCAGTTGTTATTTCTAATACTTGCATTTGTTTCTTGCCAATGCTTTCCTCAAAGTCATGTATCCACTTTGCTTCCTTATTGTAGTCCTTTGCATTTCCCCACAATTCTTTCCAGAATTCAGCTGTGGCCTGCTTTTCTGGTTTTTGACTTTTGGTGCCACCATTCACATTAAGACTTTGATAAAAACGCCATTGGTCTGATCGAAATTGTTGATTTTGTTTATACTGGATGATTTGTGCCTCATATCTTTCAATTTTTCTAGCTGTTGCTGTTATCTGCTGTTTTACAATCTCTACAGCTTCATTCATGTTTCTTGTATCCAATCTATATCTTCTGATTAGCTGATCTATGATTTTTTCTGTTTTTAAGCCGTTGCTCATGCATGTTCTTTAAGTTGCTAGCATCTGCCCTTAATTTTTTGACTTTTTGTTCTAATCGGATTTTCCACTTTGGCTTTGATGCTTTTTCCATTGTGTGATTAGGTACTTTGATTTTAATGCCTAGTTCATTAGTGACTATTACAGCTGCACTGTACATTAACTGATTTGATTCCAAGATGGATCCCGATTCAATTGTTGAAAGCACTGCATTAACCATTTTCATGATAGGACCCAAAATTTTCTTAGGGACAGTTTTTAATGATGGTAAACGTTGCCTTTCCTCCCTAGCCAGAAAATGCTCCATGATCTTGTCCTTCAGTTCATTTTGTTTTTGAGTTGGTTCATCAGTTGGTTCAATGGTAACTAGTTCTGGTGGTAGTGTTTTTATTTCCTCTCCGGCAGCTTCCTCTGAGAGTTCTCCTATGATTTCTTTAGTTGTGTCATGAGTATCACTTATTTCCTCTTGTGATGTTGTTGTTTTTTTGCAATTTGCCTGGATTTCCTCAAATTCAACTTTGCTAAACACTTTATTCCTTATAATAAATCGCCTTTGATCCGCTAGTCGTTGTCCACTAACATTTGAATCTGGATATTGTTGTTTCCATAAATCATACATTCGCTTTAAATAGCCTCTTTTTTTTGGCTCTGAGTTGTAATAACAGGCCATTATGGCACGATTTTCATCTGCACTATATTTCTGTCGTTTTGTTGGCTGGTCACTTGTAGCCCACTTGTCGACGGATGCCCAGGGACCTCAACATCCGCCGCGGCCCTTGTTAACCGCGCGACGACCGATGCGGTATAGAATTTTTATTCGTTTCTTTCACCATGTTGTATGGGTTGGCGAGTTTTTTTTTTATGGGGCCAGGTTGCCAACCTGACCCCAACCCTCCTCCTTTCTCATCCGGGCTTGGGTTCTTGACCATCTGATTTTCGGTGACTTTTTCAGGCTTATGTTCCCACCAGTTTGTTGTTGTTTTAATATTATAATTTTTGTACAAATTCCAGTGGATCATTTGTGCTACTGAATTGTGCTGCAGTTTATAATCAGTCTGCGCGATTTTTTTACAGCAGCTGAGTATGTGGTCAACAGTTTCATCAACTTCTTTGCAGAATCTGCATTTGGCATCATCAGAGGATTTTTCGATTTTGGCCTTAATGGCATTTGTTCGGATAGCTTGTTCTTGCGCAGCCTAGATTAGTGACTCTGTTTCTTTCTTTAATGAACCTATTGTTAACCATAACCAAGTTTTTTCACTGTCCAATTATTATTGTTGTTGTTGTTGTTGTTGTTGATAATAATAATAATAATAATAATAATAATAATAATAATAATAATAATAATAATAATAATAATAATAATAATAATAATTCATTAAGCATGAAACTCAGCCAACTGAACGTTTAAAAATGCATTACAAATACCAGTGACTGGTGCTAATGGTTGATATGGTTTGCTGCCAGTGTCCTAGGTATCAACCAAGTACCTTCTTAAAATATAAGATGTTCCGAGTAGCGCAATATTTTGCAGTTCCACTGGTGTTATTGCATGAAGCTGCAATTTGTTGATGTATCTTGTAAAATTCTTGGACATGATGCCAAGTGCCCCGATGACAATGGGTATCACTGTTACATGCTTCATCCATAGCCATGTAGTTTCAATGGTCAGGTCACGATATTTCATTATTTTTTCTAATTCTTTTTCTTCGACTCTGCATCGCCAGGAGCAGCGATATCAATAAACTGTACACTTTGGCCCTCTACAACCGTGATATCTACATCATCATCATCATCATCATCATCATCATCATCATCATCATCATGGTTGGTCACATAGTCAACCAAATGTTTACATTGGATTTAGTTTTTTTGTCCCCCCCCCCCCCCCATCAAGTCCTTCCCAAAGCCCTGGGTAGGCAGATGTTGCTTAGTGGTGTAAAAGGTATTGTCACAGGATCTTCCACGTAAAGCTGCCTCTTGCAACTGAGTCGTGGTGATTTTGTTAATGCTGATGGCATTTAAGTGGTGCGCCAATTGTTAGGAAGTTAATAGATACCTATTAACTATGGATACTAACTTTGCTTTCTTGTGCCACAGTTGTTCCACTTCTATTTGCAGGTTTTTCTATTTTGTGATTTTTTCTCTCCAGTTTTTTCTCTCCTCTTCTGAATCCAAGAACTGCAACAGCCACCATCCAGACTTTTTTTTTTGCCTTTCTTATTAACAATTGTTAAGTCTAGGGTGTTGTGGCAAAGGCTTGTCAGTTTGAATTCTAAATGCCCAAGGCAGTCTAGTTTCTTCATCTTTTGTATTACTTTATCTAATTTGTGGTCCAACCAGTTCTTGCTTGCAGGTAAATGGTATTTCTTGCAGGTTTTCCAATCCACCATTGTTGATATCCTCTCATGTCATTATTTGTAGTCCATTTGTGCAATCTTCCTACAGTAGCTAAGTAGGGAGTCCACTGTTTCTTCAGTTTCTTTGTAGAGAAGTCATTTGTTGCCTGTTGCCTTCTTGTAAGAAATGGTGTAGGGTCTCCTGTTTGAGCGGGGGGTTGGACTAGATGACCTACAAGGTCCCTTCCAACTCTGTTAATCTGTTAAATTCTGTCTTCTCAATTCTATCTTTATATGCATTTGTTCTAAATGACGCTTAATCTTGTACAACCAGCATTAGCCCTCCTGTCTCTTTCTTCACTTTCCTACTCTTAGCCATTGCCAGGTGTTCTTATTTCCTGCTTTGTCTGCTAGGTTTGTGTGTGTGTGTGTGTGTGTGTGTGTGCACTGACCACCTATATTTTGCCTTGCCATTTCTCTTTTCTTTTCATTTGGTCTTTGTTGTAAGCAAATTTGGGGTATTTGGTTCGTGTTTTCTTTTGATTTGACATTCTTTTAAACATGCTATATGAAACATTGACAAGTTTGGGATTAGATTAAATTAGATTAAGTCAAATCAATAAATGTCATGGGAAAGAGAATATCTCATCCTTGCTTATATTCGAACAGCTCTGACAGGCGGTGGAGTAGACCAGCAATAAACCCTCTATGGTCAGCGTGGAAAATTGCCACGTTAATTGTATTGCTACCATGTATCTTTTCTCCCAAGTAGAAATCAGAGTCAGTCCTCTCAGTTTTCTAAAACTATTTATCATAAAAGAATATGACTTAGCAGCATGAATTAAAGAGCAGAGCAAATGGACAAATCAGCCTTAGTAAGAACACTGAGTAGGTAGATGGCACCAAATGCCTCTGTTGAAAGCCTTACCGGAAAGATTACTGAGGAGTTAATGAAATTGGAAGTCCAATCCCATAAAGAAGGAAAAACAATACAATGGCTTGACAATATTGCGCTGGGGAAACTGGGCTGCTGGAGAAAAAGATACTTAGCAAGAATCGCTAACAAGTGTAGTCAGATGTGCCAGTCAGCCTTAGTCTTTCAGCAGGAATGGCTCTGGTTTGCAAATTGGTCCAGGAGTTGCTTGAGGCTTTAAGAACAGCTGAAACAGCAGCTTAAAGAATGCCAGGAATGAGAATATCAATATGATCAAGCTGCTGCCTTCTGAGGCACATTCTCAAAGCAAGGCAATGTTTGACTGGAGTCCTATATGGGAAAGGTGATGATCTATCATTAGCAAGGCTGGGTCAGGTCACTCTGGTTCTGACCACATGTTCAGGGGTGGGATTGAAAATTTTTAGCAACCGGTTCTCTGCCTGGCCATGGGATGTATGGCCTCCTCGGCCTCCTCATGGTGGTGGGGGGCATTTTCACCCTCCCCAGGCTTTCCTCAAGAGGCCTCTGGAGGCTGGAAATTTCCAGAACTTCTGGTAGGCCGTTTTTCGCCCTTCCAGAGCCTCCGTTAGTGCCCTTTACTTACCTGGCCTGATGAACAGGCCATGTGGAGACTCCTGGGAGGGACAGGGTGGGGTGGGCAAGGCGAGACCAATCAGGCCTTGCATCAACCAATTTGGTGAACCAGATGTAAAATTAGCATCCAGTTCATCCGAACCGGTGCAAGCCAGCTGAATCTCACCCCTGCACATGTTTCACCATTTTAAACAGCCAGTACCTTTTAAAAGTGCCATCCTAAAACCCCAATGAAAATTCAACTTAGCTGTAATTCACTGAAAGTCAATATTCCTGTATATATGTCCCTCTGATGCGTAACTGGGGTTAAAAACAGCATTTTAGAGTTGATTCTAATATAACTTCTTTATACCTTACAAATTGTATAAAAGAGCGGGCTAAACAATATTCAGTATGAACCAAGTGATGTCTTTCTCACTTTTCTCCTGCTCGCTTTTGGGGTGGATGGGAGTGCGGGAGAGGCATTGGACTGTCCTTTATTTATTTTCAATTGGAGCCGTGAGCTGAACAATTGAGCAGCAGATGGCAGGATTTGGAAAGGTCGTAGATTTGGTTTGGTTCAAATGCAGCTTCTGCGCACAGCCTTGGATGCTGTTAAAACAGACTGACTGAATTTCCTGGGTCGCTAAGAGCGATGCCCTGAGCTTCAGCTGAAGGATAGCATGACAACATTTGAGGAAAACGTATCCTCCTCCACTCCCTGTATTAGAATGAAAGGCAAAGTCACAACGCTGCTAACAAAGCACAATCTGTAGCGCAACAGCAACAGGTTAATGGGAAGATACAGGATTAGTTTTGATTACTGATTGATTAAACCTGCTTGTAATCTCATAGAGTTACTTGATTTCCTTGAAGACTGATGGTTAGTTAGACTTTCTGGACATTTGAACAAATCAAGCAGGAGAAGAAGATATTCCAGGCTCAAGTGTCTTTTGTTTGAACAATAGAAAGGACATAACTGGAGGATTCTCCTGTTTTCAGGTTTTACCTGTTTCCTAAGGGTATTTCCATCTGCTTTCTAGCTTTCACAACCAACTAGACTTTCTTACCTTTTACTGCCTGTTTTTAGCACAAGGGCCATGACTGGACATAATGCTGGTCAATGATATATGGCCAAGAGACCAACTGCATCCAGAAGATAAATCTGTCCTCATTCTCACAAGTGGGCTGACCCCATTCCTTAATGCCTCAGGATACTCACCAGAGCATTTTAAAAAATTATTTATTGGGCATGTAAACTGCTCCTGTAGAAACTAGATTTGAGCAGCAGACATCTGAACCATCATAAATTTTGGATTAAAAGTATACCATAAACATTCAATAAAATAATGGCAAATGCCATTTAGAAAAAGGGAAATATTAGTCCCAGTTCTCCAGCGGTTGCCCTACTGTCCATGATGCTGGGCCAGGTATCAAGTGTCAAACAAATATCCGTTTGCAAATTCCCTACCACAAAAAGTAGGTGTTGTGGCCCGCCAGTGGCTAGCAGAGCGGGCAGCAGATTTGGACAATGAGGAGGTTGGAGAGGAACATGGGCCAGTCCTGGAGTCTGAGGAAGGCTCTGTTGAGGGCTCTCTGTCAGAGATAGAGAGGGGGCCAGGTTCACATGCCAGTTATCAGCTGCCTTCAGAATCAGATATCAGTGAGGCAGACGAACAGCTGGAGCCTGTTCCCGGTGTGCGCATGCGCAGAGTTGCCAGACGAAGAACAGGGGTCGACTTGGGAGTAAGGCCACATGTGGATGATGAATGGCCCCTCCAGAGGACAGAAAAGAGGAGTGAAAGGGGAGTGGAGTTTGCAGCTCGCTTAATTGGTTCGTGACTCTCCTAGACTCCTTGCCAACTTTTGCAGATATCAGCCTGGCAGCTCTCCAAGCCAGATAAGGTCTATGACTACAAATCCTGCCTTCAAAGATTTTGTTGGATGTGAATGAGAAGAATTCACAGTAAATTAATAGAAAGGGTTTTTGTCGGGACAAGGGGTTTGCTTCATGTTCTTGGAAAACCTAGGTCAGAACAGTAGGCAGCAAAAAATGTGTTCCCTGCAAATCAGCATACTGTATTCATCAGCCTATCCTCATTGTCTTTTTAAGCTAGTTTTAATCCACACCTAGAAAAGTTGAGATGATTTACATAGGACAGTGATGGCAAACCTTTTTGTAAAGGCATGCCAAAATTGTGTGCGTGTGTGCTAATGCATGCGTGTCTGTGCCCACACCCACAATTCAATGCGCCCCACCCACCTACGCATGAGTGTGTGACCCCAGCACAGGGGTGGGGAGTTTTCGACCTCCCCAAGCTCCGGAGGCTTTCCTGAAGCTTGGGGAGGGACAAAACGGCCTGCACCGGCCCTCCGGAAGGCTGAAAATCAGCTGGGAGCACATGTGCCAGCAAATATGGCTCCATGTGTCACCTGTGCTATAGGTTCGCCATCACGGACATAGGATAATAATGTTCTAACTGCTAGTAATGTTGCTTCTGGCCTCGTTGGAAAGACATGGATTCAGAAGCACTTTGGGTATGAACTCAACTTTGTGTATCAACCATGAAACTGATGATACAATTACATGTTCTTATGAATTTCTCTCCCCCTCCCCAAGATATCACAATATATACTTTTGGTGAAACAATGGAAAATTGTTTGAAACAGCAACTTCAAGCTCGTCCATGAAGGATAAATGAAGACTGAATAACTGTGACATGCAAAATGGTCTGAATTGAAATAATGGTATTGATCCTGGCTTGAATGTGAAGTTACCTTTACCTTTATTTCGATTTTTATACCGCCCCCTCTCCCCAAAGGGACTCGGGGCGGTGTACAGTCAAATAAAACAGATAAAATGAAAATAGAAACATACAAACATAAAAACATAGAAGAGGAGGCAATACGACACTGTACAAAGTAAAGTAGATAAAAACAATATTTCAACAATCCTAAAAATACCCAATTAAAATTACCCAGTTAAAATATATCTGCCAGGAGGTATAATAAGGTTATGAATGGTCCAGGCCGGCTAAACGGAACAGGTGAGTCTTCAGTTTTCGTCGAAAGGAGGGGAAGTCGGTGGTGGTTCTGATATCGGGGGGGAGGTCATTCCAGAGGGTTGGACCCATCACAGAGAAGGCTCTACTCCTAGGTGCCGCCCCTTGGCATTGCTTAGTGGACGGCACCCGGAGGAGTCCTTCCCTGTGAGAGCGAATCGGTCGCAGGGAAGTGTGTGGGAGGATGCGAGGAAGTTCTTTTCTCAGTCCTGCAATATTGGCATCAATATTGTCTTTTTAAAAAAATCTTATCCTGGGCACAGGTAGGTCTTGACATATGACTGTAAATGATAATAAATTTTATAACATTTTTGCAGTGGTTGTTAAGTGAACATGGCAGTTGTAAAGTGAACGTGGTAATCGTAAAGCAAATCAGTGGTCTGCTATGAGCACAATTTTGCCAAAATCCAAAAGCCCCTGTTTTCAGCAAAACTGTTGTAAAACAGGGTCATGTGACAATGGGATCCTGCAAATGGCCACAAAGGCGGCCATGTTGCCAAATACCCACAAGTTCAGTCACAAGATTGTAGATGGGGGCTGAGTATCAGAACTTTGACTATGCATCAAAAGTCTCCTTTTTTGAGTTGGTCAAACTCAAACTGAACAGTTGCTAAGTGACCAGTCCATAACTCATGGACTACCAGTACTAACTATGTTAAAGTTGGTCTCTAAAAAGACTCCTTTTGGAATATTTTATGTCTATGGAGGTTCTCAGTTATCCAGGTCATGTTTGTCCCAAAGGTGCTTTTTTAAGACGCAACTGGACTTTCTGGTTTCTCATCTTTTCATTCACTTCAAGCTCAGAGGTGAAGAAGCTTTTTGGATGAGAAGCGAAATGTCAAAACAACAGAAAGTCCAGTTGTCTGTTGAAAAGCACTTTTGGAATATCTTAGTATGATAATAATAGTGGCCTAAATATAAAAAATAAAATGTGATTAACCTTTAAGGTCCTTTGTCTTTAGGCAGCTTAGGTTACTACTTCAACATCAAAACTAGATTCCCGTTGACTTCTTATCTTCCAGTGATGCCTCTGTCTACACCTTTTTTCATTTCTCATTTTCTTCTGAAGCCTTGCTATTATTTTTTAAGCCAGAGCACATCTCTTGATATGCCTTCATTTCCTAACTATTTTTCTATCAATGACCCTTAACTTAATTTCCTCTTGTTTTTCCGTTAGTGGGCCATCAATAACTTGGAGCATGTATTGATTGGCAATTGTGTCAAGTTTCTTAAAGTTTTTCTGGGAAATGCTGAAGTTTACAGGCACTGCAGGGTCTCCCTTAAGCAGATTTCATAGCACACTTTTCCTGAAATGAGACTTAAATTACCCACAAGCTCACAAGTTGACTTTACAAAAAGAGGGTGCTTGGCTGTTTCTACAAAACAGATATTAATGAATTTAAAAATTAGGAGGAGGGAAAATTTGAAAGTTTAACAATTAATATCTGCTAAAGTAAACTGAAATAATAACCTAGGAATTAGAGCAATACATTAAATGCTTTATCATCAAATGCAGGGGACTTGGTTCAATGTATCCCAGTTTTTGGCAACCTAAAGTTATACTTAAGAAAGAAACCTGATTTATATATTGGCTTCATTTTCAATATTCTCTGTAAAAGGCTCAGTAAATTTAACACATGCTGTTGATGTTCCCTGCTATAAAATTGTAAGTGTGATGCCAGCTCTGTTCCTCTTGTGCTTGCAAAGCTCTTTAAAATTTAAATAAGGAATTTATTTCATGAAAGGGATTGACTTTTGATTAATGATTTCCTTTTCTTTAAAAAGTGAAATCCTTGAAGTGCTTCATTTCTGGAATTGATAGGCAAGTTCTATGTTCTGGAGACGGGTCATTCCCAGTTGTAGCAGCACAGCAATACTTATGTATGTTCTAGCACACACAATCTACCCCTGCATATTGATTCCAGGTAAGAAACAAATGTTCACATGTATTCCCCACTCCCCAGCCCCATAGCATTAGTCATGATGTAAAAAGCCAGTGTCTCAGACTGGGAGGATCCAATGCCTATTTAAATATTTAATGTACTGTACATTAAGGGGAGGGGAGGGAGGGAGGCACAGAACCCAGACACTCTTTATTCACTCACTTATTTCTGGGAATCCCCACAGCCAAAAGAAGGCCACTATATCCCTATGGTTTCACCTTCCTCCAGTTAGTCCTTGACTTACAACAGTTCATTTAGGGATCATTCAAAGTTACAAAGACACTGAAAAAAGTGACTTATGACTGTTTTTCACACGATTGTTTGCAGCATTCCCATGGATATGTGATCAAACCTCAGATACCTGTCAAAATTGGCTCATATTTATGATGGTTGCAGCATCCCAGGGCCAGGTGATCACTTTTGGTGACCTTCTGACAAGCAAAGTCAATGGGGAAGCCAGATTCACATAACAACCGTGTTACTACCTTAACATCTGCAGTGATTCACTTAACAACTGTGGCAAGAAAGATCATAAAATGGGGCAAAGCTCTCATAACAAACATCTCACTTTTGGGCTCAATTGTGGTTGTAAGTCGAGGACTATCTGTACCTCATTTTTGAAGTAATGATCTGCGGGGGCTTCCATCATTTTCCAACAAAGAATCTTAATCTGTAAATTCTCAATCATTCCCTTTGGTTGGGCTATTTATTTATTCGAGGGCATTAAAGGCACAATCGGTACAAGCCTTAAGGCAATTATTTCATCCTTTAATTCCTCACCCCCCAATATAAAAACAAAAACAAGAAAAGTAGGTGAATATTTTGGTTTGACCCACTTCACTGAGGTTCTTTGAAGATCCCATATAAAGCATAATAAAAATTGCCTTCTTTCCATCAAAGGAAAAGGAAGATACATTATCAGAAAAAGCACCAAAATTTTATCTCAATTCAAAGTGGATTTGCCAGTGCATGAGAGTTCATGATTTGGAAGACATGATAACAATGTCAGCCAATGAATAGGCATAGCAACTAAGTCAGACAATGAGGGCTGTTTGGAAACTGAAACAGTATTTGTGTGTGAGCAACAAGGAGACAGCAAGGAGCCTGGGTGTGGTTTAGTTCAATTGTTCTATACTAAAGCTCTGAGTCTGTGCTGAGCTCTGAACTGAAACTGTTCTCTCCTCTGCCTGTGTTTGCTTGTATTTACTACCACGTTGGAAAACCTGCTTTTGGTATAGCATATTTACTTCATGTGTTATATTATATATAAAGAGAAGTTAATGAATCCTGCTGAATCAGTTGTGGGTGTGTGCTTTCTGGATGTGATTGCTGCAATAAACTCTGACAGAATTCAGCTTTTCAACTTTTTTTCAGAGAACCTTAAGAAAGCCTAGACACACCAGGAGTTTTCTAGAAGTTCAGGTTCATTCAGAAAATCATATTGTTTTGTTTTGTCTCTCAGTCACCTCTGCTAATAGTTTTCTTCCCCTCCTGTTTCCAAAATTCTCCCAGGTAAGATGAAGAAATTGGCCCACAAGATGGAAATCATGAGCTATTTCAGGCAGAATAATATTTAGGGGGGAAAGTCCTAAAATGAATACACTCTGAATGGACTGAGCAAGGAAGGATTAAAATGACTGATCCCTGTAATTTCTGAACATGATCCAGTGAAATTGTAGGTTCAGATATGAAAAAGAGCAGGGCAGCAAAGAAAAAATAGATTGATGCTGTAAACATTTGGCTTTGCATGCAATTAACTTTCAACAGGGATAACATTTTCTAAGCTTTAATGCATGTCTTAATAAAGAACTGATTTTAAAAAGCTGTTATTTGGAAACATACATTAAAAAAAACATGTATTGGATGAGACTGTGAGTTTCTTTGTTAGTAACAGTTAAGTACATTGTACTGAGAAGATCTTACTAATTTGAATATGCTGCCCCACATTCTTGATGGTATAATTTCCCCATCCTGTTTGTATTAGCAAGCATCATCTCACACCAGACAGACCTTAAAATGATTTTGTTATCTAATATCATTTTCCATAGAGGCATCTGAGATAGAGATTGATCCTAGCAAAAAAAAAATCTTCCTATTGTTAAAAGAACAATTTCTATAGGAGTCACAGAAGGAGGAAAACACTCAAGAAAGACATATGAACCAGCTGTCACCTTACTGTGAAATTTTCTACATGCTGAGTGGATGGGTTTTATAATGTGTTGTAATGTTCATCATTCTATCCACTTGAGTTCAACCAATGAATAACTTCTGGGTAATGTCTGAGCTAAGTTATATGGAAGTAAAATTCTTCACCTGTAAGCAAAAGGTCTGGATGATACTGCAGGATTCATGTTTTGCCTTGAAGATGATGTACATTCAATTGCATGCTATATTTGTGGATTCGGAATTATTTGAATTCTCAGTCTTTATACTTCCTGTTTGTCTGAATAGAGCTCCAAGCTATATTTCTTGGCTGAACTAAAGAAACATATGCTGTAACTATTAGGACCCTGATGGTGCAGTGGTTAAATGGCAGTTCTGCTTACTGCCAGATGCCTGCAGTTTGGCAGTTGGAGTTTCACCAACTCAAGATTGACTCAGCCTTCCATCCTCCGAGGTTGGTAAAATGAGGACGCAGATTGTTGGGGGCAATATGCCCACTCTGTAAATTGCTTAGAGAGGGTAAAGCACTGTGAAGTGGTGTATAAGTCTAAGTGCTATTGATATGTCTGGAAGTTGAGTCATGGCAACTTAAAAGGAAGCTCATTTGCCATGTCTCAACTTTCAAACTACTCTACTTGGATGACTGAGAATATTTATTGACATAACCATTGGGATGTTTTGTTATGTCCAACTGTTCTAATCTGTGACTGAATTAGATTCTTGGGATATTTAACAAATTCACTGATTTCAGGCATCGTATCAGTAGGAGGTTTTTTTCCCCCTGAATAACACATAGATCAGATAATATTATTTTAGGATGGATGCTCCGAGTTATACAATATGTTAGTAAAATGCAGATAGAGCACACAAACTTGTACTTTAGATATTAAAATGTCAACTAGAAATACTCCTGCCAAATGCATACAGCAATCTTATACTCGCTCCCACTGACTTTCATTACATTTTTGCTATTCTACTTCAGGAAATAACCTAGTCTTTCTCTGCATAATTTCCTTATCCTCCACCATATTCAGTACCTCCCACATACTGTCACCTGCAGATTTCATCAGCTTGTTTCTGAATAAAATAGGCTTTAACTGGAAGGAGCCTTGGTATTGCTGAATTTTCCATTCTGAACTAATCAGGCAGATCTTTAGCTGTAGAGCATTCTGTTGCCCTGAAAACACACAAGACCTCTTCTCTGAGAATGATTACTGTCTTTTCAAGGAATATCTAGCTAAAGAGGTGTGCTGCAGAAGGAAATTGGCCATGAATAGCTTTTCTAGGGTCTGTTCAACCTTTACCTGTTAAAATTGCAGATGAGTTGTACTAATTTGACATTGCCTCTATATGCACTCAGATTAGAAAGTGAGAGAAGAGCTATGCTGTGACATTGAAATTGATCACGATAAGGATGCCCAGATCTTTTTCAGTTCAGAAAGAGTCTGGTAGCACATTATGAGCCTGTTTGTGTGTGTGTGTGTGCATCTTTAAGTGACTATTGACTCCTAGACTGGTTCCTACACAGTCTTCTTGGCATAGTTTGCCATTGCTCTCTTTCTAGAGTTCAGAAGGAGTGACTGGCCCAAGGTGACACAGCTGGCTTTGTACCTAAAGCAGGACTTAGAACTCACAATCGCTCAGTCTCTAGCATGGTGCCTTAATCACTATACCACTATACTCTTTGAGCCTAGCATTTTTATATAACACATACATTTTCACAGGTAGCAGGTCACTTCATGGATGTATGAAGTGGCTTGACTAATCTGAGAGTGAGATACATTGGGAAGAGGCAGGGGTGGGGAAGGAGAGGGGAAAGCAAGGTAGTTATGCAGATGGGGCTCTTTAGGAGGCAGTTTACCAGTGCCTATCAATACAATACAATACAATACCATACAATACAATACAATACAATACAATACAATACAATACAATAGTAGAGTTGGAAGAGACCTTGGAGGTCTTCTAGTCCAATCCCCTGCCTAGGCAGGAAACCCTATACCGTTTCAGGCAAATGGCTATCCAACATCTTCTTAAAGACTTCCAGTGTTGGGGCATTCACAACTTCTGGAGGCAAGCTGTTCCACTGATTAATTGTTCTAACTGTCAGGAAGTTTCTCCTCAGTTCTAAGTTGCTTCTCTCTCATCAATTGTGAGATAACCTAAAACCTCTAGATACATGTGAGTCTGCTGCCTCCCATTCTATTCTTTTCATAGGGGAGGAGGTCAACTTATTTTCCAAAGCACTAGAGGACAGGACAAGAAACAATGGATGGTAACTAATCAAGGAGAGAAGCAACCTGGAATTAAGGAGAAACGTCCTAACAGTGAGAACAATTAACCAGTGGAACAGCTTGCCTTCAGAAGTTGTGGGGGCTTCATCACTGAAGGTGTTTAAGAAGAGTCACTGGACAGTCACTTCTCTAAAATGGCATTGGGTCTCCTGCTTCAGCAAGTGATTGGACTAGAAGATTTCCAAGGTCCCTTCCAGCTCTATTCTGATTGAAACGTTATGCTACCAAAGTTTCTTTCTTTCTGAACTACTAATTTAAGATCTGCGATGGACTACCTTGGGAGTTAAAATGTTCTGCTATAATTTAGTTCCTGTTTTGAATCCTGATATGAAACTTGTATCTATTAATTCTTTTGTACAAATCTGTTTGCCCAGCATAGGAGCATTGCTGGCAGATTATGGCACATATCATATATCTAATTTTGTGTGTGAAATTGCAGGGCTTGTGATGGTGATATTGCTATAAATGTTGGGGGCAAAATAAATATCTGGGCTTATTGCAAGATCTGGTTCCCAAGTTGGCATCATTGTCATTTGTTTGTTGTTGTTATTTGTCAGACTAACAGTTTGGATATACTTGCATATGCAAGTATAGGCCATCCTTAAGAAATCTGGGAAAGTTGTCATTGTCTAGTATGTTTTGTGGCTTTGTAATGATATGTTTGAGCATTTCATTCAGCTATAGTTGATAACCAGGGTGCTCAGCAGTTATATCTCTGAAGTATGGCTTTTAATAGGACTCCCTTTAGAATTTGTCTGGCTCTCCTAATTTGTGTAATGAACTTACTTGGTGGAAAATTCAGTTTTTTGAATACCTGGTTTCATTCCATCAGTTTATCACCTCTATCTATAGCATCTCTGTCTAGTGCAGGGTGTCAGGGTGTGAATTAAGCCCTGTAATTAACGAGGTATGAAATCGTGGCTTCTCCTTGAAGTATACTTGATAAATGAGCAAAATAAACCCGAGATATATTCTAAGAAAAACATTTTATTGTAAAGAAAGTAAAAACAAAACTTACTAACTAAATAATTACATCTTGGCAAATTTCCTGTCTGCCTTGGCAGATGGACAAAAGAAAGAAAGTAAAGTGAAAGTATGGAATGTGTGACATGCGCAGTGAAGCTTCGATAAGAAGTCAGTTCATTCTATCATATAACTCAGAATGTAAGCACAGCTGGCAAACCAAATAAACACAGTGACACAGGGGTCAGCAACCTATGGCTTTGGAGCCACACATGGCTCTTTCATCCCTCTGCTGCAGCTCCCTGATGCCTGTCGGTGCCACAATTTTGAGATGAGCTTTCAGTTGGGGGTGAAAGCATCTTGCGCCAGGAGGAGACTCTATGGCAAGGGGTGGGTTTTCCGGTTGGCTCCACAATTGATAGGGCTTTCAGTTAGGACAGTTAGAGGAAAAAGAACACCGCGCTAGGAGAAGACTCTATGGGGGGGGGGGGACTGGACTTCTGGTCGGCTCCAGAACTGAACGAGGAGCTTCTGATTAGGACCTTTGTGGCTCTTTGAGTGTTTAAGGTTGCTGACCCCTGGTCTAGCAGATCAAAATAAATGTGATTGTAACATAGAATCTGTCTAAAGATAAATTTGCTGGTATGTTCTAAAATGAAGCTGGAAGCATCTGGGCAATCAGTCATATTTCTCTATAGCAATACAATACAATACAATAGTAGAGTTGGAAGGGACCTTGGAGGTCTTCTAGTCCAACCCCCTGCCTAGGCAGGAAACCCTATACCGTTTCAGACAAATAGCTATCCAACATCTTCTTAAAGACTTCCAGTGTTGGGGCATTCACAACTTCTGGAGGCAAGCTGTTCCACTGATTAATTGTTCTCACTGTCAGGAAATTTCTCCTCAGTTCTAAGTTGCTTCTCTCCTTGATTAGTTTCCACCCATTGCTTCTTGTTCTACCCTCAGGTGCTTTGGAGAATAGTTTGACTCCCTCTTCTTTGTGGCAACCTCTGAGATATTGGAATAATGCTATCATGTCTCCCCTAGTCCTTCTTTCTCTTAAGCTAAACATACCCAGTTCCTGCAACCGTTCTTCATATGTTTTAGTCTCCAGTCCCCTAATCATCTTTGTTGCTCTTCTCTGCACTCTTTCTAGAGTCTCCACATCTTTTTTACATCGTGGCGACCAGAACTGAATGCAGTATTCCAAGTGTGGCCTTACCAAGGCATTATAAAGTGGTATTAACACTTCACGTGATCTTGATTCTATCCCTCTGTTGATGCAGCCTAGAACTGTGTTGGCTTTTTTGGCAGCTGCTGCACACTGCTGGCTCATATTTAAATGGTTGTCCACTAGGACTCCAAGATCCCTTTCACAGTTACTACTACTGAGTAAGGTATCACCTATACTGTACCTGTGCATTCCGTTTTTGTTGCCTAAATGTAGAACCTTACTCTTTTCACCATTGAATTTCATTTTATTAGATAGTGCCCAATGTTCAAGTTTGTCAAGATCCTTCTGTATCTTAAGCCTATCTTCTGGAGTGTTGGCTATTCCTGCCAGCTTGGTATCATCTGCAAATTTGATGAGTTCCCCATTTATTCCCTCATCCAAATCATTGATGAAGATGTTGAAGAGTACTGGGCCTAAAACAGAGCCTTGGGGTACTCCACTGCATACTTCCCTCCATGTAGATGCAGTTCCATTGAGAACTACACGTTGAGTGCGGTTGGTCAGCCAGTTACCAATCCATCTGGTGGTGATGCTGTCTAACCCACATTCTTCTACTTTATCTAGTAGTAGGTTATGGTCTACCTTATCAAAAGCCTTACTGAAGTCCAAGTAAACTATATCAACGGCATTCCTCTGGTCCACTAATTTTGTCACATTATCAAAGAATGCAATAAGATTAGTCTGGCATGATCTGTTTTTGACAAATCCATGTTGGCTTTTGGCTATTACTTTGTTTGCTTCTAGGTGTTCGCAAATTCGTTGCTTGATTATTTTTTCCAGAATCTTTCCTGGTATTGAGGTTAGGCTGATAGGTCTGTAGTTTCCTGGATCTAATTTTTTCCCTTTTTTGAAGATGGGAACCACATCAGCTCTTTTCCAGTCCTCTGGTAGTTCCCCGGTGTTCCAGGATCTCTGAAAGATATAATTCAGTGGTTCTGAGATCTCGTCTGCTAGTTCCTTCAGAACTCTGGGGTGTAATCCATCCGGTCCTGGTGATTTGAACTCATCTAGGGTAGACAGGTGCTCACTTACCATTTTCTTCCCTATTTCAATTTGTGTTCCTAATTTTGTGGTGCTGCTTTTGATAGGTTGGACTGTTTTATCCCTTTGTGTAAAGACAGATGCAAAACATGAGTTAAATAGTTCTGCTTTCTCCCTGTTGCTTGTCACCTTCTTGCCACTTTCTCCTAGCAATGGACCAATTGTTTCCTTAACTTTTTTCTTGTTTTTAACATGTTGGAAGAAGCTTTTTTTGTTAATTTTTACTTTTGTGGCAAGCCTTTCTTCATTGTGAGCCTTAGCTTTCCTCACTTCATCTTTACAGGCTCGGGCTATTTGCTGATATTCTGCCTTAGTTATGTCCCCCTCCTTCCACTTTTTATACTTACTTTTTTTGTCTTTCAGTTTGTCAGATAGTTGTTTATGCAGCCATGCTGGTTTCTTTTGGGAGCTGTTGTTTTTCTTCTTCATTGGTATTGTGTTAGACTGGGCTTTTCTAATCTCATTTTTCAAAATTTCCCAAGCTTCTTGAGTTGTTTTCCCCTCGAGGATTCTCATCCATGGAATTTTTCCCAAGCTCTCTCTAAGTTTATTGAAATTAGCTTTCTTAAAGTCCAAGACTCTAGTTTGACTTTGTTCTACTACTTGTGTTTGGATAATGTTGAATTCTAATATTGCATGGTCACTTGCCCCCAGGGTTCCTATGACTTCAACACCTTCTATCATTTCCTCTCTGTTAGTGAGAATTAAGTCCAGTATGGCTGATCCCCTTGTTTCCTTCTCTACTTTTTGGAAAACAAAGTTGTCTGCTAGGTTTGTTAGGAACCTGTTGGATCTTCCACTTGGTGCAGAGTTTGTTTCCCAGTTGATGTCAGGGTAGTTAAAATCTCCCATTACTATTGTGGTGTGCTTCCTACATACCTTAGTTAGCTGACTAGCAAAAAGTTCATCTTCTTCCTCTGCTTGGTTGGGTGGCCTGTAGTATAGACCTATGGCAATGTCATTTCCCCCACAACCTTTAATATTGACCCAAATGCATTCAAGATAGTTCTCATTATTGTTGTGCTCTATTTCTGTAGAGACATAGTTATTTCTTATATATAGTGCAACTCCACCTCCTCTTTTATTTGGTCTATTTCTTTTAAATAATTTAAATCCTTCTAGCTGTATGTTCCATTTGTCAGTTTCATCCCACCAAGTTTCTGTAATGGCAATAATATCATATCTGCCCTCTTTTACTTGAATTTCTAATTCTCCCTGTTTATTCCTCATGCTCTGTGCATTGGTATATAGACATTTGAGTCCATTTTGATTGACCTTGTGTTTACTGTCTACATAACCTGTATTATGCCTGACTGCCCCTATTTTCTTGCCACTTGTGTGATTCATGCACATGGTATGACAATCACTATTACATGCTTGGTTTTGCTTGACAGCAGGAGTGATAATCTTACCCACACACACATCTATGTTACATGCATTTATAACCCTATGAATTTTAGTTTGCTGGGGACAGAGATGTTCTGTATCTATTAATTCTCTGTCCCCGCTCTTCAGTTTAAATGTTTATCAAGAAAATCTGTGAATTTAATGCCAAGTAACTCAGTTCCTTTCTTGGATGGTTGCAACCCATCTCTTTTGTACAGTTTTTCATTGGACCAGCTACAGGCTTCATGACTAATAAAACCAAAGCCTTCCCTTTTACACCACTCCTTTAGCCAAACATTAAACTCTGCTACACGCTGGCCCTTCCCTTTTTGTTCCTTATATACAGGTAAAACCTCTGAAAAGATAAGCCTACAACCTATACTATTAAGTTCATACCCCAAGTTCTGGAAATCATTCTGCACAGAAAGTACATCTTTCTGGGATAGATCATTAGTGCCAAGATGTATAATAGCATCAACGTCACAGTCCTTACTTGCATTCTTGACTATCTTAAGAATACGCCTCTTGTCTCTGCTGGCAGTAGCACCTGGCAGACACCTGACCTCTTTTAAAACCTCCGTATCCTCTCCTAAATTAACATCTCTTACGATTGAATCACCAACCAGAAGGTGACTTCTCTTTTTACATACCTTGATCTTCTTCTGCGACTGATGTGTGATACCTGGTTCCCCTTTTCGCCTTTCCGAAGAAAGTTCTTCGTTTTGGACCACGATCCCCTGCTTATTTGAGTCATCATTATCACAACTGCCTTGACCTATCTCTTTAGTGTCCCCATTAAGGTCAGCAAGGGCACTATATCTGTTTTGCTGGGTCACAGCAAAAGCTTTGGGTTTATGGTTCACAGCTCTCAACCTGCCAGATCCCACAGTTGTCCAGACAGCTCTTCTCCTGCAAGATCTTTGTGGTAGAGGGGGCTGATAGTGTGGCTTCACCATAGAGTGGAATGGCTGACGTAGACACCTAGTTTCTGCTTGGAGAGCACAGATTACAGATTCTAGATAGGTAATCTGCCTATGTAGACTCGTAATTTGTTTACAAAGGGGACAGTATCCAAATTTGAAAAGAGTACTGCGAAAGACAGGTGCAAAACAGCTATTACATTGAACTAAGCCAGTCATTTTGAAATAAATAAAATCACAATCTCAAACACACTAATCCAGAATGTATTATTGCTATTTTGGTTTATAGATATATGATTCGCGCGCCGTTAGGCGCGCGGGCCCCCACCTCAGTGTCTTTGTCTTGTGACTCACCCCCTCCTTCTCTCCAGCAGCTCCAATCCTAGCTTCAGGAAGATTCAAATGATATGGAGTTTAAGGGCCCCCACCTCAGTGTCTTTGTCTTGTGACTCACCCCCTCCTTCTCTCCAGCAGCTCCAATCCTAGCTTCAGGAAGATTCAAATGATATGGAGTTTAAGGGCCCCCACCTCAGTGTCTTTGTCTTGTGACTCACCCCCTCCTTCTCTCCAGCAGCTCCAATCCTAGCTTCAGGAAGATTCAAATGATATGGAGTTTAAGGGCCCCCACCTCAGTGTCTTTGTCTTGTGACTCACCCCCTCCTTCTCTCCAGCAGCTCCAATCCTAGCTTCAGGAAGATTCAAATGATATGGAGTTTAAGGGCCCCCACCTCAGTGTCTTTGTCTTGTGACTCACCCCCTCCTTCTCTCCAGCAGCTCCAATCCTAGCTTCAGGAAGATTCAAATGATATGGAGTTTAAGAGCCCCCACCTCAGTGTCTTTGTCTTGTGACTCACCCCCTCCTTCTCTCCAGCAGCTCCAATCCTAGCTTCAGGAAGATTCAAAGCATGATGGCTTTGCATCATTTTATGTAGGTTTTCTTTTTAGAAAGGCAAATGCTTAGGTTGGTTGTCAGAGGCTGTTGAGATCATGAGGAATTTGACGAGATTTGACGAGATTTCCTTTTTCTATAGTGCCAGTGATGGGAATCTAGAGTCCACTGGAGTTGTGTGTCCAATAAATGTAAATTTATTTACATTTATCAATTGATCTTCTGCTTCTGTGTAACAAAGGGGGCAGAAGTATGACCTTACACCTAGCTATTTCCACTCCTTTCAACTAATGTTCCTTTCTCACAATAACTCACACAATACAAATTATTTTTCAGCCAACCTTTGCATATCCTGAAATTTCTCTATTTATTTTCCTGTCTTTAGTTAATATTTTTCCAATGTACACAATCTGATCGCTCTGGATTCTCACTACTTATTTATGTAAAGTTGCAACCATTCAATTCCTTTTTCCAGTCAAATATACATTATTTTTAGATCCATTCTCCTCATTACGTAATACAGTCTATCCAACGTTCATTAAAAAGCTTTCTTTCAGTTTCCCAGCTTAACAACATGGCGAATCTAGAAGCACACTCACATTCCCAAGCAATACACCTCTAATGCATAACATTCTTTATTCATTTAACTTTATTAAGCAGCTAAATATAATCATACAGCTTTATCTTACTTAATGTTTAATTATTCACTTAACAACTCATTTATTGAATGCATGTTTTTTTTTTCATATTTTACTTTTCATATTTTTATTTTAACTGACAGCACTCAGCAAGCAATCCCAAAGCTTTTCCTTTGTGTAAAAGAATCTAATTACTGTATTATATGCCTTCATGAAATCTAGAAACCTATAATAAATGTTTAGTCTTGTTAAAACTAAAAATCTGGTCTGAACACTCCAATGCAACATCATTGCAGTCCCTTCCCAAATTTTACTTATTGTCCCCAATCATATCCTTTAGGTCACTGAAACACCTACCAGCCACACTTGAAAACTCATCCTGTAATATCATTCTATCGTTCCCTTTTGCTATTTTTTCCTTTGTATATGGAGGGTGAGAACAGCATTTTTCCATCAGATGCACATGCATGTTCACACATCCACTCTACAAACAAGCCACAGCTATCTTAAGATTTCTCTTGCTACACCACCTACACATTCATTCCTACTATTTTTTTCAAGATTCTCACAGCATATGTAACTCACTCTTCATCCAGTCCATTTTTCTCACGATCCACTCTTGATACTCTTAAAAAATGGTACGTCCTACTCTCTTTTTCCCTTTAGTAATTGTCTCAGTCTTTCATCAGAAATAAAACCAGTCATGCTTTCAGATTCATATTTATTCTTCCTCATATATACATATGAATAGATTCATGGTTAACTGCTATTTGAAACAAATATACTCCCCCCCTCCCCCTAAACAGATGCTGACTATTTTCATCCATTTATTCATTCTTGGATCTTTGAGTGGCCTACTATTTTTTTTTCTTTTTCCCACCTATACATCCATTCATATAACTTATTAAAATATATTTTCGCCTGATTGCATTCATTCATAGTATTGACTCATCACCCGAAGCTCATCTCCCATTCTTCCATTATTACCATTCACCATCTATAGGAACGTACTATGTAACTATCTCTAAGTATGGATTTCCACTTTCAAAAACATCCATAATACAGATGACACCAATTCCTGCATTTTAGCCATTTGATGCTTTATACTGAAAAATCTCCACCTGCATATAAATATTCATTAACTCTACTCCACAGACGACCATCATTCAAATCAATTACATCCTTATGTTTTCTGATAGTTAAACAGACACAAAATAGATCTATTTTTCTACCCCACATTCATGTTATGTTCATTCTATTTATTCCTTTATATTCCAAGTCCTAATCTTCCAAATGCCATGGCTGTCAACAGATGAGACCATCAAAATTGACTTCTGCCTTACAATATTACTTTAGTCAGCTGAGACTTTTGCAAAATACTTTTTCATAAGATGGAGAGTATGTGGAGTGGATTATTATCCTTAGTTGTATCTGTACTACCTGAGCCATTATCTGCTAAAAAATAAGGACAATAGCTGTCAATTTGTGCTCATTTTGGCAAATACATAGCAAATACAACCAAGGCCCAGTTTTACTACAAGTATGAGCCATGGTGGCGCAGTGGTTAGAGTGCAGTATTGCAAACTACTTTTGCTGACTTCCAGCTGCCTGCAATTTGGCAGTTCAAATATCACAAGGCTCAAGGTTGACTCAGTCTTCCATCTTTCTGAGATAGGTAAAATGAGGACCCAGATCGTTGGGGGCAAAATGCTGACTCTGTAAACTGCTTAGAGAGGGCTGTAAAGCACTGTAAAGTGGTGTATAAGTCTGAGTGCTATTGCTATTCTCATACTATTCTACAAAAAGTAGGATTTTTTATCTATGAATTAGCAAGCAAAAATACTTTTGACACTATCCCTCCATACAGAGAGTAGTTGTAGTTGTTAGAGACTAACAGGTTTATTGTAGCATTAACAGACCACCTATTTAGTTGTTAAAATATTTTGATATAGTATTAAAGAAAAACAAGCACATGTGTATGTAACGTATGTATGTGTTTAAACACATAACACATACAAAAACACACACACATACATATGCTTCAGTTGGGTACAGTGGTTAAGATGCTGGAATTTAAACCAGGAAATCATGAGTTCCTATCCTTGATAAGGCATAGAAATTGGCCAAGTGATTTTGTTGAGTCGCAAGCCAGTCACGCTTTCTAAGCCCAACCCCAACCTTACAGGGTTGTTGTGGGGAAAATAGGAGGAAGGAACAAAATCTGCATTTTTTTTGGACTATAATTCAGTATCACATTAACTTATTTGAATCTTAATATTCTTCAGAGACCTAGGTTTACCATACTAAGAATACTCAACCAATAAAAAGCTACAAAAATATATGTTTAAAGCATGCATAATAATATCTTTGCACCATTAACATAAATAGTTGACAACCATCCTTTGTTAAGCATCTGTTGGTAAGATGCCTAAAATAACCTCCCAAACATCTGATTTTACAATTGTAAGAAATTATTCCATTTTTTTCACACCTTAGGACAAAGATTTTCTATTTTTTTCAGGTTGTGAAAACTTTGTTTTAAAAAATTAAAATTTCTAGATGATCCGATCAAGAGGCAGAACCTTGATGACTGGGGAAAAAATCAATAAAACAAAAAGTAAACTTTATTGAAAATGCAACATTAATATTTCAAAGTATAAAAAAATAAAATTGGATTTTACAATTAGCAGGGCGGTTAATGTTTTACTCAAACTAATCATTGTTCAGTGACAGGATGTGACTGCTTTTCATAGATTACAGTTCAATATTTGGAGCAACTGATGCTACTTGTAAACAGAGATCATCATTTAGCCCACTTCAATATTTTTTTTTAATTTCTTGTTGCATATTAAAGGGATGTTTATGCATCCAAAGTCATGTTGTTGCAAAGGGTTTAAGATATTCATAAGAAGAGTCCTTCACTCCTCTGCTCACAATAGAATACCTTACGTCACCAGGCTTGAAATTTTGGGCTTGGACAACCTAGAACTATGCTGCCTACAGTCTGATCTAAGCGTAGTACACAAAATTGTCTGCTACCACATCCTACCTGTCAATGACTACTTCAGCTTCAACTGCAATAATACACAGGCAAACAATCGATACAAACTCCAGGTAAACTGCTCCAAACTCAATTGCAGAAAATGTCACTTCAGCAACAGAGTGGTCAATGCCTGGAATGCACCAACTCTGTTGTTACATCCTCAAACCCCCATAACTTTACCCTTAAACTGTTAGCGTGTTTAAGGGTGGACCTCACCCGATTACTAATAGGTTTGTAAGGTCTGTCCTATTGTCCCCATTTATTCGTAACCAATTCCTGTGTTCATGTCCATGTTTATACTTATACCTGTTATCTTGTACATGTTTGACAACCTACAGTGAATAAATAAATAAATAAAATAAATATTTAAAGCTCAACTGGCAATTTCGGGATCTATATGCTACTAAAACTGTCATCATAATATTTAATTGGCAAAATGGTAAATCATCTCATAACAGTTTAACCTCAAATCGGTTAACACAGAAAGTGTCCAAAATCCAAGACCCAAAACTGCCATACATTGGCATCATTGGTGGGTTCCGGGCAGTATGCTCCAGTACAGGCATACCGGTGCCAGCTGGGAGCAGTGGCCACTGTACCAGAACGGTGCTTTGGAGGGCCCACCCACCCTCATTCCTTACCTCTATTTCAGCTAACCAGGCCATTTGCACACGCACACGCAGCATACAGCACATGCGTGACCTCCACTGAGCAGCTGGACATTGCAGGGCGGTGGGTGCGCATGCATGTGCAGTGCCCGTGGTGGACGCCCAACCCTGTTACAGCGTACCAGTTGTGACAGGATATGGAACTCATCATTGATTGGCATCCTTCAGTCTCAAAAGACTATGGTATCGTGCTCTGGAAAGATGTCCTAAAGCAGCATCTGGTGTGGCTAAAAAGGCCAATTCGGGAGTGGCCTCAATCCCTTCCACACTGAGCACAAATACATTGTGTCCCCTGCCCAGCCTCCAGATTTCGCTGGTTCTGGGACTGCCTCTTTGCCTCAGTGTGCCAAACAAATGTCTCTCCAAATTGGAGAAGGCCATGCTGCGTCTTTAGCCTCCAAGCTGAACGATCTGAGGTCAAGCTTTCCCAGCTGTTAATGTCCATTCCCAAGGCCTTTAGATCCCTCTTGCAGATATCCTTGTATCGCAGCTGTGGTCTCCCTCTGGGGCGCTTTCCCTGCACTAATTCTGCATACAAGAGATCTTTCGGAATCCGACCATCAGCCATTCTCACAACATGCCCAAGCCAGCGTAGACATCGCTGTTTCAATAGTGTAAACATGCTGGAAATTCAAGCATGTTCCAAGACTGCGCTATTTGGAACTTTGTCATGCCAGGTGGTATTCCTTTTCCTTTCATTTTAATTCAGATGCAATTCAATGGAACTTACTTCTACAAGAGACCACCTTAATGATCAAACAGATTTTTTCAGGACATTCACTTGCATATCTGCAATGTTAAAAAGTGAAGGAAGGAGAAGAGACAAAAACACTTACTAGACTCATTCTTATGCTGCTGAGCAACATAGCAGAATGGGACAACTCATTGTGGCCAGCTTGAGGCAGCCAGCTCTTAGCATCCCCTCACCACTGCCAATTCGCCTCTGCCAATTCACTGCTGTCAAATTATTGCAGAACAACTCAACAATGGTCAATTTGCTCCAGGGACAACTCGCTCCAGGCACCCGGATGAGCTATATCAATAGCTTATTGCTCCAAATCAGATATGATCAAATGAAATATGTTTAATATGTGCCTAAATTGCAATATGTATAGTGCATCATGGGTTTTCTATTAGAAAGACAGATGCTATCTGAATAGCATCTCTCACCTACAATCCTCTGGACACAGAATGAATTTATCTGTATTTTGGATGAATTTAATTTTAACCTGTAGTTGCCATTCACTTTTTATGAAATCAGATCTTAATTCCTAGTTCTTGCTTGCAGAGGAACAAACAGAAGAATAAATATAAGTAAAATGAAAATATACAGGATAGCCGACAAAAATAGGAATTCCACAACCAGAAAAAAGCAACACGAGATATAGTTCTCAGGTGACTATATAAAATACAGCAAAATCATACGCAATATCTCTTAAAAACAAAAGGATCTAACAAGAAAGTATAGTTCTTGCAAGTTAATTTAGCAGAGCAATTCCATTTTGCCTTTGTATTATATATGAAGCACATTCTTTTCCCTTAACTCCAAGCGGAAAAGAAGTCACTGTGAATGGGAAAAATAAAATGAAACAAAACTTTGTAATGAAATCTTCCGAAATGATCAAACTGGGAATTTAATTTATCAAGAGGTCTGGCACATCCTTTTTTTATTGTGCTTTGAAGCTTAAGGGACACAATGGCTCAGTGGCTAAGATGCTGACCTTGTCAATCAAAAAGGTTGTCAGTTCGGTGGTTTGAATCCCTAGCACCACGTAATGGAGTGAGCTCCTGTTACTTGTCCCAGCTTCTGCCAACCTAGCAGTTCGAAAGCATGTAAAAATGCAAGTAGAAAAATAGAAGGTAACAGCATTCCGTACACCTTTGGCATTTAGTCATGCTGGCCATATGACCATGGAGACATCTTTGGACAGTGCTGGCTCTTCGGCGTAGGGAATGACTAGCACATACAGTATGTGCGAGGGGAATCTTTACCTCTACCTATATATTTTAAACTCATAACATGTCTAAAGCAGCCATATTTTTCTTCAGGCTTCAGACCAAAATGCTTCTTGTTTAAGAGTCACTTTAGCAAGCTGACTCCTTAAAACAGAGATATCTTTTTTTCAGGTATGTGAAGAAGCCAGAAAATAGAAGTGGCCAACTTAAAAAGTAGAAAGAGGTGCTGTGTTCATGACTTCTGGAGGTCCAAATCACTTCTTCCGAACCATTTTGAAATGCTTATTCTTCAGGATGGGCCAAGCAAGGAAAATGGGCAAGAGACACTACTCTTCTGAAAGCTAATTGCTGTAACAGCTTACCTCTGGCCTGAATGAAACTTTTACTCTGTCAAGTCTCATTTACTCAACAAATAAAGAGAGAATTATATACAATTAATATTATATTACACTAATGTAAAGGTTAAGCACACATATAATTTTCCCCAAACCATTCATGTAATAAATAAGGAATGGGTTGATGGCTTCTCATTTCGGTTTCACATTTCTCAGGAAGGATTCTTTATCAGATGTCAGCAAGAGTCATTAGTGAGCACTAATCCTTCTCAAATGACTGTAAAATGAATGTGATCCTTCTAACTTGCAGTACCATGTAGTCTATTATCACAATTAAAGAGTATCTTCATAAAATTTGATGTACAACATACCTATGAATGTCTAATTAAAGTACAGATCTGCCTCTATTTTCCTAGGCCCAAAGAGAAAAGGCCTGCTTCAAACACATGGATACGATGCAATTATAGTTGCATCTCTGAAACTCACTGAGAATGGGAAGGACATTTACAGCAAATTCCAGACTGTTGGAATGTTACGATACAAAATACAATTACATGAACTTAATAAACAAATGTAGATTGACATATAACGTTTCTCATAGCAAAATCCGATCACGTTATATCAACTATTTAAAAAAAATTCCAGGGAGGTCACATGCTATAAATCAGGGGTGTCAAACTCAAGGCCCAGTTCCGGCCTGTGGGATGCTTAGATGTACTCCCCATGACCACCCTGAAAGCAGTAAAGGCCTGGCCCACGAGGACTCTGCCAGTGAAAACAGAGCTTGTGAGGGCTACACGCAGCCATCCTGAGTTCTGTTATTCACTGGCAGAGCATTTGGGCCACCACAGGGATGCCTGATAAGGTGGCCACGCCCACCCTGGGCATCCCTACCCCGACTTCCTGAGGTCAAACACAATCCTGATGTGGCCCTCAATGAAATTGAGTTTGACACCCCTGGGATAGATAAAAGTGGGCCTTACCCTATTATAAGTTATGTGTAAATGGATTGATTTATTGGTCACATTAAAGAACCATGGTATACATAGATTCTGGTACACTGAAATGTTTTGAATTAAATACCAATGCTTTAGTAAAACAATCTACTGCATTGTCTCCCAAAGATCAAAGACGATAATTTCTTCTTCCTCCTCTCCATCCTAGGATTCTCCTGCCCCTCCCCCCCATTACCAGTTCCAATATTCTTCCACCTGCAGAATACTGCAATGCATAGTGATTAGACATATTTCAATACATCAATATTCTAGTCTTAAAAGTGACTAGATTGTAAATTATTCCATTATTTATAGGACAGTTATTGCTGTAGCACTACAAGAATATATTTTATTTTTTATTAGTGAGTTTACAGTAGCATTTTTCACAAATTGTGTCTACCACAAATGTGCTCACTTCCTTTATAATATCTAAAAATGGTAGCAGGGTATCAATCCATCATCAATATATCTTTCAGAATGACATATGCTGTGCAGATTATTTTTCCTTGATTGAATGTAATTGTTTCTAAATAGGAGATATATAAATTTGTTATCCTAGAAGCAACTGGGCTTTCCATATCAGCTCTTTAATTTGATAATAAATCTCTCTGTATATCTAGCAGTATATCTAAAATATATTTTAAAAAATCAATAGAATGGTCAATACTAGATCTGAAATCCCCAACATATTATATCACTATCTTTTTAGATAAAAATTGTTGAATATGGATTACAAATGCATTTATAAATTCTTTCCAAACTGGACCAATTTTGTTTGTGTGATAATGAAGAGTGTGATGGTAATAATTATTGGCTTATCCTATAGTTTCCTTTTATCTACTTAGCTTTTATTCTGTATTCTACTATTTTCCATTTTTAGCATTTTGTTATCATGGCATAATTAAATGACATCGAACTGGGAGGCAGCACTTAGCTGACCTTGAAAAGCTAACAGGATCAGATAAGGTTAATACTTGGATGGACATTCCAGGCAATAGATTATACTGTGAAGAAAAAAAACAGGAAGAAACCATGTTAAATTATTCCAGTATTGTAGCCAAAATAATTATACACCAGAAGCTAAGTCTAACTCCGAAATCTCTCTCTCTCTCTCTCTCACACACACACACACACACACACACACACACACACACACACTCCCTCCCTCCCTCTCTGTATTTTAAATATATCCATCTTTGTAAGGTGGAAATTGGAATTTGGCAGGTGTCCTTGTTAGAGGATACACTACTATACATAAATTGAGTGATGAAACAGTACTGAGTGTTTAAGTGGCACTGATTAAGTCTACTATCTATAGTTTGTATCATTAATTTGCAGAATAGCTCACTGAAAAAAGATAAGTACTCATAAAATAGCTATCTTGAATTTAGAGGATGGTTTAGTCTACCTATCAACAAATGGTCACATCAACTAATTGTATCTGCTATAAAAGCTATATTTATTAAGAAACTAGACACGCCATGTCATTCTAGTATCAAAGATAGTTCCTTATCTAAACAGAGAAACAGAATGACCATGGGTGGGCAAAATAATCACTGAGAGTGAGAGTAACTTTCAATTTCCTATTGGGTTACCAATTGAGTTTACTTGTGGGAAGCTGGAAGGAAGGATCAGAAAGTTTCCTCCCTCCCTCTTTTTCCCTGCAACATCGACTTTCCTTAATGAAAATTAATAGGCACCACATAGGCAAGAGTATGGAAGAGTGGGTAGAGATGTGTGAAGAGGTACAAGAAGTGTTGTGAAGGCTGCAGAGCATTCATGGGAATGCAACACCATTCAGGAAGGGTGTACAGAGTTATGTAGTGCATTAGAGCTATGGCATGGATCAGGAAGGCATGCGGAAGTGCTGCATGGATCAAGAAAGGTGTGCACAAGTAGTCAGCATAGCAGAAGTGCAGAGGGGCTGGGAGACTGCATGAGTGAAAACTTATCCAAGCAACCTGCGACCTTCCCTTCCCATTGCTGATGTCACTTGTAAGCTTTCCACAAATCTTTGCTTGTAGGAAGTTGGCAGTGATCATGGATAATCATGATCCAGCTTTCCCAATGACTTGTAGGAAGCTTCAAAGATTGTGTAACCTTTGCTGTGTTATGGCACTGAAGCAATTGCAATGCAGTGACACCAAGGTGACCACAACTTTCTCAAAATTTATTCCCATAGAAGTAATGGATCCTGGCATTTTGTAAGTTAGCCCATTTGAGGTACTTTGTTGAAAACCTGTTGTCCTATGATGCATTCTTTCACCTAATTGAAGATTACAAACAGACAAACAGATGCAAGAGTTTCCGTACTATACAGTTATGTAAGGATAGAAGAGATTTTTCGTCTTTGAAGAAAAGGAAGCACAAGACAGAATCATCAGACAGACTGGAAGTTTTATTTAATTTATTTATTACATTTATTTGCCACCTTTCTCATTGAAAGAGATTCTGGGCGGCTTACAGCATCAAACTTCTCTTATCTCTTAAAGAAAGACCAGGCTAGATAAGGCTATGTAAAGACTTTTCTCTTTCATCACTTGCTCTAACCCAAATAGCTCGTAATGGCAAAGAGATTATGAAATCTCCTACAGGAGGAAAAAGGGCAAGTAAGGAATTATTGTCCTTGGCAATAAGATATACAGCTCTTATACTGTTCTAGAAGTTTTGGAGCTTAAGATATTTTGTCTTTTTCGAAAAGGTTTTTTTTTTAAAAAAAATCATTTAAAAAAAAATCAAAATATCTTTCTAAATGATCCAAAATAGATTTGGATCCTATCATGGAACTCTTCCTGGAGATAAATCTTTGGTAGCATATAAAATATTGAAATTCTAACTGAAACTTGTCCGGATTGATTATTTGTATACCCCAAGATTCTACTTGTGTAAACTCTTAAGATTTTTAAGACTAAATTTAATATACCTTGCAAGAATATTGTACATAAAGGTAGCCTTCAATTTGTTTTGTGGTGGTTCAAAGTTACAATGGCATTGGAAAAAGTGGCAGCTGGTCCTTGCCTAACAACTGTCGCAGCACCACGGTTGGTCATGTGATCAAAATGCATGTTCCTGGCGATGTATTTACGAAGTTTACAGCATCCCAAAGTCACATGATCACTATTTTCAGCCTTCCCAGTTGGACTCCGACAAGCAAATGCAATGGGGAAAGTGTGGTGGCCCGTTCCTTCCAGCAGAGCTAGCTGCAGAGTGAAGGCTCTGATGAGGAAACAGCATCAGAGACAGAGAAAGAGGCAGGGTCTTCCGTCCTCCCCCCAGGTGGAGAGGCAGCTGCCTTTGGGGCCTGAGCTGAGTGAGGGGGAGGAGTGGATGGGACCCATCCCAGATGTGTGTATCCGTAGAGAGGAATGGAGAGGAGAGGAAAGAAAAGCAATAAGCTGGCTCTCAGAGAAAAGCAGACATAGATGCTAGCCAGCCCCTTCCTGCCTGGGAAATAAAAAGTAGGGGTTTCAGAGTGGCCTGTTGTCAAAGGCAACCATTCATTTTCTAGTATACAAGCAATTCAGATTCCTTGGCCCAAACCAGGCATGGTGGGACTAGTTACGTTTGTTTTTTGTTTATCCATGTGAATAAAAGACTGTTCCTGCCCTGTTTTGAAAAGGGGTTTGTTTTACTTGCGAGGGCTGGATCAAAACAGGAAGCTGGATTCACTTAACTACATGATTCACTTAACAACTGCAATGATTTTGCTTAACAACTGTAGGGAAAAATAGTTCATAAAATCAGGTGCAGTTCACTTAGCAACCACCCTGCTTAGCAATGGAAATTCAGGTCCCAATTGTGGCCATAAATCAAGGACTCCCTCTAATAGCAAGAAGAAAGAAGAAGAAGAAGAAGAAGAAGAAGAAGAAGAAGAAGAAGAAGAAGAAGAAGAAGAAGAAGAAGAAGAAGAAGAAGAAGAAGAAGAAGAAGAAGAAGAAGAAGAAGAAGAAGAAGAAGAAGAAGAAGAAGAAGAAATTTCGCATTTATTATATATGGATGATTTGAAACTCTATGGAAAGTCAGAAATAGAAATCCAATCATTGACAAACACAGTCCGAGTATTCAGCACCGATATTTCAATGCAGTTTGGCATGGAAAAATGCACCACTGTATCCATAAAAAGGGGCAAAATCACTACATGTGAGGGAATTGAAATGCCCAATGGCCAACTAATTAAATGCAACAAAAATGAAGCTACAAATACTTAGGTATTCTGCAGTTGGATAACATCAAACATGGAGAAGTAAAAACTATTGTCAGGAGAGATTACACCAACAGAGTTAGGAAAATTTTGAAATCTAAATTAAATGGTGGAAATACAATCAAGGCCATAAATACCTGGGCAATACCAGTTATAAGATACACAGCTGGTATAGTTAACTGGACACAAGCTGATTTGGACATTTTGGACCGAAAAACCAGGAAACTAATGACAATGTGCTACAGTTTACATCCACCCGGTGACACTAATAGACTATACCTGCCCCGAAAATCAGGTGGCAGAGGATTATTACAAATGAAGCAAATAGTTGAAGAAGAAAAACATGCACTGGCTGATTATTTAAAAGCAAGTCAAGAACATCTATTAATCAAAGTAAAGAACAAAAATCTACTGAAGGCCCAACAGATGAAACAAGAATACAGAAAAGATGTGATAAAATCAAGAATGGAGAGTTGGCAGAATAAAGCATTGCATGGTCAATTTCTGGAAAAAATAAAAGATAAAGTGGACAGTGAAAAAACTTGGTTATGGTTAACAACAGGTACATTAAAGAAAGAAACAGAGTCACTAATCCTGGTTGCGCAAGAACAAGCTATCCGAACAAATGCCATTAAGGCCAAAATCGAAAAATCCTCTGATGATGCCAAATGCAGACTCTGCAAAGAAGTTGATGAAACTGTTGACCACATACTCAGCTGTTGTAAAAAAAAATCGCCCAGACTGATTATAAATTGCGGCACAATTCAGTCGCATGAATGATCCACTGGAATTTGTGCAAAAATTATAATATTAAAACAACAACAAACTGGTGGGAACATAAGCCTGAAAAGTCACCGAAAATCAGATGGTCAAGATCCTATGGGATTTTTGTATACAAACAGACAAAATACTGGTGCATAACACACCAGACATCACACTGGTTGAGTAAAATAAGGTTACAATCATAGACATCGCAATACCAGGTGATAGCAGGGTCGATGAGAAGGAACATGAAAAAATAGTGAAATACCAGGACCTAAAAATTGAAATTCAACGATTATGGCACAAACCAGCAGTGGTAATTCCAGTGGTAATCGGCACACTGGGAGCTATTCCAAAAGCACTGGAATTACATTTAAAAGAGTTAAAACTTGATAAAATCACCATCAGTCAAATGCAAAAAGCTACACTGCTTGGATCTGCACGTATATTACGAAAATACGTTACGACGTCCTAGGCCCCTGGGTGGGGCCCGACTAGTAATCAATGCCAAATCCGGCGAAACAACTGGCCGCTGTGATACATTGTATAATAATAATAATGATAATAATAGTAATAGTAATAGTAATAATAATAATAATAATAATAATAATAATAATAATAATAATAATAATAATAATAATAATGTGGCTTATATTTTTTATATTCAGAATAATTATAGCCCCTCTTGTTTCCTCTAATTTAATTGCAATCGTGGAAGTACTTTCTAAAACATACAGTATACCTTTCATTTCAGCCTATGGTTGCAATATATACCCATAATGTTATCCCTTATTGAAATAATTTTCAAGGCCATTTTTCCTGAGCTTTTGGGATCAGTATGTACACCTGAATTTCCATCCAAAAATCCTTAAATCATGAAGCAATTGTGTCCCTTCATTTTGAAAACAAATGCAAACGGACCACAACTCTTTGCTTTACCCGTTCTGACCTCCTTTGAAAAAAAAAAACTGACAGAGGCTTCTGTGCCCATTGATAAGAGGGAAGGAGTACGCAGAGTGACTTTTGGAAGGAAATTACATCATGATTTCTCCAGGACAAAGAGAATCAATCGCACTGCCTCCACAGCACAAAGCTTTCTCTTGAGACAAATCCAAGTTGCTTTGTCCAGCCAGTAATAATAGCAATAGTTTTTTTTTAAAGGAAAAATACATTCGTAAAATTATCCCCTATTCACTCTGCCTTTATAACTCCAATGAAGAGGCACCCGATACTGAATTCTAATAATAGTCGCTCCTTGCTCCAACTCGCCTGCCTTGGGGATTCGTGGCTCCCCTCATTACTCTTCGGAATGAATTGTCCCTTCATCCCCTCTATTCTTCCTTCTTCCATCATCCCCACAATGAAGCTGTGTCTTTCTCAGGATCTCCCAGGATTCCTGGCTTTCTTTCCCTCGCTAGGACACATCATTAATCGTCGCAAGATGTTTGCTCAAGATTGACACAGACGCCCAATTTACTCTCCAGAGACAGGGAAGAGAAGGCAGCCTTTTTTCTGCTTTGTCCCTGCTCAGCTTTCAAGTCTTCAGCTCAGCACGGCGCAGATCCCTTTGGCGTGGTGGCATCTAGTATTTCAGTGCTGCCTTCTTCGTTTACAATTTCCTCTGTATTGAAACACTCTTCTCTGCTCCCTTGAAATTGCTGTATTTTGTAAGACAAGGGAAAGGTCACCAAAGTCTGGCAATGGGGCAGGGATGGGAATGTTGTTGCCTCAGATGTGACTGTGGGATCAACTGATACTACAAGCTTCAACCACAATAATACACGGGCAAATAATCAATGCAACTCAAGGTAAACTGCTCCAAACTTGATTGCAGAAAATACGACTTCAGCAACAGAGTGGTCAATGCCTGGAATGCTCTACCTGACTCTGTTGTTACATCCTCAAACCTCCACAGCTTCAACCTTACACTGTCTCCCATGGACCTTACCCCATTCCTTTTTTAAAAAAGTTTTATTGGTTTTTACAAATATTTTGGGGAAAAGGGTACATAGGTATGAAGGAAAATTTTGACAGCTACATCATACGGAAGGTGGTGCTTCCCCGGGATCTTACATCTCTCTCTTATTTTATATATATATCAAAATATCATTATTACATACATATTAGCAGTTTAGGTTTACTTCAAATTCTTTAATATCTTCAATCATACTTTATATCACTTCTAACCATTTCACTGTATTAACAATTGCAATGTACTTTTAATTCATTTCTGTGACCTAGTCTCATTGCTGCCTCCTCTCCCCTGTCTGTTGGCTGAGCCATGGCTCCTCCTCCTTTCATCTCTTGTGCACTGTCTCTTGTTCCGTCTAGAAGGTTCTTGTGACCTTACCCCATTCCTAAGAGGTCCATAAAGGGGCCGTGCATAAGTGCACCAGGGTGCCTACAGAGGGACCCTATCCTTAAACTGTCTAGCGTGGACCTCACCCCATTACTAATAGGTTTGTAAGGTTTGTCCTACTCTCTCCATTTATTTGTATTCGTTTTCTTTGTCCATGTCCATGTTCATACTTATACCTGCTATCTTGTACATGTTTCACAAACCAATAAATAGATAAATAAAACAAAATCAATAAAAACTTGGGCTGTGCAGTGCCTGCATTCCCCACCAGCTCCACTGAGTCTCCTCTTGAAATGGAGGACTCCAGAATTCCATAAGTCTCCACAAGAGACGTTCTCTGTTCAAGCTGTCTACGACTCACAGGATTGAATCTTCTATGGGGAGCGAGGGCTTCAAAATCCCCAGCGACTTTTCTTTGCTGATGAAGCAATGTGATGCTCCCACTGCATCGAGCCTCCACAAATGCCAATGGAGCTCATTTTTCACAGTGAGACAAAGGGTGGCTTATCTTTCCCTCAAGGATAAAGGGTTTATTCAGTCCTACCCGTGAGATGAAGTGCATTTCATATTTCATGCTGAAGGTTTGCAGTGTTGAGCAATTCCTCCTAGGAAAGGCTGCAGACAAAAATCTGATTGTGTATTTTAAAAAGGATCTGATATGACATGTTACTGCTGTTGATAGTCTCCCAGACATTCATCATTCAAGGAACATAGGCAGATTTAGGGGTTTGTCACAAATTGCTGATGCTTTTCTTTCTCGGTGCATCTGAACTTGCACTTCTCTTCATATTTAATGACTTTTGGAGCCGAGTTGGCACGGGGATTTTTCATGCCTTTAGAACTGCATTTGGAGGTCACTGGAAACGCATGATACACCTGCAAAGAAGACAGGATGCTGCTTCCTTTGAACACTACTGAATGGAGCCCATGAGTTGCTTGCCATCATGTACCCTAGACAGCTGCTCTGCTTCCTGAGTGAGGGGGGAAAAGTCTGGCTCAGCTAGGCAGGAATTTAACAAAATCTGCCACTCTAAAGTATAAACTAATTAGATTTGTTACAGCACAAATAATGTAAAATAAATAAATAAAACTAATGATGCTATAATTGGTTGCATCCTTCCCTTTTCTCACTTGGATGTGCTGACAATGTTTCATATTCATTGTTACACGAAGGGGAATCCTAAGTGCATTTTAAACAATTAAAATAAGTTGTTCTGTTTTTTTTATTACAAGGATCCCCCCCCCAAAAAAAAAACCTTAAGGAAACAAAGTCAATCACCTATTCTAATGTCTTGTAACAGGGCCAAAACTAAATAACCCCCCACCCTTTTCCCCATTTGCCAAACAGAAAAGACCTGGTTGTTAATTGATTTGTCTGTGGTTGTTTGTTCATTATTGACCATAAGATGGAAAGATCTGTTTGGATCTGTGGCACATTTATTACTATTAATTAATTAGAGTTGCTTCGATGTTTGGGTGGAAGATTGTTTTGTTTTGTCTTAATTTATTGTTAGTTGCTCAGAGCTGCACTAGCAAAATTAGCAGCCATATAAATTGTTTAAATAAATAAATAAATATCACATAATACATACTAGGCAGTCTGCTAAATGGTGAACAGGACCCCCCCCCCCTCCTCCTTTAAGTCCCTCATAAAGGATTCCTGGTGGGCAAGTAATTGGTTTTTACTCCTTGTTATGTAAATACCAGTGGCTGGACTTCACCCTAAAGGATTTGATTTATGTTTTGCAGTCTCTGAATTAATGCTGTCTATGAAGCATACAGTTCAAAGAAGGCCTGTTTATATTACTCTGATGACTGCTGCTGTCATAAATCTGAGGACTTTTCTAATCTGGAATGTGGTTGGGATTTTATTCAGAAAGGCTGCCTATTTTTACTGTGTTCCAGAGCAGTGATTCTCAACTTTGGCAGCTTTAAGACGTGGACTTCAACTCCCAGAATTCCCCAGGCATCCAGCGTGCTACTTGAAATTTGTGACTGAGGCTCTGATTCATGGGGTACAGATGGTCGTGTAAAGAGTTACGAGCGTGTGAATTCACTATTTCATTGGCAGAAAATACAGCTAAACCTGGCTTTCAGGGAAGTGGGTTATATCCTTCATAAACCTGTAAAGGTCATTTTTTCTAAAAGTAAAATGGTACTATCCTAGGTCAGCAATGGCAGGCATTTTTCATAGATGTTTTGCTGAAATATAAACTCTGAGCTACTTTAGAAAACAATATCCACTGATTCATGGACATGTTGGACAACCTTCTTCAGTTCTACAATAGCATGAAGCGTCTGGGCTGCTCTATTGAATGAATAAGATGTGTAAGCAAGATTGTAGGGGAAACATTAAAAGGCAAAATGAAGGAGGAACATCTTTAGGTAAGGATCTTATCAGAGCATCCAGACTTAAGGGGAGGTTTGGAAAAGCCTATCAGCAAACTAACATGCATAATATATTCATTATCAAAAAGTTGGAGCAAGAGGTGAAAGAGTGATATGTTGTCACACACAGAACCAGAATAACACCGTGAGCTGATCAAGGTTACTTCTTTATTGTTGCATGCCTATTTACAAGAATCTCGCTAAACTGATTGCATTCTCTTCGCTGACTCTTTACCAACCTTGGAAGGATACAAGGCTGAGTCAACCTTGAGTCGGTCAGGATCGAACTCCTGGCAGTGAGCAGAGTTAGCCCGCAATACTGCATTTTAACTACTGCACCACCACTTCTCTTTTTGATGGCCAATTTCCTTAAAACAAAGGAAATGAGAAGATGCGCTTTTTTTTTGCTCTAGTGGAATAGTAGTAATAAAATCAACAGAGAAAAGATATAGGAATATAAAATTTCCAAAATGAGTTTCCCAGTCACGTTAAAGAGGCTGAGGCACATCGTCTTTTAGGTGATTACTAAGACCCTAAGATCCAGCAATGCACTGCCAGCAGCTTTCCCCAGAAACATTTCCAATTTTATAATTCAATTAACAAAGCCTCGTATCTTCCCATTCCATGTAGGACTAGTAGAGCTACAATATCTGCACAGCTGGAACACATTAACTTCAGATACATGTTTTAAAAGGACTAAGGAAAACAAGAAGTTGGATTTTGCTTTGAGAAGCAGACCGTATGCCAGCCTCCCAGAAACATGAACCAACTTATCTTAGATGCCAAGGATGGCCCTAAAATGTCCCTGCAATATGATCCACTAATTCAAAAAAATGAATCTTAAAGAACTGGAACACATTGGCATTCTAGCTCGGGAAGAGCTTAGATGTGCATTAGTCCCTTTCCCTGGACACCATTTTAAAAACATTTCCCTTTACAACAGACATTACCAGAAGCTTCAACAAATTGCACTGTATGTTTTTATTGAAATTATAGAATATCAAATGGTGGACACTTCCTATGTGTTGTTATTGCATAACATACCTATAACAAGGGCAATACAATTTAATCATGGTAATTTATGTCAAGCCCCATTATATCCTGGTGAGCAAACATTCCATCAATAGTATTATTGCTGAAATCAAAACTGATCAAAGATAAACATCCATAGTTATCACTCCAAATTGGCTGTCAAGCTTCATTTTAGGCCACAATAAAGTAAAGGATAGTTGTAATCAAGGAGCACAAAAATAGTAGTGTATGTCCCCAAAATCTTGATAGATTATTTGCAGATGACCCAGTGAGTACCATGTTTCCCCGAAAATAAGACAGGTCTTATTTTCTTTGGGCTTATTTTTGGGGAGGTCTTATTATTTTTGAGGAGCAGGTGGCGGCGAGCATGGTCACCTCATGGCTACTGCTGTGTTGCAATATTTTGGGGGGAGTGCTTATTTTGGGGGGAGGGTTTATTTTAGCGCATGCACTCAAAGCCCAATTGGGCTCATTATCCGGGGAGGGCTTATTTTCAGGGAAACAGGGTATTACTTATTCCTGTTCACAATTTGGTAAAATTACAATATACAATTTGTAGCAGAGGCTTGTACCATTTGTTCAGCCATTCAAAAGAGCATCTCACACATTCAAAGGGCCCAGGAGCTGCAAATTGCTTCAAGGAAGCATCGGTCACCAACATGTCATCTGATTTGCATTGGAAGATGATAACAATAATCTTGACTTTTGAAGTACTTTTTAAAATCTGGAACAAAGATCTCGGTTCTGCTGTTTCACAAAACCTCATAGGCTGAAGTTGAAGTCCTTTACAAAGTAGCCAAGAAGGCAGCTATAAGTTAAATTTAAAAGCTGTCTGGGTAATTTTGGGCCAGTCATTCTCTCTCAGTCCAATCCTTCTCACAGACTTGTTGTTATGGAGAAAATAGAAAGAGGAAGGTTCACTGCCTTGAGTTATTTATAAAAAAATAATACAGGTGATATGTATACACACACACACACACACACACACACACACAAAAGCATATATATGTCTATGCTTATGTCTAGGTATGTGTGTGCTTGTGTGTGTGTCATTGATGGCAGCAAAACAATCCAAACCCTAATTGCATATTTGCTTTTCAGCCCCCACAATGCACACTAAGTATTCAGATTCTCACAATTTCCTATATACATCAGCCATTGTACAGAGGATATGAAAGGCACTAATGTGATTGCATTTTACCCATAAATGAGATAATGCTGAACCACCTAGAGAGATGCTACTGTAACTTATTGGTAGGGGTCAATGCATTGTCAACCTCATCAGCAATATAGACTCACACTCACCAAGCTTATGAGAAAATCATGAGGTATCGTTTTCATTACTTGCTCTCTAAAATGATTACAAGGCTCCCCACATCTTGTATGCGTAGTAAGCCAAGACCAGTTTCTGTTTAAATACTTTAGCAGCAAATTATTTCACAAAATCCTCCGTCTCATTAAAGCATCACCGTTTTGGGGGCCATATTATTTAATTCAAAATCGCTTTCTTGTAATTTTTTTAAATAGTCATTTTAAAATGTAAAAAAATAGTACAGTAAAAATTTATACAAACTGAAAAAAACTAAAATAATAAAAAGGAAAAGGAAAAAGTACAGAAAAGAAAGGAAAAAAGAGAAATTACCAAGAATTACCCCAAAAATATAACTACTGTCTACTTGTTGGTCTTTATTCATTGCAGTTGTCAGTAGTCCTGTGTGATCTTGACTGGTTATTATGTTGAACAAATGAGGTAGGGATTTCTTACTGCCATGAAATGTCCATAATTTTTGGTAGTTTGTTTAATTTAAGCAACAAAAGACCAGAAACTGCCAAACATCCATTTGAACCATGGATTAAAAATAGCAGAACCACATTTTGTTCTCTGTGTATCTACTTTGGAACATTTTTGAATGGTGGTAGTGGCAACCACGGGTAAATTTACAGGTGAAACTCGAAAAATTAGAATATTGTGCAAAAGTTCATTTATTTCAGTAATGCAACTTAAAAGGTGAAAATAATATATGAGATAGACTCATTACATGCAAAGCAAGATAGTTCAAGCCATGATTTTTCATAATTGTGATGATTATGGCTTACAGCGCATGAAAACCCCAAATCCACAATTTCAGACAATTAGAATATTGTGAAAAGGTGCAATATTCTAGGCTCAAAGTGTCCCACTCTAATCAGCTAATTAAGCCATAACACCTGCAAAGGGTTCCTGAGCTTTTAAATGGGCTCTCAGTCTGGTTCAGTAGGAATCACAATCATGGGAAAGACTGCTGACCTGACAGTTGTGCAGAAAACCATCATTGGCATCCTCCATAAGGAGGGAAAGCCTCAAAGGGTAATTGCAAAAGAAATTGGATGTTTCCAAAGTGCTGTATCAAAGCACATTAATAGAAAGTTATGTGGAAGAGAAACGTGTGGGGGGAAAAGGTGCACAAGCAGCAGGGATGACCGCAGCCTGGAGAGGATTGTCAGGAAAAGGCCATTCAAAAGTATTGGGGACTTTCACATGGAGTGGACTGAGGCTGGAGTTAGTGCATCAAGAGCCGCCACACATAGACGGATCCTGGACATGGGCTTCAAATGTCGTATTCCTCTTGTCAAGCCGTTCCTGAACAACAAACAACAGCAGAAGCGTCTTACCTGGGCTAAAGAAAAACAGACTTGGTCTGTTGCTCAGTGGTCCAAAGTCCTCTTTTCTGATGAGAGCAACTTTTGCATCTCATTTGGAAACCAAGGATCCAGAGTATGGAGTAAGAATGGAGAGGCACACACTGCAAGATGCTTGAAGTCCAGTGTGAAGTTTCCACAATCTGTGTTGATTTGGGGAGCCACGTCATCTGCTGGTGTTGGTCCACTGTGCTTCATTAAGTCCAGGGTCAATGCAGCTGTCTACCAGGAGATTTTGGAGCACTTCATGCTTCCTTCCACAGACGAGCTTTATGGGGATGCTGACTTCATTTTCCAGCAGGACCTGGCACCTGCCCACACTGCCAAAAGCACCAAAATCTGGTTCAATGACCGTGGGATTACTGTGCTTGATTGGCCAGCAAACTCACCTAACCTGAACCCCATAGAGAATCTATGGGGCATTGCCAAGAGAAAGAAGAGAGACATGAGACCGAACAATGCAGAAGAGCTGAAGGCCGCTATTGAAGCATCCTGGTCTTCCATAACCTCAGCAGTGCCACAGGCTGATAACTTCCATTCCATGCCGCATTGAGGCAGTAATTGCTGCAAAAGGGGCCCAAACCAAGTACTGAGTACATATGCATGCTTATACTTTTCAGAGGTCCGATATTGTTCTATGTACAATCCTTGTTTTATTGATTGCATGTAATATTCTAATTTTCTGAGATGGTGGATTTGGGGTTTTCATGAGCTGTAAGCCATAATCATCACAATTATGAAAAATCACGGCTTGAACTATCTTGCTTTGCATGTAATGAGTCTATCTCATATATTGGTTTCACCTTTTAAGTTGCATTACTGAAATAAATGAACTTTTGCACGATATTCTAATTTTTTGAGTTTCACCTGTATACAGGATGTGACAGAATTCATAGAAATAATGTTCACCCAGGAAACTCTTGATGTTTTTGATTCCATAATAATGAGTGCTGTGTAACAATACAAATGGCATATTTCTTATTGAGGCCTTCCCTGACAAAATCACCCCATCCTTCCTGCCTATAAAATAAAATGTTGTTAAGTTACACTAAGATGTTCTTCAGAAAGTTCTTCAGTATCAATGAATAGTCACCCCTGTTTTCTGTGGAAAATACCATTCTGCGGTAGATGTTTATAAGTATAATCTTTATTATCATTGTACTTAAATACAACAAAATTGGTTCTGGGTCCAGTAATAATTTCCCACTAACAAATAGACAACTTGCAAAACATAGAAATTTGCCCTTTAAGTGAAATTGGCCACATAGTATATTTTTATCTCAAGAATTTGGTTAAACAACAGGGGGATTCATTTTTTAAGAATGCCTCTCTCTATTCCTACAAATAATAAAGTATACATCACCACTCCCTAATATATTTCCATTGCTCTGTAACATGCTTTCAACAAAATTCACAAATTCATTAGTGTTTAAATTAGTGAAGAAATTCATTTTTTTACTATTGGTTCTGTGGGTGTGGCTTGGTGGGCATGGTGTGGCTTGTGGGCATGGTGTGGCTTGGTGGGCATGGTGTGGTTTGGTGGGCATAGCTTGGTGGGCAAGGCAGGGGAAGGATACTGCATTTGCCAGTTCTGTGAACTACTCAAAATTCCCAGTACTGGTTCTTCAGAACCTGTCACAACCTGCTGGATTTCACCCCTGATTTAAATCATATTCTTTCTAACAGAAAAGAAACAATGAGTCCATCCATCACATCCACCCTTTCTGGGCCCATTGTCCCAAGAAACACTTTTCAAAAGATTCTGCAACTTGTTATGAATCCCATCTGTTGCCACCTAGTAGATATGATCAAAGCTAACAAATTTATAGTGCTACTAATATTCCATAGCATCACAGTTCTAACAGGTTTTTTCCCTGACGATATCTTTTTCCAGGCACATCTCTACCAGAGGCAGTACATTCATTGAGTTTGAACTACCTGTTTCTCTACTGGTGTAACTTCTGCCTAGATCCCTCTGAGCTGCTCACACTGCCTGAGGAGCCCGCTGAAAATCCTCTGCCTCACAGCGTTGTTTTCTTGCATGATGGCTCCGGGTACAATAACAGAAACAAACAAAACTTCAGCCAAACCACAAAAATATATTTACGCACTGGGTTTCTTAAACCTATTTACAGTTTGATAAAATACCATAAATATTTTTACCTTCTAATTTTACCTGATGAAATAAGATAACGCATAATACTGTACCTGATAAAATTTGTGTCTAGTGACATTTACACCACATGATTTTTGTTTGCTTAATTTGATGGCATCACTGATTAAAATTACTTATAAGTCCCCTTACAAGTTAATATATGCTACTACTTTCTACATTATGGAGTCCTTGTTGCTCTCTCATCATATTTATTTGCTTGTATATGTTTCATTGCCTGACTAGGTAACATCAACTGTGCTAGTGAGTGTGGTGTTTGTTCCCTGTTTATATACTGTAGCTTACTTGTCAGTGTAACTTGTGGTATGCTTTTCTTCTTAGTAATTCCTTGAATTAGTATTGTTTTATGCTTAATTTTTTTTCTGGTGTTAATTCCTGCTTATCTGGGTAGTGGCTGCTGAACAGGGTGTGTTCTGGTCTTTTTGCTTCCTTCTTAGCTTTTTCATTGCCTCTTATGAATTGTGTGTAAATGTAGTTTATCTCTATATACCTGTTGATAGCTGATTTGTCTTGAGTGCCAAGCTTCTGGTAATTCCTTTGTGTTTTTGGTTTAACTTGATCTATGATGCTCCCAGTTTCCATGTTGAAACTATGGTTGAGTCTGTCTTTGTGTTGTGAAATTAAGCAGCTTTCATCATGTCTTCGAAATATTGAAAAACTAGAAAATACATTTCTTGATCTTGGTACAATGATCTTCAAATATTGAGGAAACCGATAGAAAATTTTAAAACATGCAATTTTTAGCAAAAAGTAAGTGGTATTAATGTATTGTAAGGAATGAATATTTTTGAAAGAATAATAAACAGCCATGTAGCATTCTTCAACCTACTGTTTTACATAGAAATGAAAATTTGGAATGTCAGGTAAGTAAGTTGAATACAGGGGAATATGATTCTTAAGAAATATGTAATAAAAGAAAAGGCAGAGACAAGAATAAATGGGTGCCGAATAAATGTGGATTGTATATGAAATTAAATGACCAGTATGAAAGATATTGAAGAGATTTGGCCATATAGGGAGAATGAATGAGGATCAAATTGCAAAATAAATATAAGAAGGAGGTGTGAATGGCTGAGAGTAAGAAATGTATGGATGGATGGAATAGATGAGATCTTGAAAAAGAGAAGCTGAGAAGTCTAAAGCACAAAAGACCAGAGTACAGAATACATACAGAGTATTACAGTGGCAGTGCAATTGATTATATGCGTATATATGATGCTGAGACTCACCAATTAATGGGAAACAGACAAACACTATGGCTTTAGAACCAGTAATTACTGTTCATTTTATTGAAAGGGAAAATGTCGATATTAATGCTATTTCCTAGGGTTTTTAATAATTCCCACTAGAGTTAAAATAAAGAAAGCATCAGATTGTTAAAATGATATTCAGGGTTATGAAAGAGATTTGGTTCCTGCTAAAATGTCTATACATTGAAGATAATGCACCAAGCAATGGACCTTAAAACAAATACTCCTGTATCAAAGCAATTTAATCCAATTTCTTATAGTGTCCTTCTTTAAGAAGAAGACTTCCAATTGAATTGGAATGGCAAGCTTCTAAATGCTCAGCTAAGAAAGCCTGTAAAGCTTCTATTGCAGTCCAGTCTTGAGCTTTTACCACGTGACACAGAGAGCTCTCTGTTCCAACAGAGGACATCAGATAGGAAAGTTCACATGTAACAGAAGCAGGCCAGCCATGTCTTCCTTCCAACACTTCTCATCATCTGCTGCAAAGACAGGTCACTAACCCTGCCCAATGACAGGACAGCTTTATTGGTCCCTTACTGTATAGCAGTGTTTCTCAATCTTAGCAGCTTGAAGATGTATGTTCTCCTGCCCATATTATGAATTTCTTGACAATATGCACTACCAATTGAATGTGCTTGACTAGGTGGACCCTTGGCCTAATCCTAAAGCGCTTGCTAATGTCTTCAGCTTTGGTGGAAGCATAATATTTGGAAGTAGCCCAGGCAAATGATTCATTTTTAATATGAGACTAGGAAGATTCTGCTACAACCATTCTCAATAACAATTATAGTTTCTATGAAGTTGATTGCTGGGGTTGATCTATCTAGTGAGGATCATGTGTTACCTGTCTGAGCAACTTCCAAATCTTATCTTGTTTCTTGGGACTTAAAAATGTTTCAACCACCTTTAGGTGATACTTCTTAGAAATATCCATCAAGATCATCCCCCTTATTCTATACAGATAGTGATATGGTTCCCATCTCCAAAAAATGAAGAAGAAAAAACAGATCCAGGAAACAACAGAGCTTGACATCAATACTTGGGAAGATCCTGGAAAAGATAATCAAGCAACAGATCTGTGAACACCTAGTAGCAAGCAAACATGAGTTTGTCAAAAGCAAATCATGCCAAACAAATCTTATTTCATTATTTGATAAAGTGAATAAATTAATGGACCAGTGAAATGCTATGGACATAGTATACTTGGATTTCAGCAAGACATTTGACAAAATAGACTACAATCTACTTCTTGGTAATCTAAAAAATGTAGGATGGACAACATCACCACCAGATGGATTTGTAACTGGCTGACAAACCACAATCAACATGTAGTCCTTAATGGAAACTGCATCTATATAGATGACATGATAGCAGTATTCCAATACTTGAGGGGCTGCCGCAAAGAAGTAGGGGTCAGTCTTTTTTTTCCAAAGCACCAGAGAGCAAGAAAAGAAACAATGGGTAGAAACTAATTAAGGAGTGAAGCAACCTGGAACTAAGGAGAAATTTCACATCAGTGAGAAGAATTAACCAGTGGAATGGCTTAACTTTAGAAATTGTGGATGCTCCACCACTGTAGGCTTTTAAGAATAGACTGGACAGCCACTTGTCTGTAATGGTATAGGGTCTCCTGCTTGGGTAGGGGGTTAGACTTGAAGATCTCCAAGGTCCTTTCCAACTCTTATCATTTTGTTAAATATATACTGTAGATTAGTGAAATGACTGCATCAGGTTCAAACAAGTATAGTTCAATCCTCAAGACAAGAGAATTTGATACAATTCCCAGTTTATCCAGCTTATCCACTGAAACTATCCAAATAAGATATTGTGGTATTTTTTTACCTCAGTGTCTTGGTTCAGTCTAGATGTGCTGGCCTACACGTTTCATCACCTCCACTCATTCCGATAGTCATACTGTCTGATTATAATGGGTACTGCAGTCTGGCATACATGGAATGGATTAGTCTGGGGAGAGACTGCTCAAACATCTAACCACTCAGGGATTCACACCCAAACACGCTCATATAGAATCTGCAGTGGAAGGCGTATGGATTTTGGAAGAAGTTCCAATTTTGTTGCCATCAACCGTTGCTAAGATACGGTCAATTTGCTGGAGGAAATGAAGCAGTGCTAAACTCATGTAGTTTACTTGGTCAACTAAATAAAATCCTTCAGAAATTTCAGTTTTCCCTTTTGGTGCATTATAAAGCTGGCTCACATGACATATTAAATCCTAGACCAGGCTAAACAAAATGTTGCTTACATATAACAGGCAAACCCCACAATGGTTACTATGATAGCCAAGGTCACCCAAGTGGACTCAAAAAAAGTTTAGGTTCCCATTGTATGTTGAACCGCAAAATGTTCATGCCCATTATAAGCGCCACAATTACTTAGATGTATTTCCCTCCATTTCTTCTTATTTTGAGAATCAGTATTAGGAGCTGCTAAAAGACTTGCAATGAAAGCAATGGGAATTGCAGTCTCTGAACCGACCTAGATGTTCAAAAAGGAAGAATATACAAATGAAAGTGGATGATGTTTTAGTAATTAAAAGATGATACAAATCAGAATTGTGACTTGGGTAATTTTCCTATATTGGATGTACAAAGGAGACCTGTGAAAGTTTTAGATTCACCTGTTAAAGATTTGGTGAGAAGGGTCAAATGTTCTGAATCAGAGCTAGTGGTTAGAGTGCAATACTGCAGGCTACTTCTGCTGACTGCAAGCTGACTGAAATTTAGCAGTTTGAATCTCACCAGGCTCAAGGTTGACTCAGCCTTCCATCTTTCCAAGGTAGGCAAAATGAGGACTCAGATTGTTGGGGGCAATATGCTGACTATGTAAACTGCTTAGAGAGGGCTGTAAAGCAATGTAAAATGGTATACAAATCTAAGTGCTATTACTATTGCTATCATCGGCCAGGCTCAAGGTGGAAAAGACAATCCTTCTGATGGACAAGTGCCATTCAAAAACAAAAAGTGAGAACTCTACCCTATTTAGGCATTCAGCAATCACTTTATTATTTTAAAAACAATAATATTATTAAAGATGCCAATGAATCAAAGCTAATGCAGCCTACAGAAAAGAAAAAGTCACTCTCTCAGTCGCTCAGGCCCTGGTCATCCCCCATATGGACTAGTGCCATGATGGCGAACCTATGGCATGTGTGCCACAGGTGGCACACTGAGCATTTGTCAGGGCACTCGAGACGTTGCCTGGCCTTCTTTTGAGGCCATTTTTTGCCCACCGAAAGCATCAGAGAAGAGAGGGAGGCTGTTTTCACCCTCCCCAGGCTTCTAGAAAGCCTCTGGAGCCTGGGGAAGGTGAAAAAACCATGGCAAAAGGGGGGGCGTCACACACATAGCATTATGGGTGTGGCATGCCAGTGCATGACCCCCCTGTGCTCCTCCCACTTTTGGCATGGCAGCCAGAAAAGGTCTGGACATCACTGGACTAGTGCATTGTGCTCTACATGAGGCTACCATTGAATAGTATCTGGAAGCTGTAGCTGGTGCAGAATGTGGCTACTGGCAAAGTCTTGGATGTTATGATGATTGCACATCTAACACCTCTGCTGTGTGAGCTGCACCATGTGCCAATTCGCTTCCAGGTACAATTCAAGGTGTTGGCTATCATCTTTACAGCCCTTTATGGCCTGGGACCAGGTTACATGAGGAAACCATTTTGTACAAATTTCATCAACCCATTCTATCTGGTCAGACAGGGTGTTAAAGGAGATATGTTACAGATGCTGTTAGTTAAAGAAGGTTGACTGATTGGGCCCAGGAAAGGAGCCTAGGAAGTATCAGCACCATGACAAGCAGAGAGAAAGACTTCTGGGGCACAGCTGTTCCTGCAAATTGATTTTAATAATATTGATTTTAATTTGAGTTTCAAATGTATTGAGTTTTACTGCATTTTTTCATATTTTGTATTTCATTTTATTATTGTAATAAGCTAAAAAGTGGGATATTAATTAAAGAAACAAAGAACAATAAATAAGAATATTGAAATAGAAGGCTCATTGTCCCTTGATTCCTCTGAGCCTAGTATTTCATTTCAGCTTCTCTCTGATATAACACAAAGAGTTTGTAATATAACTGTGGAATTAGGGTCATCATTTTTTTGCCAGGCTTTAGTTTTTTTACTGTTTATATATATATATATATATATATATATATATATATATATATATATATATATATATATATATATATATATATATGTGTGTGTGTGTGTGTGTGTGTGTGTGTGTGTGTGTGTGTGTGTGTGTGTGTGTGTGTGTGTGCGTGCGTGTGTTGTAATTGTACTGATAAATAAATAAAGGGAGACTAGGATAGATCTATTTCGAGCTAATTAGCTCTCATCAGCTAGCCATACCCTTACTGGGATTAGAACCTGGGCTGTATATATCTTAGGCAGGAGTCTTAACCACTAAATGACCATTTAGTCATACCAGGGGTTGTAACACAAATACATACATATATATGTGTGTGTGTGTGTGTGTGTGTGTGTGTGTGTGTGTATGTGTGTGTGTGTATATATATGTGTGTGTGTGTGTGTGTGTGTGTGTGTGTTGTATTTGTGCTGATAAATAAATAAAGGGAGACTAGTATAGATCTAGCTATTTAGCTCTCATCAGTTAGCCATACCCTTACTGGGATTTGAACCTGGGCTGTTTTTACATGTTAGGCAGTTGCATTAGCCACTAAGCCACAAACTCTCCTCCCTTATCAAGCAAAAAGGAAAGCAGTATGCTCCCTCTCATATTTGGGCATACCAGGTGCTTTGACATAACACACACATACACACACACACACACACGTCCACAGCAGATGGCAGCCCTGAGCCAACCCTGGCTAAACTCCAAATAATTCAGCATGCCTCAGAGCTAACCAGGGCTAGGAAGGAAGATTATTTGGAAGCCTAAACTGCAAAGCCCAAATTAGCTCTGGGAAACCATTTCCATGTGATTGTGCATGTGAATTCTGAGACAGAAACCAGCCGTTCTCAGGGAAGACATGGTTACTATATAAGAATACAATAACTACATGGTTTCAGTACTATTAAGTATCCATTCATTCGGGTAAGTACAATAGGAGGAACGAAACCATGAGTTTAAACCTCAAGTCATTTTCACCTTCTCACTGGTAGTGGTCAAACAACTATATTTTGTGAAGCTTCTTTTTTGTTTTCAGCAAAGTTCATAATTTAGATAAGCTGTATCAGCATCTGTGAAACGTCTGCAAGTCCAGCCAAGCAATCCAGAAAAGCAATGACGTCTCAGGAAAATTAAGCTATGTCCTAGTCAGAATCATTGAGTAGCCAAGACAAATCCACAGAGGTTCATGAAGACATCAAGAATCAAGCCTAGCTTGAGAGAATCTATAGTCTTTAATGTGTTCTGTCTGTGTATATAGGTATATATCAAGCTTTGTTCATAACAGTTGTATTCATTTTGAGATATTCCTCAAAAATCCTACCAAATATGTAGAATAACTCTTATCTCCAGCAGGACACATTACTGGTATTCTCATAAGGCTGCTTACAATCCAATAGCATAGCATAAAATTTTAGGGTTATATACCGCCCCATAGTGCTTTACAGCATTCTCTGGGTTGCTTACAACATAGAGCATTATTTACATATTGCCACCAAAGCCTGGGTCCACATTTCACCAGCTTCAGAAGGATGGAAGGCCAAGTCAATCTTGAACACTGTCAGGCCCGAACTCCAGGCATTCTAACCATTGCACCACCAGGGGGCCTTGTTATGATAGCTCATGATAGCATTCTCAGAAAAGATTTGAATCCTAATGCTTCTGCCATGGCTGGAATCCATCCTTAGATGCATTTCCCAACTCTACACCTCCATGTTGCATTTTTCTCTCACAGAAAGGTGACAGGACCAGCAGGCTTCCTCCTTTCCTTAGTGGTCTCAAAAAAAAGTATGTCTCCTGCCCTACATTTTCCTTTTCTTTAATACTAAAAGTGTCAGGATTCCAAGTAACACCCACACCGAAAGAAGACTCCAAGGCTAGAAATTCCTCAAAGTTCCATTTCATTAGAGATGTGATATTGGCACATCTGAGAAAACCCGAATCTGAAAGCTTCCAGGTTTTCCCCACCCAAATGAAAGTCCAAGTCCCTGCCCAGCACCCACATGTCCATCACACGGCCCAATCAATGCACTGTCCCAACTGGAGATGACTCTCAGTCATGCCACTCCAGAAGCAGGCCGAATGTCCTTGACTCTTGGAGAAAGGGATGTTATTATGGCCTGATGTCCCCGCAACTCCATGCAACACCCCCCCTCCCAGTTTCCCACCACACTAACTGTGGCAGCCCTGAAGATCCAAACAAAAAGATGGTCTCCAAAAAAGATGGCCGTAGAGATGGCATCAGAAGAATCCTTTTGATGAAATAAAAGGATAGGGAAGAAAGGTCTAATAGAATTTTAATATATTGAATATGATTTGTGAATCATATAAATTTCAGAGAGATAGGGCTCTGTGTGAACTTTCTGGTCCTACCAAGGGCTACAGAATAGGAGGGTACAGCACAGGTAATCAATAGGTAGCTGATCAATGCACAATATATGATCATATGGTTTCTCCATGCTCTTCCAAGCTGAAGATTCCAATGCTGAGCCAGGTGCAGAGCTACACTCTGTATTCTTTGAAATGCATCGCATATCTTCCCTGAAAATGTATCTAATCCTCTCCATCCCCCAACTCTCCAAATATTGTGTCTTATTTTGTTGCTGAGTTGTCCATGAAATTGCCATGACTACAAATCAAGTCTGCTGCATGTGCAGTGACCCTAATTAGGATTCAAAAGTGAACCAATTTGCATATGCAGCTGCTAGCACAAATTAGCCCATAATAACATAGCTAGCAGTCTAAGTATCAGCTTTAGTTTGATGCATACTGGGGTGATGCATTTAGTTCTATAAAACGCAGATTTAACAAGGACCATGATGGGATTCTCAGTCCATAATTATTAACTACTCTTTTTAAATATCTAATTGCGGCTAGTAATGATGCTAAAACTGGGCCACAAGGACACTTTCCCAGGAGTCAAGGCAATTCCAATCGGAGTTAAGCTCTTCCGCCATGGTCCTTCCTTCTTCTCCTTATCAGTTAAAGCTGAAGACTGGGGAAGCACTTCTTGGTTGCTTGGTAACCACTCATCTTGTTTTCCTACTGCTTTCAGGAGAGGTTGAGATAAATGTCAAGATAACTGCTATGTGAGATTGAAAACATTCTCATCAAACATTAGCTCAACCGGGGGCTACTGTGAGGACTAAAGATGCTCTTCATTTATTAAAAACTTGCAAGAGACAAGCTTATCAACCACAGATTTGGCAATTGTGAGAAGTCCTATATACATATTGACACAAGGATGGATCATTAGCTTCTCATCCCTCACACGAGAGACTATTTACACGTGGTGATACAGGCACAGGCCCCCTCTTTGTGGTCATATGGTGGAAGGGTTGGCCAAAATTATTTTCTGATATGATCACTTGAAGATTCAAGGGCACACAAACATTAACTCCCATGTGAAATGAATACCTATAGGGTGAAGGAATAGGATTTTGTTGATCATACCTGCTGGTTTTGTCTCCATTCTCTGCATTCATGCATACTACAAGAGAGATCCTTTGCACAAATTGTATGTGAAAGAGATCCGAACTTCCAATAATAGTCATATATACTCAAATACTCTGTATGTCCCATATGGGTGCATATAGAGAGTAGACAGAAGCCATGCACACATTGCATTTGCTCCAATAAATGTCCATCAGCATAGCATTTCAATCACAACCTTTGATACCACAGCTATACAATCCCGTAAGATATATTGAGATGGAAGTGTCTGTGCTGGCTGTGCAACTACTTTTATTCACTCCATCTCTATCTTACTCAACTCTGAATGGGTTACCGAATGAACATGTACAGCATGGAGCCTGTTTTTTCTTCTCCTCTAATAGAGCATCATGGAAGGAAAGGATTTTATAGGAGGCAAAGAGTCTGCATCAATAGCATAGCTTCCCCTTCACAAAGGTTTTGGGATTTGGATGAAGATGATGATGGAGAAGGTGGAACCCTGACATGTATTCTTGCTCTGTTTCCTGAAATTCTAATCATGAGGAAAACAGAAGGGGGAAATGAGGTCCATGTCTTTCCTACAGACAACTCTGTGTCATTTCTTTGCCCAGTGGTCCAAAATAATTTAGCTTCATCTGAATAAGCTGATTTTCACTATAGGAGTAGTCTTTGATGACTACGTGCCAAAGCAACAGCAAGGTACCTAGATATTATTTTGCACTGTATATGTGCTATGATATCAATGTGCTTTGCCCAAATGAAAAACAAAACAGTTACATTTGCAACTCCATGATCAATACTTTCTGTGTGGAGTTTAAAGCCATAGAAGTAAAACATGTGAAATGGAGATAAAAATGGAAATAATGATTCATGTAGTCCATGCTCCGGCCTGACCTGGCAGTTTCTTACATGACTGGCTCTGCAATTTGCTAGGAAACCAGAACGACAGAAAACAGTCCTAGAAAAATGTCACGTAGTCTCTTACTGAGGCTGCACATCCATCTTATTCTGCCAACCCAATAGATACTGAGTCCTCCTTTTTTGAATAATCTGAACAACAGGAAAGGAAAGGAAAGGAAAGGAAAGGAAAGGAAAGGAAAGGAAAGGAAAGGAAAGGAAAGGAAAGGAAAGGAAATGAAATGTCTTTCCTATAAGACTTTGAAATGCCTAGGATTTCCTTTGGTCCATATTTTTTTCAATACAAAAAGAAAACAAGTTTGTATCATAGTTCAATTTATTAATCTCCAGTCATGAAAACCTGGCTTCAGTATGCTGCCTAAGCTTTGACCTTGCTTGATACAACAAATCCTTTTGCTATAAATGCCTGTTCCCCTGGTTATCTTGCAAAGGAACAGAAGTGTGATGCAGAGTTTTGGTTTTCAGTCTAGTAAACTCAGTTCTTGCAAAACTGACATAAGGTGTTCAAGGAAATCACCCTAAAAGAAAATGGTCTAGAGAAGGTCCTGTGGAAGACAAATTTTTCACTCTCCCACATTAATTAAATCCCAACACTTATTCAGTTCCATCTGGATCAACAGTTCCCAACCATTCCACCTCAGTGGCCTTGCCCTGCGGGAGGAAGGGATCAGAGTGATATTCAGACGATTCGGACCAGTTCGGGCGAACTGGTAGCGGAGATCGCTGATGGGCCTGCCCACTCACCACGGCTCTATGATGTCCTATTTAGGTCGGGCACATGCGCGGAAGGCGCACACACAAGCAAAATGCATACGTGGAAGCCCAAGCGCATGCACAGGTGGTGTGCATGTGAAGCAAGCATGCACACATGGCAAACCGGTGGTAAAAATAAATAAAACACACAGTTGGGAAGGGTATATGAGGGGCAGGCACCTGCGCCCATGCACAACTCCATTTGTTTGAGCGCAGGCGCACGCACACTCCACTCGCACGAATGGAGTTTTGCATGCATGCATTCTTGCCCATCTCTCCCGTGGCCCAGTTTCAGGGCTTGGGATCCCCTGAATTAGATCATAAGTCCAAACATTTTTGCTGGTATTAATTACTTCAGTTAGCTATTGGTGAAGCAATCAATGTGGCCCACCACACACATTGGCCCAGCATCAAAGTGTGCTAAAAAGCTGATGGCTCAGGAAACTCTGCAAACAAGGCTATTGGCGTCCTCTGGTGTCAAACTGGGTGTAACATGGGCTGGATGTATCATGCACAGGCCATGCCCACTCCAACTCCATGAGGGGGGAAACATCAATACAATACAATAGTAGAGTTGGAAGGGACCTTGGAGGTCTTCTAGTCCAACCCCCTGCCTAGGCAGGAAACCCTATACTATTTCAGACAAATAGCTATCCAACATCTTCTTAAAGACTTCCAGTGTTGGGGCATTCACAACTTCTGGAGGCAAGCTGTTCCACTGATTAATTGTTCTAACTGTCAGGAAGTTTCTCCTCAGTTCTAAGTTGCTTTGTCCTTGATTAGTTTCCACCCATTGGTTCTTGTTCTACCCTCAGGTGCCTTGGAGAATAGTTTGACTCCCTCTTCTCTGTGGCAACCCCTGAAATATTGGAACACTGCTATCATGTCTCCCCTAGTCCTTTTTCTCTTAAACTAAATATACCCAGTTCCTGCAACCGTTCTTCATATGTTTTACTCTCCAGTCCCCTAATCATCCTTGTTGCTCTTCTCTGCACTCTTTCTAGAGTCTCCACATCTTTTTTACATTGTGGCAACCAGAACTGAATGCAGTATTCCAAGTGCGGCCTTACCAAGGCATTATAAAGTGGTATTAACACTTCACGTGATCTTGATTCTATCCCTCTATTTATGCAGCCTAGAACTGTGTTGGCTTTTTTGGCAGCTGCTGTACACTGCTGCCTCATATTTAAGTGGTTGTCCACTAGGACTCCAAGATCCCTTTCACAGTTACTACTACTGAGCAAGGTATCATCTATACTGTACCTGTGCATTCCGTTTTTGTTGCCTAAATGTAGAACCTTACTCTTTTCACCATTGAATTTCATTTTATTAGATAGTGCCCAATGTTCAAGTTTGTCAAGATCTTTCTGTATCTTAAGCCTATCTTCTGGAGTGTTGGCTATTCCTGCCAGCTTGGTGTCATCTGCAAATTTGATGAGTTCCCCATTTATTCCCTCGTCCAAATCATTGATGAAGATGTTGAAGAGTACTGGGCCTAAAACAGAGCCTTGGGGTACTCCACTGCGTACTTCCCTCCATGTAGATGCAGTTCCATTGAGGACTGCACGTTGAGTGCGGTTGGTCAGCCAGTTACGAATCCATATGGTGGTGATGCTGTCTAACCCACATTCTTCTACTTTACCTAGTAGTAGGTTATGGTCTACCTTATCAAGTGCCTTACTGAAGTCCAAGCAAACTATATCGACGGCATTCCTCTGGTCCACTAATTTTGTCACATTATCAAAGAATGCAATAAGATTAGTCTGGCATGATCTGTTTTTGACAAACCCATGTTGGCTTTTGGCTACTACTTTGTTTGCTTCTAGGTGTTTGCAAATTCGTTGCTTGATTATTCATTCCAGAATCTTTCCTGGTATTGAGGTCAGGCTGATAGGTCTGTAGCTTCCTGGATCTAATTTTTTCCCTTTTTTGAAGATGGGAACCACATCAGCTCTTTTCCAGTCCTCTGGTAGTTCCCCGGTGTTCCAGGATCTCTGAAAGATATAATTCAGTGGTTCTGAGATCTCATCTGCTAGTTCCTTCAGAACCCTGGGGTGTAATCCATCCGGTCCTGGTGATTTGAACTCGTCTAGGGTAGACAGGTGCTCACTTAACATTTTCTTCCCTATTTCAATTTGTGTTCCTAATCTGATTTTTGTGGTGCTGTTTTTGATAGGTTGGAGTGTTTTATCCTTTTGTGTAAAGACAGAAATGTCTTTGACATCATGAAATGTCACATGAGGCAAAATAACACAGTGAGTTTGACACCCATGATCAGAGGTGGTATTCAGCCAGTTTGCACCAGTTCACCTGAACCAGTAGTGGAAATCGTGGCCCGCCCAACTGCCCACCTGCCCAAGCTCTATGTCATCCTATTTAGGCATGTTTTTGAGACTGGGCATGGAGCGCAGCAAACCGGTGGTAACCAAATGTGAAATCCACCACTGCCCTTGATATAGAGAATTTGCTTATGGTTTGTTCTACACTAGGGAAGCTGAGTCCGTGACACTACTCACTTTCCACCCTTGCTTTGCAAACAGCAGCAGGTGAGATCACTGCGGAGGGAAAGCAGTTTGGCTTTACCCTTTGTTTACTCTGCAGTTGCAGCAGATTGTAGTTTGGTAGGGGCTGATAGCAGGTGCTGCCTCGTTTGCCGACAACCAGGCAACTCCAAGCTGCATATTTTGCAAACTAACAAAACAGTGTGGGTGTGATGTCAACATAGTATTCCTGAGAAAAGCATTTAGAACGCTGCTATTGCAAATCGAATTTCAAACCTCCGTTTATATCTCCTGTAAATCAAGAGGCAAGTAAATCCCCGAAGCAGCCTAAACACTCATTTCAGCTGTTAGAGTTCTTAACATCTTGTACGATGGCATTTCTGGTTAAAAATGGTACTTTGCAGGAAATAAATACTGGGTTATTTATTATGCAAGATGCCTTTCATTCCCCTTTCTTGCTTCTGATGACAGGGAAATGAAGTCAGGAAGAGCGAGGAATATTATAGATGAATATTAATCTCTTCTCTTCGGTAAATACATGCATTTATTTATATGGGTGATTTGCTGGTTCTGTTTGGATACACACACATTTAGTGGCAGCACTTATCCTGAAAAATGCCATCAAATTAGCTCTTTTCAAAGTTGCCAATATTATTGGCAAGGAACATATTTTCTTTCTCTCTTCTAAATGCATTCTGCGCTTCTTTCTTAGCAAAAGGAAAAGGGGGAGGTGGACCCCAGTTTTTCTTCCAAAGGCAAGAGAAGGTGGAGATGAGCTGGTGTCAGTCACGCATTTTTAAAAAGCCCAACAGTCTTCTTGATCCATCGGTGACAGATTAGGGAAGGAGATAAAAAAAATGAAACAAAAGCCTCAAATGTCTGCTTCACTAGGTTCAAGGCAGACTCGTTCTCTCTCTCTCTCTTTCTCTTTGTTTTAGTTCCGCGCTCCGCTTCTTTAATTCCCGCTGGCTCAAATGCCAATTTTCTGCTATGCTGGCATGGCTGCCAAAGTATTGCTTCTGTTAATAAACTGCACAAAATAGCTGAGCAATTAGGCAATTAAACTGCTTTAAATTTAATTTAAACCGCTGGCATTTTGCTAGAAGGATTTTTTAAAAATCCTTTCTGCTTTGTTGTTGTTGTTGATAGGTAGTGGGTTGGGGGGGGTGCAGTGTGGGAAGAGGCAGCACTGGGGCAGCAGAAATCTCTCCACACACAGCCCCACCCCAAGACAGTGGAGATTCATTTGCCTTTGCATTTTAAGCTGGCTGAAGGGTTGCTTGCTCTGGTAAGCACATTTTCTTGTGCTCACCTTATTAGAGCAAGTCATTTTTCCTGAACATTTAACACGCAAACAAGCTTAATCTGATTTCTGCCAAGATCCCAGATGGGTAACAGAAGCAATAAGCAAATCGTTTTGGAGCTGGGTTGCCTGTTGGCTTGCCACAAGTAATCCAAATTAAAATAGCAGTAAGTAAAATAAAGCAGATCAGGAAAACTGACAGATATTGGTAGATGGATGCATGTGCTAGTGTGCATGTGTGTGTGAGAGAATGTGAGGACTGAAATGAAATGAAAATGGCAGATTGTCTTCTAAATCTGTTCCCCACAAGCACATAGAATTATCAAGAAAAAGGTGTTCTTTATTCACGGGACAATTATTTCTGCAATTTATTCAATAGGAGGCCACTGATAGTGAAAGTAGATAGTATTTTTCACCAATCTTTCTGCACAAAACCTCCCCAACCAATTCCACCTCTGTTTCAGGGGAACCTTCCTCCCCATAGAACCAAAAACTACCACTGAAGGGCATAAAGCTAGGAAAAATAGGAGGAACCAACCAGTGCTGGGTATAAACATTTTATTATCGGTTCTGTGGGCGTGGCTTGGTGGGCGTGGCAGGGGAAAGATACTTTAAAATCTCTGTTCCCACCCCACTCCAGGGGAAAGTTACTGCAAAATCCCCATTTCTTCCCGATCAGCTGGAACTCAGGAGGCAGAGAATAGATGGGGACGGGCCCAGTCAGAGGTGGTATTTACCGGTCCTCCGAACTACTCAAAATGTCTGCTACCGGTTCTCCAGAACTGGTCAGAACCTGCTGAAAGCCACCTCTGGAACTCGCCCTTCCTGAGAACATGTGGTCCATAAGGGCAACTCACTTCAACTCATGACACTTAGGAGCCAAACCAAAGAAGCTGCACCATCACTGGAGGTTTTTAAGAAAAGACTAGCCAGCCAGCCAGCCATCTGAAATGGTATAGGTTCTGCAGCTTGAACAGAGGGTTGGACTATAAGACCTCCAAGGTCTCTTCCAGCTATATTCTGATTGATTGACCAAGCCAATTGCCCTAATCAGCTCTTTCAAAAAATGGAGGGGGGGGGGAGAGTCTTTATATGCTGGCTTAAGAAGGAAGATGGAGCACAGTGATTATCTCATACTATATTTTCTCCAAACACATCATGCCTGATGGATGGGAATATGCCAAGGGGTGTCAAACTCAAGGCCCGCAGGCAACATCTGGTCCATAGGGTGCTTAGATCTGGCCCACAGGGCCATCCTGGAAACAGCGAAGGACCGGCCTGTAGTGCCTCTACCAGCAAACACAACCTTGATACAGTCCTCGATGAAATCGAGTTTGACACCCCTGCATTAAATGATCCTAGATTGAAGAGGAACATTAAGCCATTTGTGGTTAGGCTTCAAAGTAGACCAGATCAGGAAACAGATTCCACAGGAAGACTAAAACTGCATTTTATTGGGATAGGCTTTAATAACGTAATCTTGCCAGTCCTCTCTTTCCTTTCCCTTCCTCTTGTACTTCAGGGAGTCAGGGAAAAGGGCTAATTTAACCTATTTGTAATCTCCCAAGCTCTTTGGACCCATGTTTCTTCTGCACCTGGTATTTCCCTAATAAACTCTGGATCTCTACTCCAGGTCCTTCAATAGACAGTGTCCCAAAAGGTTGGAACAATCATTTTCTTTGGAGTGTTTTGAATGCTTTCCCTTGAAAACAAATATTAAGAAACTAGAAATAGGCATTGTTCAACTTTATATGGCTTCTGTGGCCTCTTCTGCCACTTTCAGTAACTAGAAAGGGATTCTGCATAAGCTCTATTGGCTACTGGAAATGAAAGAAAAGATGATCGGAATCACCTGAAGTACCTTAACAAACAGCATCATTTCTGCACCTTAATGAAGCAATGTTGTCTCTACAGAACAGAATGTTTCATGGAGGCAAATGGGGTTGCCTTACCCAGCCCTGATGAGTACCAATCACTTGTCCATTATCATTTTAATTGAAGACATCCTAGGGGACAATTCTGCAGCTACTTGGAAGAAACAAAAATGACTAAATTATGCTCATCTTTATGATGCCATGATTAATCCAAATTTTTACTCTGCTTGAGGATGTTGGTCATTTATCTGAGAAGAGGTAACTGGGTAGAAGAACTCAGTGCCAGGCAGACCAGCTTATTCCAGCAAGTATAGAGATATCTCCCCATGTCCTAAATATAGGTAAAGGTTCCCCTCGCATATATGTGCTAGTCATTCTCAACTCTAAGGGCTGGGGCTCATCTCCGTTTCAAAGCCGAAGAGCCAGCGCTGTCTGAAGATGTCTCCATGGTCATGTGGCCAGCATGATTAAATGCCGAAACTGTTATTTTCCCACCAAAGTTAGTTCCTATTTTTCTACTTGCATTTTTATTTGCTTTTGAACTGCTAGGTTGGCAGAGGCTGGGACAAGTAACGGGAGCTCACTCTGTTACGTGGCGCTTGGGATTCGAACTGCTGAACTGCTGACTTTCTGATCGACAAGCTCAGCGTCTTAGCCACTGAGCCACCGCATCCCTTGTCTTAAATATATGAATATATGAAATATATGAAGGAGCAAATTTTCAAGAAAGATGAAGCTCAACATTAAATTAAGCTTGCAACATATTTGCAGCCTCTTTCTGAACTAACAATGAAGCAAACATTAATAATTTTGGATACTTTATGTGGTAAATAATGATCAGGGAATTTAGAGACCCAGTTGAGCACAGTAGTTAAGAGGCTAGACTAGAAGCTGTGATCTTCCATCTTCCAAGCCAGATGGGTGACTTTCAGCCAATCACTATCTCTCTGACAAACCCATCTTACAGGATGTTGTTTGGGAGGGGTGGGATAGGAGGCAGGAACATTAGGTATACCACTTTGAATTTTACAAAATTAAATAGCTTTATAAATCTAAGCAAACAATAAATAATGATAAAGACAAAAAATACATTGGGCAAGATCAGAAAGAAGGTCTCTTAACTTTTGCTGGTATTGTTTTTTCCTAGCTAAGCCTACCCTCAGATTTTTGTGAGCATTGCTCATTAATTATTGCATTTATATATTTGTAAAATCTCAATGATAGCAGAATTAAAGCACTGAATTAGTCTTCAAGACAGCAGTGGCAAGCTAGATATCTATTACCATACCACATGTCAATCAGCATTTTAACAATTAATGGCTATCTAATTATCTTGCTATAACGAGCTTGTTATACACCATTTAAACTGCAAGGCATTTGAATGCATTAATAAGAATGTAATTACACAGTTATTGGTGGTATAATTTTCACTTCATTAACTAGAAACTTATATACTTATTAAACTCAATAAGGGTTCCTTTAACATCCCATTGATCATGAATCAAGATACAATGGTTGGCTTATTAATTCTAAATGAGATGATTACAATTATTGGAAATGCTTTTCTAATTTTTTTTAAAAAATGATATGACTGGAAAGAAATAATCATTTATTCTATGGAAGAAAGTTAGTTTAATAGATATGGAATAAATAGCAATTTCATTTTTTTAAAAAAATGAATATATGCTGTTATATGAAATTTTTGATTTACCATATGCATCCTGACCCTAAGCAAAAGAGTTTCCTTCATTTCACCTCTCAATGACAAACCCTTGTGTTACAGGTTGTTGCTTGTTTCATCCCTTCTAGAACATCATGGAAACCCTTTTTAAAAAAACAGGACCACAAAACACAACAGGTTAGATGCTATGGTGCTGGGAAGTGCCTTGTGCAGGAAACTTAAATTGGCAGTCCTATCCTTTGTGTGATCTCCTACAATGCAAAAATATAAGGACAGAAAGATAAAACAAAAAATGGTGAATTTCTTGCATTGCAGTCATTGTTGGTCCACAGTTTAATGACAACACATGGAATAATTAGTACAGTAGCCTAGATTATAGGGTTACCTTGATCCTATATACTGTATGTTTACTGATAAAGACTTATTTTTCTGCATATGCATGGGCAGCTGGGGCATCAGGTGATGGATAGAAGTGTCCAGATTTCACCCCAGCCATAAAGTATATTATGCAGAGTGCCTAACAGCAGAAAGACACTTGACATTGCCTTTTTTTATCTATCAAGGGAGTTGACTCAGCCTTCCATCCTTCCAAGGTAGGTAAAATGAGGAACAATGAAATTGTTGGGGGCAATATGCTGACCCTATAAACTGCTTAGAAAGAGCTGTAAAGCACTATGAAGTGGTATATAAGTCTAAGCGCTTTTGCTATAACTGTGAACCAGTTGCCAAGCATCCAAATGTTGATCATGTAACCATGAGTATGCTGTAATAGTTGTAAGTATGAAAAAGTGATGAATGATTTTTTTCAGTGCTGTTGTAAAATTCAAACAGCCACTAAACAAGGACTACCTGTATTGTATCTGGCTTCAAACAAAACAGACCTGGGATTTCCATGTAGTCCAGATCTTACTAACCAGATCTAGGGTTTCTGTGGTCAGGTTGGAACTGTTACATATTGAGAAAATAAAATAATACATTGCATGCTTCTATGATGCTTATTGATGCTTCCCTATGATCTCTTCTTTCCAGCTTTGACAAAGGTGAGAGAAATACAATCCCACCCCAGATAATAAAAAGAAGTGATATTAAAGACAACCATGCCTTCCCTATGAATCTTCTAGCTTATTTCGCCATCCTGGGATGGCATAATGAAATCTGGCCTTTGATGTACACACTCAATCCTTTCTTTATGAATAGCAAATAAGCCACCAATGCTTCCTCCAGCAGCAGAGGAAGCTGTTTGATGAAACTGGAACAGATGAGCCATGGACTGAATGAATATTCGAGGGAGGGGGAGAAAGGGAGATCCATGTAAATCTCTTCCTTCCTTGCTTTCCTCCTCCACAAGTTTGAGTGAAATTATTCCGCTCCTGCCCTATCTACAGAATTTAAACAGAGCAAAATGACTGATTACTAGGTACTGAATTAGGCACTCTGCTGAGTTATAATATTCAACTGACTCAGACATCCTACTCAATGACTTAATGAGCATTTGGTGGCTACAGCACCTACTCATTATCCTTGATAAATATATCCTTGAAAGGAACATTGTACCCTACACCCCACAAAAAAAAGGTTCCCCTGTGATTATGTTCTAGCTCTGAGTGTCACGTGCACACCTGTACCAAGCGGTCTTTTCTGAATATCCCTTGGCAAGTTTCCATTAGATACCAAAGTACTAATGATATACCAATGTCCTTAATCAAATGAGGAGGATAGAGAGAGGAGCGGGGTGGGGGGGTGGGGAATGAAATTCTGGAAAATGAAATTCTTCTTTGTGTGGCCAATTCTACTATTCATCCATTGCTGGCAAAGCAGAACACATAATACCAAAACTAGTTTCTGTCTTCTTCTTTTTTTCTGTAGACACTCAAACCTATTTATTGCAGCTATAAACATATGTTTTAATGTATTTTTTCTCTTTTTAATTATTTGTAGTAATTACATGTAATACTACAGAAGCAAAAAAGGAAAAGGAAAAAATAGTTTTTTTATCAGTCTTAAAATATCAAATGTGCCAAAAGATAGCCTTCTCCATTGTGTTAGTAGATCTTATTGTGATTACTCTTTTGTAGTCCTGTAGAACAGGAAAAGATCTGGAGAAACTGTTTTATACGGTGTTATTGCCCAGTTTTAAATATCTTTGACTGCATCAGATACAGTACATCAGTTTCAATTTGGAATGATGCCTAGTGCCTAGTAGAGACTGGTTATGATGAAACATGAAGATTAATAGTCTCTTTAGATAAGATATTAGTGTTTAAATGAAATCCAATGGCATTCTATAGGTTGTTAATGTAGAACACTCAGAATCCAAAAGCAGAATAGTCAAGAGTCAGGGATAATGACACATAATTTTCCAACATCTGGAGGGCTATACTTTCCCTTGCAATACAAGGATATGTATCTGTTGTCCTAGAATGCTTTAAACCAGCCTTAGATACCAGCCACATCTACATCAGGGATGTTAAACTCATGGTCCACGGGCCAGATTCATCATGCACTTGCCCCGCCCAGCCCCAGTTTGCGAAGGGGGGAGTCATAATATGTCACGTGACGACAACCTGACACTATAAGTTTGACGCCCCTGATCTAGATCCTTTGAACTGTACTTTAACAGTTAAATATGAATACTTAGCTCCATATACTTGAGCACCAAAGAATTGAGGCTTTTGAACTATGGTGCTGGAGAAGATTCCTGCGAGTCCCTTGGACTGTAAGGCAATCGAACCGGTCAGTCCTAGAGGAAATCAACTCTGACTGCTCTTTAGAAGGCCAGATCCTGAAGATGAAACTCAAATACTTTGGCTACCTAATGAGAAGGAAGGACTCACTGGAGAAGAGCCTAATGCTGGGAAAGATAGAGGGCAAAAGGAGAAGGGGACGACAGAGAATGAGGTGGCTGGATAGAATCACCAAAGCAGTAGGCGGGAGCTTAAATGGACTCCAGAGGATGGTAGAGGACAGGAGGGCCTGGAGGAGCGTTGTCCATGGGGTCGCAATGGTTTGGACATGACTTTGCAACTAACAACAATTTAGCTCCATTTTTGGAAATAATATAACTATCACAAATACTTTTTCTAATCTTACGAGTACATTAAATATTTACCAGAGAAGCAAAAAAGGAGAAGAAAAAAGTACATCAATATATGTTGCGAAGGGGAAACTTCATACATGTTTGTTTGCTTTCTTGTTTGTTTGTTTAAACTGAGATTGACTATTTCAAATGCAAAAGAAATATTCATTCACCTCCCGCTATATTGACAGTGCACAATTTATTGAACTTTAAAAATACAAAGATAAAAAAACCAATACAAACTAAAATATAAAAAAGTGAAAAGTGAAAAAAGAAAAAGAAAAAAAAGGGAGGGAAAAGAGGAAAATATATAAAAAGAGAAAATGAAAAGAAATATGGAAAAAATTAATTCTTCCTTCATCAAGACAAGTGCAAGCAGTTTCAATAACTTAACATCTTCTCGAATATTTCAGCCAAAAATTCTGTATCCCATATCTCATCTTTTTTTTTCAACTTTATTTTGTTATCTGTTGGCAAATAATAAAGCTTCATCTTCTAATCTTAATCAGCAAAAGTCTGATTAAGAAATGAATATTTACATTTATATTTAACAAGTCAATCAATTTCATATTTCCTGTGCTTTAAACAATATCCTGTTATCTTCTCTAAAAATACAAAGAAAAAAGTACTCTTCTTCCTATGTCTTATTTTACATCTATAAAGAAATCTTTAAAACCTCATCATTCAAACTTCATCAAGAAAACTTTCATTAGAAGTTAATAGAAACAACATATTAAAATATTAATCTTTAATCCCTTCAAATGCTGTCCTACAAATTAATTTCTTATCATCCTATCTGTATTTCTTCTTAATACCATAGCTTATTACTTTCTCCAAAAATAAAACAAAATTTTTCTTCTTCTCATATCTTATCTATAATCTGTAAAGCCTCATCATTCAGTCATAGTCAAGAAAAATCCATTAAAAACTGTTAAGGAGGGAAAAAGCATATATAGTTTAACCTTGATCAAATAAGACAACTTTGTAAACCTTTTATTTTTGAAAGTCTTGTTAGTTATTCCTTTTAGCTAATGTTCCAAAAGTTTTTTTCTTCCTTTTCCTTATCTCCCCCCCCCCCCAGGATGTAACACTTTGCCTTTCCTTGGACAAAGAAAGTTATTCATCCCTGTCATGTTATGTGGAAATGACCCTGAAAGACAGGAGGAAGATCTGTAGACTAGACAATGGTCTGATGAATGAAATCTGAACCCAAAGGAAAGGTTTGGAGAAAGCATCTCAGAAAGAACTCTCACTAGTTTTTATAAGAGTAAAAGTAAGGGAGGAGAGGGATCCTTTCAGACTAGCAAATTTTGTTAATGTAATCTTATAATAGTAATATTCATTGTTATGCATCTTGTCTGAACTACCTTGAAAAGCTAATATCAATTTTGCAAGTCTGAAAATACCCCTCTTCTCCCTTACTTTTACTCTTCTAAAACTAGCATCTCAGTCACTTCTGAGATGCTTTCTCCATCCCTCCTTTGGACTCAGATTTCATTTATAAGACTATTGTCTAAGCAGTAGCTCTTCCCAAGATTATTACCACTATAGCATAATAGGACTGAAACTGCCAGTTATTATATAAACATAATTGGAAAAATTAACCTGAATTAATAATTGGGTTATTAATTTGAAGCCCATCATTGTTCAATCTGTAACCAACAGAGCCTTTGAGATTAAAGTGCTGCTTCATAATCCCAAACTTTAGACAAAAAGTAGGTAGAGTAATCTGCTTCATTCCATAGCCATAGTCCTTCATAAATCTGTCCTTTCATATTCTGACTGTAATTCACTTCCAAACTGTACTTAAATGTATATGTTGAATATATTTCCCACCTAGTAGGTTTTCTTCACTCATTTTATAATGACATGTACATTGTTATATGAATGTTCATATGTGTACCTGAGCTGATAGACTGCACTGCAAAATTCAGGGCTGGACAAAACTTGAAGGATAACTGTATTCCAATCCATTTATCAATCCAGGAGCAACAATCACTTCTCAAGGGAGAATACCCAAGAGATCTCCAAGATAGTTTATCTTCCATTGGTAGAAATCTGCCCCACTTGGTCCAGCATTCAATAGAGGTTCTAAGTTAAAACCTGCATCAGATTAAATTGTCAACCCTGAAGCGAACCTGGCTGGGGGATCTTTGTGGCTTCAGGATTGCCACTAGATGGGAGGCGGAGGGGGTTTGCAGTCAAAACAAAAGATTTTTCTGTAGGAACCAAGGTCATTCCAACAGATGGCTGGGAGAGGAGGAGTAAAGTAACCAAACAACTGGCCAGCACTTCCATTGGACCATATGACTGATGACTTGGGGAAAGGGGAAAACTTTCACGTTTAATTAGGTGAAAACCACAGGAACTTTCAGAATCAGGTTTCACCAGTTGTGCCAATATGATGTATCCAATAAAATGTTCTTTGAGGAATCTACCTGCCTCGGAGTTCTACTTTCAATGGGCTCATTACTTGGGATGTTGACATAAATCTTGCTTCTTCCTACTCAATTATATGGATTTCTTAGCATCAGCTAAGAACAATCATGTTAGCCATAGATCCACTGCTATTTTCTGCAGTATGCATAAGCCCCAATGATAAACAGATATGTAAACATTCAGATTAAATGTCATCATTCCTTGCTCTGGGCAGACCTAACCACATGGGAGGACCCCTGATATATTCAGGAATTGTTTTCTGATGGATACTATTCTAAGCCTCGTGTGTTTATTTTATTTATTATATAAAGGGCTTATAAACTACTTCAATCAAAGCAACACTGTGTTAGCTTTTATTTTCTTGATAAATAAAAAGTTTCCCCTGGGCTGCCTTCTACTGAGTTTGCAGAAAGCTAGTATTCCCACAGAACCTCCTTCTGCTTCTGGAGGAAAAGAAAAGGCTATGCATTTTTTCCCCTACAGAAGTGTATTTACTAAACAGCAGTAACTAGGATAATGATTCTTCTGGTGGCAGTGAAGTTCCTGACAGCACAATCATGACCTGATCTCTGCAGGTATCAAAGTCTCTAATTATTCATCACGCACCCAGCATCCGCATTCATTAGAGGAACTGACACTACATTATTCAGTCCTAGGGAATCTTGTTCTTTTAAGTCTTTGTGGCTCTTTCTTTCCATGTGAATTTGTGTGGCATCAGCAATGAGAGTGGTTGCTTAAATGCTTAGATGTTGGGTCTAAGTTGCCAAATGCTTGCTTTCAGCATCAGGTAGGATATGAAGCCTTCCATTGAGGATCTGCATACTGCATGAGTCAAAAAGAGTGCTGTGCAAATATCTACACATCCTGAACATAAATTATTTCAACTTCTACCCTCAAAAATGACACTATAGAGCACTGCACACCAGAACAACTAGACACAAGGACAGTTTTCCCCGAATGCCATCACTCTGCTTAACAACTAATTCCCACAACATTGTCAAATAATTTACCAGGAATGTATTACTATTATTCTTCTCTTCCTTCCTAGTATCTATCTCTCCCAACTTATGACTATAACCATGTTGCTTATATCTTTCAATTTATATTGTTTTTATTGTTTGCTAGTACAATTTGATAACTTATTAGTAGCCTTAATTACAACACTTACAACACTAGGTGTTGAATCTTTTTATTCTTGATGAATCTATTTTTATTCTCCTTATGTACACTGAGAGCATATGCACCAAAGACAAATTCCTTCTGTGTCCAATCACACTTGGCCAATAGAGAATTCTATTCTATTCTAACAAAATGGAAGGAGAAAATACCATAAGAAAATCTGAAACACTTACTTTTAGCAAATGAGTTAGTACAAAATCACAGGGGACCAGATAGATTGTTGGTATTTTCCTCTTAACTCACCTCCCCCAAATTTTATGAGGGATTTGTTGAATAGGGCTCTTCAAAACAACCAACACTTCATTTCTTCTGTCTATAAATCTGGATATCAGTAGTTACTTTTAGTTATACTTGGAGGGCTTCCTCAAATTGTTTCTTATCAGGCACCAGATTTGTGGTCTCCGGGTCATAATACAAACTACAGAGATAGCAAGAATGGCTCATTTTTGGCATGAAGTCTACAGCAAAAAGTGAGTCTTCAATACCATAATTGGACCAGAATCTAGACAGTTTTAAAGTTTGCATCTCCTGATTGCATCTTTATTTCCCAAAAGATGTTACATGTCCAGAACAACCCAAATGGATTTCCATTTAGAGGAAAGTCTTGTCCTATTTGGATTTTACAATATTAATTGGAAGACCTAGTTATCCAAAATGTATTATCCATTGTTAATTCCAAGGGAATACCTTCCAGACAAAACAACGTCCACTCTTTGGACACATTTTTTAAAAGCATTAATAAAACTAGGTGAAACAACTCTTGTATCCCTCAGCAAATTATCTGATTTACTCCAGTTTGCTGTGTGGACTTGGTGTATATGTGGGAGGTAAAGGTCAAGAAAAGTAAGTACATTTCAAGTCATAGATGAACTGCACCATTTATCCACTTATAAAGCACAAATGCAACACAAATATAAAAAGGCAACATTAAAAATAAAAATATGGTTTTCTGCCTGGATGGTCCCCTGTAATGAGCCGGAGGACAGAAAGGGGGAGTAGTGAGCTCCCTCCCATATTTGGGCATACCAGGGGTTGTAACACAAATACATACCTATTTCTCTGGCCTAGCTGATAAGGAAGAGAGCCTGTGGCTTAGTGGCAATTACATCGGCCTAATATGCAATGCAGCCCTGGTTCGATTCCCAGTAAGGGTATGGCTAGCTGATGAGACCTAAATAGGTTGAAATGGATCTATACTAGTCTCCCTTTATTTATTTATCAGCACAAATACAACACACACACACACACGTGTGTGTGTGTGTGTGTGTGTATTGTATTTGTACTGATAAATAAATAAAGGGAGACTAGTATAGATCTATTTCGAGCTAATTAGCTCTCATCAGCTAGCCATACCCTTACTGGGATTTGAACCTGGGCTGTATTATATATTAGGCAGGAGTCTTAGCCACTAAGCCACAGGCTCTCCTCCTTATCAGTACAAATACAACACAAATATAAAAGGGCAACATTAAAAATAAAAATATGGTTTTCTGCCTGCATGGTCTTCTGTAATGAGCCGAAGGACAGAAAGAGGGAGTAGTGAACTTCCTCCCATATTTAGGCATACCAGGGGTTGTAACACAAAGGTCCAGTATTATAGGTCCAGCATTTCTTGGCTTATGTCAATTCAGATATCAGCATTTTACAGTGACATTGTTCAGTGTTTGATGGTATTCCTGAACACACCCATCATTCCTTATAGTCTGTTTTGTGCTGTTATTCATGACCAGTTCTAGCCATTGCTTTCCTCTTAATGCAGCTATTGTTGCAAGGTATCTCTTTATGTATAACAAGGAATCGATCTAAATGTCAATATCCTTCTCCATTAATATTAAAAGATATTTAATATTAAAGGAACTTCAGAAGAGGGATCAGAGTTGTGCTCAAAATATTTCCTTTGGCAATATATGATGAAAGCTGCTGCTTATAATATTAACTCCATTTGTGTCCAGGTTATACCACCTATATTTGTATTAGGCACTATTTGAGATTGTCCAGACAAGAAGCTCTAACCATGAATACTAACACTATATTTATTGTAAGGTTACAGTAACAGAATATCGCAAGTCTGAAAGTAAATCTCACTCTGTTACTCTCCTGAAAACTAGGGAGGCTCCTTTCTAAGATGCTTCCACCATTCCCATCCCTCCTTCGGAGACCCGGATTTTGTTTAACAGATTATTGTTTGTGCTTTAGCTCTTCCTTCTTTCTTCCAAGGTCATCCCCGCATACTCATCTTCGCATACTATTGCAGAAACACAATAGACATCCTGTAGGATCCAAGAAAACATGACATTTAAAGATGTTTTACTTCTCTGAAGCTGAAGAAGCTTCTTGGATAAGAAGCAATATGTCTTCAAAGAAAAACAAAGAAGTCCAGTTGCCTCTTGAAAAAGTACCTTGGGAACAACCATGACCTGGATGACTGAGAATCTCCATAGACACTTTGCTCCAGAAAGGAAATTTCAGAACATTATTGAGAGTGAGGCATGGCGACTAAAATTGATAACAATGCTGATTTTTTTCTTAATGGAATAAGATCCCTTCTGTTCTTGAATTGCTTTGTCTGTGGGTTTTTTTAAAAAAGAAATTGCCTTCCAATATGCAGGTGAAAAGAGTTGTAACGGTATGTGAGGATAACTTTGAGGGAGGAGGGGAAGAGATGCTGCCTCGGATTTGATCAAGCAAGAAAGGAGCAAACCAACAGTTGTTTAATGGTCAAAGAAAGAAACTTAGGAAAGACCTACCCTAATGGATCAGGCTATTAAAAGTGTTGTGGGAGATTTGTACCTTCAGACCTGCAAGACTCTGTTAACGTGGCCTTACTTTAAAGTAAAAGGAATTCATCTGGCCATGTTTCCTGTCTGGTTTCTCTGGTAGGATTGACAATAGTCCAAGAAAGGCACCCTTCAACTATAGACTGACAATCACTCATAGAATAGTACAGTGGAATCCTGCAGCAACTGAAAAAATAACTCCCAGTGGCACTTTCTTCCAGCTGAGTGAGAGTAAGCCTGTATCTTTCAACTTTAATGACCCAACAAATATCTTGTAACCATATAATCAGTTAATAAATTAGTGTCGTGGGGAAAATACTTTACATAGTAAAGAACAAGATAGTAAAATACATAGCAAGAACAAATTGTAAGTAGTGGTCTGCAATTTACAGGGACATCCCTCCCCGTTTTGGTGGGGGAGGAAGAGTGATGATTGAAAAGAAAATTGATTGAAAATCAATTGAAAACTATTACCTAATGGAAGAGCAGCTGCCAGTCAAGTTCCTTCCTCTCTGAGGAGTTGGTATTCAAGCTGGTCATTTTACCTACTTACTTATAGCATCTCATCTTTTATTTATGACTTATATTGAATTTGGGTTTTTATTTTATTCTTCCTTCTATTTTTCTTGTTGTTTTTTTATATCCATTAGCTTGCATACCAGTAAGTAGGGACCTTACTGCATGGCAGGAAAGTTTAGGAGCATTCATAATGTTTTAAAAAGCAGGTAATAAATATGATAATGCTGACTCATTAATAATAAACCCAAAAGATTGCTTAATAGTAGATGAAGCAAATAGATTTTTTTTAAAAAACCTCTAAAGCAGGTGTGTCCAACCTTGGCAGCTTTAAGCTGCCTGGTGAATTCAGGAAGTTGAAATCCACAGCTTAAAGTTGCCAAGTTTCAATACCCCGCCCCCCACTTCAAATTGTGCTACCTGTTGTAGAATCTAATATCAAATGCACACACCGCAGATTGCATGGTTTCCGTCATAACGTCTCCTATGACTTAGCATCAGAAAGCAAGGAGCCACAGATGTCTCTCTTTGCTGGCAACCCAGTATAACTCTCTGAGTCATATAAACCTCTGCAACTGAGAAGGACTCCAAAGTGTGGCCACATCAGGAACCACCTCAGTCCCCATAGTATTTGGCCTAAATAATCCTTTGAGGATCCTAATCCTAAAAGAACAAGGTGGCAGAGTGATTAGAGTGTAGTACTGCAGGCTACGACTGCTGATCACTGGCTGCCAGCAGTTTGACAGATTGAATCTCACCAGGCTCAAGGTTGACTCAGCCTTCCATCCTTCCAAAGTGGGTAAAATGAAGACCCAGCTTGTTGGGGGCAATAGGCTGACTCTGTAAAACTCTTAGAGAGGGCTTTAAAGCACTATGAAGTAGTATATACTGTAAGTCTAAGTGCAGTTGAGCAATCCATCAACACAGATGAGTGCATTGATTTAGGGAAGTTTTGTAGATTTCAAGAATAATTTCCTCCCTCTTCTCCCCAAGGTGGAGGTCACATATAGCGGTGGGGAGGGGCTGTTTCCTATATGGTACCAGAACAGTATAGAAAACCTACATGGTGTTCAGAAGAGTTCACACCTAGACCATACACCCTCTTTTACCTCCCTCAAGCAAACGCCTGGCCTCTAATAAATATGAAATATTTATACTATTTTATATACATAGTCAAAAAGGCATGGCAATCAAGGCTCTTTCGAGTACCCCAATAACAGTGATGATGGGGGAGATTGCAATGAAAATGAAATAAAGAGGAATATTTTCTTTGTTAAATTACTGTTGGCTTTCAGTCTTCTACTGTCAGTGCGAGCAGGCAGACAAGATGATTATCTGAAAGGATACAAAATGGATATGGGGGGAAATGAAAGCTTCTATATACTTTAGCTGCTTTCAAATGTGGTTCATTTAATGTTGCTGTAATAGAGCTTTGGATTATATTTTTCCCCTTAATTCAAATCCTGCAGAGAGTCAATTTCAGCTTAAACAATCACTTCAGTACCTTATCATTTTGGGAATCTTATATATCGATGAAATTCATAGTAGGGGAGCAATTTGCCCCAGCAAGATAAAAGAAACATATAAATGACTCCTTATTCACCTATTTTCCTATCCCACACACATGCATTCCACACACAATAAATGATACTGTGCAACCAATTAATAAAGGAGATGTGTTTGCTCTGATGCCACATAGTGAAATTCTGCACTTTCTCATTCAATTTGATGAAAGAGTGTTCAATTCAGAAATTCTTTCAAAGGAGAAAAGAATTTCATAAGAATCCTCATAAGAGTTCCTGCACTTTTTAGTCAAAAGGTCTCATTGGGATGGGAGTACATATTCATTCTACAACTATTTCTCCAAGGTTCCAGCTTCCCTTGTTTCAATTTGTCAATTAAATTAAGGAATAAATAATGGAAAATATCACGAGGAAACTCCTCCCGTTGGGGTTTTTTCAGCAGTGATGCTATTGTCCTTCCTATGCAGCATGGCTGTCAAACATGTATCATCATAGTGGAATCACAGTACAATCATGTATTGGGACTTTTCCCCCCTCTGCTAAACCAGGCGTTGATGTGGCCAGCACCTGATGCATCCAGCCCATGGACCATGAGTTTGACAGCCCTGCTATGGAGCATCCTTCTGTCCTACCTTGGAACAATTCTTAGAGACATCTTCTTTCTCCTGGAGAAATTCAGAGAAATCATCCACTCAGTCTATGTACATGCTGGGTATAGAATTTGCGTCAAACTCAAGTGGTCCAGTTTCATTATTGAAATCCACACTAGATTTATATTATTGTATCTTTATTTTTGCTTATGCCAAAAAGATTTGCAATGCAACCATCCATGGTTTTTTATACTTTGCACCCACAACAGTGTTCCTGGAAAGCTACTAAAATTGACATGTTTCTGCATCATTTGCAACAAGGGAGAGAGTGAAAGGAAAGAAAAACAGTGCCTTTTCTTAGACTCCAACTCCTGTTTTGGCCATTAAGTCCTCTGAGCTTTGTCCCTGGCAAAATAATATGCTTCACAATATTTCTGCCTTGAGCTAAAGGTTTAGCCATCATTTTAATTTCCCACAGTTGTAATTGGAAAGACAAATTACTCAAAAAGCATCTCCTTATTGGAGGATAACAGTCTGAGAGACAGTTATCCCTAATTGCATGTATGTATGTATGTATGTATGTATGTATGTATGTATGTATGTATGTATGTCAGTGATGGGCAGTGAGATTTATGGCTGGTGAGGCTGGTGACGTCAACAGGAAGGCGGAGAATGGGACCACGTGTGCAGGAGGCTGAGGCAGCCTCAGCCTCCTGCACACACGGTCCCATTCCCCTCCTTCCTGAGTCAACATGAAGGGGACCGCGGAGCGTGAGCCGGTGGAGCGTGCTCCACAGTCCCCTTCATGTTGACTCAGGAAGGCAGGGAATCGGACCACGTGCGCCTTTTCCCTTTTTTTTTCTTTTCATGATAGTCCTCAATGGAACTGCATCTACATGGAGGGAAGTATGCAGTGGAGTACCCCAAGGCTCTGTTTTAGGCCCAGTACTCTTCAATATCTTCATCAATGATTTGGATGAGGGAATAAATGGGGAACTCATCAAATTTGCAGATGACACCAAGCTGGCAGGAATAGCCAACACTCCAGAAGATAGGCTTAAGATACAGAAGGATCTTGACAAACTTGAACATTGGGCACTATCTAATAAAATGAAATTCAATGGTGAAAAGAGTAAGGTTCTACATTTAGGCAACAAAAACAGAATGCACAGGTACAGTATAGATGATACCTTGCTCAGTAGTAGTAACTGTGAAAGGGATCTTGGAGTCCTAGTGGACAACCACTTAAATATGAGGCAGCAGTGTGCAGCAGCTGCCAAAAAAGCCAACACAGTTCTAGGCTGCATCAACAGAGGGGCAGAATCAAGATCACGTGAAGTGTTAATACCACTTTATAATGCCTTGGTAAGGCCACACTTGGAATACTGCATTCAGTTCTGGTCGCCACGATGTAAAAAAGATGTGGAGACTCTAGGAAGAGTGCAGAGAAGAGCAACAAAGATGATTAGGGGACTGGAGACTAAAACATATGAAGAACGGTTGCAGGAACTAGGTATGTCTAGCTTAAGAGAAAGAAGGACTAGGGGAGACATGATAGCAGTGTTCCAATATCTCAGGGGTTGCCATAAAGAAGAGGGAGTCAAGCTATTCTCCAAGGCACCTGAGGACAGAACAAGAAGCAATGGGTGGAAACTAATCAAGGAGAGAAGCAACTTAGAACTGAGGAGAAACTTCCTGACAGTTAGAACAATTAATCAGTGGAACAGCTTGCCTCCAGAAGTTGTGAATGCCCCAACACTGGAAGTCTTTAAGAAGATGTTGGATAGCCATTTGTCTGGAACAGTATAGGGTTTCCTGCCTAGGCAGGGGGTTGGACTAGAAGACCTCCAAGGTCCCTTCCAACTCTACTATTGTATTGTATGATGAGAGTGGTGAGGCTCTGTCTCCCCTGCCTCCCCTGACCACACGTCCCTGATGTATGTATGTAAGTATGTATGCATGCATGCATGCATGCATGTATATGTATCTATGCAGCTCTGAGCCTTTAAAATAAGCAGCAATTTGAAATATTTTTCCTGCTATGTTTTGGGTAATAAATGGGATGGTCCAGCACCACAATAAACTTATCAAAACAGGCCTGTTAGATATTAGCATATATCGCGGCAAGTCTCCTCTCAGGTCCGCCGCTACGGCGGGAAACAGGTATCGCTCTGATTGGTCGAGAGGCGTACCCGATCCCTATAAAAGGGGAACCCTCAGACCACAGAGCAAGCTGGATCACTACTACTACTAATAAAGAGCTGTTAAGTCACTTCGTGTCCGGAGTCTGTTCTCTCGTTGCCCGAATCTAACAAGGCCCCGTAAGAACAAAATTGCAAAAAGCATGAATAAGTTATCCTAGTTGTTTTGAACTGAACCTTGTTACCATGGACAGCTCCTGCATGATGAAGAAATGTAAACGTCACTCCATTAAAAGTTGATGCCAATGCATACATTATTGTTTCTTCCAACCTGGGAATATTTAACTCATATTTGGGTTTCCTTGATTCCCTCAGCTTTTGCTTAAAAACCAAACATGCCTCACATTCTCCATAAATAATGTTTTTACATTTATTTTTAAAATGTCTAGATCAACTTCACACAAAAGAAAATATCCTAGGGGGATAAAAATGGTACAAGGAACACTAGAAAAAATCTATTAATGGAAACGGGGGTGGGGAGGGACTCCAGTTCATAACAATTACATGTCATCATAGAAACAATCATGATAGCAAGACCAAAAGCATTTCCCCCACTGACTGTGGAAAAGAGTCAAGCAGGATAAAACATAAACAAACCTGCCTAAAGCTAGAAAAACACAATCCACTGGACCACCTCGTTGAAAGGGAAATATAGCCATTTCCTAGCTTCCATCCTCAGTTTTTAAAGTCAACAAATTAACGAGCTTTCTGCCTTAAAGCTACCCAGAGACAAGTTAACTTTAAGGTAAAGGTGGGGGGAAGGGAAGGTTAACTCAGGTAAAGATTGAAAGTTGCTAATGCTGCAATAGGAACATTTTATCATTGCTTTGATTTCAACTACACAGCCTAGTACAAAGTGAAATCATTTGGCCTAGCCTAAAGACCACCTATAATTCCTTGCTTTTTATGGCTGAGACTATTCTTCATCTACAAACCTATTTCCCAGCAGGGCAGGGAATGCAAAATGAGCTTTGTTTTAAATTATGCTTGTCACAAAATGCCACCATTTTTTAATTTGGGTCTAATAAGTTCAGCAGTGGAACAATTAAAAGAAGTAAATATTACAAAAATACCGGTAAATACTACTTAAAGTAGCTGCACTGAAATATGTTTTGGTGCTCACTCTCGACAATAACCGATAAGCCCCATCAATCTCCAAATGAATGTCATAAACACCTGTAGTTTCCCCCTCACCCAGGGCACCAACACAGGATTTAAAGCGTCTGCAGGGTAAAATTAAAGATTATTTAATAACCATTTCATTTAGGTGCAGGGAACATAAAGGGCTGAGGAGGGGCATGTGAAAGAGAGGGAGAGGGAAAGATCAGTTTCTGTCAATTGCTAGTGAATGATAGGATGTAATTTTCAGACCCACCACAACCCCATGGACAATGTCCCTCCAGGCCTTCCTGTCCTGTACCATTCTATGGAGTTCAGGTTTACTGAAGCTCAGGTTTACTGCTTCAGTGACTCCATCCTCATTCTCTATTGTCCCGTAATTCTTTTGCCCTCAATCTTTCCCAGCATTAGGCTGTTCTCCAGTGAGCCCTTCCTTCTCATTAGGTGGCCAAAGTATTTGAGTTTCATCTTCAGGATCTGGCCTTCTAAAGAGCAGTCAGGGTTGATCTCCTCTAGGACTGACTGGTTTAATCGCCTTGCAGTCCAAAAGACTCACAGAATTTACATTATGATGCATTATTTTGTATATGGTCAATGTATAGAAAGCAGGGTGATTGAAAAAGTATAGATGTATAATTTTTCCTGAAATTTATCACAGCCTTGCTAGCTGATTACTAAATTGAACAGCCATGCAGGGGAAAAGAGAAGCTTATTTCTAAGTTTCACATTTTTAGAAAAGTATAACCTAGAGTGAATTTATCTATAACAACTTATTTTTTAGAGTACAATTCCTGAGATTGCAAGTGTATGTAGCACTATGTGGCATCTTACAATAAATACTATGTCTCAGGGTTGTTGGTTTTTTTTTACCTCCTATTGGCCCAAGTTGATTAAACTCCAATTTTAAGGGTTACTCTTCTGCCGCAGGACTCCAAACCATTTGAAGTACTCCAACTGAAGCACTGTCTCTTCACTGTGCTTTATAAGGAAAGATCTATCAGAAAAATAAGGTCAGCAGGATAAGCAGGCACATAATTAGGTGGCCATCTGGGTTTTGTCTCAAGTTGTGCAGGATGGGTATTGCAACTTAACAGTAATGTTTTCTAAACTGTTTGGATTTTTTTCAACAGAACTTGGTCTGTTTAGTACTTGGATGGAAAATTCCATGATTACTGAGCAAACGGGGGGGGGGGGAATCCCAGATGTCAATCACAGTAGATATTTCTGCAGTGCTGCCAAGAAAAACTAAATGGTGAGATCCATGAAATTTCCAGGAGTCCAGTCTGAGTCAAAGGAGGCTTTTCTGGTATAAATCAACATATGCCGACCTATCAGTTTTTGACGTGTTTTATAACTTTACATTTCATGTTTTGGTATGGGTGATGGGAATGACATCTGACCCAGACTGTAGTAGGATCAATAACTAACTAACATAGTATGAAAGGGCTATGCAAATACAGCCCTTATATGAATTGAGTAGAGGGACACAGTGGCTCAGTGGCTAAGATGCTGAGCTTGTCAATCAAAAAGATCTGCAGTTTGGTGGTTCAAATCCCTAGCGCCACTTAACAGGGTGAGCTCCTGTTACTTGTCCCAGCTTCTGCCAATCTAGCAGTTTGAAAGCATGTAAAAATGCAACTGGAAAAATAGGGACCACCTTTGATGGGAAGGTAACAGCGTTCAGTGCACTTTCGGCGTTCTGTGCACCTTCGGCATGGTCATGCCGGCCACATGACCATGGAGACATCTTCGGACAGAGCTGACTCTTCAGCTTTGAAACGGAGATCAGCACCACCACCCCCTAGAGTCGGGAATGACAAGTACATATGTGCAAGGAAAACCTTTACCTTTATGAATTGACACTCATATGGATCAGATAAGCCATAAAATAGACCTAGTCTCCTGGATTCACTGCCTATCCTTTCTCTCCAGAAGAAAGGACAAGACTTCAGATTGAGCAACCATCACAGTAAAATAAGCAGCCTCCTTTCCTCCTTCCCTACTCTCTCATTTTCTCTCTCTGCATCTGTGCAAATTAAGAGGAAGCGAGAAAGTTTAATTGTGATCCCCCTCTGTCTTTCTGCTGGAGCTATGATAGGGGTAAATTGTGAGTGTTTTAATTTTGCCTCTTGCAAGCCTATCAGAAACCTAGTGGCTCATTACGCCCTCTGTTTTTCTCTAGAGATGCTATAGAAACACAACAGTGTAACTAACACTTTTCGTCATTTAGAACCACAGGTGGCTTGAATGTGTGTGATTTGATTGTCTTTACTAGGTAATTACAGGTTGGTGCCTATTCCTGTTGTCTCAGTGGGATGCTTATACAGTACATGGGGGTCTGAATCATTTGCAAGGTGGCAATACTGTACAATGCAATAGCTTGAAATACTACAACAGTTGAAAAAAATAGCACATAGGGAGATGTGCTTATATGTCTATACAATCGTTGTAAATTAAGTAAACTATGGTGATGCTAGTGTTTTTTCTATTGATCTTTATGCCTCTAAGTTATTCTTTGGCAAATCTTCATTAAGGTGGATAGAGGCATGTATTAGCAAAGACACAAGCATCTACAAATATTGTAGAGGTCAAAAATCAGAGATGGCAAATGATTGTAGCCCCAACCTGTAGTAGTTGATTCCGCCATCTTTGCTGACATCTTGGATCCTCCCTATAGCTCAGATTCTTCTATTTTCTCTTCACAAAAGGCCCAATTTAAAAGGTAGTCCACTTTCCTGACATCATTTATGATTGGCCAGGGTCATCTAGTAGTTAAGGTGCCATGCTTGAAATTGGGAGACTCTGAGTTCTAGTTCCTCTTTAAGCCACAAACACCAGCTGAGTTACTTTGGGCAGTCATTCTGTCTTAGTCCAGCTCACTTCATATATCTTATTGTTGTGGGGAAAATTGGAGGAGCATTGTGTGCCTTTGTTTATTTCTAAAAATAATTAAGGTGGGACAAAAGTAAATGAATAAAATTTTAGAACATTATTGTGAATTTGTTTGTCTAAGGGTACTCTACAGGCCTACCATTTTTACTTCTCAATCTTAATTTCTGTCAGCGTTCTCGAAAACCCCAATTCCAATGAAAAACTCTGAGACAGGCATTTTCTCAAAGCTACCATTTATTAGAGTAGGTATACAGACACATCTGGGAAAACCTGAATCTGAGATTTCTAGGCTTTCCCTCAGTAAGTCAAAAGTCCAAACCTATCCCCTGCACCCATCAGTCCATCACCTCATCCAATTCCAATCTGTCCCAACTTGAGACGGCACTCCAACCACTCCTCCTCCAGGTGCAGGAATACCATGACCTTGCCCAAAAAGAATAATGCTATTTTATCTAACTACATTCCCTCTACTAAATCCCCCCTCATATTTTCCCCAGCACAACTTTTGGGATGTGTGTTTTTAAATGTTGTACGCTGCCCTGAGTCCTTTGGGAGAAGGGCGGTATATAAATCCACTAAAAACAAACAAACAAAACAAACAAACAAACAAGAATGTGGCAGCTTGGAAGCTTCCAGTGTTAATATGGCTTCCAAAGCTGACATCAACTCAGATATGGTGAGTTTAAGGAATGAAAGTCCCTGCCCCACAAAACTGATGCCATTAAAATGCTTCTCAGCAACCCCAATCAATACCAAGACAAAGGAATTAAACCAAAACAATCCCAGCTGTGAAATGCATCTGCTGAAGAAAAAGAATAACTGCTGATATTATCCTTGAATGATTCAAGCCACCATTCTGATTCAGGTCCTATTATGGAGGCTGAAGCTCAGAAATGAAGGAGGGAATCATTTCTTTAATACAATCCACAAAGCAGAGGAGTTACATAATCATGGTGTGGTATGGCTGTTATTCCCCGTGTTGCTGCATTCTGGACTGCAGTTTCCAAAGATTTTAAAGGGAGGTCTTTGTGAAATACATTGCAAGAATTCAAACATCAGGTGATCGAAGAATGAGTGACTGACCTAAGAGCTTCCCCTTCTCCTTATCATACAGTTGGATCAGTGGTGGGATTCAAATAATTTAACAACCGGTTCTCTGCTCTAATGACCAGCAGGGCTTGGTGATCATGTGACTGGGTGGGCATGGCCAATTCAATGTCACTCGATGGGCACTTTGCCTTAGCTGTTACAATGTAATAAGCGTTAATCAGAGAGGCAGTTTCTGTAAGCAGGCAATAAACATTAGGCTAGAAACAACACCAGAATGTTTCCTTCCTGCCTTCCTTACAGGATTAGCCCTGTAAAGTGGAAAAAAGAGGCACAATAAGAAGGGGGGATAGCAATATTTTGCAGCCCTTTTTGCCATAGCGTAATCCCCACTATGGCCTTTTACTCATTCTTGTGGAATTCACTCTTCATTTTCCTCCAGAAGCACTATAGGTGTCTGTCTTCTGGAATTTCATATCCCAGAGTTGTTCAGGGAGCTGAGGAGCACCTTAGAATCAACACTCAAAAAAAGGCTACATAGGAACAAACTCATCCAAGATTCTTAGTGCATCCTAAGCTTTGACCAAAGCCTTAGTTTTCTCATCAGATCCTTGGGGGGGGGGGAATGCACATGTCCTCTGGTATTCCACAAAAGCCATTAGTATTCCACAGGAGATGAACTTAATAAGTGTCACCTCCTTGCACAGATGAACCAAAAGGCAATAGGATACTGAAAATAATATCATCAGTCATTGGATGCAAGACCGGCAGCAAATATACATACATACATACATACATACATACATACATACATACATACATACATTAAAGTGCAAGGTTCCCCTTGCACATATGTGCTAGTTGTTCTAGTTCTTCCCAACTCTACGGGGTGGTGCTCATCTCTGTTTCAAAGTTGAAGAGTCAGCTATCCAAAGACATCTCCGTAGTCATGTGGCCGGCATGACTAAACAACGGGATCTCACCCTGTTATGCAGTGCTAGGGATTCAAACCACTGAACTGCCGACCTTCTGATCGACAAGCTCAACATCTTAGCCACTGAGCCACCGCATCCCTACATACATCCCTACATACATACATACACACACACACACACACACACACAATATCCTTCACCTCAGTTCATGTCACAGCTGCTGTGAGACAAATACACATCTGAACTATGATACCCAGTATGTGCTGAGCTGTCAATGACATAGGTCATGTCCATGGTTGCCATGTTGGCAAGACCTCCTGAACTCTTCCAGATACCATCTGCGCATAGACTGAAATCTCCAAAAACTATAAGCTTCAGAGACTTTGCTTTCAACCTGGTGACAGAAGTCGCAATTCAAGCAGGAGTGTTGCTGCACAGGCAGATACTGCAGCAACTAATCCGATTGCTTCTTAGAACCCAGTTGCAGCCGGAAGGTCTCAGAGGAAATGTTCTGTAGATCAGAGCCTCTGAATGTCATAAAAGTCTCCCAGATAAAAACGTACAGATACCACCTTGAGCTCATCGCTGATGCCAAATGCCAAATCCAGGAGGACATAGTACATCTGAGAAGTGAAAACCTCTCCAGTTCCATTGAAGTTTTGGTTTTATATGCCAGCTGCCTCATCCGGAATCAGATCATAGACCAAGTACTATAAACCAACCTAACATTTATTAAGAGAAGCCAGAGATGATTCTTACTCCAACTTGGCTTGAGGGTGGAACAGATCTCAGCCATCAGATTTTCTTCCTCACAAGTGGCCCATAATTGGCTATATCTTCCTCTGCCCATAGGAAACCACCTGCCTTTTCTTCCTTCCTAAATCTACTGCACCTTTACTGCCCACTCCTAGGCCACAAAATAAATCCTGTATTGTGTGTATATAGGGTGTGTGTGTATGCATAATTCAAATAATATTGACAAATATCAAGTACATTTTAGACCATCAATTTTATCTTTTATCAAACAATTGGAGATGCATTTATGTTTGTGTTTTAAGCACACTGCTTTTCCTCTGTAAATCTACAAATAACCCCATTGTCTGTGTATTGTCAAGGGACAATGATCATTTGCATCCCATTTCATTAACTGCCTTGTGTTCCAGATGCATTTTTCTGACATAAAAATGACTGAGCATGGTCTGTGGTGATGAATTACTGCACTAGGATGACTGAATTGATAATCTCTTCTGATCAAATACACATTTCAACTCCATTTAAAAATGTAAATATTTATATTGTTTGATTTCAGCTTGGAGCCTGCCAGAACTTTGGAACTGATAAGCCAGCCTCTGTTCAGGTCCTGCCACTTTTCATCACAGGGAATTATATTTATCGGGGGAAATCAATGTGTAGCAAGAATGGATAGTGGAAGAACATCCCATGACTGATAACGATACCTTAACTCTATGGTCCATGTAGCATATTTGTGTTAAAACTTGGGGAAAAAAGAAATTATCTGGAAAAAGCTGTTCTGACATAAATCAGATCTTGGAGATTTCTCTTCCTCTTCTCTTTCAGCAAATTAGAACATTTTGCTGTGTACATTTTCCAAAGATGCTGAGGCTTCTTATTCAAGCTTCTTCCTAATTTTAAGCATACACTTTTAATCATACCAATAGAAGAAAATATTTGTAGTTCAGAGTCAAACTGTGGAGACCTTAGTGCACGGGTGTCCAAACTTGGGAACTTTAAGACTTGTGGACTGCAACTCCCAGAATTCCCCAGCCAGCATGGCTGGCTGGGGAATTCTGGGAGTTGAAGTCCACAAGTCTTAAAGTTCCCAAGTTTCGACACCCCTGCCTTAGTGCTTTCTGACAGCACCAAGGATTCCACACTTTCAATCATGTACAATCCTCTGATAGATGACTTGCATATGTCAGACCTGGAAGCCATCTTTTACCTTTTGGATTTCAGGCCTGCCAAATTTTCTACTGAGGGAGTTCATAATGAATGCCATTATTCATCTAATCAGCTTCACAGATAAGGGTAAGTATGATTTCCTTGATCATAGTTTACTGAGTATATTCAATGACTGGAATCGCATAACCCAACTGAAGCCAAACATGATGACTTTACACAACATGTAGATTAAGTTAATACCCATATATGAAGTCTGGAAGGATTTTTTCTCTTTAAGGAGAAACTGATTTCTTCATTCTCTTCCTCATTTCCCTGTTGTAGATGTTCCCCAGACTTTTATTTTCTGTTTAATACTTTGAATTTATATAAGCATTCATCATCATAATGTAAGGCTTAGCAAAATATTAAATACTACTCTCTTTAGCGTAAATAAAGGTAATGATGAGGAAAGAGGAATGCAGAAAATAAAATTGTGCCATAAAAGGATAACTCAGATTCTGGAGTAACAAATACTCAAATAGGCACATTTTATGCTCCAGTGCTCCAAAGATAGTGTCAACTAAATACTTACATTAATATCTGACCAGCTTTCAGACCACATTAGTTTAAGCCAACTAAAAACAATATAGAAAGATCCCTCTACATAAGAGAAACCAACCCAACCTCTTGGATATCCAGAGTGAAGGGAGAAAATAAGGAACCATGTATAGGGATGTCACCATATAAATGCCCTGATTAACATGTTTGTTTCAGATATTGGAAGCAAGTTTATAAATGTGGCATTTGTTATGTATGTATTGTCACTTTGGCATTGTTGCGATTCATTAAACAAGGATCCCTCAACAGAATAAAAGGTTTTAGAAACAGAAGGGATGAAACCTCTTCAAATAAAACTGAAGCGAGGGGATGCTAAAAGGTGGGTCTATGACAACTTGACACCACTAGCTCAGCATGGCCAACTGGGGGCAGGATTCTTGCCTCCGCAGAGTCCCCTCTGCCAACTCAGTGCCACCATTTCTTCATAGAATATCTGAACACCAGAAATTCACTGCAGGGATAACTTGCTGTGGCCATCAGATGGACAGCTAGGTGAGCGAGTAAATGAGCAAGCAAGCAGGCTGTCAAAGGCGAGCGGTGAGGGGTAGTGCACTGGATGGAGAGTGGGCAGGAGGGCAAGCATGCAGGCTGTCAGAGGGTGGTGACAGTAGATTGATTCCACTCCAAACACTGAACTGGCAGTTCAGGGGCAGCAGGGGATGGGGCAGGGAGGCAGGCAGGAGCTTCCTATTTTGACACCCCCTGCTATTGCCTATGATGGGAAGCACGTGAGCAGGCTGTCAGAGGGCAGAGTAGTGTGGAACCAGGTGGGACACTTCCCATTTTAACCCCCTCACTGCCATCATTGCCTCTGTGTCTTGGCTCCAGCCTGAACAGGAAGTTTGGCTGCAGTGGTGGTGGGTGGGGCTTCCGCTACTCTGAAAAGTTTTTTTAAAAAAGCATCACGGCTCTGCAACTATTTTTTTTAAAGTGATGAGGCAGAAACTAGCACCAGTCTCCTTGTCTCAAGCAGAAACTGTGGAAGACAGCTTTTGGAAATGCATATTTTGTAATCCATTCAGAAAGACTGAGCCAGAGAGAAACTCCAGATAAGCAATTAGCTTGGCAAAATTAACTCAGACAAACACATAGGATTTGCATTTCCTCTTCTGCCTATAGGTCCAGCCATGACCCCATAGGAATCTGACAACAGCCATTAGAATATTAAAGGACATGTTCTTGCACAGGAACAGGAAGTTCAAATACAAAGCCCAGAGAAGGTATAAAAACCCACCCACTCTCAACTCCATTTTGTCACTGTCCCAGAATCACATGCTTTTGGTGGTTCTGTTCATCAATAAATCAACTTTCTTTCCAATCATCCTCCATTTTATTCCCTGCTTAGCATTGGACCTGGATATTTACAATAATACAATAATACAATAGTAGAGTTGGAAGGGACCTTGGAGATCTTCTAGTCCAACCCCCTGCCTAGGCAGGAAACCCTATACCGTTTCAGACAAATAGCTATCCAACATCTTCTTAAAGACCTCCAGTGTTGGGGCATTCACAACTTCTGGAGGCAAGCTGTTCCACTGATTAATTGTTCTAACTGTCAGGAAATTTCTCCTCAGTTCTAAGTTGCTTCTCTCCTTGATTAGTTTCCACCCATTGCTTCTTGTTCTACCCTCAGGTGCCTTGGAGAATAGTTTGACTCCCTCTTCTTTGTGGTAGCCCCTGAGATATTGGAACAATGCTAACATGTCTCCCCTAGTCCTTCTTTCTTTTAAGCTAAACATACCCAGTTCTTGCAACCGTTCTTCATATGTTTTAGTCTCCAGTCCCCTAATCATCTTTGTTGCTCTTCTCTGCACTCTCTCCAGAGTCTCCACATCTTTTCTACATCGTGGCGACCAGAACTGAATGCAGTATTCCAAGTGTGGCCTTACCAAGGCATTATAAAGTGGTATTAACACTTCACGTGATCTTGATTCTATCCCTCTGTTTATGCAACCTAGAACTGTGTTGGCTTTTTGGGCAGCTGCTGCACACTGCTGGCTCATATTTAAATGGTTGTCCACTAGGACTCCAAGATCCCTTTCACAGTTACTACTACTGAGCAAGGTACCACCTATACTGGAGCTGTGCACTCCATTTTTCTTGCCTAAATTTCTTCCAACAAGTGCCATGGCTCTGCCAGTTTTTTTTTTCATGCCGCAGCTCTGCATTTTTTTAACATGCTAATTGCATTGCAAGGTTTTTTCCCCTTGTAGAGCAGTGGTGCCAGTTTTTTTTTAAGTTGCAGAGCAGTGGCACTTTAAGAAACAAAACTTGTAGAGCGGTGGTGCTTAAAATTATAGTTGCAGAGCTGCGGCACAGGAGAAACACCTGGCAGTCCATGGCCCTTTTTCAAAAAGTTACAGAGCCATGGCATGGGGGGAAAAATCCAGCCGAGCTATGGTGTTTTAAAGAAAACTTGCAGAGCAGTGGAAGCCCTGCCTGCCACCCTCATGCCACCTCAGTGAAACTGCCCATTTGGGCCAGAACCAAGGTGCAGAGGCAATGATGGAGGTGAGGGGGTCAAAATGGGAAGTGCCCACTTGGTGCCCCCACTGCTCTGCCCTTTGCTCACCTGCTTCCCAGCTGCCACAGGCCAAGGTATGTAGGCAATAGCTGGGGGTGCCAAAATAGGAAACCTCCACCTGTTGCTGCCTCCCTGTCCTCAGTCCCATCCCCCACTGCATTTGGGGTGGAGTCAACCTACTGCCACCACACTCTGACAGCCTGTTTGTTCACCTGGCTCTCCATCCAGCATCCGTAGCGAGTTATCCCTACAGTGAATTTCCAGGGTTGAGATGTCCTGTGAAGCAATGGTGGCACCATGTTAGTAGAGAGGACTTGGTGGTGGTGAGAAGGCTACTACCAGCTGGCTGCGCTGAGCTAGAGGCATTGAGTCATCCCATTCCGGCTAAAAGAAATAGGAAGAAGAAGAAGAAGAAGAAGAAGAAGAAGAAGAAGAAGAAGGAGGAGGAGGAGGAGGAGGAGGAGGAGGAGGAGGAGGAGGAGGAGGAGGAGGAGGAGGAGGAGGAGGAGGAGGAGGAGGAGGAGAAGAAGAAGAAGAAGAAGAAGAAGAACAACAACAACAACAACAACAACAATGTCATGATAGTGAATTGAGTGAAATTGTAAGAAATGATATAAATATAAATGTCCATGAAAGAATTATCTAAAAAGGAGATCAATACTTGTAAAATGGTAAGACTGCTTGTATCGATGGTATGAATGGAGAAATATGAAAATATGAACTGTTCGTGTAGAATAGGTGTGCAATTCATGTAACCTCTATGGGAAGACTCCGTCTATCATTGTAATGGAAGAATTTTATCACTAACATATCACTAACTACCCAAAGCAAGAATGAACAAGATGAATCTAAAAACTGCCAAGAGATTAGGTCTTTTTAAATAGTCCTGGGAAAGAATTTGACAGAATTCTGATCAAAAAGATATGACTAATGAGCAAAACCTGTGAAATGGAGTGGGGTGTTTTTTTTCTTGTGGGAAGGTGTACAGTCAAGATTTTTGTTCATCACCATGTCATAGACAAATGTATGAATATGAGAAAGAATGTATGCTTATTTAATAATTTAAAGGAAATGTATAATAAAACAAATAGGACTGAGTTATAAAATGTTTTACGCAAACATGGAATTGGAAGTCAGCTGTTGAAAGTGATCAGTGGTATATGACAGAAGTAAAGCATGTGTGAAAAGAAATGGCAATGGTTCAGCACTGAGCAGGGACTAAGATAAGGATGAGTAATATCCCCTTGGTTGTTTAAAGTATTTATGGGTAAATGTTTAAGGAATGCTTATGGAGAGAGTAGAAATTTGTAGTTTGGAGTGTGAATACCTTTGTGTGTAGGTGTGCTGTTGGTTGAAAACAGTAAATGTTAAATAGATTGTATAATGCAACAGGGAGTATGAATCCGAAAAATAATATATTTTCAGCATAAATTATCATAGAAATAGCATATCAAAGATCAAGATAATTGTGTTTGTTATGAAAGATGGAATACACCTAATGGTGAAAAGCTGCAATAAAATGGTGCATTTGTCTAATGGGAGAAATTTTAAGTACATATGCTGACAAAAGATGACAAGCATATACAATATTGCATGGTATGAATGTTTGTAGAAAGAAGTGAAAAGAATTGTATGTAACTGCTTATGTCAGCCACTTTATTTACATTTTGAAAATGGGAATCATAGTAAGTATATCAGGAGAAATGTAAAATAAGGTTGAATGCACTAGGGATTAGGAATGAGATAAGAATGTAAATAGTAAAAGAAGAAGTGATAGGATCAAGACTGAATGCATATGGACTGAATACCAGGCTGAGTCACCAGCATGAAAGAAAGAATAGAATTCTTTAGAATAGAATTCTTTATTGGCCAAGTGTGATTGCACACACAAGGGATTTGTCTTTGATGCATATGCTCTCAGTGTACATAAAAAGACAAGATACATTCATCAAGAATCATAAGGTACAGCACTTAATGATAGTCATAGGGTACAAATAAGCAATCAAATCATACTAGGAAACAATATAAATCATAAAGATACAAAGTTACAGTCATACAGTCAAAAGCAAAGCAACAAAGTTACAGTCATACAGTCAAAAGTGAGAGGAGACGGGTGATAAGAATGATGAGAAGATTAATAGTAATGCAGACTTAGTGAATAGTTTGACAGTGTTGAGGGAATTGTTTGTTTAGCAGAGTGATGGCGCTCATGAAAAAACCGTTCTTATGTCTAGTTGTCTTGGTGTACAGTGTTCTATAGCGTCGTTTTGAAGGTAGGAGTTGAAACAATTTATGTCCAGGATGCGATGGGTCTGTAAATATTTTCACAGCCCTCTTTTTGAATTGTGCAGTGTACAGGTCCTCAATGGGAGGCAGGTTGGCAGTAATTATTTTTTCTGCCATTCTGATTATCCTCTGAAGTTTGTGTCTGTCTTGTTGTGTTGCAGAACCAAACCAGGCAGTTATAGAGGTGCAGATGACAGACTCAATAATTCCTCTGTAACATGATTAATTCATAGAGAGAAAATGAACAAGAACTGAATTGTAAAACAAATATATGAAGGAAGAATGAAGAAGTTAAAAGAAAGAGTAAAATTGCAAAAGTTGTAGCTAGAGTTGGTGAGATCCTGAATAAGAGGAAGTGAGAAATTTAAAAATCAAAAATCAGTGTAGAAAATGGTATGTGTACATGGTAAAGTAGGAATGCTACAGTCTATATATACTGTACACACAGAGAGAGACACACACAGATGAAGAAACCATGGCTTAATAGAATGAGAAAATATAATCTATACATTACATCTGTAATGACAAAGTAATCTTTAATTTGCTCCTTCTTGGTGTGATCCCTGACATTATTATTCCAGTAGGATTCAGCCTAAAGATTTTCCTGATAAAGAAAGGAATAGGAAAAATTTTGAATTCATTTTGCATTTTTACAAAATGCCCCTTTATTTTCAAACTAGTTTTGGAGAGCTTCTCAAGGCAAGATACAATGTTACAAACACTTTAAAGTTAGAACCCCATGTAAGAATTTCACACTCTGAGAGTAAATATTTAGCCCTAAAAAAGGAGATACATTAACTGCTCGGCGGGGATCATTAAAGAGAGCTGAGCAGGTAACAATGGGTGACAGAGATTAAATCTATCAATTCATAATAGTAACCCAGTTACTCTGATGCCAAGGACAGAATAAATCATACAGTCTTTAGAGGTTTTTTAATGAGTTTTCTACTACAATTTATCTGAAAACACAGCAATGCAACAAGAATTAGTCATTTGGCTGCTTACATTATACCTGGGGGAACTTTTAGATACTGGCCTTGAATTTACTTAGGAAATTAGACATTTTTTTCTAAATATAAAATACATTTGAATAAAAACCAAAAGAAATTGCAATAACTTCTCAACTCTTTTTGTTGTTTTCTTGCTGTTCATGATGCAGAGGAGGTCACGTAACACAGTCTCCTTTATCCTGGCGACAGCCTGGAGTCTTCGCAGGTTGAACAGTTTCCCATCAGTCCTGTATCCCAGGCTAACTCCCAAGAAACTGTTCTAGAAGGCATCTGACAGCATGGCCGAAAACATTATGCTGAACAAGGTCTTTGCCAACAAGCACCCTTGCTTGATCCCGTTTGTAACAGGAAAGGCCTCTGAAGCTTCTCCATTGTCCAAAACATGAGCTGTCATACGGTCGTGAAACTGACTTACCATCGGATGAAGCTATCAGGGCACTCTTCAACATGATGCACCACAGACCTTTGCGACTGACAGTCTTAATGAAAAGAATGCAGCATCATAAAAAGATTCTGGAGCAAAATCCAAGTGCATGAGAGAGAATTCAACCATGTAACATTACATGGAGGAGCTGAAAATATTTAGTTTTTTTCCCTTTGGAATTTAATTGTGAACCTTGTACTTTCAACTGAACTGATATAAAAGACATAGGAGCAAAATCCAACCACAGGAATGATGGTTAGTCAAAGCACAGAAATAAATTCACAAAGGTGGATTTTCTAGTATTACTTTTACTTTACTTTTACTTTTCTGTTTACTTTTTCATTCTGTACTTTTTCATTGCAATCCTCTCTAATAGCAGAATATACATTGCTTCATTATATTATAAAAAGTTAAATATAAGATGCTTGTAGGGTTGATGGCAAATATCCTGAAAAATCTAGTTGGACTATGAATTATTTAATGCCCCCTAGTTGGGAAAGACTTTTTTTTTGCTAAGAGACATTTCTCTGGTAGACATGCAAAGCATTTGTCAATCAAAGAAGGTAAAAAGTTCTTTCCTGATTCAATCTCAGTCCAATAAGACCCTTAATGCAAAATTCTGGACCTTTTGATAGCTTCTGAAATACTTTAATGAGTTTGTCTCAGAACTTCCCTATATTACACTGGTAAGAACTATGTGCAATGACATCATACAGGTACACTGCACATTGCATGCAGCTAGAAGTCTTTGGATTCCACTAACACAAAACTGTGAGACATTAACGAAGAAATAAACATTATCTATTTTTGAATGATTATGTGCCATATGGTCACTGTCGGCTCATGGCAACCAGTTAGATAGATTTTCCCCATGACATTTTGTGCTAACTTAGTCTTTTGTGTCTTCCAACAGCGCACTCATTGCCACTCTGAGTTCATCCACCTTGCTGCTGGTTGTCCTCTTTTTTCCTTCCACCTTCCCCAGCACTAGAGCTTTCTCCTTAGAACTGGGGCTTCACATAATATGTCCAAAGTAGGATACTTTGAGTCCACTCATTTGTCCCTTAAGTGAGAACTCTGGTTTAACTTGTCCCAAATGTGCTTTTTCAAGAGGCAACTGGACTTTCTGGTTTTTCTTTGAAGATGTTTGGATTCTCATCCAAGAAGCTAGATGGGAAGCTCTGAAGAAGCTTCTTGGACGAGAAGTGAAACATCTTCAAAGAAAAACCAGAAAGTCCAATTGCTTCTTGAAAAAGCACCTTTGGGACAACCATGACCTGGATGACTGAGAATCTCCATAGACATCTGTTTTAACTTGTTTGATGATCCATTCATTTGCTTTCTTGGGTGTGTTTCTTGAAGTATTCTCAGGAGTCCTCTCCAATACCAAAGTTCAAAAGCATCAATGTTTTTCCTCTCCTGGTTTTTCAAGATCCAACTTTCACTTTCATAGGAGGTCACGGAGAATACTGTGACTTACATGATTCTTGTCTTTATCTGTCTATATTTGTGAAAAGGAAATATTTAACCATTCACACCTTCAAGGCAGGGAAAGGAACTCATGCAAATAAATGACTAGAGAAGACTTATAACTGTTGATTCTCATTTTGTGCGTGTGTTTAATGGTGAATATTAATCAAATAGTTTTGAATGTTTGCTTATGTTTGGCTTCTATTTAATATACCCATTTAATACTCATTTGATAATTGCCTCCAATATTTGATTTTAAATATAGTTTGTCATTTAAATGAGCCTAATACATTACATGCTATAATATTTTAATACCTGACAATATCAGATAGCCAACATGAAACTATAATTAGCATTTAACTATATTTGCTCGTTAATGTTCTGTAGTATGAATATTTGAGGGATCTGGCTGTTTTTATCGGAATGAGGCAAGCAGCATTGCCTGTCAATTCTACCCCTTTCTTATGTGCATGTGACATCACAATGCATATGTCAGGCCTGCAGCGGTTCCTTTAAGAATCTTTGGCCTGCCACACTCTCTCTTCTAGCTTCATCTTTAGTATGCATATTCATTAAGGGAGGGGGATAGCAAGGGGTAGAATGTGTTGTTTTCAAAATAAAAAATTCCTTTCTAGAAGCTCAAGGTTATTCTTTGTCTCCGCACCTTGGCAACTGACCGGAACCAGCGGGGTGGAGATGACAGTGTGGAAGAAGAAGATTGGACCATGTGATGGATTAGTGGGTGTGGGCATAAGGTCATGAACTTTCAACTGGGTGGGAATCCTAGGTAACTTCCAGAATTGGGATTCCACAGTTGTACCAACATGTCTGACTTATTAAATTGGAACTTTAAGGAAAGTTTTGCCTTGGACTCTGATTTAATTCTGCATGATATTTGGAACACTGGCAGCATAGGCAAATGGGTCATGGCTTGCATTGTGACATTGTGAACACCACTGCCACCTGCCACATCTTCCCATGATGCTATTCGTCTGGTACGTTTTCCCAATTTTTCAGAATTTGAAGTGATGAGAATTATTGTTTGATACATTTGAAGAACACCCGGTTGGGGAAAGTCCCAGAAAAATGCAGAATGAGAGAGCCTTGTTGGGTGTTATGTACTGGGAGTTACCTAGTAGAGCCAACTATTGGGAAACAAATGATAGATACTAGGCAACCTAATCTTTTTCTGCTAAATCAACATGCCACTCTCCTTCTATCAGAAAATGTTCTCTCGCATGTTCTAATCATCAATACCACAAATAATGTGCATTAAAAAATTGAATAATGGCTCTTTTTTTGGTAACTGTAGAATAAGAGATACTTTTGTAATTGTACATATATTGGCTGCAAAGGAAATTGAAAGTTGTTTCTTTCTATTTCTTACTATTCTTTCTTTCTGCACATTTGCTTTATTTCTTCTTCCTTCTTTCCACTCCTATTTCTAAGGAATTATTTGCTATTGTTCTGACATTTGCTTTTTGCATTGTTTGTATTCTGCTTTCAATTTATACTGTATGCTGCCCAGAATTGTGATGGTATCAGACAGCCTGTACAGGGAATGACTGTCTGACTGACTGACTGACTGACTGACTGACTGACTGATTGACTGACTGACTATATTGCATGCTCGTATTTCCATTTCAAATGTAGTTATTATACTGATGACACTCTTAACATCTACAACCTTAAAGTTTTATGTTGCTTTCCTTTCTTACCCATTTCTTATTCTTCATTCTCTTCTTACTACTAATTATATTTTTATGACGGACATTTCATGAAGAATGCACAAGGATGGGAGTTTGATTTTTTATTTTTTCAAAACACCCTGAATGATTTACTCTTCCTCCTCCTCCTTCCCCCCACCCCTTCCAGTGATTCTAAAATGCAGGTTGCACTTTAAAATAAATAAATAAATATAACCTGCCTGGTCAGAAGAGACAGTTTTATAATTGCATTTTAGTTATATTTGAATGCTTTTGTATTTTCTGCATGTAGGTTGATAAACTGAACATAGCTCTTGGAATGCTGCCAGGGAGAATTCTAAAAGATTGTGTAAAAGGCCTTATGAAGGGGGAAAAGAAAAAGGAAAAATGACTAGTGGAGAGAGAGAGAGAGAGAGAGAGAGAGAGAGAGAGAGAGAGAGAGAGAGAGAGAGAGAGAGAGAGAGAGAGAGAGAGAGAGACTGTCCTGGATGAGGCAATCTTTGTATAGTTTGTTAGAAATAGCTAACTGTACGTACCTAACAATCCTTTTTTTTAAGCACCGCAGATAAGGAAATGCAAAAGCTTGGAATAAATATGATGTGTTTTATCTATTTTATTGATGTTCGGATATTGTTGGGGTTTTTTTTAAAAAAAACCATGAAAGTCCAATAGTATATGTGTCTTGTTCAAAAATTTTCTTCCCTTAGACCCATGATGGCGAACCTATGGCACGGGTGCCAAAGGTGGCATGCAGAGCCCTCTCTGTGGGCATGTGCGCAGTCACTAGCTTCTCTTATATGGTTTCCAGAAGGCACGTGTGTGCCAGCCAGCTGGTCTTTTTGGGTGCCAGAGTGCCGGAAAACGACCTGAAAATGGCCAAAAATGGCCAAAAAACACGTCATTTTTCAGGCCATTTTCAGGCTGTTTTTCAGGCCATTTTCAGACCATTTTGGGGCTGTTTTGGGCCCAGAAAACAGCCTGAAAATGCCCAAAAAATCCTGACCAATCCCAGCCTGAAAACAGGCATGCGTGTGCCGGCCAGCTAATCTTTGGGTTTCCCGCGCTTGCATATTGACGCACATGTACGCATGTTCCAGTTTGGGCACTCAGTGCTGAAAAGGTTCACCATCACTGCCCTAGAGACAGTGTGTGTCCATTGTTTTTTATTTGTAACGACAAGGTGGTGTGATTGTGTCCACTACAATGTAAATGCATTGCACTGCTAGAGTAGATTGGCATCTATGAATTATATTAAAATACCCATGTGTGTAACACCTGTTTCAAAATCACTTATAAATTGAAGAGCCTGAAATTATTTGTTTCTGTCATTGTTTCCTGTTGTCACACATCACATAAAAACAAAAATAGTTTCTGCTCTTCATCTACTAGCATGTTTAGCGTTCCTTTACCAGACTAGACAAACCCATTTCTTTCTTTTTTTTCCCCTTCTTGAATTAGGAGAAACAATAAGGAGGGTGGTTGGTGCTCTCTGAGCTTGATTGTTTTCTTGCAGATATTTCACTACTCAAACTAAGCATCATCATCAGTGCTTGTTTAATGCTATGCTTAAGGTCTTGATAACAAGTTAAATATCATTAGCTTATTAAAAATATATTTATTGCCAAAGAGTTCACTCCTTATAAGCATTGGTGATGTTACTTAATTTGGGTAATGAAACTGCTGTAAGAAACAGCCCAGCTCAGAGAGCACCAAGGATCTGCACCCGTTCATGTGGTGGACACCGGGCCCCGTTGCACCGTAACGGTTGCAACGGGATCCGGAACCCACCACTGTGTGGATGCTAACTTCCTACAGACCCTTCATTTCAACCCTGAGCTCTAAGTATTATCCTTTATTAGAAACAGGAATAACAACAACTGTCGCATATATTGATATTTTCAAATTTTAACTGTCCATATGCTAAGAATCTCTTGAATTTCTGTACATAATCTGTTCTTTCTCTCATGAAGGACCTACACTATTTACTTTCATTAAGCAGAAATAAAATCCTATCATGGAATCTAATGTGGTAGCTGACTCTTACAGAGATTTTGGATACTATTAAAGAATGAAAGGAAATACATCGCCGCCCCGAGTCCCTTTTGGGAGAGGGGGCGGTCTAGAAATCTAAATAAAAGTAAAGTGAAAGTAAAGTGTGTGCAGTATAGAAATAGGTCGCCACCCAGAGTCCCTTCGAGGAGAGGGAGTGGCTAACAAATCTAATAAAATAAATAAATAAATAAATAAATAAATAAATAAATAAATAAATAAATAAATAAATAAATAAATAAAAAATAAATAAAAAAAATAAATAAATAAATAAATAAATAAATAAATAAGGTATCCCTTCGTCATCTTGCCCCAAGTGCCAAAGCTTTTCACTAGCAAATCAAATTTTATGGGGTTCCAGCTTGCTCCTTCCTCGCGAATACAAGATTAGTAAACGAATACAATTCCCCATATGAAAGACAAACCCATAAGCAAAGCTGATTGTGAAAAAATGGGGGTAATGGAGGTCACCACAGAAGATGCACACAGCTATTCTCTATGTGGCTCATGTATACATTCCCACATCAGGCCCATTGTTACTGTTCAGTGGAATTACATGGCTCAATCTTGTCTCGGCTTCTTAAAAATAGTGTTCCTTTCTATTGGGTCAATAGTTTTGTGAGATGGTGCTTTAAAAGATGGAGAAGTGCTTAATAATGCTCTCACCTTTGGGAGGTTGGCTCCAATTACCACATTTGAATTTTTCATCTTTTCTTTCTATGCATAGCTAATGCAAATGCCTTTGAGGAAGACACATCATTGCAGAGAATAAGCCATGCTCTCTGGGGGGGGGGGGGAGTGGAGTGGAGGGAGAAAGCTATTAAATGCTGAAGAAGATGGGATTATTAAACAAGATTCTCTCCAAACATACAGTGGTTTCTCTTGCACATACAGGCAACCAGAGATACTGTTTCCTTTAAGTGAGACACGTTTAATTGGGAACTGAAAGGATTCACTGCTTTGATACAGCTTTGCAGCCTTCCACAGTTGCTTAGTCCCTCAATGAAGTACAAGGTGAGGGTTTGACCAAATCACTTAAGCTGAGAGCAATTGGGATTTCTTTGGAAGCCAATTAGCAGCTTTATTCTTCCTTCCTTGCACACCAACCTTTCTTTAAAGCGGGACTCCTGTCATTAGAGGACAAAGGGGTACTTGATATACTTTTGCCTAGGATAGAAAGCTTTGCATTTTCCTTCCTCTTTTCCCACAGAGAAGTCCTTAGGGAGATATTTGGTGCCCTGAAATGACAGAACTTCTCAGCTAGATTTGCTCCTCCACAAATTGCTTGAGAGGTTGCCTGGCACCTACAAGTTTTAAAGTTCAAAATCTTTCAAAGGAACGTGTTATTTTTCTTTTCTCTCTGTTCCTCCACAGCCCTCTCCTAAAAGTCAGCTTGGAATGGGCTTTATTCCCAGTTCTATACTTAAGGCAACCTTTTCCCTGTGTCTAAATATTGTGCTATCAATTCAAGAGAAAAGAGAAGCAGCAATTCCTCCCCCCCCCCTCCCAGAACTGCCAGTCCCTCCTCACCCAGGGATGCTTTGTTCTCACTTATATCTTCCAGGCTTAAAATGAGTCTGCTTAATACCTCTTGGGTCATTCTTCTAGTCTCAACTTCGTTCGCTGTTTTGGAGTGTTTAAAGGCTCTACACCATCTCCTCAGGAGAACTGGTGCCATTCTCTTCATACACAACATTTACTTTTGACTGTTCTTGAAAAGGTAAGTGGAGTCAAACTCATTTAGTACTTCGATGGGAGACTGATTCCCATTGCTATAGACTACGAAGTTTTTTTAAAAAAACTTTTCTGGAAAAAGATGTTGACCATCCAACCACTTCCACAGTGTGCCCAAGTGGAGCACATGTCTATTAAATAAATACTTTCTATTATTTTAATACTTTTGGAATTGAAAGCTACCCAAAGACATGGAGATGAGCAGCTTCAGAAACTGAATAAATAAATAAATGTCCATGCAATCAGCAGCAGTTGAGCTCATCTTGAGGAAAACTCTGTTCTTTGCACTTGTGAAGATGGAGTCTCTTCCATGCACTAGTAGTTTTACTAGCCAGGCCACTGCCCATTTAATAAAGGGGCATTAGGATGAATCACTGTAAGCACAAAAGTAATTTAAAGGGTTTTTCTTTAGCATTGTGCAGCTTTTGTCTTTATTACTTGTCCACTGCAATGAAGTGAAGAGAAGCGTCCCCCCCTCTCTGCTAATCTAGAGTTAAGAAACCAGATGTTGCTAAAGGAGGAGGGAACTCTCTAAGGCGATTGACTGTGCAGCTGTTAGAAAAACCAACCAGTCTGCATAAAGTGACACAAGTAAAACCAGCTATCTGTATCATCTGTTGTGAGTATTGTTTTTTTCATCCAGATGGCCAGATGTTACAGAAAGCTTTTTACTTGTAAGGATGTAATAGAACAACTTAAGAACAGTTTACTGGATTAGGCTGAGAAATTGACCAAATTCTGCATTCTGCATCATCCAATAATCAAGCAAAGGTATTTAGTAAGCTCAGAAGCAGGAGGACAAGACCCATTTTCCAACTTGCTGGATTTGGAGTATGGAATTGTGACATAGGACATTTAGCTATATGCATTGTGTAAATTAATGTCTTTATTATTCTGAATTCCTTCACATTTCATTACAATGTTGGGTCCCAAGGCCTAACACTGTGAGAGAGGAAGAAACACATTTCCCTACTCATGTTTTCCAGTCCCTGCATGATCCTGATTACCTCTCAGTTGTGTCCTCCTATTAACCTTTACACCAAACTAAAACGTTTCTCAATTCCATCATGTTTCTTCATAAGAGACCATTCTAGTTATTTAAATTAAACTGTTTTTCCTTCATCTTTTCCAGATCGTCAGTGCATCTTTGAGATATAATGAAAAGTGGTATGGTCACATCCTAAATTTTTATTATGGAATTATGCTAACAACTTTATTTTCAGTCCTGTTTGCAATCGAATTCATCTATTTAACAGCTGCCTTTTGCTAGGCTGGCAGCAAGCTTTTAAGAACTCAAACATTTGGATGTCAAGGATTGTTGAATATTGTTCATCTTCCATCCCATAGAGACGTTATGTAGTTGTATTATTATGAGTTGTGAAATACATAAGTGTGGATTAACCTATTATTGCCAAATAGTTGCCTATCTGACCAGAATAAACCACTAAGCAGAACATATTACACTCCTGGGCTACTAGAACACAGCTTTATAGAACTGGGTGATTATAAAAAGGTAATAAAGAGCTAATTGTCCTATTGGCTGCTATCTATAAGCCATCCAGAGTTTTGCAGCCCAGGTATGGTACCCCTGTTGTAGAGTGACCCAATTTACAAGAAGTTATTATTTTACCCTCTAATTATTTAATACAAGGATTGCATTAATTAAGGTCCATATCTAGGTTGCATGCAGTACAAGATATGGTTTGTCAGATGTTAATGTATTCAGATTCTCCCCAGAGAATAGCCACGTCTGTCAGAGAGAGAGAAACAGATATAATGAATTTATTTCAGAAATGAGGGTTTCCTTTATTTTCCTAAGACATGCAAACCGGAGTGTTCTCACTCCCTTATTTGCACCTATAGAATAAGTTTTTTTCACCTACAGAAAAAACAAACAAACACCATTATGTCATTTTAATGTTGACTACATTTTTGGTCCCCTGTCTTTTTGGGTAATCATAAAGTAAAAATTCAGCTAGAGATTTTTCAGGTCAAATCTGGTTGCGGAGGTAGGAAAATAATCTTCTGGCTTATCCCAAAGACTGTAAGAGTGACTGCTCAGACTGATACAAATTGAAGAGACCAACCAGCTGCAATCTTCTCCATTATTAATAAAGAAAGCCACATGTGATGGGATGCATTTTGAACTTGTGGAAAACAGTCTCAGGAAGCTGATACATGTCTACCGGTAACTACCTTAAATGGAAAGTTAATTCATTTGCACTTCTATCCATATCACTTCAGCAGATCTTGCTAAGGAGACCCTCATGAGAATCATGCTTAGACAAGAATTTCTTTCTGTTCAAGAACTTGCCAAAAAGCCTGACAAGGTGGCAACCTAGTGCTTGCGGCAGAGGAAATAAACTCCAGAGGAGTAGAAGATCTTGGTCAGGCCACATTTTCCTTTGCTGTAATCACCTTCTTCCGTCAAATAGCACTGCTGAACCAAGGAATCAGTGGTGGGTTCCGGATTCCATTCCAACAGTACGGCTGCTCGGCGGAGCATTGCACAGGTGCTGTACGCACCATGCATGTGTGCAGAAGCACCAAAGACTTTAAAGGACAGGTAAGGAGCTCAGGTGGGTGGGCCCTCTGGAACATTGTACCGGAACGGTATCTGGTGCTCTGAACAGGCTCCATTACGCCCCTACCGGGGCGTACTGCCTGCAACCCACCACTGCAAGGAATGGAATCTTTCTCCAAAAATGAAGTGATGGGTCTTCAGAAGTGACTTTTAGTAATGCTACTCCTGATCTGTTTTCAACTTGTAATATGCTGGCTTTATCATTCTCTTTTTTCTCCTCATTGAATTATATTCTTTGGGCTTGATCCTTTTCCTAAATAGTAATGAGACCCCAGACATTTAAAAAGATAACTTTTCTATCTCTTCAGTTATGATACTGAATGTTTTATACAAGAAAGGTTAAATAAGGACTTAGCATTAAGACTATATATAAATGTAATTGTTCTTGAAGTACAGCCTTTCATTGCAGTCTGCTGACTTTAAGATTTCTTTTTGACTTTATGTTACAGATTTTACTGATGCAAGCTAGCCATATTAATGACCAGATCTCTCATGTGGAATGATGCAGCACAGTTCAGAATCTTAGACTTGCTTTTACAGACCAAAGATCATTAACAATGAGAAATCAACTAAATGATTGTTTGGCTAATTTCTTCCTTATTGCAATGTGCAGCATTTCTGGTATGATTGGAGGAGTACTCGCAATGTTAAAAGGGGCATCTTAGTCACAGTTTAATTAGAGCTCTTCATGGAAGAGGTAGCATATCAAAGTGACATAAGTTGGCCAAGATGTCACTGGAGATTTCCTGCATTCTTTGAAACCAGTCTTTCCCAAGTTGGCATTTTTCAGATATATTCTTAGGAGAAGAGATGGCAAAACCTGGGGGTGGAAATTAAAAGGAGGATCAGTCTAGAATCCCTACATAGCCACATTCAATTTACCTTGAATTATGTCAACTTACCTTGAATTATGTCACCCTTATCTAACATTCAACTTACCTTGAATTATGTCACCCTTATCTAACTCCAAGCAGGTGCTAACCATTAGTTGGGAAGATTCCTGTGCATAGGTGTTTAGTAATAAAGTGTTGTTGTCCGCTGGCAGCCTACAGAACTGGCAGCAGAGTCGGACAGCGAGGAAGTTGGGGAGGAACATGAGCCAGTTCTGGAGACTGGGGAAGGGTCGGTGAGAGCTCTGCGTTGGAAGCAAAGAGGGGGGTCAAGGCTATCTGGGAGTCTCCAGAGTCGGACAGCAGCAAGGCAGAGGAACAGCTCCTCCTGTTCCCAGTGTGCACATGCACAGAGCTGCCAGAAGGCAACAACAGTTAAGACAGAAGGGACAACTCGGGAGTAAGGCTTGGAGGTGATTGACCCCTCCCATAGGACATAAAGGAGGAGCAAAGGTACATGAGCCTTTGCAGGAAACAACTTTGTTCATGCTGGTCGGTTTACCTTCTCAAGGTCCATTTTGTCTCTTTGCTCTGTGTGGCCTTGCCAAGCTAATTGCCAGTTAAGTCTTTGGCAGCGTCTTCAAAGAAGATAAATGAATATAATTCAAAGCTTTTGAAATAAAAAGAGGGTTTTTGGATCTAATTGTATGCTTTTTACTGTATCAGGAAGCCTATGTCAGAATATAAAGTCCTTCACAAGGGACCTGGTCTTTTATACCTGATACATTAGGGCTATATTTCCCAACTGTTGGAATTCAGGGCAGTACCATAAACAAGGATGGACCATAGGAATAGGTCTAAGTCTCTTAGTTAAACATGACTAGCAGTAGACTAATGGCTGGAGAGTTTGCTAGTGATATCACAGCAAGTAGGCAAGGTAGGGTTGCATTCAGATAAGGACCTCTGAGAAGTCATGTTAGCCAGTTGTCTCCCTAACAAGGCAATCAATTCTGAAAAGTTTGTTCCAACATACCCGGTGAAATAAGAAATGTTATTTTAAACTCATTGCTAAATCAAGAAATCAGGTATAGGGACTTCCCTGTGCTATTTCTTCCCTATCACCTACTAGCATTTGCACAATTTTTTCACACTTATTACAAGAAATGGCTGCCAATGTGTCCTTCAAACATGTTATGTAGAATTTGAAACAGGAAAAAAAATATGAGTTTGCTTCCTGATTCAGAAAAGAGAGAAAATCTTTTAGCCATCCAAAATGGAGCACCACTGTGACAATAAATTGTATAAAACTGTATTGCAAGATCTGAAACCAGATGAGATCTGGACACAATTTAGAGACAAAAACAAAGACGTACCCCAAAAGGACCCCCCGTCCATTTCACCCCAACGCCTGGGAGAATAACTGGGTCTTCAGAGCATTATAGAATGTAATGTCAGCAGGATGGAAGCCATGTGGATTTTGTGGAAGGATCTCATTCTAAGGGCAGGCATTGCAATAGAGAAGGTGTGCTTCCTGGGACCCCAAAGATGACATTACTTATAGTGACCCAATGCCACCATGCATCTGCTAAGCAGAAACTATAGGGCACAGGTAGTCCATCAAATAATCTGGCTCTGTGACATATAGAACTCTATAAGTAATAATCATAACCTTGAACCATAACCTTTAGAAGCAGATCCACTTCATTTCTGCAGTTTGATGCTTTGAAGACACAGATTTCTGTTCTCACTGTTGTATCAACCTACATTTTGCATGCAAATCTAAACAACAAAAAAAGGAAATACAGATGGTTTATATATGATGGCTTGTAACAAGGTTTTTACCAAGCTTTTACAATATTTGCATGTTAGAGAAAAAGATGAAAACAAGCAGTGAAGAAGGCAAAGTTCTTTGGATTTCAAATAAAAAGAAAACACAGCAACCAATTTTTCATTAAAAATGTGGCAGAGGCAAGAAAATGGCATGCTCATCAGTGAGGACAGTCGGACAAAACTTGAGCTTGCAGGTTGAAAGATCATTAATTTTTAGGACCCATGATGACCCCTTTCTATTCTTTTTTCCAGTTCCCTGAAACAAAAGCAATATTGGATTTATTACCTTCAGCTGAACACAGAACATTAATAGCCATTGGGTGTCCAGTAATGACTGATTTGAAAGGAAGAGGATTCTTGCAATCTTCTACTCTCCACAGGGGATCTTCTTTCCTGCAAGTTATCTCAGCAAAACCTGTATTAAAAATGAATTTCAAAATAGGAATAAAACATCCCCATGCAGTAGTGTGCTGATATACATACTGTACAAGATATGGACTCCTAATTTCTGCTGATTTTGGCTACTGCGTTAAAAATAATACTATGCCTGGGGTGCAAAAATCCAGACAACTAGTTGATGGCATCAAAGTGATACTTCATGGCCTATCTTTCAGCTGCCATCTCATGATTGTACAATTTTTTGCATCTCAGATATGGAAGGCCCAGTTAAAACTATGTCCTTTTTTCTCATTAATCTACACTCAGTACCGTATAATGACAAAGTAAAAACAGAATTTTAGAAATGTCCGTAAATTTATTAAAAAGAAAAAAAATTGAAATAGCGCATTGGCACAGGTATTCAGACCCAGTTCACTCAATACAATGCCATTAAGTCTTTCTAATCAGAAAGATCAAACATTGCAAGTCACAGTATTCCCTGTGGCTCTATGGAAGCAAATGTTGGGATTTGAAGAAGCAAGACAGAAAGACTCTTGGTGCTTTTGAGCTTTGTTGTTGGACAAGATTCCTGAGAATATTGTGAACAACCAAGAAAGCAAAGGAAAGAGAAGAGGATGACCAGCATGGAATCAATTATAGTGGTAATGAGCACACCATTGGAAAAGTTGAAAAAATCAGGTTAGGAACACATCATCAGGGAGAAAAAATCTATTTATGTGATTGATAAGAATCAACAATGACTTGATGCCATGTCATCATCATCATTATCATCATCATCATCATATTAATACTGCTCTTATTTAATAGCCAGTGTGGTGCATCAGTTAAAATGTCGGGGCCAGGGATGGTTGAACTGAAGTTCATTTTAGCCATGAAAGTTCACATTGGGCCAATCACTATCTTGTGTAGCCTGAGACACCTTATAGGGTTTTCATTGCTCTGGGGAAACAAGGAAGTATGGAGCAACAGTGACTCCTGGAGGAAAGTAGTATATACATCTAATTCATAAATGAATAAATTGGAGTCTTATAATTGGGACTGGAGTCAGTGCCCTGAACTGTGTCTTCTAAGCTCCTCTTCTTCTCTCATAAAGCTTTACTCTTGCAATGCTCTGATTTCTTTTCTTTCCTTCTGTTTTAAACCAGCATGCTTTTTCCCACAGGCACTGTCAGATGCTAATAAAATCTTTAATTAATTCCGTTTCTAATAGGCTCACATATTTCTATCACTCATTCACAACTTGAATCAGGTCTCTTTGGGAGGTTGCATTACTTTCATATCACTTTGCTCCCTAGCTCTGATTTATCTGGAGCTTGGCTAAGATAGGCAGCAAATCTTCAGATAAAAGTAGAGCTGGGGTGAGAACAATCATTAATGTAGGTTGGTTGTGGTTTTTTTCCCCCCCAGGAAGTGAGGGAGGGAGGGAGCATAACCCAAAAATCCCATCACAATACAAATCCCCCAAGAACTCTTGAGATTACAGACAATTTGCTTGATTAGGTTGCACTGATTTGAAGTATTAGAGTGAGACGAATCAGTTTTAACAAATGTTAAATAAAAAATGATAGACAAGAAATCTTGGTTAATGTGAAATGATTTTTTCTAAAATCAAAGCATCTGCAGGATGCTTAATTTATAATAAACCAATAGGCTCCAAATATGTCCTGTCTCATTATCCACTTTGATGGTTAGTTACAAGATGGTCCTCACTAATAAAGTAATTAACTTCAAAACAGCAAATCATTTTTCACAAGATTATTGCCATTGCCTAAAATGCGTAATAGTAAATGCAGAATCCTTCATCTTGCAGTTCCCCCTATTAGAGTCAAAATGTTTTGAAAGGGTGATAATATTTTCCCCCTAAGGAAACAATCTATAAGCTATAACAGAATAACAAAGTTGGAAGGGATCTTGGAGGCCTTTTAGGCCAACATCTGCTCAAGCAGGAGACCCTATATCACTTCAGACAAATGGTTTGTCCAATCTCTTCCTAAAATCTAATGATGGAGCACCCAGAACTTCTGAAGGGAAGCTGCTCCAATGATTAATTATACTCACTGTCAGGAAATTTCTCCTTAGTTCTAGATTGGTTATTTCCTTGATTAGTTTCTATCCATTGTTTCTTGTTCTGCCTTCAGGTGCTTTGAAGAATAGGTTGACCCCCTTTTCTTTGTGAAAGCCCCTTAGATATTGAAAGAAGTCCAGTAGGATCAGTCTGCATCTACTGTATATCACTATGACTGTTAGAAATAGAAGCAGGACATTTGCGATGAGGGGAATGGCTCTATAAACCCAAAAAGAATATTATTATTAAAAGACAAATTCTGTATTGGCATGATAATGTGATTATTCCAAGGTCCCAGCATCAATCCTGAAGCTGAGATGACCGAAGCAATTTTTGACTGCTACATTATTGCCACACTGCAGCTGAAAGACAGGGAGGGGGGATTTGAGATAGAGGGGATTCTGTAGCCAAAACAAAATATTTTCTCTTGGGAACCAAGGATATTCTCACACCTGGTCGGAGGAAGGTAGAGTGATGCTACCTGGTTGTCAGACTACACCGTGATAGAACTATGTGACTGATCATTTTGAAAAAGTAGAAAAACTTTTACTTTTAATTAGGTGAAAACTGCGGGAGTCTTCAGAGTCGTTTTTCACCAGATCTTTGCCAGATATTTCCAATAAAGCTATTCTTTGAGGAATTCAGCTGCCTTGGAGTTTTGCTTGATATGGATTTATTATTGGGAACCCTGACACCCTCAGAGATCATCATGTTCTCCTTTGATATATATAACCCAGCCTTGGATCCTAAAAGTGCTTTTCTAAAGGCAACTTGACTTTCTTGGTTTTTTCCTGGAAAACGTTTCGCTTCACATCCAAGGAACTTCTTCAGCTTTGAAGACATGACCTGGATGATTGGGAATCATAGACATCCAGTCTTGGGTCATATGGCATTCCACAATATCAAACATTATTCTTTTCTAAAATCTTTTCTATGGTTACCACACTGTATAAACAGTTCTCAGTTGAATAAATCAATAGTGTGAACAAGTCAAAGGTAACTTCTTACATCTTCAAGTTACATCAGAGAGTTCAGATACTAAGTACACCAGCAAGGTAGAGTTTGCCATAGCACTGATGGCAGCATTGAATAGCCATTGTCACTAATATTCATCCTCCCTGCCCCCTCTAGTCCAAAAAATCCAAGCAATTTCTTGCCCTTCCTCATCTCCACATATTTATTAGAAGAAATGAATCTGAAAAAGAATATGAGCTTTTCTTTCCAAATTACATATGGAACGGAAAAAAACTAGATTTAAAAAATAATGCCTTGAGGGAATGTCCATTACATATCTTGGAAAAATTGTTTGTAAAATCTCCATACTTTAGAAAAGATGTAAATGAAAGTTCTGATGGAACAGAATTTTCTTCCTATCGGGAGAGAAAGCAGCCTGGGATTTATGCTACTCTATATAATGCTAGTATTATTCATCAATTTTTCTTTGCCCTCTGGCACTGCCTGTGAAAGAGAAGATGTTAAATGGGTGGCAATACTGCTAGTTGATTTTCCCAAAATGGGCCACGATTGGTTTATATTTTTGCATCACTCATCTATCCCCTCTGGTTAAATCCAAGGAGGAAACATCCATCAGTTTCATTTTCCTTTAAAACCGATAAGCTTTCTTGCAATGCTGTGGCTTTTGTGGATAGGAACCTACCTTATACTGTACATCATAAGATACTGTATCCTGCTTTTGACCCTAGATTGTTAGGAATTCATACATATAGCCACCATTATTATTGTTAATAAAATTGCCTATTATTATTACATTCATGATTTTATGAACAGCACAATGTGCTTTGATGGAAGTTATGATTCGGCATAGGAATCATCTATCCTAACTCAGTGATCCAAATTTCTGCAGAATAATAGAGTCTGTAACAGGGGTGTCAAACTCAATTTCATTGAGGGCTACATCAGGGTTGTGTTTGACCTTGGGGAGCCGGGGGGCGCATGATCAGGGGGAAATGGTCAGCTTGACATTACCTGTGTCATGAGGGGAACCTGAGGTGGCCTGAGGACTCTGCCAGAAAAAAATGGGCTCTGGAGTTCCATTTTCAGCTGTGACAGCCTGCAGGAGGCTGTCGCAGCTGAAAACTGAGTCTGGGAGGGCTCCCAAGCTCTGTTTTCACTGGCAGAGGCACCATGCTGTCCTTTGCTGTTACCAGGGTGGCCCCGCACGCCAGTTCTAAGAACCCTATGGTCCAGATCTGGCCCCTGGGCCTTGAGGTTCACACCCCTGGTTTATAACAATATTACAGCTTAGAGATGAAGACTTACAACATATATACAGCTATAGAGGCATGGGTCAATATTTTAATTAAGTATATATCACCAATTATTAGATTGCCAATATGGTGCATTATAATGTTAAGGATGTTAGGGTTAATCTCTTAGCTTAAAAAGGATTCCTATTTTTGGGCAGCACTAAAGAAAATAAATATTGATAAATATTGTCATATATTTCTAGGGCTTGTGAAATACTGAGGATTTCAGTTTCACATGTGATCCCTCATAAAATTAGACAACACACTGAATTGCAGAAACAAACAGCTCAGTTAAGTAAAGGTGGATTCTGAATGGTATCCCTTTCAGGATTTAGTTATATAATTGTTTTAATGAAGGTAATGAACTGGTGGGAAAGAACTAAAGGCAAAGGGGAATATAGGTCCTGTATTAAGGAATAATACATTTGTGCTATGTATTCATGTTAGATAAGAAATAAAAAGTCCATTTTCAAAGAACCTGCCAGCTGTTGGCTTCTAGTTTAGACATGAATAAAAACTAACTTTAAGGGCAGTGCAATCAGTACTGCGGACATGAGAGAAAGCTCAGAGCAGCAGGATTTAAAATGACGTAAGGCTCGTTTGATCATTTTCAACACTGCAATTTCCCCCTGACTGCAATTTCATAAGTCAGCCTTTCTGAAGGAAGATCAATGGCAAAGCCTGGCTGGCACGTTTGTGTACAGGAGAGGCCTTCACCAGGGAAGAACTGATTAGATGCTGCTTGTAATGAACTTTCTGTTCTTGGAAATGGAAAGCTATAAACTACTGTTTTAAATCTGAGAGACAAAGCTCAAAAGCATATACCGATTCCTACTTTATTTAAAATCAGAAGGACATTAAGGGTTTATGTCAAAAATACCCAACACTTGATTTACCTCAGCAAAATTGATATAAGCTCCCTTTAAAAACGAAACAAAACAGCATGTATTAAATGCAAATGTTGTACATTGTTATTACCATATTCCTTAGCAAAAAATGTGATTGTTCATTCGCACAGATTCTATAAACAGGTTTGAAGGCTCATATATGATTGGAGTAGGACTTTGCTACATTTGCAGGTTAATATCAAGAGAAGCAGCTGTTCCCTACATTTTCTCAGGGTGGCTGATCCTACTGGGACAGGCTATAATGATATTCAATTATTCTACTTACCAGCATTTTGTAAGTTGTCCTCAAGTTAACTTCCATATACAGTGTGTGAGATACCAAACTCTCTATCACTTCCATTAGTGAAGTAAAGGTAAAGGTTCCCCTCGCACATATGTGCTAGTCTTTCCTGACTCTAGGGGGCGGTGCTCATCTCTGTTTCAAAGCCGAAGAGACAGCGCTGTCCAAAGATGTCTCTGTGGTCAGGTGGCTGGCATAACTAAATGCTGAAGGCACACGGAACACTGTAACCTTCCCACCAAAGGTGGCTCCTATTTGTTCTACTTGCATTTTTACTTGCTTTCAAACTGCTATGTTGGCAGAAGCTGGGACAAGTAACGGGAGCTCACTCTGTTATGTGGCACTAAGGATTCGAACCGCTGAACTGCTGACCTTCTGATCGACAAGCTCAGCATCTTAGCCACTGAGCCACAGTGTCCACTTTTAGTGCATTGGGTGGATCTAAATTTTAATGGATCTCTTTCCAACTGCATTAAAAAAAATCTAATGATGTCTTTGTTTCTAAAAGTCTCATGAGCCAATTCTACAAAATCCCCAAAGTTCATGATTGCTCTGCAACACCTGAATATAAATTGAATAAATAAGGAGTTGGTTAACTATGTCAGTCTCTGTGCGTATTCATTTTTAGATGTTTTTATTGTTTTTATTGTTTTAAGTGCTCCATGATTTTAGAATTGTAAGCCGCTCAGAGTAACTTGGCTGAGATGGCCAGCTATGCAAATTGAATAAATAAATAAATAAATAAATAAATAAATAAAATTTCTTTTTGGAGATACGAGCTTTTACTTTGTGAGCCTACACTTTTGGCAAAAAAAAAAAAAGTAATAAACCTCCAATTTTCAATATTCTTTTCTGCTCTAACAGAAACCAACCAGATTTAGGTACAGTCTGCATTTGCACAAATACAAATTCCATTTCATGTCCACATTGGATTAACATTTTCAGAATTTCCATGAACTATTGTAAATGAAAGTACAACTTTTTGCCTAAAATTACCCAAATAATGTAATTAATTACATTACATTGGTTATTTACTCAGTAAATTCCATGTCTAAAAGAGAGCCTCAATCTTTATGAATGATGGGGTATCCCACCACCACCACCACCACTTGTCTTTCTTGACATTGTCAAGAATCTCAAAAAGATGAATTTATAGGAGGCAATCCCAGTTCTCTAGACTTTAAAACTCCAGCTATAACAAAGTTTTGCAGTCATATCTTAGACAGTCTTCGTGCAATGAGCTCTGCAGCCATCATGGTACTTGACTCTGAACAGCTTAGTTAAACTAGGTTAAATGTTGGAGCACAGAGGTATAATCGGTACAGAAAGTTGTAGTGATGGATGGGAAACTAATGCTGAAGAGAAGGTGATTTTACTAATGAGTTGCTTATTAACACTTTTTATTTAAATCTTCATTTCCCCCTCCCCTATTTAAAAAAATGTTTTGCAAATGGGGAACTTTTGCACATACATAAATCATGGAGCTCCTGGATGGAAGCAAAGACAGGTTTCCATGGAAACAAGATCTATGCTCTAAAGAGGAGATGCCCTTTGTTATGTATCTTTGTGATATTTCTCTCCAGACATGTCACTGGCAATTACCCACAGAAGTAAAGCTCAAATTGCAGCATAGCCCAGCAGATCCGCCTTACATTATTTTCTGTAATTAATGGGATTATTGAATTTCCATGCTAATAAAGCATGGCAAGGAGTCTGAAAAATAAGTCTTCCTTTTCTCCTCCTCGTTCCCTTCTGCCCCCACTTGGTCCTATGAAGTCATTTCTTCCTCTCACCTCCTTGCCACCTTCCTGCTTCCAAATCACTCGGCAGCATTAGATGCTGTCAAAAGACGTTTCAAAAAGCTCTTCTACGTTTTTTACACGTCAGCTTGGGGTAAGAGTATTGACAGTTTTACATTGCCAAGAGGTGAAACTGCACGCAAATGTTCGTAAAAGCACTTCCAAAGCTATTCATCTTTCATAACATGGTTTCTTTATGAAGGCTGAGGCTTCACTTAGAGCCTGATGGATCATTTTTTGACAGGCCTCCATCTATTCTTGTTTCCCCTTCCCTCCCCCACACTCCCAGAACATAGAAATGCAGCTGCTAGAGACCATCCAACAACAAAGCTGTTTTTCAATACCGCTTCTTTCTTTACATGCAATCTTCAGCTTTCCTGGAATACAAGAAGATTGAATTCTACTTAGTCAGATGATGTAGTAATGACAAGAGCTTCCAGCTCATCAATGAATGTTAAGTCATGGTTTCCCCATCATCAGGATATCATCTCTGTGCTGGAAAGCATGAGTTGCATATATCTTCTTAGGTTGCTGATAGGCTGCTTAGGAAGCACCAGAGGGTGCTTCAGTTTTTTACTTGTTTTGCTCTATGGCAGTGGTGAGGATAAGTGAGTCTCTAGAAAAGAAAAATATATTTCTCTGAGCATTGAGTCAAGAACAAGGATGGGTAACCTGAAAGCCAAAGGTAGCATATGATTCTCAACTGTTTTTGCTTGTTGGTTCCTCTTCCAACCACAGTTACTGAAAAGCTTACTGTTTTGGTAAAAAGGATAGTGTATGACTTAAAATAAATGCTAAATAGTTTTAAAAAGAAAGAAAATCACAATTCCCCATTCTAAAGCAACTGGGAAGAACTATCACCAAAAAATTAATACTTGTTAAGCAGATATAAAGGTAACACTTTATTTAGGGAATTGAGTAACTCTAGAACAGGTATGTCAAATACAATTTCATTGAGGGCCGCATCAGACCTTGGGGGGACAGAGTGGGTGTGGCCAGGGTGGGCATGGCCAGCTTGACATCACTTGTGTCAGGGGTGCTTGTGGTGGCCCAAGTGCTCTGCCAGGGAAAATGGGCTCCTGAACTCTGTTTTCAGCTGTGATGATCTTCTGCACCCTCTGCCAGTGAACAAGGAATTGAGGAGAGCCGTGTGTGGCCCTCCCCAGGCTCCGTTTTCACTGGCAGAGGAACCACAGGCTGGTCCTTTACTGTTTCTAGGGCAGCTCCATGTGCCAGATCTAAGCACTCTATGGGCCGGCTCTGGCCCTTGGACTTTGAGTTTGACACCCATGCTTTCGAAGCTGCTTTCTCCACACCTTCCTTCAGATCAAGAGATTTTGACAGATTCCAGTATTTCTTCTAGCTAACTCCTTGCCCAGCCATTTTCTGCCATTCTGAATTGTATGTGGTGATATTGTGTTGCAGCTTACCACAAAGACAAGTGAAAGAAAACAAAAGAGGAATCGGCTTTGACTCATCTTGATTTCGCAATTGGAAGGAAGCCACTGATAACTCATTACTGAACATTATCCTTCTATTCTTTGTGAGGCGAGGGTTAACTGAGCACATTGCCCCCAAATGAACACAAACCTAAGATATCCCAACTGCAGAAGTTGCAGGAGTGCTACACTGAGCTCAAGCCATTTCTAAATACAAATAGAACAAGCACAGAGTCCTCTATACAGAGAGCTATCTGATATACCTGTAGGTTGCAAAAAATCCAGTCATGAGATAGCAGAAAAGGGATTTCTTCGTTGCCATCTAAGTGTTATTTGGATTTGGCCAGTCTTGGGCTGAATCTCAACTCCAATCTGTCTGGGACTCAAAGTCAGCTACCATGTGTGCAGTGGCAAAATTCTGTGCTGCTGCAATGACCACAAGGAAAAATTTGGTTACAGAACTATAGATGTCAACTTGCATGATTTTTAATAGATGTTTTGTAATTGTAAATGTCTTACAATTTAGAGAAATTATATTTACACACAAACTTATCTGCTCTCCAATCATGTAAACAAAAGCATGATCCAAACTGTTTGTGACCGTGTGTTTTATTACCCTGGATGTTATTATCCACTATAATAATTATTACTATCTTTTAACACTATTGTAAACAGTGATGATTCTTGTCTATTGCTGGTCTATGTCCATAATAAAGTTCTATTACATTCAATCCCAATCACAATATAAACAATATTGAACCCCCTTTCCTTTTAGGCTTGAAAAATGAGGAGCTTTGGTGATCCTTCTTTCCCCTCTCCTTCCCATTCTTTCTTACCATTAATAAAGCACAACTCTACATATTAAATATTTCTGGCATATATTAATGCCCTTGTGTGTCTTTTGCACTTATTATTCTCACTACTTTTGCTTCTACCTTTCTTTCCTAGACTTTCTTACCTATGCTTTCAGGTCCCTTCCTAACTTGCCCATAATTATGGAAAAAGCACACCCTGACAAAATATTATTGTTCTGTTGTATCCTCATGATATTTCTTTCATCATATATCCCCAGCTCATTGGGTGTCTCAGGTTTACATTTCCCACAGATATTTGGAGGTTAAAACACTGGTTTCCCCAAATTTTCAGCATGATCCAAAGGTAGTTTCTGGTATGTGCTATCAGTTATGACTGGCCACCAATTATTTTAGGATAAGGCAAATGACTAGCAATAATTGGGATGAGGCAAAGGGATAGGGTAGGATAGGATTGGATAGGATAAGGATAAGGATCAGCCCTGAAGACAGAAAATTTCATACTAGTATAGGTTTTTTTGTATGCGATTCAAAGATAGGAAATAGAAAATCAGCTGAACTGTGGGAAAAACCATCACTCTGAACAAATTTCCTATAAGCATTTACTCTGAAGACACAGGTTCTGCTAGATGATTAGAATAGCTGAGATATCCAGGGCCATTGCTGATATCTTGGCAGGTGAGCAGAATGTAATTCTTTTTTCAGTCATTTGCAAATGAAGACAAAAGCTCATTTTCTAGTTTAGTCAATTACTCTAGAATACAGAATAAGGGCTCCAAACTCATCTTAAACAGACTTTTACAAAAAAGACCATAGTGATGATGTATTGTAAGTCTATGGTATCACATTTTCCAGGCATTTTGAGGATAATGACACCATTATTCATTCTGAATATGATGCCCTCATTGGTTGAAAGCTCTGGGCCTATTCAAAGTACAGTCTGGATTGTTTGTATGTGATGGATTATAGTTGATTATAGGCTTGAGAATTTGGACAAAATACTTCCATAGTTTATGCTCACCACCTGTGTTCTTTAATTCTGTCCATAAACATACTCCTGAGTGGGTATTAAGTGAAGTACTAATACCACTCTACAAAGCCGTGGTAAGACCACACCTAGAGTACTGCATCCAGTTTTGGTCATCACACTATAAAAAAGATGTTGAGACTCTAGAAAAAGTGCAGAGGAGAGCAACCAGGATGTTTAGGGGACTGGAGGCTAAAACATACAATGAACGGTTGCAGGAACTGGGCATGGCTAGTCTAGTGAAGAGAAGGGCCAGGGGAAACATAATAGCAGTGTTCCAATATTTGAGGGGCTGCCACAGAAAGGAGGGAGTCAAGCTATTTTCCAAAGCACCTGAAGGCCAGACAAGGAATAATGGATGGAAGCTGACCAAGGAGAGATTCAACCAAGAAATAAGGAGGAACCTTCTGACAGTGAGAACAATCAACCAATGGAACAGCCTTTGGAAGTTGTGGGAGCTTCATCACTTGAGACTTTCAAGAAGACATTGGACTGCCATTTGCAGAAATGGTATAGGGTCTCCTGCTTGAGCAAGGGGGTTGGACTAGATGACCTATAAGGTCTCTTCCAACTCTGTTAATCTGTTAAATCTGACTGATGGTATGGTCTACCAGTTAATGCCTGCTTATAAGTGGAATGAGAGTTAGCTACCTGCTTCCCAGAGGGATTTTCTACTATACCTTTTGCTCTTCTGATCCACTAATCCTACTATTCATTGAGTCATTTCTTCATGTTTTGAATCTAAACTCATGTACTAGCCTACATACTACACAAATACATGGATGAAAAAGGTTATCCACATAAAGCTAATTCATTGCACGTGCCTTGTAATTTCTAAAAATATCCACTACTTAGGTATCTGCTAAAGAGGGGCTTTCTCTACATAAGGAAGACTTCAGAAAGAAAGCCAAACTGCATGTCTTCTTATGATATCTGATTCAGACTTAATATCAGAAAATGCTGTTTACAGCTCCAATTTTACCTCATCCACTCTCCGGTTCTCACATTCCAAATTTTCACATCTAGTGTTGGGATTGACTCACTGGAGAAGAGCCTAATGCTGGGAAAGATTGAGGACAAAATGAGAACAGGATGACAGAGAATGAGGTGGCTGAATGGAGTCACCAAAGCTTTCGGCATGAGCTTAAATGGACTCCAGAGGATGGTAGAGGACAGAAAGGCCTGAAGGAACGTTGTCCGTGGGGTCACGGTGGGTTGGACACAACTTCACAACTAACAACAACAAGTGTTGGTGTACAAAGCCACATTCCAAACTTTTTGCCTGGAACATGTCCTTCTGTAACCAATAAGGACAAAAGTATGTCTAGGATAAAGTATAATCCTACTGAATAAATACCCAAAGGCAGAGATAGTAATGTCATCACTGAGGATATTTAAAACAAGCCAAATACTGGAAAATGGTTCCACAGCAAGAAATTCTATGATTGCCAATAAGATAGAATAGATTCTCTAATGGGCCGCTTTTATCTTTGAAGCCTATAATGATAGTACAAGCTAGACTCAGCTGTCAAATGAAACTTCTCTGTCTTGCCACATGAATTTATCCGAGAGTAATTACTGTGTAAGTAATGGAAATAAACATTCTGCCACGAAATCTGCATCCTCAACTCCCTTGGAAATGAAGGATGATTTTATGCACAAACATGAGAGCAAACTCCCTAGTGTATTATACAGTTCCTCTGCTTTGCTCTGCTTTAACACCCTTACATGCTAATTATCTCCTTTTCTGGCAAATCCATCATGAAATATTAACCAAAGTTAGCTGATGCAGCTGTCTCAATCGTTATACTCTTGAAAATCGGAGGAAGCAATTGGATTTTCTTGTTTAATAGATGCACATATATTATTGGGTATTGAGTATCTTCTTATTACTGGACATATTTTGCTTTCACTGGCCCATAGCTTACTTATGTAAATACTTGGTCATTTAGTAATGTAAAGTCATCAATAAAATTGCATGTTCTTTCTTATAGGCAAGGGATAGGAAATGTGCAGCCTTCCACATTTATGATAGTAGTAGATCCACTATCAAAATAATCCTCTGATTGCACTTTTGCACAACTTTTGGCATGGCAGGATGGGATAATGGATAATGGACCTCTCAGCAGTTTTTGATACCGTTGACCATGGTATCTTTCTGGATCATCTCAAAGGATTGGATGGAATATTCACATTGCCTCCTTCCTTCAGAATCAATTCCAGTTGGTGATGATTAAGTAGGAGTGCTCCAGTGATGGGTTTCCGCCAGTACAGCCTGGTAAAGGTGTACCAGTAGTAGCCAGGAGCAGCTGACAGCATACTGGTATGGTGGCTCATTTGGCCCACCCGCCTGCCTGCGTCCTATACTGGTTTTTAAAACAACCAGCCAATTATGCACATGTGCACAGCGTGCGGTGCCTGCGCAAGCTATGACAAGCAGCTGGGTGTCACAGGGGTGTCGAGTGCACATGCATGTGCAGCGTGTGTGCATGAAAGGACACATGGCCCTGTGATAGAACAGGGAGAAGAACCCACCACTGGAGTGGTCCCATCCTCAGAACCTACTATGCTTTCTCCTGTCTTTTTGAATATCTACATGAATCCTTTGGGGGAGTTCATTCATCACCATGGGGTAAGGCAGCGATGGCGAACGTTTTTTGGCTCGCATGCCATAAGTGGGAGCGCAGGGTGGTCGTGTGTGGGTGTGCCGCACCCATAATGCAATGTGTGACACCCCCCCAGTGTGCATGCGCGCACTACAGGTGCTCCCCCCATTTTTACATGCTTTTTTCGCCCTCCCCAGGCTCCAGAGGCTTTATAGGAGCCTGGGGAGGGCGAAAACAGCCTCCCCGCCCCCCCGGACGCCCTCCAGAGGCTTCAGGGACCATCGGGAGTCTTCCCTAATGCCTTTGGAATGCTCAAAACGACCCTCTGAGCAAACCGGAAGTCACTTCTGGTTTGCTCGGAGGGTTGTTTTAAGCGTTCCAAAGGCTTCAGGAGGCTTCCCTGAAGCCTCCGGAGCAGTCAAAATGACCCTCCGAGAAAACTGGAAGTCCGTTCCTGAACTACCGGTTTGCTTGGAGGGTCAGTTTTTTGTGCTCCGGAGGCTTCACGGAAGGTCATGAAGCCTCCAGAGGGCCTCGGGGGGGGGGGTAGGCTTTTTTCACCCTCCCCAGGCTCTTATAAAGCCTCTGGAGCCTGGGGAGGGCGAAAAATGGCTTTTAAAAAGGGTGAACTCAGCTGACCAGCACGGGCATGCGCGCTGGCCAGCTGACAGGACAGCGCCTCACGTGCCCTGACAAATGGCTATGCGTGCCACCTGTGGCACGTGTGCCATAGGTTCGCCATCACTGGGATTACGTATCTTCAATATGCTGGTGATAATGATATATCCCCATTCCTGGTGAATTAAGTGATACTTGAACATCTTAGTCTGGCATCTAGATGCTGTGAGGGTCTGGATGAAGAACAACAGATTTTAGCTGAAGCTTGGCAAGATTAAGTGGCTCTGGATTTTGGGTCCTGCTAGTTTCAGGGTTGTGCAACTTTGGTGTTGGATGGAGTTGCCCTGCCCAAACAGACCCAATGCACAAAGTGGGGGTCCCCCTAGATTCACAATGCCTACTCAATGAGCAGGTGGCAATTGTGGTTAGCAGGGCCTTTGCACAACTTCATATTGTCTGCCAGTCATGCCCATTATTAGATAGGCTGGCCCTGCTGACAGTTACTCATGCCTAATTACCTCCAGATTGGGTTACTGCAATGTGCTCTTCATGGGCTACCCCTGAAGAATATCTGAAACCTTCAGCTAGTACAGAATGCAGCAATGCAAGCACTTATGCTCCTAGAATAGCATATATAACCCCTCTGCTCTGAGAGGTTCATTGACTGTCAGTTTGCTTCTGGGTCCGATTCAAGTCACTGGCTTTAACTTTGAAGCCCCTCATGGCATAGGAGTGGGCTATCTGAGGGATTGCCTCTGCCAGTTACAGCAGCCCACCCTATTAAATCTGGCAGAGGGGGCATTTTACGGGCTCCATCATCTAGGGACAGACATTTGGTGGGCCCCAGGAGATGTGCCTTCCATGATTTGGTGCTTGCCTTATGGAACATCCTTCGTGAAATTAGATTATCTCTACTAATCTAATAAACTACATATTCAAAACAAGCAGCATTTTTAAGGAGATGTTCACAGGTCACCATTTTCACCCATTTGAGTTCTCAAATAATTTTTTCTACAGTCTCTCATCTAATTCCTACACAACTACTCATCTACATTTAACACAGCAATTGTGGTCCATATTCATTCAGAATTTTACACAAATTTCCCCAAACTCTCCCAACCTATTAATTTCTACTTTCATGTATACCTATACGTAATTACCTAGATGAAATCAATACATACATAGGACATAGAATAACAGAGTTGTAAGGGACCTTGGAGGTCTTCTACTCCAATCTTCTGCTCAAACAGGAGTCCCTATATCATTTCAGGCAATGGTTATCCAGTCTCTTTTTAAAAGCTTCCAGAGATGGGGCACTCACAACTTCTGAAGACAAGGTATTCCACTGGTTAATTCTTCTCACTGTTAGGAAATTTCTCTTTAGTTTTAGGTTGCTTCTCTCCTTGATTAGTTTTCATCCATGGTTTCTTTTCTTGTCTTCTGATACTTTGTAAAAATAGTTTAGCTCCTCATCTTTGTGGTAGCCCCTCAAATATTGGGACACTCCTGTCATGTCTCCCCTCATCCTTCTTTGGTCTAGACTAGACATACCCATTCCAGCAACTGTTCTTCATATGTCTTAGCCTCCATCCCCCTAATCATCCTTTTTGCTCTTCTCTGCACTCTTTCCAGTGTCCCAACATCTTTTTTTATATTGTGGTGACCAAAATTGGATGTAGTATTCCAAGTGTGGTCTTACTAAGAGTTTGCAAAGCAGTATTAATACTTCAGGTGACCTTGATTATAGCAATGGCATTAGACTTATATACCACTTCACAGTGCTTTATACCCCTCTCTAAGTGGTTTACAGAGTCAGCCTATTGCCCCCAACAATCTGGGTCCTCATTTTACTGACCTCAGAAGTATGGAAGGCTGAGTCAGCCTTGAACCTGGTGAGATTCGAACTGCCAAATTGCAGGCAAATTGCAGGGATTATATCCCTCTATTAATGCAGCCTAGGGTTACATTGGCTTTTTTGGCTGCTGCCACACACAGTTTGATCATACTTAAGTGATAGTCCACTAGGACTCCAAGTTAGTCCTTCCATTTGTATATAAACCTACACATTTACTTCCTTGCATTATTTCTCAATCAAAAAATCTGGTTACTTTCACTCAGATCTTTTATATCCTCCCTTTTTCTTTTAATTTCATACATACTTAAATTATCTTTTCTTTTTCCATTTTGTTTATTGAGTCATATTATTTATTTTATCCTTCTCTTACACAATGAGCATCCATATAGTAGCTAGCCCCATAGTTACTGACCTTTGCCACCCTCATGTTTTTCTCAATTGCGATTTTCACACAATGCCTTTTGGTAAAATAAAGAAGTGTAAATTAAGTTATCAGACCTTAACTACACGCATGCCATGTGCAACTTCCCATACTAATGGTTAGAGTACTGTTTCTCAGTTGCCATGTTGTTTAGACAGTATAAGGCTATATTTATGGCTACAAGAATGGATCAATCAGAACTGTTTTGATTGTAGTGAGCTTAATTTAAACATGAGATTAGGTGTGTACGCCACTTTTACTGCATTTTATTTTATTTTTTTAGTGCTGTAATTCTATGAGCTTTCCCCTGCTCAATTTTCAATACTTCTAGTTTTATTATTTGCTTTAAGATTCACAGCCCAAAGGCCAAGAACCCCTGCATAAGAGCATAATGAAAGTCATGCTGCCACATTCATTATCTTGTACAGGTATTATATTTGTATTTCATTTTTTTAAAGTTTATTTCAAAATTAGAATGTATCTGCATTAACACAGTATTTCCTAGCAGCTGCAAATTTGTAAATCACAATATTGCCTTGAAAAACTATCCATTATATACAGAGTTTTTTGGAACATCAAACATTAAGTCCCTTTTTGGGAGAGGGGGTGGTCTAAAAATCTAAGAAATAAAATAAATCTAAGAAATAAATAATCCCATTTAATTCTTTTCTTTTCACCCCTATTTTATTGTCCAGGTGGTAAAGCATGAATATAATGCTTATTTCAAACCTCAAAGTCATAGCTTACAGGATCAAGATTTTTGTTATAGGATGAACAAACTAGGATGTTTTACCTAAGCCATTCTGGAAACATTGATAGGTATAATAAACATTCAAGAATTCCTTTAAAAATGAAACTATTGGTTAATAATGGATACATTTACAATATAGATTTCCTTACATCTGTTACCATTGATTTAAATCAGATTTTGGCACAGGCTTCAAATGCTATTCATTAGGCTGTTATTCATTAGAACTAGAAGGAACTTCTCTGGTGACTGAAAGTGTCCCTTCAAAATGTTTCAATAAAGCTCTCTCTCTCTCTCTCTCTCTCTCTCTCTCTCTCTCTCTCTCTCTCTCTCTCTCTCTCTCTCTCGCTCTCTCGCTCTCTCGCTCTCTCTCTCTCTCTCTCTCTCACACACACACACACACACACACACACACAGACACACACACCATCCATCCATCCATCCATCCATCCATCCATCCATCCAATTGTATGATTCAATTCACTCAAGAAAACTGTGTCCTTTCTAAATGCAGCAAGTGGTCAATACATATCAACTCTATCTGTATTCTTTTAAATAAGGTGCAAAAGTTGAGCACACTATTCTAACCATTTCATAAAAGCTTATTAATCAGAATATATGACAATTGTCATGATATATGACAATTAATATATGACAATCATAATATATGACAATTCACTCAAGAAAACTGCCCTTTTTTAGATACAGCAAGTGGTCAAGACATATCAAATCTATCTATATTCTTTTAAATAAAGTGCAGAAGTAGACCACACTATTCTAACCATTTCATAAAGGCTTTTTAATCATATGACAATTAAATCATATTTTCATATAGGAACTTTTTACTGTATGTTCTGAACATTGAGAGGGGAAGAAAAAGAGGGGGAGAAGTCCTTCAGAAGAGATCCCAAAATAAACAGTTGGATGGGTGAAAAATTCTAAGGGACAATCTGAATGTTAGAGAAAGTATAAAGGAATGAATTTGAGGGATAGGGTTGCTCCATCTTTTCCTTATACCTGGGTCTTTGTGTCAGTCATTTAACTTTTAATCTCTACATTTCTATGAAATGGTCTTTGTTAAAAGAGAATGTTCTAGCTTCAGATGAGCTAGTTTATAATACTTCTTCCAATTAGCTAAAAGGTACTTCCAGCTACAACTTACAAGAGTCTCCAATCTGGTAGACTCATTCAGAAAAATTGGTGGTTTATTGCTTTTTTATATTAGATAAATCATTTTTCTTTCAGTCTTGAGAGTTTATTTTTTTATTAAATGGGTGCTTTCTGATTCTTACATCCACCATAGCAGTAATCCTGTGGATAAGCATCTGTGTTTGTGATAGCAGCCATTTTACTTTCTCAACATGCTGAATAAATCTCTAAGATTGGAGAACCTTGTAACTTGTAGCTGGAGTGTAGCCTTTGAGTTAATTAGTTTCTATATCTTAACCCCCATACAGTGTGTGTGTGTGTGTGTGTGTGTGTGTGTGTGTGTAGAGCATAAATTTATCAGCAATTTGATGATTCATGTCTTTGTAATGCAATTACATTCTAGTGTTCTCCTGTTTATTCCAGAAGTGCATGCCTAGCATAATTAAATTGTGAAACTATTCCATTGTATTCCCAAACAATATAAAATTCAGACTGCATTCTTGCTTCTGCATATTGCCAGCTAAAAGGATATGCTAGTGAACTGCTCCTTACGCCAACAATTTCAGTTCTACAAAATATCCATTCTAAAGCTCTTACTCTGACTTACTGGTTTTAAGATGAGAACCTAATTATCTTCTTAAGCTACTATTTTTGTGTGCAACTGAGGGCTTGTGTAGTGCAGTTGTGAGGGCTGTGAACTCACTCAATAACTGCAGTCAAGCCCACATAACCTAGCCGTAGATCCACACCTGTGTACTGACACAATAATAGCAGCCTGCCTTATGGGGCTGTTCAGTGGAGCACTGGGGGGAAAAAATGCCATCACTGACAACATCCTTATCATCACTGATTTCCAACCATTGTTTTCCCCTAGGTGGCCTTCATGCAGTTGTATAGGAACATGGGGACCAACTCGTCTCATCCCACTCTTAACTTATTTATTATGCAATGAGTTTCTATGTATTGAATCATGACTCTTTCTACTTTATGTCCCCATGTTGGGATTTTGTTATGCAACATCTGCTTTTTGTTTGCAATTTTTCTGAATTGGTAATAAAGATGTTGTGTTGTTTTAGAAGCTAATCTCCCTCAGAGAAACTTGGGAAGTTGCAGTGCCACCATTGAGCATTGGCTCAATTCCAATAAAAGCCCCGTGCACCAATTGATTTTTTTCTTTCTTTCCTTTTATTCCAGCTGTGCTCCCTGTTGCTATTTAGACTGGACCCCCTCTGAAGTTTCTCCTATCAACATAGTCTCATTGATCATTTCAGTAAATGCACACAGCTCTTTCTTGGGCATTAAACAACAAAGAAGTTGCAATGATGAGACTGAATGATTATTAGAGATCAGGCACTAATATTATTTTCCCCCAGTCTTGGGCCTCAATGCAGATTTGGCCACCTGGGGAAACACAAAATATTGTTAGTTACCAAGATGAAAAGAGGATAGTTAGCTCTGTAACTCTTTCATAAGGAGCTTTAAGTCTATATTTTAAACCACGATGTTCATTTACTCTTTGGAACCTGTACAGCGGGCTTGACAAGTCATTTTTAAATTTTGCATTGAACTTTCGTCAAACATTTACAAATACAACAGATGCTAAAGTTGGAGGAAGGAAGTAGGAGATCCAGTCACCCCCATCCAGATAGGACTGCAACTCGTTTGTAATTAAGCTTTATGTTCCTGAAGATTTGGGGCTTGAGTAATTTCATCAGAAATGCTGACAGAATCACAATGATGAAATGGCTCCAATTTGCAGAAGAACAAGAGCTCTACTCGTATGAAACATAATAAGGATTCTGTAGAGGACACTGTGGCAAATTGCATGACTAGTAGGGATGTCTTTATTCCAAGCATACTTTGCTTTCAGAAGGTGCCTCTGCATTTTTATTTGTGATTGGTCATGTAACTGGCCACTCCAAAAGCTATTATTTGCCAAATTAGGCCAATTCAAAGCAAATGTTTCATTCTTCACATTGAATTTACTGTGCTAGGGAAGAAGAGAAAATGAACACTATTAGCTTCCTATGTTAAGTTTTATAGGATTATGGAAATCTTTCCCATTTTAAAACCCCACTTAAACCATGGCCTCTCACCTTATAATCACAAAATGTTCTGAGAAAAGCGGGCGAAGATGAGATTATCTCCCCCAGGATTTTCTTTCATGCTTCCCTATATAAGCAGCATGATTGTAACCCCCTGCTTCCAATCCACATCAGAGATTCCCAGAAACGTCTCTACTTTACAGTTCAGTGTTTCCCAAATTACGAGATCTGCCTTCCTTGGGGACAGGCAGGTAGAGTCCATGGGAGGGGGGAGTTGTATAATGTAGCAATGGCATTATACAACTGGCGGAGGAGGCACAAATGTTGCTTTTTTATTTTATTTTTTATGTCTTTATTAAAAAAGTAAAGTTTTGTTATATTGTGTTCATTGTTCATCTGTGTTCATTTTGATTTAGGAGAAGTATGCAGATTAAGATAACAGTAAAGGGAGTTGAGATGGGGGGATAAGGTTAGGAAATACTAGTATAAACAAAATAAATGTCCAAGAATTCTTTCTATATCTGAGGGGGATACAACTGTACCTTCATTGCACCCTTATGCAGGGGGTTCGGGAGAACCTCCAGCTAAGATTCTGTGCAGTTCAGAGAACACCCAATCCCACTCCTGTCTGGCCCTGCCCAACCCATGCTTCCCCTTCCAGAAGTCCCCCCCCCCATGGCCCATTTTGGATGCAGGTAAGCGCAGGGCACATGTGGAGGCTCAGGGCAGGTGAAAAACATGTCTACTGGAAGTTTGGGAAGGCCAGAAATGGGCTCGTTTCCAACCTCCAGAGGGCCTCTGGAGCGTGGGAGGCCATTTTCACCCTCCCAGAAGTTTGAAGAAAGCCTCCGGAGCCCAGGAAGGGAAAAAATGCCCACCAGTAACCAGGCAGAGAACCCCTTGCTAAAATTTGTGAAGCCCACCCCACATGCAAAACAAGATCTTCCCCACTTTATATCACCTCAAGCCACTTCAGATTCAACCTATACAGCCACTTTAGTTGCATAAAGGAGAGTTAAACATTTTTTTGGAATCAGGAGGCACATGCAAGCCCAGTGCCTAACATTTCCATGCTGAATGCCTCTCTAGATGGTTCCTTTATCAAGCACAAAGATCTGCAGCAGATCTGTGAGCGTATAGCTGATCTTTAAGCTCAACATAAAGAGATCCACAGAGATCTGTGTAGTGCTCATCTACACTGTAAGATACTTTCAATGTGTAAGTACACAAGCTTAATGGCTGAAGTAGGTTTCTGTTGTGCCAGTATTGTCTACAACATAAAAGAACATGGTGGCACAGAGGCTTAATAATGCTGGAACTGCCAGCCATAAATGGTCTGCTCTCCAACAGTTCAAGCCCGGGTCCGTGAGATGGGTTGAGCTCCTGCCACTTGCTCTCTGGCTGCTGCCCACCCAGCCATTCAAAAGCATGCAATATTGCAAGTAGGTAAATGGGTTCCACTTTGGTGGGGGAAACCTAGCTGTTTTCATTTGTGCAGAGAGAGGATACTGACACAGGAGCTGGTTGGATAACAAAGCAATGCAACATGAGGGAAGGTGTGACCAACGGAAGAGCTCGGAAGAGCCAGCAACCCGAGTGCCACTAGTCAGTTGGTGTAAGTTGGTTTGGCCCCTGGATAGGCATGCAAGTCCCAAACAGAATGAACTAGCAATTTAGGCTATCAAGGCTGCATTGTGTCTAGCATTTTTAGATTTCCATGACATTGTATGCCATACTCTAAATAAATAAACATGGTGGGCACCTTCTTAAAGCAAAGTTAAGAGACTGCCTTGCTTTGCTTTGCCATGGAATTTCCAAGGACAATTTCAATAGCTAGAAGAGACTTCTGACTAATTGCAAGGTAGCACCAAAACATTTTCCGACTGCTAGGACTACCAGTTGAATTGATCCTTGGTTTTTTGTGAAGCCAAGCCATCTTCTGGCTTCTTTTGATAGCTGGCAGGGTTTGCTCAGAGATTTTGCAATGTTTCTGCTTTAAAGAATTTTTACAGGCATCTATTTTGCCTGGACTTATGAATCTTGAGTCCAAGCAAAACTAGATAAATGGTGTACGATATACATAAATGGTGTAGGATATAAATATCTGTAGGGTATTTACTAAAAAAATTAAATATGATTTGTCACTTTCATGCAATAGTTTACCATAGAGATTGATGTCCTTCTTGTTATTTAAGCTTGTTGCTCTTTGAAGCTGTAATGGCTGCGCTTCTATCCTCTGATGACCATAACCAAGAATATTATTTTTGTTGGTTGTAATATAATATGATGGGATACTGTTGCTAAGGTGAATAGCAACCCTCCAGCATGTTATTCATGGTGATCTATTGCTCTGGTTCTAAGTAGATAAAAGCTCAGTGTTTTTTTGTCCTTTTAGTGCAGATTCAAACTATGCTTTTGGTTATACTTCAGATAGCAGAGAACAGTAATTCCCAAACATGTTATCAAACTAAACACCAATTATTATGACCTACAGGATCATTTTAATTCTCTCATCCATGGCAAAATAATTGAGCCAGATATGAAGCCGAGCATAGGAGTTAATATGAGTTGGGAATGAAGTAGTGAGTTAAAGTGTCAATAAGTGGAAACCGAGGCAAAATCTTGTGCTCCGTTACTTGCACAAAACAAATGTTTGCATTTCTGCTTCCCCTCTTGTTTCCTGACATTAAGCAAATATGACAGATACTTTCCCCCAAAGGAAGCTTTGGGCCATCGCTCTCACTGGGAAAGAAATATAAGATCTTGCTGGGAATAGATGATTTGTGCGATTAGGTATAGCGTAGCTCTATCTATGTATAGCTTTTCCCTCCACAATCTCATAAACATTTTTCTTCAAAAGGGTTTCCATGGAGATAGCAAAGTTACAGTGGAAATTACTTCTATTCATTTTCCTTAAAAGTAGGTCACTTTAGAGGACAAAGAGATGAAGTGAGGTTAAAAAGTTCTGATAGGTGCTGCTTCATTCGCCGCTCGGAAGTGCAATTCACCATGGGAACCAGATTTGCTCCTGAAGATTGTCCTGCCAAAGAACTCTTTCCAACAACATCTGTCACCCTCAAATTCAGAGTTCACATAGACCAGTAATGGTCTAACACTATGTATTTTTTCCTTTCTCTTTTCTGTTTTCCTAGTTCTTTAGTTTTCTTTCTCCCTTTCGGGTTACCGCAAGGCAAACAATTTTATGCTATATTTTCTTGCAACAATCATTGAGAAAATCTTTTAATATTTTTTTATAAAAAGTTTTTTTTAAAAAAATGAACACACTACCTTTTCTTAACCAGCATGTCATCTGGGTACAAAAATCTCTGTGCAATAACCATCAGAATTTATAGCATCATTCACTACATTGATATTAATTCTCTAATCTTACAAGTATAGTATATAATTATAATAAACCTGTTCCTTTTTCCCTTTTAACGTGTCTTCTAATAAGAATATAATAACAACATTAAGCATAGTAATCCTCAACATCATAATACTAACAATTATCATCTTATTTACATTTCTATTTTGACATATTTTCTACTCTTTTTTAATCTCCTTCTTTTGTTTCCAACTTCCATTTTTATTCTCTAACCACTGACAAAATAATTCCCATATCATATAATATTCCATTTGTTTTTTCTCCTTAATCGCCAGCGTTAGTCTGTTCATTTCTGCACATTCTAACATTTTCCTAATCACCTTCTCATCAGTAGGGATCTCTTCACTTTTCCTTAATTTTGTTACTTGACAAAAGATGCAGCTGCTAAATTTTCTTGGATTGGGGTCATATACACATTGTACAATCAGTCTGAACCATCCTACTCCCAATGTGTAAAAGTCACGCCACATGGATGTGCCTCAGCAGTTTCCCTTGGCACTAATGGGAATACATATTTCTTCCAAAGGTAAAAGCATGTAGAATTGGGATTTTTTTTTTCAAATTGGGGGAGAGGGCAGCTCAAGAACATTTGCCTCTTTTCTCTATCAACTGTATAGCAGATATTAAAATGGCTATTTTATACAACTGATACCTTTTACTTATTAAGTACTATGCTTATGTAATGTACCCTCTTCTCATGGCTTCTTCTTATAGCTCAGATTGAGACAGATGATCTAGAGTGTTGTCTAAAGGAAAAAGATTGTTATTTCTTCTGTTCGCCACAAGGATCTCTGCAGTGGTGGTAACTGCTTTCAAATGGCAGGTACAACTGGATGTTCAAAGCCTTGCTCCTTTTAATGGAATGGAATGAACGGAACAGAACAGAACAGAACAGAACAGAGCAGAACAGAACAGAATAGAATAGAATAACAGAGTTGGAAGAAACCTTGGAGGTCTTTTAGTCCAACACCCTGTTTAGGCAGGAAACCCTACACCACTTCAGACAAATGGTATTGCATGTACTACAAAATGTAACCAGCAGAAGAAATAAGGAAGAGGAGGAAGAGGTAGACAAGTTTGCTGCCCTTTATTTCAAAGATTCATCAGATCGACACTTTATAAATCTCCCTTTTATTTTAGAAATCTATTTCAAAGGCGGTGGTATATATCTTATTAATGGGTTTCTTTTTAGAGATACATAGTTCAGCCAAATCATGATTGAAAGGTAACACAATTGGATTCAAATTTGAATCAAATTTGTGATATGATTTGATTTCAAATTTGTGATTCACAATTGAAAAGCAGTAATCAAACTGAATATTTGAGATTTGCTTCAATGAAAAATTTAACCTTCTCTAGTTATCTCCAGCTGTGTTTTTTTTTTCCAGAATTGAGTGAGTATATCAAGAGTGATCGAACCATTACATGTACAAAGTTTTGTCAATATGACGTGAAGGAAGTCCCCATAATAACATTAAAAAATATCCCATCTGCTTCTCTTTTTAAGAGAAAAACAAAGATGAAGAAAAGTTTAGCAAAAAAAACTTTCGGAGAAACTGGGCTGAATAAGTATAGTAGATGTCTTACCCCATGCATGAAATATTCATATTTTTTTTTGTTTATATCCATGTTTATATTTATACCTGCTATCTCGTACATGTTTGACAAACTGATAAATACAAATGATAAAAATAAGTTTTCCAGAATTGTTTAAAAAGTAAGTTTCTACTAAAGATCAAAGAGACATGCCACCCTCTAACCACTCCCTTTTTCTTGGTGGCAGAATTGTTGACAGGACATATTGCTTTTTGGCAAAATTAACCTCTCCTAGGAATGACATGTTATGTTGATTGCACAGCATGTAAAAAGAAAAACTTGAAAAGTGTGGCATTATCATTCATTTCAGTGTCATAGATGGTGTTAAAAACGTCTATGGAGATTCTCAGTCATCCAAGTCATGATTGTCCCAAAGATGTTTTTTTTTTCAAAAAAAACAACTGAATTTTTCCTTGAAGACGTTTCACTTCTCATCCAAGAAGCTTCTTGAGCTTCTTGAGTCAGAACTGAAGAAGCTTCTTGGACAAGAAGTGAAACGTCTTCAAGAAAAAACAAAGTCCAGTTGCCTTTTGAAAAAGCACTTTGGGGATTGTGTTACAAAGAAATTTCCTGATTTACACAAATAACATATAATAGTGCAATAGCAAATACAATTCCTTTGACTTACTCATGCAATTAAAACATATCTAGATCTTTTTTTTTTTTGTCTCTCTCCAGTCAAGCAAACCTGCCTAAATAAATTGTAACTGACAAAGTGGCTGAGAAAAATACTCAAGCAGCAACTCCCCAAAGTATTCCAATGGGCAGATTTTGCAGAGCTGATAGCATTCATCAACTGACTGATCATGACAATACCAGACAGCCCATTCCATATAGCCATGTCCCTTTGCTTGGTCCTTATATGAAGGGAAAATTGCAAATCCCATTTGGAAAATTGCAAAAGCAAAATGCCTCCAGAATTTTTGAATGCCTCCAAAGCTATTCAAAGGTACCAAAGTTGATTTGATACATCAAGTCAATTTAAATATGTAATTTGATAGAGTTTGCTTGGAAATACAATACAATACAATACAATACAATACAATACAATACAATAGTAGAGTTGGAAGGGACCTTGGAGGTCTTCTAGTCCAACCCCCTGCCTAGGCAGGAAACCCTATACCGTTTCAGACAAATAGCTATCCAACATCTTCTTAAAGACTTCCAGTGTTGGGGCATTCACAACTTCTGGAGGTAAGTTGTTCCACTGATTAATTGTTCTAACTGTCAGGAAATTTCTCCTCAGTTCTAAGTTGCTTCTCTCCTTGATTAGTTTCCACCCATTGCTTCTTGTTCTACCCTCAGGTGCTTTGGAGAATAGTTTGACTCCCTCTTCTTTGTGGCAACCTCTGAGATATTGGAATAATGCTATCATGTCTCCCCTAGTCCTTCTTTCTCTTAAGCTAAACATACCCAGTTCCTGCAACCGTTCTTCATATGTTTTAGTCTCCAGTCCCCTAATCATCTTTGTTGCTCTTCTCTGCACTCTTTCTAGAGTCTCCACATCTTTTTTACATCGTGGCGACCAGAACTGAATGCAGTATTCCAAGTGTGGCCTTACCAAGGCATTATAAAGTGGTATTAACACTTCACGTGATCTTGATTCTATCCCTCTGTTGATGCAGCCTAGAACTGTGTTGGCTTTTTTGGCAGCTGCTGCACACTGCTGGCTCATATTTAAATGGTTGTCCACTAGGACTCCAAGATCCCTTTCACAGTTACTACTACTGAGTAAGGTATCACCTATACTGTACCTGTGCATTCCGTTTTTGTTGCCTAAATGTAGAACCTTACTCTTTTCACCATTGAATTTCATTTTATTAGATAGTGCCCAATGTTCAAGTTTGTCAAGATCCTTCTGTATCTTAAGCCTATCTTCTGGAGTGTTGGCTATTCCTGCCAGCTTGGTATCATCTGCAAATTTGATGAGTTCCCCATTTATTCCCTCATCCAAATCATTGATGAAGATGTTGAAGAGTATTGGGCCTAAAACAGAGCCTTGGGGTACTCCACTGCATACTTCCCTCCATGTAGATGCAGTTCCATTGAGAACTACACGTTGAGTGCGGTTGGTCAGCCAGTTACCAATCCATCTGGTGGTGATGCTGTCTAACCCACATTCTTCTACTTTATCTAGTAGTAGGTTATGGTCTACCTTATCAAAAGCCTTACTGAAGTCCAAGTAAACTATATCAACGGCATTCCTCTGGTCCACTAATTTTGTCACATTATCAAAGAATGCAATAAGATTAGTCTGGCATGATCTGTTTTTGACAAATCCATGTTGGCTTTTGGCTATTACTTTGTTTGCTTCTAGGTGTTCGCAAATTCGTTGCTTGATTATTTTTTCCAGAATCTTTCCTGGTATTGAGGTTAGGCTGATAGGTCTGTAGTTTCCTGGATCTAATTTTTTTCCTTTTTTGAAGATGGGAACCACATCAGCTCTTTTCCAGTCCTCTGGTAGTTCCCCGATGTTCCAGGATCTCTGAAAGATATAATTCAGTGGTTCTGAGATCTCGTCTGCTAGTTCCTTCAGAACTCTGGGGTGTAATCCATCCGGTCCTGGTGATTTGAACTCATCAAATGAATCATCTATTTCAGTAGATGGCAAACAATGAAACCACATTGATTCTCTTTTATATGAATGCTATTTTACATTTATTATACATCAAATAAAAATTAAGGCATCTGCAAAGATTTTAGTAAACTGTCATGAGGAATTTTCTAATGGATTTGCTTCAGATAAAATTGAGAGCCAAAATCAACTTATTTTTTACAGACTTAATAAAAACTGACATTACACACACCTGTAGTCCCATTTCTGGTCATCCTGGGCTGTCCAATAATTCTTCCACTCTCACCTCCATCTTGAACTTCACTTTTTTTTCTTTCGTAGGCCTTCAATGATTCATTTTTAAGATCAGACAAGACATAGCAAACAAGGATCTTCTTAGGAATCATATCTGCGGGGTTGAGTGTGAGGAGGTGTTCCTTTATTTACAATATATCACAATTTTTTTAAAAAAAAGTTAAGGTCTCTACAAAATTGACTCTTTAGCCAAGTACTTATGCAAGCTATGTGCTACTAATAATAGAAAATGTGGCTTCTAGTTCCACCTTCCTTTTTGAAAGATCTGCCTTGAAAAGAGAAAGGAATGTAGTGAATTGTATTATGGATTAATTCATTCTCTGCCTACAATAATATGGCCTCTGCTAATATGATGGTGTGCCAATTTTAAACTGCAGCTAGATATGTAGTTTTGACCAAATTCCTCAAAGTTATTCAAGATCTTCAGCAATAAACCTATCCAGCAACCTCTAATTACCTGCGCTTGATGTTCTTTTGAGTACATTAGTATCTTCTTCTGGCAACTGTACTGCATAGAAGGATGCCAGACCACAATATTCTCCCTTCTGCAATGTATATTCAGGGTGGGCTTCAAACAGTTCAGCAACGGGTTCTCTGCCCGGTTGCTGGGTGGGCGTGGCCATAGTGGGCATAGCCTAGTCGGCCTCCTGCACCACACTGGGGAGGTTCCAGAGGCTTTCCTTGAACCACTGGGAGGGTGAAAACTGCTTCTCCCGGGCTCCAGATGTCCTCTGGAGGCCAGAAACAACCCCATTTCTGGAACTTCCAGGAGGCCATTTTTCTTCCACGAGCCTCCACAAAGGCCCTGCACTTACCTCGCATCCAAAACGGGCTGCATGGAGACCCCTGGGAAGGGAGGTGTGGTGCGGGGTGTGATGGGTGGTCCCAGCCAGTGGTGGGATTTGGAGGTTCTCTGAACTGGCCATAATATTAGCTACCCACCCTGGGTATATTCTATGCTGATTCTTCCCCAGTGATATTGAATTGCCTTTTGCTTCTCTTTAGCAGCCTAATTGTATCTTTGCTTGCTAGCCACTTTACTATTTCTCCTGCCCTGTGCTCAACTTCAGTGCTGCTAACATTTTGCCAGCTTCCCTTTCCAGTTTCTTCTCCATGAGAGATTCTTTTTGTATAAAAACCTTTTCTCTTGGTACTTTCCCAGCTTCAGGTTATCACTAAAAGTACCATTTTTATGTCTAGGTGGTCACATGACAGACTAACAATGGGTGATAATCTTTTTCATTCTGTCATAGCACTGTTGGATGACATAGCATGCCTTCCCTAAACTGACTCCATAAGCCATGCTAGTTTGGCATTCTGCTTAATGCAATCGCAACTACATTCGCTAAAGGTCTTTCCCACTGCTGGGTTGAAAACTCTCCTTAAGTCTGCAGAATACTATACCAGCTTGAAATTTGCTGTCCTCTTGCCAATCTCTTTCTTGCCTCTATTAGCTCTCTTGCCAACTTCTGCCTAGTCATTTGACTTCCCTCCCAGATAACAGGTAAAGAGCCTAAAGGATTTTACAAACCTTAAGACTGCCCTTGGATGAAGTTGAAAAAGAAGGTGAAATATTTCTTTAATCCTGGTACAGCCAAGGGTGACTTAAGCTTATCTAGCTCCCAGACTGGGGATAAGATGGATGTGAAATATGGCAGAAAAAAAGATGCTTCAAGGACATGTTTTTGCCATGGTAGGAAGCCTGGAGTAAAATGCCTTATGTCTAAAACAAGCCAAGTTAGCAAAGACTGAACTGATGCCATATGGAATCACAACTGCCGTGATTGTGAGAAGATGATGCCTTAATAATGCTAAACCATACTCGTGCAGAAGTTTGGTGACAAACTTCCACAGACATTATTATCGCTGTCAAAAAAATATTAAGAATAAAGTTCCCTGCAGTAAAGGTAGTCCTCAACTTATGACTACATTTGAGCCCCAAAATTTCTGCCGCTAAGTAAGGAATTTGTTAAGTGAGTTTTGCTCCATTTTACAACTTTTCTCACCACATTTGTTAAGTGAATTGCTACAGTTGTTCAATTAGTAATATGGCTGTGAATCTGGTTTCCCCACTGACTCTGCTTGAGTCAGAAGGTCGCAAAAGAGGATCATATATCCCAGGGACATTGCAATTGTCATAAACGTGAGTCAATTGTCAAGCATCCGAATGTAAATCCCATGATTTTGCAGGACGTTGCAATGGTCATAAGTGTGAAAAAATGATCATAAGTTAGTTTTTGCAGTGCTGATATAACTTCAAATGGTCATTAAGTGAAGTGTTGTAAGCCGAGGACTACCTGTACCTCAATCTTCATTGCAAGCACTATAACTAAAATGGAGGAAGTGTGAAGTTTCCAAAGGATGACCTAATTAATTTACAAGCCTCAAGACAAAGTTCAAAAGAAATCCATTCATTTATTAGGATCAACATTTTGGCATGTTCTTCTGTGGAGCCGAAACTGATTTTCGCTTAATTGCATTTGAACTTTACCCCGTGTATCCCCTCCCTTCTGTCTGTGTCATAAATCACATCCACCAACAAGATGCTAGGCAGGCTATGAACATGGGCATTTCACACACTAACTGTAGGAATATGAGACCTGACTCTGGCCAAAGGTATGCATGGAATTCTACTCCCTTTCCTCCCCCGTTTTCCTATGTCGATGATAGTAGTCATGGAAACACTTTACAAGTTGACAGGGAGACTTTTATTCCCATGAGGAAAAAGAGATGTGAGGGAGAGAGGAAGGATAAATCCCTGCATCATGATTGGAAGGCATTGATCCCCTTCACATGCCTATTTGCCCTGAGAGCCAGAAATGTGGTGTTATGGTGCTCTAATGTGCAGTGCACAGATACTGTTTAGTATCTTTCTTTATCCTACTTTGGGAAGGTGTGAGCAACAGACTTCCTTCCATCATAGGCAATATGGAGCCTGTGCCAAGGAATGGTTGAAGAATGATGCCAGAACATGAGAGGAATGTGGCAATATGGGTGTTTGGTAAGGCAAGGCTACAAGGCTTCAAATAGCAGAGATCAAGGGAAAGCCATACAATGCCATTTTTTTGTATGCTGGTGGGGAAAAAAGAAGAGATGTATATATCTGCAACCTTCACTGGTGATGCAAGTTGTGTGCATTTTCATAGTATAAATCATACCGTTTTAACCATTGGTAAGAAATTATTTTATCCTGTTTTCATGTCACCGTGCTTATGATTTTCCCTGGTTTGAGGAGCTACTATAGTAACAGCATGTTACATATGACCAAGCTTATTTAAGCAGGAGCAGCAATCCTCCATGGAAGGGTGATGTTTTCATTAAATGGTTATGATTGCTATCCTAAATGCCTTGCTGAGGTGGATCTATCTTAAGTGAAAGTAAAATTCAAATGGGTATCTCCCTCACACATTTAATTTGTCAAAAATCTGAATCTCCATTATTTATTTCCTTAACAGGAGCCATTCTAGGAATTGTGACATGGCATTCTTATTTATGTATTCCATTTGTTTGGAGGCCCATCTCAGCAAGTGACTCTTCCCCATTTAATGTCTCCTACTTGCACTGGATTTTAGCAGCCTTCATCTGCAAGTCAGCATGACCTTGCACGCCCTGACTGGGGAATATGCGAGAGCAAGAAGTACCATGTAAATGGTGCTAAATTATTTACAACCATGGGGTATTCCGATAAGGAAATGAATGTTACTGGGCTGCTCCACAGTGGCATTTGAAAGGTAAAAAATGTGTGTGTGTGTGTGAGAGAGAGAGAGAGAGAGACAGACAGACAGACAGACAGACAGACAGAGGTAGAAACAGAGACAGACAGACAGATAGAGACAGAGACAGAGAGACAACGAGACAGACAGAGACAGACAGACAAATAGGCAGGCAGAATGAGGGAGACATAGTTTTACTTGACAAATAGTAGCTTTTCTTACTTGCTTTACTGAACCTTTAGTGAGCTCACAGAAAACACAGTGTGCAGTATATAGACAGATGAAGGTAATCAAGCAAGCATATCAAGATCACAGATAAGCTTAACCAATCACCTGCAATCCATGAAACTGACCTTTCTGTATTTAGAAACCTAGATTCTGTAGATTTTAATATGTAAATGTTAAATGTCTATCATTACAAACAGGGATTTTGATACATCTGATGGTAATGCTATCAAGAGAAATATCTGCAATGTGAATTCTTTCTTTCTTTGATATTTCTAACACTTCTCCGCAAATTAGGTTTGTATTTCTCTGATTATTTTTTATCTTCTAGAAGTAAATGGGACAGTGTCTCTAGATTAATAGGAGTATACATCCTTTGGAAATCTATTTTGTGTTTTGTCCTTCAAGTAGAAAGTTCAAAGCTGCATTCAAGCAGCTTCAATCATTTATGGTGTAATGACGATAGGCATTAGATAGTGATGATAAGGGTTGGAAATAAACTCCCTTTTGTACAATCTCTGGTTGAAACTAATCAAGTTCGGTGTTTCCCTATCAATTTACGCACATTTTTTTTCTTTGCAGCTGTGTAATCAAAAGATCAAGTGTTCACCTCCATCTTTCACAATATGTCACATAATAGCATAATGTGAGGCATTTCAAGTCAACCACTGGTAACTAGGGATTGTCACATGGGAGCACAGGTCTGATGTCACTATTTTCTTTCTTACTGTGAAAGATTTTTCCCCATTTTTTGTTCATTGCTACGTCTTCTTGAATTGTACTAAAGAGTCCAACAGGTGGAACATGATGGCTTCATTTGGCAAGTATGTGTTTTAATAATTAAAAAGCTCTAAAAAGGCCTACATTTCTGATACACCTTGGGGCATTTGCAACTGCTTCAATTTTCTCTGCACAATTGTATATGATTCATGTATCAAAGTTTGACTGCAATATCAGGTGTATAAAAACCCACAATTGCTGCATTATGCTTTGAGGCCATACATATAAGTGACAGTGATGTTATTTAAATAGAATTGGGTGCCTGAACAGTTTTGAACCACCTGAACCATGGCTGTATGCCAACTCATTGCTACTGATCCATGCAAGAAACAAACTAGACATGTTATAATCATGCATTTATTTTTATGATGAAAAACACCTTGAAATTCTCCTCTATTTTGAACTATAAATGAACTTCAACTAAGTCCATTTTACTAAAATGTTGGCCACCAACAAGATTAGACAAATGTCTTAATTCCTGTCCCTGTAATAAAAGACAAGACAGCTTTTAAATCCCCACAGATTTGAATTGTTCCACAATTTTTAGCTAGAGAAAACACTGGTGCAGTCCATGGGCTCAAACAACTTTTGACAGCATTCTTTCCATTTTAGTTCAGCTTCTACTGTTTTGCATGGAGCCTGTGGAACTGGAGGTGCTTTGGGTGCAATACTGTCTTCTAACACATTTGTTATTTTTGCTATACTTAGATGCGGATGCCCTCTTTGAATGTAGACAGTGCCATTCGATAGCCATGGATGGAAGTCCAATTCTTTGGCATCTTCCTCAGCCAGTTACGATTCCAAAATGCCAGTCCACCTCCTTTCCCAAAATACTAGTCCAATGTTCTCTGTGGCTTGTTGTCTTTTATACAACAGGGGTGGGTTCCTGCCAGTTCTAACCTCTTCTATAGAAGAGGTTCCACAAATCTACTGTGCCGTTTAGAACCGGTTCCAGCTCCCCCCCCCCCGCCGGTCCGTACCATGCTTGCTCTGCCCACTGTTTGGCTGGCTCACCAATCGCTCCACCCGCCTCTAAGAGTCCTATCTAAACCTTAAAGTCTTAAAGCTGTCAAGTTTGAACACCCCTGGGTTTTTTTTCCTAAAGGGTTAATGGTGCAAGGGTCTTGTAACTTGACAGCTTTAAGACTTGGACACTTCAATTCCAGAGTTCCTGAGCCAACATGACTGGAGGAGGAAGTCTGGGAGTTGAAGTCCACAAGTCTTAAAGCTGTCAAGTTTGAACACCCCTGGGGTTTTTTTTTCTAAAGGGTTAGGGGTGCAAGGGTCTTGTAACTTGACAGCTTTAAGACTTGCACACTTCAATGCCAGAATTTCTAAGCCAACATTTTGGTGGCTAAGCAAGAGCGTTGTTAAATGAGTTTCACCACATTTTACAAGTTGGCCCCACCCACCGTCACATGACATGCCAAGCCACTCACACAAAGCAGGCCATACCTACAGAAGAGGTTCTAAAAAAATTTGAAACCCACCAAGTTGCAAGTATCACTCCGTTGGAAACTATCTTTTCTCCAGCAGCATTTCCATCTCTGAAAGGTCAAAAGGTAACATCTAGCAGTAATCTAATAATTTTGTTTTCTACAGTTTAACTGTCACTGTTTATTTTGTTTCCCTCCTGAAGAAACTTGGGAATTATACTTTTATGATCTTGCTATGATCTATTAATGAATCAAGATACTGTACTGAGCAAGCACCACTGAAGGAGTCAATGCTTACTAAGAAGGAAAAGAGAAAATGTTGGTGGGTACCAAAATAAAATACATCAAAATAAAATACATCAAAATACATACAGTATTTTGTTGCATTGTTGGGATGCTTCATGGAGACAATGGGAGAGGATGAGAAGTAGCTCTGGGCTGAGACTATTTCTCTCAAAATGGAAAATGTAATAATGGTAGAGAAGGGACACTGTTGGAGATTAGGTAATATTTTGGGCTAGTTTAATATAGTTTGGTCTCTACATTTATATTGAATTAAGTTATCATTTGAAGATCATTAGAAATATAATGTTTCTATGAGTGTGAATCTGCCATCTTGGTCCCAAACCAAGATCGAGTCCCATATTTATTTTAAATTCATTTGTTTATTTATTTGGTAATTTATATTTATTTACTTATATATTTATAAAATTTATTGGCCTCCCATCTTACCACAGGGTAATATTCTGACCTATGCTTCCCAAAAGCATAATGCAAACACCTTGTCCCGCCAAAAATCCCTTTTATTAATTTACAGTGAATTCTGCTCATTCACAGCCGAAATCTTTCAAAGGAGGATTTACGGTCACACACCTTATCTGGTTTGCAGAGTTGCAGAACTTGGCAAGGAGTCTCGGAGAGTCACTAACCAATTAACAAACTAATTGTCTCCTGCAAACTCCTTTCCCCTTTCTCTCCTCTTTTATTTCCTCTGGGTGGGGGCATTCATCATCCACCTGTGGCCTTACTTCGAGGTTGACCCCTGCTCTTTAGTTGTTCCCTTGGTCTGGCAACTCTGTACATGCACCAGAGATGGGTTCCTACCGGTTCGGACCAGTTCGGCCGAATCGGTAGTAACTTGGCAGCCTGGGTGACTGAAACTGGCAGCAACCCAGGCCTGCCATGCCCCCAAACCTGTTCTCTTGGCACTGCTGTAGGCACTGCTATCTCATTCTTTTCTTCTGCGCATGCACAGAGAAGTTTTGTTGTACTGTGCATGTGCACAAAGTGAGCATCAAGCACATGTGCTCATGGCATGTCCCTGAGCGAACTTGCAGTAGCGGCAGCTGTAACCCACCCCTGGCATGCGCACACTGGGAACAGGCTTCTGCTGTTCATCTGCCTCACTGATGTCTGACTCTGAAGGAAGATGGTAACTGGCATACGGCTCTGGCCCCCTCTCTGCCTCCGATATAGAGCCCTCATCAGACCCTTCCCCAGACTCCAGGACTGGCTCTTGTTCCTCCCCAACCTCCTCACTGTCCGAATCTGCTGCTGATGGGCCACAACAGGTAACTCTGGGCAACTTACCACAATAAAATATAAACATTTGTATAAATATTAAGAATGAAGAAATAAATAAATACCCAGGAACATTAATGAGACTTTTGCCCAGGAAAAAGGAATCTATAACTATGCACGTAGTCTAGCAGTGGTAAGTAACAATTACTTCACTAGAAAAAAATTTTTTTTAACAGTTAGAGATTTCATATAGCTGAGGGACAAGGTGGAAATATGAACTGGGCAAGTTACAAATTCTATCACAGAATTATAATGCTAAAATTTACCTAGAAAGAATAATGGGCTGTGATTTTTTTTTTCAGTTTTCAACAGAGATATACAGTATATTATTTATCTACAAGTTTTAAAGTGCCTGGAAATCAAGGCTTTCTGCTGAAGGCTAGTCCCCAAATTTAAGCCCAGAAGCAGTTTCAGGACCGTGTACACCCAGACTCCCCTAATATTAACATCAACGTAAGCTAGTCTGTTTCCCTGAAGACTTCTGGCTGTCACCCAGAGCAGTTGACAGTGGGATTAATACTCTACTCTGCAACACTCGGGCAATATTACTGTAGCTTTTCTTGTTGCCTAGCAACAAGGGCACCCGGAAGCTTGACAAAGAATTTCTCCACAAGCTGTGTTTGTCCAGAATAGGCACTCATCACTGCTCTGCAAACAGTAAGCAACCCCTCCGCCCCCTTATTTACTGAGGCAAAGCAAAATGAAACTCCATATCCCACAAGGGACTTTTAAAGTAAATTTGTTAGATAATCAAATATTTGCAGGTGCCTGTGAGGAGATATTGATTAAAGAGAGATCTAAACTGTCTGGTTAATTTGAAGGGCTTGTTTGTCTATATACCCACGGAGTCTTTCTAATGGATTATTTTTTCTGACCAGGTCAGTACTCTGGAGAGTTCCCAGGATCAGCTTTTCAAGTAGCAGACCCAGCATAGAGGATTCGTCCCAGACATTCCTGGCATTTTGATTTTACCACAGACATATTAATGCTGCATCTTCAGCTTCGTTTAAATTTGCTGGAACACATACCGGGTTTCTGATTTGTTGCATAATTGCAAATCTAGGACCAATAATTAATTAACAGAGAGAATAAACATAGTAACCGGGTTTAAGGATAAAGCAGGGAGCAAAAATTCTACCCTATTATTAGATCTTCAATGGTAAAATTATATTTCTCCATAGAAATATAGACAATCAGAATAGAGCTGGAAGGGACCAACCCTCTGCTCAAGCAGGAGACCCTATACAATTTGAGACAAGTGGTTTTCCAATCTCTTCTTAAAAACCTCAACTTCTGAAGACAAGCTGTTTCATTGGTTAATTGTTCACACTGCTAGGAAGTTTGTCCTTAATTCCAGGTTGTTTCTCTCCTTGATTAGTGTCCATCCATTGTCTCTTATCTTGCCTTCTGGTGCTTTGGAAAATAAATTGACCCCACCCCCCACCCCCTGTTCTTTGTAGAAGTCTCCTCAAATTTTGGAATAAAGCTATTATGTCATATAAAAATATTTAAAATATTTTAGCGGTATTAAATGCTTTTGGGTTTTTTAGCATATTAAAATGTGTGCTTAGGTTTCTATCTTTCTTGGGACCTTTTTGATCAACATTTTATTACATTTTGGTTTATGTTAGTGCAATGAACACAGGCCAAAGAATAAATGGCTAATTAAGGAAGGGAAAGGGAAACAAGTGTATCTGTCAATAGTTATAGGTTAGTTTTATTATCATGCTTCAGGAAGTGTGGTAAACAAAGTACTTTATCTACTGTTAAAGCATTGACTCCAGGAGAGCTATTTTAAATCTTGTATACAAACATTTGTCAGAGTTTGTTGCATAAATTCAAATCCAGAAACACACACAGATAACTGATGCAGCAGGACACATTAACTTCTTTATATACATAAGAATAGATGAATAAATGTACAATACCAGCAGGTGGTTCTTCCAAGTAAACACAAGGCGGGAGAGTTACAGGCAAACACAAGCAGTTTCATTTTAGCAGACAAGCCCAGACAGACTGCTTGTTTACTTCTCAGCGCAGCAGACTGCTTAAGTTTCTGTTTCAATTCTTTGCACAGAGTCAGATCTGTTTAAGCTCCCATTGGCTGACTTAGTTGCTATGCCTATTCATTAGCTGACCTTGTTCCCATGTCTCTCTCAGTCATAAATATTTTAACAACATTGTTATAAATGAATTTGTAAGAAAGGTGACATTTTTTCACTATTTTCATTGCAGATCCACCTTTGTCAGCTACAGACAAAAGCAGTGGTAGCCCAAGGTTGTAGTAATTGTACTTATAGCACACTTACACAGTATGTGTGTGCACCAATGTCATTCCGTGAGTGAATTTGGGTTTCTGCCTGTTGGGCTAACTTTGACTTGCTTTCTGATACAACCTGTACACGGTACAGATTTAAATATGGTATCTTTTTGCCAGTTTGAATGTATATTTACCATTTATGAACTCTTTCTTACAGACTCAAAAAAGGGAATATGACAGAAATATGGATATCCTCCCATTTATTTTTCCTATTAATGAATATTTAAATGCTCCTAAATATCAGTGTTAACTGTAAGAAAACAGATTAAGAAATAGAAGTGACAGGCAGGACAAAACAAATCCCTGCAAGAACTGCCCCCAAATTGGTCAAATGTACAAAACAGAACCTGGAGGCTACAACAGATGGCCAACTACAAATTTTAGCCACCTCTGGAGTGGTTAGCTACAGGTTAACAGTACAACAATTTCCCTGCATGACAATGATCTACATGGGAGAGTTGTGAGATGGAAACCTCCTCTCTGTAAATAAAAGTTATCATTTGAAGTTTGCAAAAGCAAATCTCAATTAATCTGATTTTTTTTTTTTTTTGCAATACAGTGTTTTGAATTAAAGAATCTAAAACTGAACTTTCAGTCCTAAGCGTACAAAATATGCTTGATTAAAAAAATGCAAAAATCTTTGGAAAAAACAGTATCATATCAACTGTTAAGTAGATTGGTAGCTCTGTTATGCTTTGGGATTCCCTAGCTATCATGACACAAGAAATATTCCACCGGTAGAGGGAAGAATGAATTCAGCTAAATAACAATATATCCCAGAAGCTAATTTCCCACCATTGATGAAAAGTAGGTATGCATTGAAATTTGCAGAAGGATGTTTAATTTTATGCTATGGAACATTGGTCAACTTCTAGCAGTGGTGGGGTGCAGGCGGTATGCCCCGGTGCCTGCTGGGAGCACCAGGTAGCATTCCGGTACGATGCTCCAGAGGGCCCACCCGCCCACCTGAGCTCCTTACCTGTATTTGAGCTCTTCAGCACCTCTGCACATGTGCACGGAGCATACGGCACCTGCGCGACGCTCCGCCGAGCAGTTGGAGCGTCGCAGAGGTGTCATGGAAACAGTGTGGAGGTAAAGATGCATGCACGCTGTGCGTGCTGTGCACATGTATGAGGGGGACGCCGAGCCCAGTTGCACCGTTCCAGTTGCAACAGGATCCGGAACCCACCACTGACTTCTATTCACCTGAAGATTCCTTGAAACATACAATTTGACCCCAGGTTGCTAAACTTTTTCATGTGACTGTAACAGCTGACATTCAGCTCTGTCAGTGTAGCTAAGTTGTGCTGTGAGTGAGCAATGAGTATTATTACTCTTTGCATTCTAGGGCTATTTTTCAGTTTTCTTACATTTCCAATTACATCTCAAAGTTACCATCGATCTGTTTGCCGTTAGCATGGAACTCGGAGATGCTCTGATCTATTTAATGTAAAGTCTCTACCTTCATTAACCCTCCTTTTTGTTTTAAGGCAGACCATTTAAATTGATCGCTATTAAATAAAAATCACAAGTGCTATCAATCCCTCTGCTTCAGAGAGCTAAAATAAGCAACGATTAGACCGGGAAGCAATTACTTTTTGTAATCCTTTTGCTTAAACTACTGCATTAGCTCTAACATGTAGATTTAAAACTGCTTCCTGCATACATTGATATCGCTTAGGAAAAACAACAAAAGAAAATGGACCATTGATTTGAATTGAACCATATTGAACCTAACTTTCATATGTCGTTTCTGCTGGTGGATTAATGTTATTTACACACTATCCTTTTATCCAATCTGGATGGCCAAGACCTATAGAATTTTATATAATAGGCAGGTGTAGTTGTGCATCCAAATACTGATTAATCTAGTGAATGCTGTTTATATGTAGAAGTTCTGTGTCCAGGACATGACTAAAGTATAAGGTGTGGGGGCAGACTCATTGGGTATAAAACCCTATGCTTTCAAAGTAGACACATTTATATTCTACACATAACATTTTTGGGAGATTACCTAAATTAAACTTGTAGAAAGAGTTACATGCTATCTACGTAAACCCCTAGTCTCTTCTCCCACTACTACTGCTGTTTCTCTTCTACTTTTCTTCATGTTTTATGAAATTGAGCACTTCACATATTTAAACCTATGTCTTTGACACTCAAAAGCAGTTTTCAAACACCCTGCTCTCTTACTTTCCTGAACAAAAAAAGGTATGCACAAACATAAATACCCTTTACATTCAAAAATTTAATATGCTTTTCACCAGAACCCCTCTTCAAGATGCTTAATTACAGTATGTGATTGAAAGGAGAAAAAAGACACCCCCCCAAATGAAATTAAATAAATAAACGCATTTTTCTTTCCAGTATTAATGTCTAAATGCTCTAATTTATGATGAACTCAACTTTACTGATATATTCTGCCGCTGCTTGACTGAGTTACTTCATAGCTTCCAACAGGGCATTCTTTGAGGGATGTGCCTATTACAAACTAAACTGTGTCGTCTCAAGGTTGGGATTGTGGGATTGTCACTAATATGGTCCAAATCAGAATGGCAGAAACTGATGGGTGTCTATTCAGAGGGATACCCAATAGTGTCAGCCTCGGTATTTGATCATCTCTACATGCCTACTGGGAAAAAAGTGGATACTTTTTTTCACCTACATTCCTTTAAGCCAGCGGTGTCAAACTCGATTTCATTGAGGGCCGCATCAGGGTTGTGTTTGAGCTCGGGGGAGGGTGGGGGGGACAGAGTGGGCATGGCCAGCTTGACATCACTCATGTTCGGAGCTCCTGTGGTGGCCCAAGCGCTCTGCCAGCGAAAACCAGCTCCTGATCGCGCATATGACTCTCCCAAGTTCCATTTTCGTTAGCAGAGGCACCTCGGACTGGTCCTTTGCTGTTTTCAGGACAGCTGGATTTGTCATTCTATGGGTTGTTTCTTTTCATATACATATTTCAAAATACACAGATGGACTAGAACAGTATGGAATGTATTTCACCAGCTTCATACGTTGCACTAGTCAAAGTCCCTTTCAAGTCTCACATTCGTGTTCTCTCAGGACCATGGGACCACATCAATGACTTCATCTTCTCTGAAGCTTGCCTACTTTACTAAATTATTGTAGGGAAGAGTTTGGAGAAGTAGGTAGACACCATCTCGACATACTACAGGAAAGACAGGAAAAGACAAGACTAAAACTAGATTTGTTCGGAGCAAGAATGCCAAATATACACTAACACTGTCATTCTGAAATATGCATTTCAAATAATGCAAAAACCTACAAGCATTTTCATGCGGACTTCTGGTTGCAAAGAAAGAGCACAATGTTCCTAAAAAGGGTAGAATGAAGGTTATGCTGAACACATTAGCAACAAAGTAAAAGTGAACTTGGCAGATTTGTCTCTCCCTAGGCCTTTCCTGATCAAAAATAGCCTCCCCACGATAAGCTAGATGAGTTAATATCCAGTTGAGAGAACTCAGGTGCATTTGACATATGAATCTCTTTGAAATGCAATCAGGACAATTGCCAGACAACTGACTTGAACCACTTAACATATTGTGCTGTACTGGCACTCAGTCTGCTTCTGGTCTGTTTCCAGGCACAAATTGGAACCATGGTGTTTCCCTTCAAAGACCTACATAGCTTGCCTATTCTGACGTTAACCTTCCGCAGCACTGTGGAAGCACTAACCCTAATCCTAACCCTAACCCTAACCCTTCCTCAGCATTGTGAATAGATGACAAGCCCTATCAAGATGTTTCCTCCATGTGAAGGTCTGGGTAGTCCTCAAGTTACGACTACAACTGAGCCCAAAATTTCTGTTGCTAAGTAAGGCAGTTGTTCAGTGAGTTTTGCCCCATTTTACGACCTTTCTTGCCACAATTGTTAAGTGAATCGCTGCAAGTTAGTAACATGGTTGTTAAATGAATCTGGTTCTCCCATTGACTTTGCTTGTCAGAAGGTCGCAAAAGGTGAATACTGCAACCGTCATAAGTATGAACAAAAATCTGAATTTTGATCATGTGGCCATAGGGATGCTGCAACAGTCATAAGTGTGAAAAACAGTCATAAGCCATTTTTTTCCAATGCTGTCATAACACAACATCTCTATGTGATCAATGAGAAGTGAACAGCGTCTTTTTAGTTGGGATGATTTATTTGAAAAACACTCAAGGGAACATGAAAGCCACAGACGCAAGTCGTTTCTTTAGACCAGGGGTATCAAAGTCACGTTGTCACAGTCACATCACGTGATGTATCGGGACTTTTTTCCCCTTCAGTAAACCAGGCATGGGCGTGGAAAGCACGTGAATGCATCTGGCCACCGAACCAGGAGTTTGGTAGCCCTGCTTTAGGCTTTTAAGCACTTGATGTCATTGTTGTCATGCTGCCTTCGACCACATTTTTGCCATTTGCAACTCTTTTACCATGTTGTAGCATTTATTTTATAGTGCAAGGAGAAAAATGATAATAGGTGGGCAAGAAGGGGGTATTTCTCCTATGACATTTTTCCATCACCTTTAGCTTTGCAATTACAAATATTCCTATTCCGTTTTCTGTTGTATAGAGAAGTATCAGGTTTTCTGAAAAATTAAGACTGAGAGTATGAAAAAAAAAATCATTGAAAGAAAAATCCTTTACATTCACTACTGACTTTGCCCTACATACATCTTCACTCCAAATTCCTAAAAGTGCATGTGTGTTTTGAAACTGCGTATGAAAAGAGACAACCCGTGGGGTGACAAATCTAGCTGTGCTCAGCAGGAACAGCAACGCCTACTGATTCATTATTTCTCTACCCAAGGTTTATCTTACATCCCACCTTTATACTGTTTGTGTTTCTTTTTTCCTGTAGGCAATTAAAAGTGTATATCTCCATAGACAGCTTTGTTCCCCCAATAAAAGAAACTTCTTAGTTATGTGCTGCAGTCCTACTTAAAGCTTCAGCTGCAGAATCTATATACCCTGGAGCTTCGATGTGTATGGCTTAATGAGTTTAAATGTATGTGATTTCCATTTTCATACATGCTTTTGAAGTGGATCAAGCCAATTGATTGGACAAATGTTTGTACTGTAGCTCCAGTTAAAATTAATACTCTCCTGCATGTTTCCTGAGTAAAAAAAAAATGTTTCACTTTCACAATTGTTTAAATCTGTTAATGTGTAACAAACTACAGGCAGAATGCTGTTGCATACTGCCTGAATGAAATTCATAGATTATTAGTCTAATGCCCTCTTATGGATCAGAGGCTTTCTGAAGAATAGTTTAAAGGAATTACTTTTACAGTTTAAGAATGCAGAAAACATCTTATCCCTGGTCACATTGTCCATTCCTCTAACTCGGCATTTTCTACTCTGATGTGCATCTCTAGGATTTCAGGGAAACAAACTTTCTCCAATTCCTCCTAGAGATTATCAAAATCTCTAGATCAGTGGAATCAGTGGAATCAGTGGAACAGCTTACCTCCAGAAGTTGTGAATGCTCCAACACTGGAAGTCTTTAAGAAGATGTTGGATAGCCATCTGTCTGAAACGGTATAGGGTTTCCTGCCTAGGCAAGGGGTTGGACTAGAAGACCTCCAAGGTCCCTTCCAACTCTACTATTGTATTGTATTATAAAAGACTGATCATCATATTGTCAATAAAGTGGGCACTCTACCAGTAAGCTTCAGACTGCCATCAATTAACCCTTTTTTGTAGTAATTTTATTACCATTAGAAAAAAAATTAATGCAAACTCCAAAAAAGTATAAAAAGAAAAAAAGAAAAAGTGTAGAAATGAAAAAAAGAAAAAGAAAAAAAGTATAGGAAAAAAATATTCTCCTTTACAATTTTAATAACTTATCACCATCTCTTAAAATACAGCAGATAACTTTGTTCATCCCATATCTCAACTCTCAACAATAAATAAAATGCAGAAACCTCATCACTCATTCCTTATCTGCAAAAGTCCATTAAAGGTTACCAGAAATAACAAAATATCTTTTTTAACCTTGATCAAACAAGCCAACTATATATTCTTTGCCTGTACTTTTAACAATCTTACTTTTTAATCCCTTCAACTAATGTTTAAGAACTTGATTTCTTTTCATTATTTTTGTCCTCTCAGAAAATTCTTTAAAACTTTAACAGACTCTCTTTTCACATCCAGTAAAAAAAAAGTTATTCAAATCACTTTTCTGGTTTATTACTTGTATGTCATGTAAGTATTAAGACATCAATCGGTTTTATATGTATGTCCAGTATATTATATTTTTCCATATCATTCTTATAGCTTGTCATATATAAATCCACATTCAAATCAATTTCAGTCCCATCCAGTATAGCTTGTTCTTCTTTTGTGACATTATTAATACAGATACTATCAATGGACAGACATTCTTAAAATTAATTGAGTCCATTGTTCAAAATTAAGCTTAAAACATCCACTGTTAAAGTATTATTTTCCATTCTATGTTAACAAGTCAAATTTAAGTATTCTTTTCATTTAATTGAAATGGTTACTTTGTTCTAGTTTCCCCTCATGTCCAACCTTCAAAGTCTCATCCTATCATGTTTATTTTTCTTCAAAGAAGCCAAACAATGACAGTTTCCCATAGAAAGGATTTTTATAATTAATTTCAAATAATTAAATAAAAATGGACCCTTAAGCTATTTTAACTTTCCAAAAGCAACATTCCAATCTCCCTTTTTCTGTTTGTTCCCTCAAAATAATATTTTTCAAAATCCTTAAAATCACATTTAAAACTTATTTCTCTAAGGAGAAAGAGAATCACACAATAAAAACTTGCCATTCCAAAAGGCCTTAAGCATTAAAGCAATAAATAATTCCAAAGGTGATTAAGAAATGGACTTGATCAAAAAAAAATTCATAAAAGACTGTGTTATGAGTGTGAGTGCCAACTCTGAAGTGAACCTGGCAGAAGCCATTTTTTTGCTGCCTCATAGTTGCCACAAACTCTGACGTGGGGAAGAGAGGGGGGAGTAGATAGACTGGTTAATAATCAAAACAAAAAGTATTCTTGTGGAACCCAAGGTCAGACCCAACAGGTGGCAGTTAAAGGAGGAGAGGGGTGACCAAGCACCCTGCCAGCTACTCTTATTGGACAATGTGACCAGGAACATCTGGGGAAGGAAACATTTGCTCTTTTAATTAGGCTAAAAACCAGAACTTTTAGAGTTGTTTTTCACTAGCTGTGCTGATATGATGTATCTAAAAAACATGTTCTTTGAGGAATCTACCTGCCTCGAAGTTCTGCTTTTGGGGGATGTGTTACTCGGAATGTTGGCAGTGAGCTTAAATATCATCACTCAATTCCCAGCTGTTCAATTCATAAACCAACTTCAAAACTTCAACATATGAGGTCTACGCATGACGAGTGGCTTCCCATAGTGCACTTTCCCCAGGCAGTTTTCATTGGCTAGAATCCAGCATCCAGCCATTGACACCACTGTGGTCATCCCACTTTGGCAGGGATGTTTAGCTTGTCATGGTGCTCACCAGAAATCTTTCCTGACTGCCATCAATTCTCAAATATTATGGAAGGAAATGGATTTTTTTGCAGCAGATCAGAGTGAAAAATAAACATGTGGGCTACCATTAGAGAAGATTGGGGCCAACCACTTCATCCTTCTCATGTCACAACCTTGCTGTTCTGGTTAGCTCAAGACCAATAATAGATTATATCAGAATAATGATATAAAAAGACTCTAAAAAGAGTGCAGAGAACAGCAACACAGAGGATTAGGGGACTGGAGGCTAAAACATAATGAAGAATGGTTGCTGGCATTGGGTATGTCTAGTTTGATGAAAAGATGGACTAGGGTGACATGGTAGCAGTCTTCTGATATCTCAGGGGTTGCCACAAAGAAGAGGGAGTCAAACTATTCTCCAAGGCACCTGACGGCAGGACAAGAAGCAATGGATGCAAACGAATCAGGAAGAGAACCAGCCTAAAACTAAGGAGAAATTTCCTGGCAGAACAATTAATCAATGGGATAACTTGCCTCCAGAAATTGTGGGTGCTTCAACCCAGGAACTTTAAAAAAAGAGGTTGGACGGCCATTTGTCTGAAATATTATAGGGTCTCCTGCTTGGACTGGAAGACCTCAAAGTTCCCTTCCAACTCTATTATTCTGTTATATTGTTATCTTTTTTTTCTGGAAGATCTCTGATATTTTGAAACTACTGTCTTAAGAAACCATGATTTAATAGCTCTACTTTTCATAAGCTTGGGGAAAACATGATAAAACTTTCTTTCTCTCCTTTTTTTTTCACTGCTCATAAAGTTACTTAGAAGAATCAAATGAAGAATCAAATGAGCCCAATAGGCAGAAACTACCCATGGGATATTTTTAACCTGGGCTATAGATGTTGTAGAATAATTTAGCAATGCTGGATTGCTGTGAATTAAGCCTAATCTTTTGTGATGTTAGGGGGGGGAGTGCCCTAATTATAGTTGGTCCATTTTATTCTTCCTTGCCAAAGATGCAGAGGAGGTTTATGCACAGATGTGCCAGGAATGAATGCCAGCTAAGAGAAGCGTGGCAAAAAGCATCTATTGTTTCATCCAAGGAAAAGGTGGCCTGTTTCATGTAACACCTGGCAGATTTGCTTTCAGCTAATATTGCAAAGTATAACTTTATAGAAGGTTCAAATTGCAGCAGGAATTTACATTTCATTCCTAATGCTATGGTAGAAGAGGACTAAACCTGATCCAGCATCCGTGATATGATAACGTAATCTCCTATAAAAGGAATATATAACAGGGTTATTTCCCAACTGGACTGAGCATTCAATGAAAGCAATTCAGGTGAGGAAATCCTGCAAACTTTATGGCCCCCAGATGAAATAATTACTATACTGAGACTCCCTGAAGAGATTACAGATACCTGTAACAAAGACCCTGTACGTGAATTCTTCCATTTCTTCCTGCAATTGCCCTTACTGACTATCTAAATTTAGACTGCAAGAAGGGAACAATCTTTGGTTTAAAACAGCAAAACAACATGTAGTTCCTTCCTCTAAATGTTTACAATGCCATTTTAAGAAAAAGATGCTCCTTTTAGACTGTTCTAACTAACAAAGCTTGCCTTCTCAAAGCTAAAGCAGCCTTGGTGAGGAGAAAAATTGCTTCATTAGAAACAAAGGGAAGAATATTAGAAGAAATTCAGTGTTTTCTTATTTAACCCCATCAGTCTGAATGCTTTTTTTTTAAAGCCAGAGTCTAGCCTAACTCTCACTGGGGTCAAATTCAGCAAACCAGTGCCAGGATGGGAAAGATAAGAAAGCTAAACTCCTAGCTCCTTTTTATTCTGCCTCTATGAATTTCCATGTCTTTGGGGGCAACTTAAATCAAAACTGTAAAATGGTTTTTGATATCAGTTTAGTCTTATGAACAGTCTGTCTCTGTTCTTTGCTTATTTACCAAAAGACAGCAGCTTTACCGAGGAGATAGCAGGAGGTGATAGAAGGTGAGTTCAGCTGCATTCACATAGCACAGCCCTTTAAAAAAATCACTGTGCTATGAAGGAGACATTTCCATATTTCACAGCTATTTTTGGCTGGTGCCTAAAGTTGATGATACAGCAGGAGGAAAAAAAGAAGGGAGGGAGCAAGCTCTGAATGAAAGGGAGGTGGGATAATGACAATTCCTTTACTGTTCCTTTCTGCTTGACAAGGTGCATTATTCCAAGCCTTTTGCTTATCAAACCTAGCAAAGGAAGAGGGCTATGCCTGTAAATTCACAATGCTTACAAATTACAAAGGGCCTCTCTCGTTAGCCCTGTAATAATGGGAACCAGTTTTTGACAGATTTCTTGAATTCCAATTTTCCTTTCTTCTTTTACTTTCCCATGAAAACACTTTATCACTGCTGTCTATTATATCTATCTATCTATCTATCTATCTATCTATCTATCTATCTATCTATCATCTATCATCTAATCATCATACCTATCTGCCCATCTATTTATCTAATCATCTATCTGTCTATCATCTATCTATCTAACATCTATCTTTCTACCTATCATCCATCCACCTACATACTTATCTATCTACTTACCTATCATCTACCTACCTACCTATCTAATCGTCATATCTATCTGTCCATCTGTCTGTCTATCTATCTAATCCTCTATCATCTATCTATCTAATCATATCTACCTATCTACAGTATCTATCTATCTATCTATCTATCGATCGATCGATCGATCGATCTATTGATCTACCTACCTACCTAGCATCCATCTATCAATCTAACCATCATTTCTATCTGTCCATCTAGCTAGCTAATCATCTATCTGTTTATCATCTATCTAATCATATCTAAATATCTATCGTATCTATCTATCTATCTATCTATCTATCTATCTATCTATCTATCTATCATCTAGAGTATCTACAGTATCTATCTATCTATCTATCTATCTATCTATCTATCTATCTATCTATCTATCTATCTACTTATTTATCATCCATCCATCCATCCATCCATCCATCTATCTATCTATCCATCCATCCATCTACCTACAGTATGTATTTACTTTTAAGGTCTAAAATGACTATATCTTACAAATGAACCTTGTCTATAGATATCACACAAATGCTTTTGCTGTTCAGACTTCCTCCAAAATCTTACGAAGTAATGTTGTTGCTGGTATTATTCCATCATCAGTATGCCTGGTTCTAGGAAACAGTAAGTTCTTGCCTAGAAAACCTTATAATCAACTATTTGATTGTTCAGTGATAACAAAGGAGGAAGAAATAAACAAAGATGTTATTAAAGATAAAGCATCTATTCATTTATAGACCTAGTTCTAGTAGATAGGAGGGCACAGTTCAAGGGCAGCACCAGGTTTAGCATGGAAAATCGAGGGACAAATACCCAAAGAAGACACTTTTGAGGAAGGTTTTCAGGAAGGTTAAGGGGTGAAATGAGTGCTTTAAAGTCTTAAAAATACATATAATTATCCAATTTGTAGTCACCCACTCAGAATATCCACAAAGAAGCTGCAGAAGCTATACTTTTTGTATTCCTGCAGCATGGCATCAGGTTTCGTTTGTTAACTCAAATATGAAAAAAGAAATGTTTTAAGAAAGTTTTAACACAAATTAAACAGAAGACACTTCCTGCTGTGTGCTGACATCTTGCTCAGCTCCTGTAGAGGCTTAAGATGTATAAACCCAATCAATATATAGTTTGAGACATTGGTGAAAAAAAATGGCCTATTGTTTCCTTTTATTTTCCTTTTCTGAGTATTTCTGGCTCTGAGATTGGCCCTCAATATCCTAGTGTCTAGCCAGTTGCATGCATACTTATATACTATATATGGGAAAGTAAGTATTCTATGGGTCAAGTCAGATACAGAAACAGCAGCTGAATACACATGCAATCAAGCTTCTTATATTATCAAAATTTCTGTTTGCCTAGATTTTCTGAATATTTTTAATTAGTCTTATAATTCTGCAATTTTTGCATTATATTGACTTGTGATAATTCTCATTTGAAAAGAGAGTGACGGCAGAAACCAAGAAATTGCCTTAGACTAAGGTATTCAGTTGGATCCATTTAATTCTACGCAGCTTTCCATAAAAGTAGCCCTCAGGCTCTTCCATAATTTGCCTGTTACACCTTTCTATTGCTGAAGTCAGAGCTGTTCAGAAATTACCAATCTCTTTAAAGGCTGGATCCGAGACTTCAGAAATAATAGCTCTGGAAATTACGGAAATCCAGACATTGTGTTCTGGATGTAATTAATCACATGCCAAATGGTCTAGGAAAAATGAGGATCCTCTGGTGGAAACCAGATCTGAATTGCAACCGTTTCGAAGTTTTCAAACAATGTGTAAAAATTGTTGATGTGTAGAAACTGATATATGTCACTGAGTACCTTATATATGGAATTATCAGAATAGAAAGAAAGAGGAAAGGATGAGTGAGTCCCTATTTTTAATAAACGTTAGGCAACCCATGACCCATGTTGGGTCATTCTTGTTTCCACATATAATATAGACTTGCACCATCCCCCCACAGTCGTTAGGAGAGCCCTGGTGAATCCTCTTCCTCCTCTGACCCACAGAACTACATGCCACTCTGCTGGGAGTAGGGGGAAACAAGGGTCATGAGGAAAACTGCACCCCTCGTTCCCATTCTGGTGCATCATCAAGGGTCCTCTCCATCTTCTAGTGAGGAAGAGGGCTCAGGTTTCCATCACTAGCAGCACCAGTCAGCCCTATTTATCAATCTGGCATCCTTCATCCTTCCACATGAAGTATAGGCTTGCACCATTTCCCCTTCCTTCATGATCTTTGGAAGAGTTCCAATAAAGCCTCGTCATCCTCCTCGTCTCCCCCCTCCCATCTGTGGAAATGCTTGTGACTTCGTTTTGGGTAAGAGGAACTAAAAAAGCCATGGTCAATGAGAAAAACTGCATTTTTTTTTGCACCACCCCCAATTCTGACATGTTCTGGCATGTTATTCCAAGGAGGAAAAGGGCTCACCCATGACCTGCTGTGCTCCACTGGCCAGTCCTACACTTCCAGCAGTCATCTGAGTCCAGAGGTGGTATTCAGCAGGTTCTGACCAATTCTGGAGAACTGGTAGTGGAAATTTTGAGTAGTTCGGAGAACATGTAAATACCACCTCTGACTGGCCCTGCCCCCATGTATTCTCTGCCTCCTGAGTCCCAGCTGATTGGGAGGGAATGTGGATTTTGCAGTGACCTTCCCCTGGAGTGGGGTGAACATGAAGATTTTACAGTATCCTTTTCCTGCCATGTCCACCAAGCCATGCCCACCAAGCCACACTACTCCCACCAAGGCACGCCCACAGAACTGGTAGTAAAAAAAATTGAATCCCATGATTGCCCAAGTCACTCCCTTGTTCTTCCATCAGACCACCACCCTTAAAAGATTTTAAATTTCAACCTCGATTCCATCCTGTCAAGTTAGCCGACAAGAAGCCAGAGGGAGTTGGGACAGAAGGTGAGGATATGCTCCTCTGATCTTACCCTTTGCCATGCAACCTGTGCATTTCTGGGTAGTCAGAGGGTGTGGTGTCTCTGATGTAGTCACAACTTTGCCAAAATTCAATCCCATGGGAGTGATGGGAGCTTTGATTTTGGATGCATTCTGTAGGTTAGCCCATTTGAGTTATGTTGATTCAAAAACATTGCTCTGGGATGCACCATTCCACCAGTGGTGGGTTCCGGATCCTGTTGCAACCGGTACTGTGCAACGGGGCCTGTCGTTCCCCACGTGCACTTGCGCAGCACATGCGCACACACATGCAGCGCACGCATGCATCCTTACCTCCGCAACGCCTCCGCGATGCCTCCGTGACGCTTCCACAATGCTCCAGCTGCTCGGCGGAGTGTCGCTCAGGCGCCATGCACTCCGTGCGTGGAAGCGCCGAAGAGCTCAAATACAGGTAAGGAGCTTGGGCGGGTGGTGGGCCCTCCAGAGCACAGTACCGGAACGGTACCCGGTGCTCCTGGCAGGCACCGGTACACCCATACTGAGGCATACTGCCTGCAACCCACCACTGTATTCCACCCAATTGAACATTACAAAATATCAAACAAACAAGAATTTTAATAATATATCGATTCTAATTTCTACTAACCCTAACTGATTGAGGAATGTGAGTGAAATGGCAGGGAGGATGGATGCATTGGAAACTAATGTTATAATCAGTGCATACCTCTGCTGAAGATCCTTGAAGATTATCCCTGAGCTGAGATTTCAATGAGGGATTCCAGGTCTTAATATGACGATAGCACTTTCACTTGCTGCTTCAAAGAGCTAGACCCCATTATCACATCTGTCCAACTCTGTTTTATTTTCTATCTCCTCTACTTAACAATGGGCACCGTACAAAATGAGATAATTCTGTTCAAGGCAACTGGGACACTGCATCATTTTGCCTGAATAAAATCTAAAACTGTAATCAGGCCACCCTGCAGACTTCAAAAGAGGCCCTCCCGTAATATTAGAGAAAGGTTTCTCCATCCACCTGAATGTTTGCCACAGAAGGTTTAATCGGGTTAGCAAACTTTTCTCTCTTCATTTCACAGCTTCCATTTGCTGCACCCGATTGCAAACTTCCAGCACGTAATTGAACCTGACTCAAGAAGCCAATTGTATTACAGCAAACTTTAAAATGGGGAATAGCAAGGGCTGAAGTTTTCTTTCAATGAATGCAATTTCGATGTGCAGAAATCAATTCAATTGACATTGGTTGAGTTTTAATGCTGAATTAAAGAGCTGCCAGGTTCCCCCCATGGGGTTTTTATAGTCTGGGCTTTATGAATTCATTAAAATGCACACACAAACTTTTTAGGGAAGTAGTATTACACTGTAATAAGAGCTACAAATCGACAATATTCCTCTGAGAGATGACTCTAATTTGAGTTGCCTAGTTGGCAAAATTGTTTTCCATTGCTTTGCATCTATTAGCACAGGGTGTCATATTTTCCCTTGTTCTTGTTTCACTTCCTCACTATTGGCTCAGCAGGGAGAGCATTTAAGAGCTCCAGCAGAAAGCAGACTCTTTTAGGGAGCTGTCACCTTTGCAGGCACAGGACCAGAAGGAGAGATGTGCAATGCATTTACAAGCTTTGTTCACAGAGACAGAGAGAGAGAGAGAGAGAGAGAAAAGAATGCTCTTTTTCAAGAAATAGTCAATTGATTTTTGTCTCTGCTACATTTCAGTAGGAAACACAGTAAAAAGCCCATTTTCTGGTAAAAGCACCAAGACTCAGTGGAGACTTTGGTTGGCCCATTTCTCCATTGTCAGGAATTTTCATCACCTGCTACTAAGGCTTTCCTTCTTACTTAGAGGGCCTAACTTCATGTGAACATTTCTTTGCTCATTTAATGCATAGAGCCAAGAAATTGTTGTGTAATATCTTGGCAGCTTTGCAGCTGCTTCCCAATTTTGAATGCTCAGATTCAATCCTTCTTTTTTATTTTTCCAATGAATAAACTAATTCCAGAATGCTTTTCTGGAGCCTTGATGGTGTACGGATTAGAGTGCAATACTGCAGGCTACTTCTGCTGACTGCCCGCTGCCTGCAGTTTGGCAGTTCAACTCTCACCAGGCTCAGGGTTGACTCAGCCTTCCAGCCTTCTAAGGTGGGTAAAATGAGGACCCAGATTTTGGGGAGGCAATATGCTGACTCTATAAACCTCTTAGAGTGGGCTGTAAAGCACTGTGAAGCAGTACATCAGTTATAAGTGCTATTGCTAAGTGCTTTTCTAAATCTGATTTCTTGCTTCCTGTTATTTTCAATGTGGTATTGTATAAATTGATTTCTTCTATGATTAAGATGTGAGGGAGATCATCAGTTTCTAAATGATAGATAGATGATAGATAGATAGATAGATAGATAGATAGATAGATAGATAGATGATAGATAGATGATAGATAGATAGATAGATAGATAGATAGATAGATAGATAGATGATAGATAGATAGATAGATAGATAGATAGATAGATAGATAGATGATAGAAATAAAAGTTCCTCCAAGCATACAACACCTACACAAATGTATACAGTAATCTGCTCCAAATTTATCATGTTCTCACAGAAAACAAAAATTTAATAGAAATGAAATGAAAAGACTTTAAAATAAATAGCAAGTGCACTTAGACTTATATACAGCTTCATAGTGCTTTACTGCTCTCTCTAAGCAGTTTATAGAGTCAGCCTATTGACCCCAACAATCTGGCTCCTCATTTTACTGACCTTGGAAGGATGGAAAGCTGAGTTAACCTTGAGCTGATCAGGATCAAACTCCTGGAGTGAGCAGTAAGTTAGCCTGCAGTACTGCTTTCTAACCATTGCACTACCATAGCTCTTCTGGAGATTTCATTTTTAAAAATTGTCAGTTTCATTTTCTGAGAAGTAGCTACACTACTTCCATATTTCACTCTGATCTGTTAACATTTTTAAAAGGCCCAGGCTTTTATTGTTCTTGATAACACACTCCCTTTTCCAATAGAGATGTGACTTAATACCATTTAACAGCAGTTCTTAATAGCTAAAGAAAATTATTTTGCACTTTCGTAGTTCATGGCAAACCATGATAACTTCAAAAAGATATGTGCACAGTGATGTCATCACACCAACACCTCTATTAGCAATAACACTTAAACTTATATACTGCTTCATAGTGCTTTACAGCCTTCTCTAAGCAGATTTGCAGAGTCAGCAGATTGCCCTCAACAATCTGGATCTTCATTTTACCAACCTCAAAAGGATGGAAGGCTGAGTCAACCTTGAGCTGGTCAGGATCGAACTGCTGACAATGAGCAGAGTTAACCTGCAATACTGCATTCTAGTCACTGTGCTACCATGGCTTCTATTGCCTACTTGTAACCTGATGTCTGAAACACCTTTACTTTTACTTTTACTTTTATTTAGATTTTTATACCGCCCCCTCTCCCCAAAGGGACTCGGGGCGGTGTACAGTCAAATAAAAACACATCAATAAATAGAAAATACAAACACAAAAGAGGAGGCAATAAGAAACTGTACATATCTGAAGCAAAGTAGTTAAAAGCAATATTTAAATACCCTAAAAATACCCAATTAAAATATCTGCCAGGAGGTAGAATAAAACTATAAATGGGCCAGGCCGGCTAAACGGAACAGGTGAGTCTTCAGTTTTTGTCGAAAGGAGCGGAAGTCGGTGGTGGTTCTGATATCGGGGGGGAGGTCATTCCAGAGGGTTGGGCCCATCACAGAGAAGGCTCTACTCCTAGGCACCTGTTTGCCACATGCAGGATTACATTGAACACATATTTTATCTGTTCCCCTGGGTACCCGTACCTAGCATTTATCTTTTCCTAGCATTGTGGGGGAGGGGGAGGGGGGAGGAGGGAGGGAGGGAGAGAGAGTTGTAGTCATATTTAGGGGCAAAAGAGTCAGAGGGTGATAAGAAGACAGAGACAATATCTTAGCTATTGACTAACATTTTGTAACTTTAAAGCTGAGAGCTATGAAGGTTCAGGTTATGAAATTGCAAACTAACTAAAAAAGGAAAACCATGAACATTGCATTTAACAAATTGTTCTCTTCCTCATAAATATTGGACAAAGGGATTACAAGAGAGAAAGAGAGAGGAGGTGCACCAAATTTTGCACCTGAGAGTTCCTGTCACGTAGAAAACCACTCTTGTGAAAGTTCCCATTGTTTCTTCGCTTGTGAAACTAATAGAACGATGTGAAGCAGTGCTGATCTGAATCAAAGCATTGCCTTGACCCAGAGCGTTGTAGCATTTCAATTTGAGATGTTGTATTGACTTAGAAAATTGTATTTATCTACCTCAGCACCTTGATTCTAAGGTCTGAAGCAAGCTTACTCTCTTTGCCTATCTACTTGACGTCAGGCATGTGCTCTGCATATGAAGAAAAGACTTCTGAAGCAGTCAGGCCTAGGCAATACAGCTATTTTGATCCAATCTGGGGACAATTTTGATTGTGCAATCCACTGTGATTCCACTTAGCTTTGCCAGGGCAAATTACCTCATCGAAAAATATATACAGCCTTGCAAGCTAATAGCAGCCATATATATTCTGTGACTTGCACAGAAGTAAAATGCTCCTTGGATCCTTTAGCAATTGCTATGAGGATGCACAGGATATAGAATGAGCTGAAGAAATCCAAGGAACAAATGGATCATGCGAATCTCTATTGATTGTTTGCTTTTTTACTACTCATAACTTTGGATCGGTACAATTAAGTAGTTTCAGTCACTCTAGAACAGGCAAAGGGGGGAAATAGTCCTGATATGTTACATGATGCTGCCGTGATGACACAAGTTTGACACCCCTGCTCTAGAAAGACATGTCCCAGAAAATGATACCATGAGTTTAAAATATGCTGCAGTATTCATGATTTTATTTGCTGCTATAGGCCACAATGTTAGCCATCCTATATACATGCATACAATGCTCCAGAATAACTATATTCTGAATGCTTCAGAATAACTCCACTATAATAAGATGTTGAGACTCTAGAAGAGTGCAGAGAAGAGCAACCAGGATGATTAGGGGACTGGAGGCTAATACATATGAAGAACTATTACAGGAACTGGCCATGGCTAGTCTAGTGAAGAGAAAGACCAGGGGAGACACAATAGTAGTGTTCCAATATTTGAGGGGCTGCCCCAGAGAGGAGGGGGTCAAGCTATTTTGTAAGGCACCTGAAGGCCAGATACTGAATATTAGTTGGAAACTGATCAAGGAGAGATTCAACCTGGAAATAAGGAGAAATTTTCTGACAGTGAGAGCAATCAACCAATGGAACAGAGGTTGCCTTCACAAGTTGTGGGAGATTCATCACTGGAAGCTTTCAGGAAGAGACTGGACTGCCATCTGTCAGAAATGGTGTAGGATCTTCTGCTTGAGCGTGGGGGGTTAGACTAGATGACCTACAAGGTCTCTTCCAACTATGGTAATCTGTAAAAAAATAATGTAGTAATGTAATGCCCATGGCCACTGACACAAATTCAATGTGTTCTATGGTAAACATTTGGTAAGAGATCATCAGGAGCAACAAACTTAAAATAGGTGTTTCAAATGGGAAAGTAGAACCCTTGTCCCTGAGAATAGCCAGTGAGGGAAGAGGCTACTTTTGCTATTACAGCTTTTAGGCTTCTCTCTAAGTCAGGCACTGAAGAAATCTAAACTTTGGCCTAACTAAAGCCAAGGATTTAATCCCAGTCTGTCTGGGCTTTAGAAGTGCCAGGAATTTTTATTTTTTAATTGTTCAAATTTTTATTAGTTTTAAAAATTTTACAAGGAAAAGGGGTTATAGAGTTATAAAACATTTTGACAGCTACATCGTGTGGCGGGGGAGAAGCCCCCCCAGGTCTTGCAACTTTTACAAACAAAGATAGAAAAATATCAACATTTACCTAAGTATTAGCAGTTTTGAGTTTAACACAAAATCATCAGTATGTTTCAATCATTTGTTTTGTATCACTTCCGTAAAGGTACATTGTAACAACAATTGCAATAGTGTTTCAAATCACTTTTGTGATCTGAGTCTTCTAGTTATTGCATCCTCCCTCCCGTCCACCAGCTGAGCCTCAGCCCCTCCCTCCTTTGTTTCTTGTGTAACATCCCCCATTTCACCTAAGAGAGCACTGTGTTTTTTAGTGAAAGCCTCTGCTTCCACTACTGCTGTGATGGCGAACCTATGGCACGCGTGCCACAAGTGGCACACGGAGCCATTTATCAGGGCACGCGAGGCGCTACCCTGTCAGCTGGCCAGCGCGCATGCGCGCGCTGGCCAGCTGAGTTCACCTTTTTAAAAGCTATTTTTCGCCTTCCCCAGGCTCCAGAGGCTTTATAGGAGCCTGGGGAGGGCGAAAAGAGCCTCCCCCGCCCCCCCCCGGAGGCTTCAGGGACCGTCCCTGATGCCTTCGGAGTGCTTAAAACCACCCTCCGAGCAAACCGGAAGTGACTTCCGGTTTGCTCGGAGGGTGGTTTTAAGCGTTCCGAAGGCTTCAGGGACCGTCGGAGGCTTCCCTGGTGCCTTCGGAGCACTTAAAACGACCCTCCGAGCAACCTGGAAGTCACTTCCGGTTTGCTCAGAGGGTGGTTTTAAGCACTCCGAAGGCTTCAGGGAAGCCTCTGGACAGTCCCTGAAGCCTCCGGAGGGCTCCGGGGGGTCGGGGAAGGCTCTTTTCGCCCTCCCCAGGCTCCTATAAAGCCCCTGGAGCATGGGGAGGGCAAAAAAAACCATGTAAAAATGGGGGGTTGCGCGTTTTGTGCGCATGCGGACTGGGGGGTCGTGCGTTGCATTATGGGTGCAGCACGCCCGCACTCAACCCCCCTGCGCTCCCCCCACTTGTGGCACGCGAGCCAAAAAAGGTTCGCCATCACTGCACTACTGTGTTGATTCTAATTCTGCTGCCCTCCCAAAAAATCAACATGCCTTCTGGAAACAGCCACCTGAACCAAACCGTGTGGTTTGCTGGTTCGTCTCTCTGAGCTGTTCATTTTAGCCCTGCAGTTGTTTTTTAAATTTGTCCTGTCCCTTTAAGATGATTTGAAGCATCTCATGAGTAGACAAGTCCTTTGCACTCTCCTCAGAGGCTTTAGGTTGTAAAAAAGATCCCAGTTGTGACTGGTGATCGGGGCTGGACATAGAAGATGTTGGGGCCAATGAGACCTTACCAGGCGGTAATTTCTTTGGACCCATCATGAGGCTCAGAGATAGTTATTGTTCTGTACAAAGAGATGGCGTCTGTGGGAGAGCACAGCCGGTAGGGATCACCAAACAAACAAGTCCAAAGGAGAATAAGTCTTCTAGTACAGAACTAGAGCAAATAGGTGGATCAGAATATTCCAAATCCAAGGGAATAACGTACTTGAAGAGGCTCCTGGAGATCTCTGGGGTGGAAATTAGTTGAAAGCCATAAAGTTTTCCAAGGGAGGAGTCTCATTCATGAAGACAAATAAAAGGGGGGAAGTTGGCCATATTGGCTCAGCCAGTACAGGTGGTCAGGAAACAACAAAGTCAAAGTTCCCATAGATAGTTTAGAGCAGAATCAGCTCAGCCATCCTTTCTCTCGCAATTGTAATCAAGAAAAAAATTTTCCCCCATTATTTAAGGGAAGTTAAAGTAGATTTCAAACTTTCTCTCTCCCCCATAAAAGGGAGAGATTTTTCAAGTGCCGCTTTTCCAAGGGGAGTGGAATTCCCCCCCCCCCTCCAATCTGAACTCCTCCAGAAGTTGAAACAAAGTCCCAAAAAGAAAACTGCAGAACAGTCAAAAGAGTAAGGATAGTAAAAGACCTGGGGAGACCCCACGCCTCACCACTCTTCAGCTGTTTCGTTCCAATTAATTGTTTCCTTCCAGGCTGCATTCGGCGAAGTGCGCGATGGCATTCCGCGCACTCCCTACGCTCCCAGGCTCCTGGGGCAAAGCTGGAGACCCCCCGCGGCCGCCGCTGTTCCAGGGGGTCCCAGCAAGCCGCCCCTATGGCAGGGCGCCACTCCAAGGCACCCCGTGCTCCCCCTAGACTTCAGGGGAGCCCACCAGAGCAGCGAAAAGGTGGATGTGTGCGTCCGTCACCTTCGGCTGCCGGAAGTCATCTCCAGAAGTGCCAGGAATTTAAACTTCACTTGTGGAGTGAAAGCAGTGGTGGGTTTCAAAATTTTTTAGAATCTCTTCTGTATAGGTGTGGCCTGTTTTGTGGGAGTGGTTAGGTGGTCATGTGACTGGGTGGGAGTGGCTTGGCAGTCATGTGACATGGGCATGGCCAACTTGGAAAATGTGGTGAAACTCACTTAACAACGCTCTTGCTTAGCAACCAAAATTTGGGGCTCAATTGTGGTCATAAGTTCTCTTTCTTTCTTTCTTTCTTTCTTTCTTTCTTTCTCTTTCTTTCTCTTTCTTTCTCTTTCTTTCGTTCTCTTTCCTTCTTTCTCTTTCTTTCTCTCTCTTTCTCTTTCTATCTGTCTTTCTCTTTTTTTCTCTCACTCTCCCTCCATTCCTTCCTTCCTTTCTTTTGTATATCTCTCCCACTTTCTTTCTTTCTCTCTTCCCTCCCTCCCTCCCTCCCTCCTTCCTTTCTTCTTTCTCTCTCTCGCTCTCTGTCTCTTTCTCTCTTTCTTTCTTTCTAAATAACTTTAAGGCAGTGTTTCTCAACCTTGGTGACTTTATGGCCTGTGGACATCAACTCCCAGAATTCCCCAGCTGGTTGGAGGATTCTGGGAGTTGAAGTCCACAGGACTTAAAGTCTCCAAGGTTGAGAAACACTGCTCTAAGGTTTGATGAAAGCAGTCACAAATTTAGGGTGAAATAAGTCTTTCTTCAAAACTTGAACCAGGATTTCAACAAAAACCTCTAGGTCAGCATCAAGCTCCTGTTGCCATCCCCACCCCCGCACCAGTGCTTTCTGGCAGCCAGGTATGTTAGGCAAGTCCGGGGACTTTGCAAAGGCCTTGCGAGGTCCCTGAACTTCTCAAGAATGCCAGCCACAGTGCGTAAGCTCCCGCCGCCATCCCCACCCCCGCGCCCATGCTTTCTGGCAGCCAGGCAACTTAGGCAAGTCCGGAGCCCTTGCAAAGGCCTTGCAACGTCCCCAAACTTGTCAAAGACGCTAGCCGCACTGCGTAAGCTCTCGCCGCCATCCTCACCCCCACCCCGTGCCTTCTGGCAGCCTGGCATCTTAGGCAAGTCCAGGGACCTTGTAAAGGCCTTGCAAGGTCCCCGAACTTGTCAAAGACGCCAGCCGCAGTGTGTAAGCTCCCACCACCATCCCCACCACCATGCCCGTGCTTGCTGATGGCCATGCGGCCCTGTGTTATAAGCGAACCTGGGATTCTTGCAAGGCCACAAAAGGTCACCGGACTCACTTATAGTGTAGGGCCACAGCAGGCCACTCCAGATGGCATGCCACCGCCACCCCCCTTCCCCACCCTGTGCTTAGTTGCAGCTTACTTACTTCCTCAGAGTCAGCAGGCAACAATAGAGAGCCAAGCAGGAAAAAAGGTAAGTGGGTTTAGATAGGGTACTTAGAGGCAGGCGGGGTGATTGGTGAGCCAGCCAATCAGTGAGCGGTGGGCGGGGCTAGGATAGTGCGGATCGGTGAGGAGAGCAAGCAATGGAGCAGCTTCCAGACGGGCATGAGTAAGCAAGCGAATGAGCGGCCTCCAGACAGGGAAGGGTGAGCAAGCGAGTGACAGGGCTGGGGCAGGCATTCCGGAATTTACTTCCGGGTCCACCGGTACAACCTCTTCTAACCGTTTGGTGGATTTGACCAACCCGTTCTACCGAAACGGTGCGAACCAGTAGGAACCCACCTCTGAGTGAAAGGCAGAAAGCCATTGTTCAGTGAAAAATGTAGGATGCGATCAGCTTTTCCTAATTTGCAACCTATTCCGCAAAATATATTGGGTCCACAACTCCAGTTACTTTCAGCTGTGTGCATGCTGCCTTGGAGTTATTGAAATTGTGGTGCATTTAAAGGGCACAAGTTGGGAAGATGATGTGAAATTTTTTTTGTCTCAAGCAAGCCTTATTTTAGGGAGTCATTTTAGGAAGTAGCCTGGGAAAAGAAGCTACTAGACAAGAAATGAGAGGTGCACCCTATTTCTTTGCCTTTTCTAGTCAAAGTGAAAATGAACTTCATTTTCCCATTCAGCCAATGCTGTTTTCTTGCACTATGGAATTGAGCTGTTTAAGAAGCCCTCATGGGATTTCTATGAATTGCTTCCTATACACTAGGACTGTCAAACTTGCTGCCCATGGGCCAGATGAGTCACATGCTGGCCATGCCCATGCCCAGTTTAGCAAGGGGGGGAGTCATGATACATCACATGACAACACCGTGACAGTGTGAGTTTGACAACCCTGCTATAGAAGCTCATAGAGAATGGGCCCCTAATTTCGGTAGGTAATTTTGTTGAAGATACCATCATTTTTCAATGCCCCTCTCCCCTGGTTTGCCATCTTTGCCAAAGGATACCATACTACTCTTTCAATAACCTTAGAAACTGAGCAAAACTAACTATTTGCTGTGTTGAACAGTCTGCAGAGGCACCTCTGAGTAAGAATGCAGCCAATTGCCAACTTATCTTAGATACAGAAGTAGCACTACCACCGGGACAACATTTTTCAGTTAAGGTTAGGTGTGACTATTTTGAGACAAACAAGGAGTAAAATATATTAAACAGAGGTTTGTCTTTCAAATAGTGGTTTACCTACAAGGAATATATACATACACATCAGTGGTGGGTTTCGCACATTTTTAGAACCTCTTCTGTAGGTGTGGCCTGCTTTGTGGGAATGGCTTGCCAGCCATGTGACTGAGTAGGGGTGGCTTGGCAGTCATGTGACTGGGTGGGCAGGGCAAACTTGTAAAATGTGGTGAAACTCACTTAACAACGCTCATGCTTAGCAACCAAAATGTTGGCTCAGGAACTCTGGCATTTGAAGCACGCAAGTCTTAAAGCTGTCAAGTTACAAGACCCTTGCACCCCTAACCCTTTAGGAAAAAGCTCACCAGGGGTGTTCAAACTTGACAGCTTTAACACCTGTGGACTTCAACTCCCAGAATTCCTCCTCTCACTCTTCATCTTGATGATATGTGGACGGGTGGGGGGAGGGAGCTGGAACCGGTTCTAAATGGCACTGTAGATTTGTGGAACCTCTTCTATAGAAGAGGTTGGAACTAGCAGGAACCCACCCTTGGTACACATACTAGGCAAAGTCAGGCAATCAGTCATCAACTATAGCATGGAAGCACACATGGGGCCTCTCTTATATTACAGCCTCTTAAAGCGGTAGCAGTCAAAAACCCCTGCTGACTCATTGCTACCATTGCATCATCATTACAGCACTACAGTATTACAACATTACAGCAGCTGGTCAGCTATTGAATCATCATTACCCTGACAGAAAAGAATGACAGATGGTGATGAAGGCCAGACAGTCATTGGTCACACGCCATCTGATATTACATCAAATGCAGTGACTTGACTTTAGGTGTCAGACATTGAAGAAGCCTTTGTTCCAGAGTCAGAAAACATACGATAAGCCATGAGACCTGCCTGACAAAACAACTCTCCTCCTTAGTCTGTCTCTTTTCAAGCTTGGGCCCTGCCTCTTCTTTTGTCATGCTTAATACCCGCTGCAGTGTGGCTGGCTCTTTTTCTTTGTGCCAAGAACCTTGTTCTGTAATATAGCCCTGTTTCAAGCACACCCCTCTATTACAGTCATTTTTGACATTTTGCATCTCTAGACTGGCCATTTATGGCTCTCTCACTCTGAACATAAACTGGCCCAGGAAATGCACAGGAATGGCAGTAGCCCAGTCTCTTTTACCCATGAATTTTACCCACAAACAAGGCTTCTTGGGAAGAAGTTAGAAGCATAATAGAATGGTTACTAGAAATAATTATACCAGTGCATTCTGCTGGAAAATTATTATTAAATAATCAGCTTTTTCCTTTTTTTTTTCAAAAATGAATATTTTATCCATTGAAAGTTTATGCTGCATAAGAAGAACTGGGTCATGATGGGGAAGAGGAAGCAGTAATATTCTTGATGAGTCAGACAAGCTTTTTCATTTCATCTCATCTCTCTCTCTCCCCCTCTCTCTCTCTCTCTCCCTCCCTCCCTCCCTCTCTCCCTCTTCTCACTCACTCTTGCTCTCTCTGTCTCTGTCTCTCTGTTTCTGTGTGTGTGTGTGTCTCCCACCCTCTGTCTCCGTCTGTCTCTCTGTGTGTGTGTCTCTCTGTCTCTGTCTCTCTCTCCCTCTCTCCCTCCCTCTCTCTTGCTCTCTCTCCCTCTCTCTGTCTCTCTCTTTCTCCTTCTCCCCTCTCTCTCACTCTTGCTTGCTCTCTCTGTGTGTCGCTCTCTGTCTCTCTCTCTTTCCATCCCTCTCTCTTGCTCTCTCTGTCTCTCTCTTTCTCCCTCTCCTCCCCTCTCTCTCTTGGTGTCTCTCTCGGTGTCTCTCTCTGTGTGTTTCTGTCTCTCTGTCTCTCTCTTCAAAGATCACACTGAAGTTTTCTAGTTGAAAAGTGATAAGCTGTCTTCCATTTTTTACTTAGTGAACATCCAGGAGCAAACTGGGAAGAACACAATTAAATACAATGTTGATGGAATAAACCTTGATGGAATGCAAACTGGGAAGTAATTTTGGCATTCCCCTATCCCCTTCCTATTCCACTACATTCTCTAATAGTGGCAGCATCTTGTTGGAAAATTCTGAGAACAAACCACAGCCGCCTTGAAGAACAGTTTTCTTTTGTTTTAAAACATTTAGAACAGTAGAGTTGGAAGGAACCTTGGAGGTCTTCTAGACCAACCCTCTGCTCAAGCAGCCAATCCTTTACCATTCTGGACCAAAGTCTGTCCAGACTTTTCTTTAAAAACTTTGCTTTCTGAAAAACTCTGTTGTCTGAGTAAATAAACTATCTACACAAAATTGGATGTTCTGATTCTGAAAATCTTGGCTTTATCTGTGATGAGTTTCTTATGTGTAAATTAAGGCTTCAGTCCTTTCCCTGGTTTCCTGGGACTAAGCTGCACATAAATTCAACAAAGCTTATTGCTGAATAAGCAAGTATGGGACTGACCTTTGGGATTGCCCTATATGGCTGCAATCGTATCATTAAGTAAGGGCGGAAATGATTCAGCACAAGCTTACTGCGAAGTACAGTCCAATTCATTCAGTGAGAATTAACTTTCAAGGGTTATTATAAATATAATCCTCTCTTGAGGATTATATTTTTTAATAGACAACTTTACACAAAAGATATAAAACAAGTCTGAGTTTGGGTGCAAGTCCTATTAAAAGCAATCGTGGACATTGACAAATATGCATTTATTTTCTTTGTGAGGATATTTATAAATCTCTCTTCGACTTTTGGACTCCATTGACTCTGACTGGTTAGGAAAGTTTCTATGTCAGATGAAGATTTTTCATGAGTAACAACACTACTCAATCAGTGTTATCTGGCTTGTAATTCCCAACTCTCTACTGCTCTTACATGCTGGGTTGTGTAGATATGAGTTTGGTCAGAAGCAGACTAGCAGAGGTCTTGGCAGAGAGCTCTGCATTTTTGAATTTCTAACCTCAGAGTCACTGGGATTGTCCAACTTATTTTCTGCAACTCTGAGAGAATCTTTCAAAATCTCTGCGTTTACTTGCCCTAAACAGAAATATGACTTGGCTTTTCTTTCACGAGTTACTAGTTATACAACTATTTAAGCATTTTCAGGTTATGTTCTAACCAGTGGTGGGATTCAAAATTTTTTGCTGCTGGTTCTGTGGCCGTGGCTTGGTGGGCATGGCAGGGGAAGGATACTGTAAAATCTCCATTCCCACCCCACTCCAGGGGAAGGATACTGCAAAATCTCCATTTCCTCCCGATCAGCTGGGACTCGGGAGGCAGAGAATAGATGGGGGCGGGGCCAGTCAGAGGTGGCATTTACCAGTTCTCTGAATTACTCAAAATTTCCGCTACTGGTTCTCCAGAACTGGTGAGAACCTGCTGAATACCACCTCTGATTCTAACATGTTCCACTGCAAGGATGCTATGAAAATATCTGCAAAAGCAAATAGAAAATGGAATTGCATATGTAGTTAAGATTACTCTAGGCAATTTTTCCTCACATTTCACAACAATCAAAACAGAATTGTAAGCATTAAGCATATTGCAGAAATAAAATAAAAATATGGGTATATCTATCATTATCACAGGGTAAGGAGTCTGCATTTATAAACTTGTAATAGAGGTGGAAGAAATATGAAGACAATGTTTAAGCTTTGTAAAATGGGTCTCTGTTTAAATCAAGTCTTCGAAGAAATTACAATACCTGTAATAATCCAGTTCTCAACAAAGGGGCTTCTGAAGTTAATCTCATTAGGTAAGTTGAAATGTCTAGTGGATAATCATGACTAATGTTAACATCAAATTTCTCTCTGTATGTGACATTCACTACCACACAGGATGTACAGTAACTGTAATCAGATGTGGTGATTTATTTTAGAACCCTTCACAATATTTGTTAGTGATGGATAGGGGGGGAAATGGACACCATCATACAATTATCCATTTAATATCATTTATATGTGAAAAGAGACAGTGTTGCATTAAAGGATCTAATCCACTGAAGAGGCAAAGGAGTTCCCTTGGCTGAAGCCTGTTTTAAACATGGGTTGGGCCTGGAAGTGATTATATAGTGGAACATTGGTGACACCTAGTGGATGCTACTTTATAGCAATTTTCTTACGGAACTACTTCAGTGTTTTGCACGTTTACAAAAAGGACTAGGCTCTAAACTGCTGCAGCAAAAGACATCATAAGGTCCAAGAGTATATTCCAGGCTTTGAAATGCAGATTACCTTCCTCGTTAATCAGCCAGCATCTCCTTCCCCCCTTTTTTTTACATTTTTCGAGTTTTTGAAGATTGAACAAAATATCTTACAGCTTGCTTGGTGCTATTATTTCTGGGTTGCAATTTTAGCTATTTCTTTCCTCTCATGGTGCATCCTGATATTTGCAACTCAGACCTTTTAGCCTCACTGTTGAGGCACTTTAACAGGCACTTTGATTCATTCCTACAAGCACCTCTGGACAATTCAGGTGATCTGTTAATTCTCAACAAATCTATTTTCCATCCATCCTGGTGTGTGCAGTTTTTTTGTGATCATTTGTGGTTACTAAAGATTATGTCATATCAAAAAGCCATAGGCAGAAATGATGCCCCTTTTTCATGTAAACTGTTCCCAAACCACAATAGTTGTGTGAATTACTTCATACAGGTGATGTCAAAAGAGTAAAATCCTTTTGTGACTGAGGGAGAAAAATACACCATTTTAAGTAGAATAAGAAAACAATAATCCTAGATAAATCAAATTGCCCACAAATAATCTTGAATATTCTAAAGTTAGATTGACCTAGAAATGACCAGGTTACAGGGTTTGGATCAGGGCTGAAATTAAGCAGGTTCTCACAGGTTGTAGAGAACTGGTAGCAGAAATTTGAATAGTTCAGAAAACCGGCAAATACCACCTCTGGCTGGCCCCAGAGTGGGTGAGAATGGAGATTTTGCAATATCCTTCCCCCAGGAGTGGGGAGAAAATGGAGATTTTGCAGTATCCTTCCCCTGCCATGTCCACCAAGCCACGCCCACAGAACGAGTAGTAAAAAAAATGAATTTCACCACTGGTTTGGATGATATAATAAGTGGTCCAAACGAACTGAGTCTTTTTTTAAATTGTTCGGGACTCTAGAAAGAGTGCAGAGAAGAACAACAAAGATGATAAGTGGTCTGGAGGCTAAACTGTACAATGAACAATTAGGGGCACTAGGCATGTCTAGGACTAAGGGTCATATGATAAAAGTTTTTCAGTGCTTCAAGGGTTGACATAGAAAATAGGATGGATCTATTCTCCAAAGCACCTGAAGAAACAGGCTTAGAAAAAGATCCAACATAAATCTAAGAAGAACTTTCCTGACAATGAGCACAATTAATCAGTGGAACAGCTTACCTACAGAAGTTCTGGGTGTTCCAGGAAGCAAAGTCAATGGGGGAAGACAGATTCACTAAACAACCATGTGGTTCACTTAACAACTGCATTGATTTACATAACAAACAAAAAAAGGTCATAAAATCAGGTGCAAGTCATTTAATAAGCACCTTGCTTAGCAGTATTTGAGAGGCCCTACAAAGAGAAGGGGGTCAATTTATTTTCCAAAGCACCAGAAAGCAGGATTTAGAGGCTAATACAACTGCCTAACCTGTAAAATCAGTCCAGGTTCAAATCCCAGTAAAGGTATGGCTAGCTGATGAGAGCTAAATAGCTTGAAATAGAACTATATTAGTCTCCCTTTGTTTATTTATCAGCACAAATGCAACATATACTCTGTGTGTGTGTATATATACATACATGCATGCATGCACGCACGTACGCACACACACACACACACACACACACGTATCCCAAAATCTAAATTCAAAATATTCAAGTAACTTATCAATGTTGTTTTAACATCAGCTTTTTCTGCGTTACGGTACTTGGAAACAAGAAATTTGATTAATTTTGTTGCTAGGGGAAAAAAAAAACCTATCACAGTGCTCTAAATTCAGAGCTCCTGATTCGCATGTTTCTGATTTGTTCCAATGTCTAATTTGACCTCGGTGCTTCTAAAAGGCAGCTCTCCTTGGTAACTATTATTTGTTTTTAATTTTAATTATCTCTGTGGCTGGAGGGTAGCTTTTCTATTTAAAGAGACTGTACACTTTCCTACTTTCTTCTCTTTAAAAAGTCTGCAACTGTCTTTAAGCAGGTCAAACTGTGGGCCAGTTATCCTTGACTGACCATCTTTTAGCATAATGATTTCATATCCTTTCTACATTAACAGAGAGTTATTAAAGGGACTGGATGTACTGCACACTCAGCCACTCTAATATTGCTTCGGTCCAAGTATGCCAAGTGTGGGACATGTTGATTTGTTATCTAAGTAGCAGAAGAAGAATACCTGGGAGGGCTGGGCTGGGAGTGAGAATGGGGAAAAGTGTGGTCCTTTCTCTGCAGTCATGTGGCAGCAACAATGTTGTCTGGATCAAGCATCGCATTGTGTAAAATGTCAATTTCTGGGTGCTTCTATGTTAATAATCCAGAGAGGAATTAGTCTGAAAATCATCCTTCTGTCACTAAATTTCCAGATGAGTGGGAGAGGCAGGAAATTCAACTAGCTCTACTGTAGGATTGCCAATTCCTATGATTTCAGCAGCCAACTATCAGCTCTAATATTAATTGGCTGTCCGGAATCCAATCAAATATGTGCAAGGTTGTTTGTCTTTTATTCCCCCCCCCCCCGACACACACACACACTTTTAAAAATCACATATATGTGCTTCCCACATGGCCCACTGCTTCCTGGATCGCTGAAATGGTGCAGCAACTGAGGGAGGCATGAGGCAATGCTCCGTAAGCGGCAGTCACAATTATGGTCATATTGATTTGCTCCTGGAAGTTAATTCTGACAGCTATGGATGACTGGGTCCACCCAATGCTTTGAACGTAGTGGAATGCCAGGCCTAGTTGCTTTGCATCCAGGAATAATGGCTCTCGTTTAGAGCTGATGAGTCATTGTTGCATTCAAATGAGCTACCAGAAGCTGTTTCTAACATAATCTCCAAACCTTCTTTTCCCATTGGTAGCTGGTTCTGAGGCACAAGCCATCCTTTGTTTCAAAATGTTTATTTATTACAGGTTTCTGCAACCCGTGGCCACTGACACTGGCCCAACACAGATGTGGCCGATGCCAATCTCGCTAACACAAGGGCTGGCGGGATGGGAATGGGATCCGGGAGGAGGGTGTGACGGAAAGGGAGACAGGCCTGCAGCTGAGGAGCAAGCAGCTGAGGAGCCTGCAGCTGAGTTCCTGAAGGTGACCCTCCTTCTCCTCACCCGACCCCCTGCCTGGCTGTTACAGAGCCAGGAGGGTGTGCATGAGCAGGGATACCCTCCTCAAGCAAGTGGCTGGGCTTAGCCAAAGCACAGTGAAGGAACTACAGGCCTGACAGCATCTTTTGTGTGGGCTCTCCAGATTTCTCTGAACCTGATCCCCAGGCTGGGCTTGAGAGGTTTGGCAGGACCAGCCCTCTTTTGCCGCTGCCTTGAGCTTCTTTACTCCTCCAGCTAAGTGGTGCCACCACTGACTTTGATTGAAAAGCATCCTCCGGGCGCCAAAAGTCCTCTGTGCAAGATTTAAAGCCACCTGGAAGACGCTTCTAAATCAATGCCATGGGCAGCATTGCGAGGGTATCCCCTCTCATGCACACACACATGAGAGAGAGACAAAGAAAAATGAGAGAAAGGGGGAGAAAAAGAGAGAGAGAGAGAGAAATGAGAAAATGATGGAGGGAGAGAATGAGAGAGAAACAAATGAAAGAGAGGAGAGAAAAAGAAAACAAAGAGAAAGGAAGGAAGGAAGGAAGGAAGGGAAAGAAAGAAAGAAAGAAAGAAAGAAAGAAAGAAAGAAAGAAAGAAAGAAAGAAAGAAAGAAAGAAAGCAGGAAAGGGAGGGAGGGAGGGAGGGAGAGGAAAAGAAAGAAAGCAGGAAAGGGAGGGAGGGGGGGAGAGAGAGAGACCCACCCCACAAAAAACACCAGGAGCCACAAAACCTGGGTAACTGTGACTGGGTGGGACTGATGCTGAGTTGGCCACACCTACCCAGGTTTTGTTGCTCCTAGTGTTTTCTTTTCTATTGGAAACAGGTTGCAGACCCCTGATTTATTACAATCACTTACATTCCACCTTTTAACATAACAGTCTTTCCAAACTGCCTTAAAGCCGTAAAAACAATTGTAAATAAAATACAGTTTTATTGTCTTACCAAAAACAAAAAACAAAGGCATCTCCGATGAGTTTTTCACAAAGCAATCGATAATAATGGAGGGGACTTTCTTATAGTTTCTCATTTTAGTAGATGAAAAGAATCTTATAACCTACTTCATTTGTGTATGTATTTATTTATACTTTCTCTCTGTCTCTTTCTTCCACATTTCCTCCGGGGCTCAGGATGACATATCTGCCATTTTTTTTTCTGCCCAAGAGGTCTGTAAGATGAGCTGGCCTGGGAAAACTGATATGTCTAAAGCCATACAGTGAATTTCAGACACCCACTGACAATCTTAAGCATAAGTGGATTTAGGTCTCACTGGTCCTAGTCCAAGAATGTAACTTCTTCTACACAGTGACATGTCTCTTTTTAAGAACATTTAGTACCTTACTGGTTTGGTAGTTATGTTACTATTCCCTACATCTAAAAGATACATTGTCATTTGAGCATTTCAAGCAAGAACTCACCGTCTGCTGATGATTGGCTGAAAGTCACCAGTTTTCATGCCTAAGGCGGGACTAGAACTCACAATGTCCTTGTGATTGGCTGAAAGTCACCCAGACAGTTTCCAGACAGTTTTCATGCCCTAAGGCGGGACTAGAATTTACTGTCTCCTGATGATTGGCCCAAAGACACTTAGCTTTCATAGCTAAGTCAGAACTCAAGATGGTGAACGTACATAATTTCCTTCCTCCTCCTTCTTGCCCCACAACAACCCTGTGAGGTAGGTTGGTCTGAGAGAGAAGAAGTGGCTTAAAGTCACCCAGCTTGTTTTCATGTCTAAGACACATAAGCACATAAGCATTGTTATTGCATCATCTTTGTGTCAGCCCTTCACCTAGGGCAGTGGTCGGCAAGCCGCGGCTCGCGAGCCAAATGTGGCTCTTTACACATTTTAATGCGGCTCTTCTGTGTGCCGGGCGCCCGCACCCCTCCCTCCTCTCGGGCTTCGGAGGGAAGCTTCTTCAAAAGCCCGGGCGAGTGACAAGTCTCCCAGGCTGTAATTTGCCGAGCTGTACGCGCGCGCTTGTTTTCCATGGCGTGGAGCAGCGGCGACATTCTGGGCGGCGAGCGATGATTCCGGGGGCCATCAGTGGGGGGGCAGGGTCCCCCCTCGCGTTCCTCATCTTCCCGGATGGCCCCTGGAATCATCGCTTGCTGCGCAGAATCTCGCCGCTGCTCCACGCCGTGGAAAACAGGCGCGTGCGCACAGCTTGGAAAATTACAGCCTGGGAGACTTGTTGTCAATCGCCCGGGCTTTTGCAAAAGCTTCCCTCCGAAGCGTTCCGAGGGAGGGCTGTAAACTTCCCTCCGAAGTCTTGGGAAGTTCTGAGGAGCCCCCCAAGGCAAAACGCCGCTGCCAGGTAGCTAAAAGTACATCTCTGATTCGTCTCTGTCAGTCTCTCTCTGATTCCCTCTCTCACTCCCTCTCTTTGTCTGTCTGTCTCATTCACACACACACACACTGTGGTCACCTTGTTGAGTGTTCCAATCACATTTGAAACACACTCAGCAAGGTGACCACAGTGTGTGTGTGTGTGTGTGTGTGTGTGTGTGTGTGAATGAGACAGACAGACAGAGAGGAACAGAGAGAGGGAGTGAGGGAGGGAATCAGAGAGAGACTGACAGACACACACACACACACACACAGAGACAGAGAGGGGGAGGGAGGGAGAGAAAGATAGACAGACAGAGAGAGAGACACACACAGAGTGAGTGATTAAGTGAATGAGTGAGAGACAGACACACCCACATACACAGAGTGACAGAGAGAGAGGAAGGGAGGGGAGAGAGACAGAGGGAGAGACAGACAGACACACACACACAGAGTGAGAGACAGACAGACAGACACACACACAGAGTGACAGAGATGGGGGAAGGAGGAGAGAGAGAGAGAGAGATACAGAGAGAGAGACAGACAGATAGACACCCAGAGAAAATGACAGAGGGAGACAGAGAGGGAGGGAGGGAGAGAGATTCAAAGAGCCAGAGAGAGAGAGAGAGAAAGAAAAAGAAAAAAAGAAAGAAAGTGGGAGAGAGAGATGAAATTAAAATCAACAACATACAAACCTGACTTACTCAAACTATCCAAGGAAATGCAAGGCCAATGTTCACATTAGTGGTTGTGACTTTGTCAGTCATTGTCAGGATGTAATTTTCTCTACATTGTAAGGCAAATTTTACGGAATTTAACATTATCGATAAATAATATCGTTCTAAAGTTTTTGTTTTATTAGTTGTGTTATTTGTATCCTCCCGACCTATGTGGATACTTGCGTGCAGAATATTCTCAATAAAAACTTATTGAAACTAAAAACAGTGTACCATCCTATGTATTTTCGGTTTTAAAAATGCGGCTCTCCAAATAAATTTCAATCGTGGTTTTGGCGAGATTTGGCTCAGTTGAAAAAAAAGGTTGCCCACCACTGACCTAGGGCAACTATCATGTAGCCTTTTGGGATCCTTCTGTAGAAGACAATTATTGTGCACTCATTCTGCCTCATTCACTGGATGTTGTTGAACGGAACAAACAGAAATGAGCCCTGTTGGTAACCTTCCATATTTCCCATTGTTTCTTTCACCTTTTTAAAATAAGGGATAAAAACAATATATTTTTTTCTAGAGAAAGTTTTTCACCTAACTCTGCTGATCAGTCCTTCTCAGAGTTCAGCAACATCTGGAGATCCCAGCAATTCCCAATCTGTTTTTGGTAATACTACAAGTCATATAGTTGGAAATATTCATATCTGTCCTTTTTCAAAAATGAAACATAACCTTCCATCTTCCCTCATAGGACTCACCTCCAGATGCCCCTGAATCTTCTTGCCCTCCTTGGGACACATTCCAGATTGCTTATATCCTTCTTAAATTGCTAGTTCCCAGAATTTAAATGGGTCGGGAGAAAATGTCACTGCTAAAATGGAAACGTGTGCTTTGGCAGTAACATCAATGCAGCAAGGGAACCAAGTTTGGCTCTAGTGTTTCCAACAGGCTATGAAACTAAAACTGAATTACTGTCCCATTTAACAGGCTGTATAATCTACTGATTTTGAGGAGATTTACTTCTGAGGGGTGTTTTTACTTCTGAGGAAGGCATTTGAGTGTCTCAAAAAGAGATAGACAAAGGGCCAGAGAGATTAAGCTGTAGAAGGGTAAGAAAATAATCTGACAGGAGCTGCTTTTTTAGAAGGGAGGTTTTCCCCGGAAGACAGAATCAGAGACAGAAGAAGGAAACAGCATACTTAGTCCAAGAGCTGACAAGGGAGGTTTTAAGAGAAGATGGATTGTATCTTCCATTCAACTGGCCATAAGAAATTCTTGGCCTGCCCAGTAAAGGGAGAGTGGTGTTTTCAAATCTATTCTAACACACACAAACACATATTGGGCAGCACAGAAGATGCTTTGGAATGCATCGTGACACAAACCCCACCTGTCTGCAACTCTTTAAAACTGCTAAGACTTTTCCTGAGAATCAGCAAATGCTTTTTTTTTAATAGCAATAGCATTTAGACTTATAATACAGCTTCACGGTGCTTTACAGCCCTCTCTAAACTGTTTATAGAGTCAGCCTACTGCCCCCAACAATCTGGGCCCTCATTTTACCCACCTCGGAAGGATGGAAGGCTGAGTCAACCTTGAGCCGGGTGAGATTCGATCTGCCAATCTGTTGACAACTGGTGATCAGCAGAAGTAGCCTGCAGTACTGCACTCTAACCACTGTGCCACCGCGATCCTGTAATCCCTTACATTGAGTGGAGTCAGGGCAGCTGAATGGAGCTGAGCATTTAAATAGCCAGATGCCCTTCCTGGCACCTCTGTGGAACTCACAGCAGATACATTCTCTTTGCGCCCAGAGAGAGAAATATCTGCCGCTACCTAGGATCAAACTTACAGCCCCCTGCTTGTGAGGCGAGAGCTCTACCTCTAGGCCACCACGGGGATCAGATTGAGCAATTTCTTACTTGGTTTACATTTCTGGCTTTGAGTACTCCAAAACACTTTTTGCTTCCACAAAATCACCCTTTTATAGTTCTGAACTCCTGGATGTGAGCCTGTCAACAATGATCTCATTTCCTAGTTTCCAAATTAATTTGGGAAGGTCCTAGGGCTCTTCAGAACATCAGTAAATTGTTGATGCATTCTTAAAATACACAGCTGCAAGATAATTTGGAGGGTTCAGGATTGTGTCACATATTACACTAAGCCAAGTTGCTTGGTTTTGGCTAAGTATTTATGTAAACCAGGATATTATTGTTTATTCAGAAAATCAACATAATGCATGAAGCCAGCAGTGGTATTCCTTTGAGCAAAAATGGACAGCGTGTAGACTGGAAGCTAAACATAGATTCCATTTGGAAGGTCTTCCTTACTATATTGAGTTACTCCAATGATGTGGCTCACCATACAAAATAATACCTAGCAACTCCTGATATAGATGAAGTCACTGTAAGGTATGGTCAGAATTCAGGCTTTGTGGGGTTCTTTTTAAATTTCCTATGTTCCTCAGTCAGAGATCAAATAGTGACTCAGTTCTGGAGTTGGATGAAAACAGTAGCTCAGGAAGTACAGCCAATTATCCATTTCAGCATATGAGTTCTGCAACTGGATAATCACCATAGATCAGTTCAAATTTAGATGAGAATCATTATAAATCAAGGTTTTGAAATGTTTCATTGGATGGGGGGGAGGTTGGGAAGAGAAACATTTTATTATTAGTACTGATAAATGATCAATTAAGGGTCCTAATTGTCAGTTTACTGAAAACCATCAAGCAATGTGTCAAAAGAACCTCCTCTGTCTTCAGTTTACTTCTTTATTACAGAATATTCATTATTCTAACCAAATTTGTACTTCTTTGGGGAAAAAGCATGATAATTAACAAGGTATGAAATCCAAAAGGCTTGTCATGTAGACAAGGGCTAAAATCCTCCAGGGATAAATAGCTCCCTACATTCCAATTGTGATGAAGTCTGAAGAATCATATCAGTGAAAAATGACCTACAGCCCATTTCATGTTTCTAGAGTGAGTAAAACATTAGGGGGGGGGGGGGGGTTGATGCTTTTTACCACTGTAATAGATGTTAGTTCTTTATACAAAACATTCATTCCTGGTTGAAACATACAACCATCTGAAAAGTGATTAGCTCCTGCCAAATGTGCCTGCAGTGCTGAACATCATAGACCAAATGTCTATGGGCCTTGATATAAAACAACTTTCTTTAATCCTCACATTTGCTCCAAGGTACTTGAGATACAAATTATCTCAATGTTTGTGTGTGTGTGTGTGTGTGTAATACTTGAGATGCAAATACAAATAATCAACTTATTTTATCAAAGCCTCAGAAGGCAAAACAAGAAACGATGGATGGAAACTAACGAAGGAGAGAAGCAACCTAGAACTAAGGTGAAATTTCCTGCCCAGGAGAACAATAACCATTGTAACCGCTTCCCTTCAGGAGTAATGGGTGCTTCATCACTGGAAATTTTTTAAGAAGAAACTGGAGATCCATTTGTCTGAAATGGTATAGGATCTCCTGCTTGAGCAGCAGGTTGGAATAGAAGTCCTCCAAGGTCCCTTCCAACTCTGATGATGATGAAATTTGGATGTACTTTAGATATCTGTCCTGTTTTATTCCTGTAGATACGTTCCCATTTGAAGAAAATATGCCGTGTGCTGCAACCCAAGGAAAGCTTTCTGAAAGTCCACTCATAATTTAAGAACATGGTTTACACTTCTCTATTAATCGTTCTTGAGCTGAATTTTATATATCAATGTTTGTCTGTCTCCAACTGAAGTCAATCTGCACTTGGTCACAGCATCTGTCGCTCGATATCCCTGCCTCTTATGCTATGAGTAACTTGTGCAAGTACTAAGATGAAACCCTTCAAGCATGAATAATAAACCAAAACACACTCTGGAAGATAGATTAAAGCACCCCAGCACTTTGAGATAACATTTGCAATGCAGATAAAACGCTTGTGCTTTAATTTTCCAGCCACTGACAACCAAATAAGCAAATGTGCAGGAATAGTATTTTTTTTTCTTTTAGAGCCAGGTCCCCAAATTATTCATATTGAAAGAAAACAACCAAAAATGATTTTCAGCAATGGAGTGCATGTTGAAAGATTATACATGATTATCAGCACTGCAGCGGTAACTTGTCCATTTGAAGCAAAGAGTAAAGAAACACTAAGGTGTTTCTTAACAGACTGAGTACGCTTTAAGTCTAATTAAGCAATGGATAAATGTGGTTGGCTAAACACTTTGACATTGCTGAAAATCAAATTTGGTAGCAAAAGCAAACTCTGTGTGCTGTGCATGTAAGAAACGTCTGTGAGAGAGAGGGAAAGCAAAGAGAGGTATCAAATAGCGTTAAACTGTTTGCTTAAGATCTCAGAAAGAGAGGATTAAACTTTTTAATACAAAAAATAACTAAACAGACCTATTAAAATATAAAGCCAGGTTTGCAAAACATACTTGCACTGAGTGAAAAGATTGCTAGCAGGAAATATAGAAAATCAGAAGTTGCCTGTAAAAGATAAAGAATAGTTCCATATAAATGAAACAAGAAAGGCAAAATAATAAAAATATAATATATTATGGATCTTTTTAAAAGAAAAAAAGCAAACAGTTTTAGAATCTGTATACAGAGGTTTCCGGATTGATATTTCACAATTCATTACCGTGAATCATAAACAGAAAAATAAAATGAAATATTTTATCTTGCAAGCAAGAAGATACTTATTGTTAATGTGCAGCTTTTATAAAATGCAATACAGGTAATCCTCGCCTTACGACCACAACAAAGCCCAAAATTTATGTTGCTAAGCAAGGCAGTTGTTAAGTGAGACGTGCTCCATTTTACAACCTTTGTTGCCATGGCTTTTCAGCAAACCACTACAGTTGCTAAGTGAGTGAAGCATGCAGTTGTTAAGCAAATCTGGCTTCCCACCTTCACATTGCTCGTCAGGCGCTCCAATGGAAGGTTGCAAACGACAAGCCAGGATTCCAGGAAGCTGCAACCATTGTAAATATTTGATCATATGACTGTGGGGAATGTTGCAATGGTCCTAAATGTGAGAACGGGTCATAAATCACTTTTTTTCAGCGCCGTTGTAACTTAAAGTGGTCATTAAATGAATGGGGGTAAAACTAGAACTACCGGTATACAAATAGTTAAGGTACTCTATTGTACTTGTATGAATTTGTCCATGCAGTCACAGATTTTTAAAAAGTTTCCCTTTCTATGAAAAGGAAAGAAGGTAGTAATATTGTAACTATAAGACGTTTGGCTTCGTCTTATATAGCTTGAAATATTACGTTATAAAATAATCTGTATGTAAAATAAAATATGTTTTGGAGATTATGCTTATTGTAACATGTTATATTTTCAGTTCTGCATGATTGCCTCTGATAATTATGCTGGATAAAATATAATAAATGCAAATAAAATGCAGCTATTTGCTGGATAAAGAGAGCAGAAACATAAAAACACACTAAATAAAAGACATCAAAACAATTGATATTGCTAAATTACTAAGATATACTCCCCTAAAATAAGACTGTCAGTTAAAATTATCAAGGCAAAAGTAACCAGCTATTAATTGCAGGTGAATTCTGCAAGCTATTACAGAAAATGTGGCTGTATTAAACTTTGTTTTTGAGTTCAAGTCACACAAAAGGTAATGGATGTAGAATTAATCTGCTTGCCTGGAAAGGTTTAATAGAGAACGCTATTAACCTTATTGTAGAATCTCTGAAAAAATTACAACATAGTAGAAAATGAGCTAGCAATTCAACTGTTCCAAGGACAGATTCTGTTCCCATACAAAAGTTTAGTAAATCTGCCTTTTAAGACTGTTGAGGGTAAGGAAGGAAACTATAATAGCAGGGAGGTTTTCTGGTGTTGAGGTTAGTTAGTTTTTCAAGGTAGTTAATTGACTTAAGGATCTTCAACAGGTTTGATTGATTGATTATGATTATGTCTCATCAAATTATTTTCAGCTCCTAGCAACCTCATAACTCAACTTTATTGGAAATTGTCCTGTCTTCTACTGCAGTTTTCATAATCGTAACCCTCCATCTGTGGTCTGCTGTAGACTGTTAGCAGCCCAAGACAAATCACATTTTGGAGGAATTTTTATGTCATAGCAGCCTGTCCTCTACTTCTGCATTCACAAAAATCAGTAGCTGTCAACATTTGTGAAGTGAAACCTGTGGGCAAAATGTTTGTTTCAATCAGTAGAAAGAGTTGATGTTTCATTATTTTATTTCAACTTTCATCAAGCCAGTTCAGTGCATGTGGTCACAACATTCCTGCTAGAATAGCTTTCTCCAAATGTTAGCTTGAACCATGTGAAATAAAGCAAATCTAAAGTATGAGCTTAGCTGAACCCTAGAGTGGCCCTTAAATAATAATAACAATATATATTTTCCTATGTTTCTTACCTCATTCCTATTTATGTATACAACCTAATTTGTCCACAATACCTTTGAAGAAGGGTTGATTCAATTCAAAATGTGTTAGAGAAGTGGTTGCCAAGTGTTGGTCTGTGGACCACTGGTGAGAAAATTTTGGTGGCACAGAAAAAATATTTGCGTTTTTTTATATTGCACTAAAAACTATTTATCTTTTTTAAAAATTCATATTAGTAGTCCATGGGATTTAAAATTATGAATTTAGTGGTCCCTGAGGTCTGAAAGGTTGGTGACCCCTGTGTTAGACAGTATATCGAAATTGAACACCAAGTCAGTATTTTCCCACCTTCTTTCTTTTGTTTTTTTCTAGTCTAACATTACCCCTTATACTACACTCATTCCCTTTAAGTGGGAAAAAAAAACAGGCATAAGTTCATTTAGTCTTCAATTTAGGACAGAGGTGTGAAATTCACATTGTCACAGTGGTGTCACGTGATGTATCGGGACTTTTTCCCCCTTCACTAAAACGGGTGTGGGTATGGCCAGCGTGTGACACATCTGGCCCATGGGATAGGAGTTTGACAGCCCTGAGATTTAGACCATGGAATAGAGCCTACCATTGAAGATTATCTTCCCTTGGTAGTGGACAGATCCAGTGATTCTCTGTTGTTTCTATTAAATTGTTATCCTTCTTAAGAGCTTAAGTCTTGGTGGAGCTAGACCTTGAAGGGTCAATCTTAAAAGGTAACAATTTGAGGGTTGGGTTAAACTCTTTGGACATTGGCTCGTGGTCTCCCTTAAGGAGCCATCTTCTCTCACATAGGGGTTAACATTTAGATAAAACATTTGGAAGGTTTCCAGATTGCCCTTTCAGTTTAAATCCAAGGAAGCTCTTTAAGTTCTAAATCCGTGTTCGGTGTTAGAAACATACAGGATGCAATGTTAGTCTGGGGATGTCTCCAATTGTAAAATAAATAAATAAAAATGTGCTTGATGTCATCCCTTTGAAATGCAGAATAGAATGCAGAATAACAGAGTTGGAAGGGTACCATTTCTGACAAGTAACTGTCCAGATTCTTCTTGAAAGCCTCCAGGGATGAAGCACCGATAACTTCTGAAGGCAAGCTGTTCCAGTGGTTGATTGTCAGAAAATTTCTCCTTATATCTAGGTTGAATCTCTTCTTTCATGTAAGTATAAATAATATTTAAATATTATATAAATATAAACATTATATAAATAATATTTAAAAATAAATATTATATAAATGTAAGATGTAAATAATCTGTCGAAAAATCACAGACTGAAAATGTTCCCACCAATGCAGAATATACTTGATAAGTAAGAACAGATGGAATGCATGCAACATTTCCTGCAACTGGTTTACAAATAAAAAATAGTTGTGATTATATTGGATTCTTCACTGAATTAAGGTCCCTGTTTTTGCAAGTTGTACCGAATGACATAAAACTGGACTTACTGGTACAACTGCCAAGCATTTTGCAGCAAAACTCATTTTTTTCCCCAGCCAATTAGTTGCCATGACATTGCCTTTGAAATATCCCTTGAATGAATAGAGAAAGATGAAAGCAAAAGCAGCATTTTCAGACACATAAGTTGAATAAAACTGCAAAGGTTAATCATGAGAATCATGGTGTTCCAAACGTAGCAGAGCAATCCTTTAGAATACATTTGTACTTTTAAGCAAATATTCCAAAAGGAGTCCTCACCCCACCCTCACCCGCAAGCATAGACTCTTTAACTATTGGCTTGGTAACAACTGCTGTTACTGTGAAGAGGTGCTATAAGAGCAACAACAGCACTTATCGCTTTCCTTCTTCAGGAAAATCACCTCACTGTGTCTTTGGCTGGCTGAGAAGATTTATTAACAGCACAGCTGTCCCTAGAATAATGGTGAAATTCTTCGTAGGGGTTATGCTCTCCTCACAATTCTGCAAAGCATCCTTGGCCAGTATATTACAAGCAGAAATACAGGGCAGAACCCACAGCCATAATGTTTTGCAGGCTGGCTACACAGAGCTGTTTAACGCAAGATTAAAAAAAGAGCGAAAATATGGTTAATGGAAAGCCAAATGAGAGATCATAACTCAGGGATTGGATGACTGCTTTACATACAGAAGACCTAAGTTCAATTCTTGGCACCTTCACATAAAGGCATCAAGACGCCCAGCTGATGGGCATCTTGATGCTAGGCTGATGGGGAGAGAGAGAGAGCTGATGTCGTGATGATACGATGTGCGATCTTGGAGCGCCAAGATCGCAGTCAATATTTCTGTCACTGGACGGTCCTTTTTGGACCTAAACCATCCCATAGAGACAGTGATAGAGAAGAGCACGTCTGGTAGATCTCAGGGACACCGCAAAAACCCTGATAGATCCAGGAAAAGCTCTTTTTCTGATGACAGAAATGCAGCCTTGAAGCTGCTGAAGTTGGGACAGCTCCAGAACGGAAAGAAAGCAGAAGAGAAAGTGGGTCGAATTGGTGAGGAAATTTTATTATTAGAAAAGAGATTACCCAAAGAAAATCATAACTACATTAAAACTGAAGACAGAAGAAAATAAGTGGTGAAATTAAGCTACATTAAACTTAGTGTGTTATCTTTTCTTAATTTTTCTTTTTACGGATGGAATTTCTGCAAATGTTTCCTATTTTTTAAAGTGGATGCATTAGTTTTTCTTCTACTTTTTCTTCTTTTATTTTTTGCTTATACTTGTGGATTAAATTTTTTTTTTTACAACGCTTGATTGGATTGTTTTTCGCTTAAGAATTTTGGAATATAAAGAGGGCTGTAACAGCAAAGAGAGAAAAAGTAACACTGCCACTTTATGGCTGGAGGCTTGGAAACATTGTTTTTTCTTTCTTCTCTTTGATCATTGGATTTACACTTCGAGCATTTCAGTTTGTTTATTGAGAGAGATAGTGGGAAGAGCACTGATTGTTTACACAGGTGCTCTTCAGGAGCTCTATCAGTAGCTGGACTGGAGTGAAGACAAAGCCTTGAACTGAAAGATTATAATGAACTTGCTTGAAATATAACAAAAAGCTTTGAAAGCTATAGTGACAGTGTTTTTATGTTGGAAGAATGGTGCAACATGAAAAAGAAACATTAATATTGCAAATGATTATGTTTGAAATTCAAAAAATATTAGTAATAACAGAGAAAGTTGAGAAGAGAATGTAGAATGTAGAACGAAGATCAGCAAAAAGAGATGGGAAAATTGAGGACATTTATCAAATGGAGAAAGTTGAGGACAGAGTTCCAAAAATTGAAGAAAAAAAGGAGCAAAGAGAAGAAAATTGTTGATACAGACAGTAAACTGAGTGTGGTTGGAGATATCAAGAGTGGTCTATGGAAAGGGGAGACAGATGGACTGGAACTCTATCTCAGACCTCAAAGTACAGAAGAAGAAAAGAGAGAAAAATTGATGGAAGTAAGGAGAGAAATCTTGACAGAATTATCAGTGATAACCAAAGGTAAGTTGATGGAAGGATCAGATGGAGGGTTTCGAGTGTTCATAAAATATGCAATGAGCAACAAGTTGCAAAGAGAAGTCCATATAAGATCTACCAAGAAAACAACCAGAATATTAATTCTACAAATGGCATGAGATATAAAACTGCAATACTTTTGGAAAGACACAGGTTGGTGTAATGGAAGTTTATAATAAAAATTAAGTCAAACTTAGTTAAATTTAGAGTATCATGTATAAAATGGTGTGAGAATAGATATAGCCACATAAATGAGTAATAATGATAACAATGCATATAGATAGATAGATGATAGATAGATAGATAGATAGATAGATAGATTGATTGATTGATTGATAGATGATAGATAGATAGATAGATAGATAGATAGATAGATAGATAGATAGATAGATAGATAGATGTATTTGTGTTACAATCCCTGGTATGCCCAAATATGGGAGGGAATTCACTACTCCCCCTTTCTGTCTATCGGTTCACTGCAGGAGACCAACCAGGCAGAAAACCATATTTTTAATGTTGCCTTTTTATATTTGTGTTGTATTTGTGCTGATAAATAAATAAAGAGAGACTAGTATAGATCTATTTCAAGCTATTTAGCTCTCATCAGCTAGCCATACCCTTACTGGGATTCGAACCTGGGCTGTATTACATATTAGACAGATGTATTAGCCACTAAGCCACAGGCTCTCCTCCTAATCAGCTGAGCCAGGGAAATAGGTATGTATTTGTGTTACAACCCCTGGTATGCCCAAATAATATTATTTATCAGCACAAATACAACACACACACTATATATATATATATATATATATATATATATATATATATATATATATATATATATATATATATATATATATATATATATATATATATATATATATATATATATATATATATATATATATTGATGACATACAATTTTATACAAACTGCAAATGACAATTATGAGTGGAAGTTTAAAAGTTTTTGTTATTAAATATAACCAATTTTTATTTAGAATATGTTATAAAGATGTAATGTCACTAGATGATTTTAGGAGGATTTAATGGAATGCCATTTTATAGTTTTACTTCAAATTTAGAATATTTCATACAAAAGGATGTAAAAGCAATTTATAGTCAAATGCATGATTAATAGTTACAATAATTTTTATATAATATACTGGATTGATAATATAATAATGATAATAATGTATACATATATATCAGATTGATAATTTGTGATTTTATATACAATTGAAAGTGAGGACTATGGAAATGATGCACAAAAACTTTGCAGCCAAACAACATGCTGTACGCGATTGAAGAAGGTTCTGTGTGTTATGTGTTGTCTGTCTATGTCTGTCCAAAAAAGAAAAATATTCTTTTTTTATTAAAAAGAGAGAGAGAGAGGGAAGGAAAAGGAACAAGAAATGATATTCAATGATTTTTGGGTTCGTGGAAATACCACCCCAAGAAAATATAAATTAAGAGCTGGAAGAGACACCTGCAGCAATAGAGAGGAGGAGAGGAAATGAGAGGAAAAGGGGGGAAGGAAGAGAGAGGTGAGGAGAGGAAGATGGAAGGGAGAGGGAGAGAAGGAGAAAGGGTTGGAAGGGGAAGAGGTAGAGAGACATAGGGGAGAGGTAAGGGTAGAAGGAAGGGAAAGGAAAGGAGGAAAGAAGAAAGTAGAGAAGGGAGGGAGGGAGAGAAAGGAAGAGAGGAGAGGAGAGGAGAGGAGAGGAGAGGAGAGGAAGAGGAGGGAAGGAAGATAGAGAGGAGGAGAGGAAAATGGAAGGGAGAAAGAGAGAAAGAGAGAAGGGTAGGAAGGGGAAGGGGAAGAGAGAAGGGCGAAGAGGTAAGGGAAGAAGGAAGGGAAAGGAGGGAGGGAGGAAGTAGAGAAGGGAGGGAGGAAGAAAAGAAAGGGAGAAGAACGTGGTGTCAAAACAGGCAAGGGATGGTAAACAAAACAACCCAAATGGAATAGTTTAACTCTATAAATGGAATGACAAATGTATAAGAACCATGAATGTAAAAAAAAGAATAATAATCATGTGAATGTATATCTATAATTGTATATAGAGAACAAAAAAATAAAAATAAAAACTTTTTAAAAAAGAAAAAAAGATGCCCAGCTGATAAGTCTGGGATGGCGAACCTATGGCATGCATGCCACAGGTGGCACGCGGAGCCATTTGTCAGGACATGCAAGGAGCAAAAGGCTGAGTTCAGCCCTTTTTAAAGCCATTTTTTGCCCTCCCCAGGCTCCAGAGGCTTTATAGGAGCCTGGGGAGGGCGAAAACAGCCTCCCCTGCCCACCGCTGGAGGCTCTCCGGAGGCTTCAGGAGCTTACCTGAAGCCTCTGGAGCACAAAAAAACGGCCCTACAGGCAAACCGGAAATTCGGGAATGGACTTCCAGTTTGCTCATAGGGCCGTTTTTAGTCCTCCGGAGCCTTCAGGGACCTTCAGGAGGCTTCCCTGAAGGCTCCGGAGGACGAAAAATGACCCAACGGACAAACCGGAAGTCACTTCCGGTTTGCTCATAAGGCTGTTTTTTGTCCAATTGGTGGCTGGATTATTTTTCAGCCATATTGAAGCAAGTTGCAAGGAAAAAGAAAGAAAAATACATATTTATCTAAAGATTTAGAAACAGATAATAATTTAGCCCTCAGTAGTAATCCATTAATAAAAGACTTCCCACTTGGCGTGTTTACAGTATAATAAGATTCATTTTAAACCTGAGTGTGTAATCGGTTCACAAATAATATATCACTTACAAATCAAAGGAATTGTGATATACACAATAACCAATAACATTCATTTTAATAGTCTGGCTTGGGAGGAAGCAAATTCCAAGTTCCTGAGGTACCCCAGACTCACTATTTCATTCTGGCTATAAAGAAAGGGGAGACAAAAATAATGTTGAAATTAGATAGGGATATATTCACTACAAAATATTATTTTTTGTAAACTTTTTTATTTTAATATAAGCAATCCATTTTTCATTAAACAGTGTGTCATCTGGGTACAAATATTTTGTGCCAACAATTAAAATTTACAATCATATTCATTATTTAATCTATTCTTAGGTTAGTTTCCAATACCTTAAATGTCTAATACTATAACAAGCCTCTTCATGATTTATTTAACTCTATTAATTATAGTAATACATTTTCTATATTTTACTAGTACAAAGCACTATTCATAAACAAAAGACTGAACTTGCCCATAAGCTAACCATCCGAGGAGAAAAAATGGAAATTAGTAAAGTTGTGAAATTTAACCAATTATCTAACATATATTCACAATCCGAAAGTGACCAGATTAAATTGTATGAGTTTTAAAGATTTGATCCAATTCAAGATTTCATTCAGTTATAAGGTTAGCTGGGGAAAGAGCAAAATGCTTGCAGCTGCTTTTGTTTGCTTGTTTTTAGAATGGGATGAAAATAAACAGGATATTACATGCTCCAATGAATTGAGCCGATTGAAGCAAACGGTAACATTCTTATTCTGCTTTGTATTTTTATTATTTTATTTCTAATGTGTTTCTATTTGTATAATAATAATAAATTCTATTTAAACAGAATAGTAGTTTCTTTAGCCAATATTAATCTTGCAAAATTTCATCCACCAAATTTTCCATTTTAAAAAAAATATTCTCCCTACTTTTTTAAAGAGAAAAATAATAGAAATGAAAAAATAGTCCAGCTTATTCACCAAATAGTCTGTAGAAAAATAGTGCTAAAACAGTGCTAAAAATAGTGCACCATTAATGCAGAACATGTTCTATTCCAAATTACTAAGGGGGAAAAAAATAGGTGTTTTTATTTTTAAAGATTGAAGAGTCTATCACAATTTGACTATCTGCTTTCCTGGTTGGTTGACTTATTTCATGCCTCATTGGCAATGTTAGCCTCTTCTGTATATCGTGTTATCAATATTGCATATATAATCCTGATTATTTCTTTATGTCTTATGCATGATAATCGAACAGTAGCCACACTATGTCAGAGTCGCTTATGCAATGGAAAGCATTCACTTAGCATAGACAAGGTAGAGATAGGCAAAAAGAAAACAGAGCAGACTAGATAGAGAAAAACGAGACTGACAGAACTGAACAATTGCAGATAGATTGGACACAGGGGCTAAAGTACAAGTCACACAAATAGAATTATGAGAGGATTTTAAAGGGTGTATTTACTTGAACAAATGGAAAGTATAACACAGGAAAGAGTAAAATAGATAAGAAAAACCAGCAGAATACATTTAAGTCTCTCTCCCTCTGTATGAATCTACCAAAATAAATTTCAGCAGGAGAGCATGGGAGACAAGCAATAGAGCAGTGTACCCTCAAGCATAGGCAGAGTTTTGCAGAGTGAAATGGGACAACTCGTCACAACCAATTTTGCCTGGCTAACTTACTACAACAAATTCACCACAAGATTCTTTTAATTTGGTTGACCACATTTTCATCAAAATTATTTTATCTCTTGTATCAAAGGAAATCATTCTCATTACTACCTGTTTTTGTAATGCTTTAATGAACAATAAAAAGAACTAATCCTATGTTGAATTGTTGAAGAGAGTTGTCCTGTGGTGAATTGGCTGAGGCGAGTTGTCCCATGGTGAGTTGGCTGTGGTGAGTTGGCTGTGGTGAGTTAGCTGTGGTGAGTTGGCTGTGGTGAGTTGGCTGTGGTGAGTTGGCTGTGGTGAGCTGTCCTATATCCTTTGCAGAGGTGATAATATCAATATTTTTAAAAATCCTAACACCGTTCACTCTCCAATTTTGTCCATATAGGAAAGTTACAAGAATATTTGAGAACGCAAGTCCAGAATCTCCAAATTGTCTTTCAGTATGTTTGAAACTTATGAAGGCCCTTGATTCAATGCCTCAAATTAATTCAAAGGATTGAATATAAAGGATTATTGGATCAAATCTCATTTGAATCAAATCACCATTTTAAAGCTCCCTAAGGGATCAGAAAGGTTAATAAAAATGGATATATTGGAGAATACACTGATAAAGTCCAAAGAAAGAAGTGACTCTTCAAATATGTTTTTTTTTAATAAAGGTGATGGTGATGTCGTGAATTTCTGGTGGGGAACTTTGGAGGTTACCTAGAAGGCTACCTGAGGTAGTTGAGAAAATCAAGGAAAACCAATGTGGCATCAAATGAAAAAAAACAAAGCAAAGTGGAGCATCTAATATATTAAAATTGTAAGTTTTAGTTGAAGCAAAAATAAAGTACCAAACAAGAGCCCCTTTAAAAAAAAACTATATACAAGTGAAAAGTTAATTTGACAGCATTAATAGAAGAAAAAGAAATCAGAAACAAGTCAATAATGAAGTTTCGATAATTTGGCAACAATGAATATTGTACTGAAGCAATGATAAGTTGCCAAAAATGAACCAAAAAAGAAAGAAAGAAACAGCTTCTCCTAAAATAATTTTCTTTGACCAGAATCAAGAGTAACACAATGCCACAAAAGTTTATGACTACGTGATTCTGAATATGCATTCCTCTTATTCTTCTCAGCTGTACAATGAAACAAACATGATTTAGTTCATCATTCACTCCCTCACAACATTCTCCACTTGTATATAAAATCAAAACTGTGTGTTTATCTGGAAAAGTACAGTCAGCAATGAAAACTTTTATCAAACAGCTAAGCAAATAATAACAATTAAGAGTTTCTTCGCTTTTTACTTGAGTTGATTTTCTATCCAGTTCATAGACATTAATCACAGCTCTGATAGAGCTATAAAAACATTGCCAGAGGGTAATTTTTAAGATTCCAGGAACTGCATGAAAGTCAAAGCCTATGATTAATATCCATGACTTGAACAAAATGGTTGGAATTATGAGGAACAATAATAATAAAAAAGATAAGCAATGTGATAAAAATACAACCAAATGCACATTTCAGTTTCATTCTCTATTCCACAATCACCAATCTCCTTTAGTATTCCCCAGTGACAGAAAGGAGCCTTGGGACATGTACAGTATGTTTCTATAGTTCAGATATTTAGTAAGGATTTCAGAGGCTGAAAATATCTATCTGTCTGTCTGTCTGTCTGTCTATCTCTTATCTACCTACCTACCTACCTACCTACCTACCTATCTATCTAATATCTATCTATCTATCTATCTATCTATCTATCTATCTATCTATCTATCTATCTCCATTCATCTATCTATCTATCTATCTATCTATCTCTTATCTACCTACCTCTCTAATATGTATCTATCTACCTACCTACCTACCTACCTACCTATCTATCACTATCTATTCATCCATCCATCCATCCATCATCCATCCATCCATCATCCATCCATCCATCCATCGTCTGTCTATCTATCTATCTATCTATCTATCTATCTATCTATCTATCATCTATCCATCTAATATATCCATCCCAGAATGACTTTGATGCTATATTGATCATGGTTTTAGCAGTCCAAATACTTGTATTTTTGTAAGTTGTCCTAAGGTGTGTGAAATCCATGCCAAATGTTCAAGTAATCTGAACCCTTTGAAACTAGCCCTGGTCAGCATAGTAAAAAATGCTGGTAATTCAACAAAGTTGTGAAGACAAGGGGAAAAAAACCATTATCCCTGCTTTCAGTTAACAGCAACAATTAAATCAATACTGAAATATTTCCTCCAATTATGTATTATTTGTATTTGTTCAATACACGAATATTTAAGTTGTATACTACCTTTCTGATTGCATAAATGATTAATTTTGTTGGGTCTCTCACTGAATTAGAGCTTTTGTTGTTGTTGTTGTTGTTGTTACTTTTTCCTTGAGGACTGAAGTGCCTCTCACTTTCTCTGCATGTCAAAATAGTTTAAGGAATATGCCAGATGGACAGGTGAAGGATATAAAATGGTTTGCTAGAGCCTTGGAGTGTTTTATTAATTTCCAATTTATGTACCATTTACATGGAACAGTGTCTAAACCATGTCTAACCTATGCTAAAGATTTCCTTGTTGTAATTTTTTGTCTCAGCTGGGGAAAAAACACGCTATTTCATAGGACAGAGGTAGTGCTTAAGTGACAGAATCTGGAGCATGCCAACTGCAGTTTTCCATGGGTAGGGGACATCAGAGACACACAGTCCCACAAATAGGCAGGATTTGTGCCATGTGGGGTTTTAAAGGTGTAGTCAGCACCCTTTGAATTGCAAGTGGAAGTTCTCTGTCAACTAGTGCAAATCACAAAGTAACAAAATAAGAGGGGCTACATATTCTGCTGCATTCTAGACTAGCTGTAACCTATGCGTTGTTTTAGGACTAGATATATTGTATTTTAGTAAGTAAGGTAAGAGGTAACCATCTTGGTGGTGCAGTGGTTAGAGTGCAGTACGATCTACTGGGGATGTCCCAACCTTCTGCAGCTTCAATGGCTGCTTCTCTTTCGCCGGAAAAAAAAGCTTCTCCTGGATCAATCAGGGACTTAGCGATGTCCCTGAGATCAGCAGAACGTGCCCTTCTCTATCACTGTCTCTACGGGACAGTTTAGGTCCAAAAGGACCGTCCAGCAGCAGAGATATCAACAGCAATCCTGGAGCTCCAAGATTGTATGTTGTGTCGTAGCGACATCAGCCCCACCCTCCCTGCAAGCTATTTTTTTGAAGTTGTCAGAGGTTGGTGGTGGTGGGTTAGCTCGGGGTAGGTTGGGCAATGGGCAGAGAGCAGTGAGTGGGGGCTTCCCATTTTGACCCCCTGCCATTGCCTCTGCCCCTAACAAATGGGCTTTTGGGCTGCTGTGACCCCCCTCCACAATGCCAGCAGCCACACACCACCACCATCCCCCCCACAGCACCATCAACTGTACATCACCACCACTGGCCTGCCACCTCCCTAAAACACCAGCAGCCATGCACCACTGCAGATCTTGCTTTCCCCCAGCTTGCCATCAATCCTGTGGCATGCTGCCCCTTAGCTGTGTAGTTGGTCAGCTACAGAGGAGAGAAGCTAGCTGTGAATAGGCTGAGGCAGTGAATGGGCTGAGGCAGTAAGTGGTCGCGGCCAATGGTGGGCACCTAAAGGTCCTAGATCCCTTTCCACACTCTTTCCACAGCCATTCCTTCAGTGGGCTGCTTTTGCATTTTCAGTAGAGGAGGAGATTCTGGCAGGAGACTGGAAGGAAAGTCCTAGGTTTAATCTGTGAAAAGCTTTTTGCAGACACATGCTCTTTTGTTGCTCATTTCTCAAGACATTATTTCAGAAGGTTGGTAGCTCAGACACATATTCTCACCATCCTTAGATAAGAGAAGTGAAGCTATGGTATAATGTGGATTAGTTATTCAGGGACAAATCAAAATCTAACTGCAGAAAAGTATGCAGATAGCCCTGAAAAAGAAGTTCAACAGTTGCTACATAAACACAAATTTAACCTCAGAAGGAAGGAGGATGTGAGGAAGACATTCAAGATTTACCACTATTACGTTCTTGATTCTCTTGGGAATAGAGAGAGAAAGTTCTCAGCTTTCAACATTGTGTTATTTTACTCCATAGCAAAACTCAGGTTGTTGATGACTGTACAAAATAATCATTTCCAAAGCACAAGCTTCTTAAACTGCTTAAGACAAAAGCTAGATTGATATTTGTGCAGAAAAGACCACAGAAACATTTGTCTCAGGCTTCTGAGACTATTTACTATTTCTAGGGCACTTTTTCTTGCACTTTTGATAGAAAAAATACACACAGAGAGATGTGTATATATCATAAACTATCTTGCTACCTGGGCTCCTGTTGAGACCCAACATGCAAATAAAATTGCCAATGTATAACGCTTGTAAATTATGCCATAGAAAGAATTCAATTGCATATGCAAGCCAGCTGATTTACAAAATTCTGAGCTACAGCTGACTGCTTAACAGCTAAAATACTTTCATATGCAGGTAGTCCTTTGACATCTGATCCTTCGTTCAGCGATGATTTGAAATTACAGGGGTGCTGAACAAAGGAACACACATCTACCTGCGAAGTTCCGGCTGTTCCTGTGCCCCTGCAGTTATCTGACAAAAATTTGGGTTCTTGGCAGAATGCCAGCCTTTATGACTATGGGAATGATGCAAGTGCCCACCACCATGGGCCAGGAGGCCTCAATTAACTAGGCCCATCAACATGCAGTCCTTCTTCCTGCCCCGCCACTTTCTTAGAAAGCTTGGACCTTTGCCCCTCCACCCCACTCTCTAAATATTTGGGCCTTCCCCACCCTTCTCTCAAAGGCTTGGTCCTTCTTCCTGTCTCTGGGACAGTGGAGCTGGGATTGTGGTCATTTAATGAGGCGGTCACACAAGTGGCTTGCTTAACAACTACAACAACTTGTAACTCAAATTGTGGGGTTATGCAGTGGTGGGATTCAATCCTTTTAACAACCAGTTCACCAAAAATGTGAGCGTGCACACAGGTGCACACATGCAGATATGCACGCACATGGCTTCCACACATGCGCATGCACAGCTTCTGCCATGCTGCGAGGGTCAACCTAGCAAGTCTTTCGGAGCCTGCTCTGCTCCATCTCTGCTCTCCGGGTTAGCAGCTGCTTCTCTCCACTGCTGCTATTGCTGGGAGAGAGAGGGTCTCTTGTGCAATAGCAGCTGTGAACCACCGCTTACCTCTAAGTCCCATTTGGAAAATGGGCCAATGTTGGTCCATGTTGAATGCTGGTTTGAATGCTGAACTCTAAGATTGTGTGACTTAATGTTGGATGGACAAGTTGGCCAGAGCCACCTGGGCTTACTGTTAAGGTAATGGGAATAGGTGCACATGTCTTACTTTTGGTCTGGAGAACTGGGCAACATGGATTAGAATAGATTTTACAAGGATCAAATGGCAGTAGTTCTGATCTGATCCCTCTTCTATGAAGAAATAAAGAGCTGGCCTTAGCCTAGTCTAGAATAGTATTTGCTCAAAATTGGAAGCAGAACAATATCCCTCCAAATGCGATGATCATAAGAAAGATACTTGAGTGTGCAGAGATGGATAGGTTGACCATGGAACTGAAGGATAGAGAAGAATTGGAGTACTATAAAGTGTGGAACAAATTGTATAAATGGTTGGACGATAGACGTGAGATATTGTATAAGAACTAAGCATTGTTTACAACATAGATACAATATAGAATATATTGGAGAATATAGAAATATAGCTTATGTAAATATGAATGATATCAATGATACTGACATGGACTCACTGTAATGAGTGGAAATTTGTGTTTTGTTTTTTAATAAACAAAAAGCTTTTAAAAAAAGCTTAATAGAAATTATTTTTAAAAAAAGAAATAAAGAGCTGGCCTTAGTCTAATCTTCAGGATCATGAGACGAGTAAGTTATCCATGTTCCCTCCCTGCTCAAGAGCAAGGTTGTCTCTGTTATGTCACTAGCATAATTACCACTACTCAAGGGAAGCACAGTTTGCTACACACTGATATTTTATTTGGTGGTGACATGACAAGCATTCATTGGTTGCAGCATTAGTTGGAGAAACGGACAGAGAATCTAAGTGTAAAAAAGAAGTATTTAGGTTTTCTGAAGTTGCATCTACCCCAATTTTAATGCCAGTACTAAAATGTTAGGTCAAGTGAATGTCAGGAGGACTTGGGACCCACTCTCTTTTTTAAAAAAAAGGAGAAAGTGGAGGGAAGGAGGTTGAAAATCAGAAAGAAATCCAACACAAATAAGCAATGACCTACATGATTTCAATACATGTAAAGTTTGCATTGCAAGTTGAAAGAAAATGATAAGCCAACCTCTCCAGAAAAGAACCATGATTTAAACATCCCTGTTGAAACCATATGATTTTTCTTTCACAGCCAACTTTGTGTGTGAGAGAGAGAGTAATATGAACAATGTGGTTAATTTACTGAAGCATATGTGCTTGAATGGCACACATATTCTTATTGCACATTGTAATTGATGCAGTGTGCTGGCTTTTTATGTATTGCTCACCAAATTATCAATCTGCCAGGATCTTTCACTGGTATAAGTATAAATATTTCCACATTATTGTCTCCATTATTTGTATGAAAGCTGAAGGCATTAAAGTACAATTGTAAATAATGGTGACAGAGGCTTGATACACCACCTTCAGAAACATTAAACCGAACTGCCTCTTACGAGGCAGATTGTTTCCTAAGATTCCCCACCCACTCTAAATCAAGGGAGAAATTCTTCTCATCTGGGTTGTGAGGAACTGTTGATATAAAAGCTGAGTGTAAAGTTACTGACTATCATAAACCTTTCCACATTTTGATAGTCCCAGTTCAGACTACTGTCAAGTTATACCCCCAAAGGGTCAAGTCTGTGTAAGAAAACTAATTGCGTTTTGCATAGATGTGCAACTTATGGTTTGCTGCGAGGCTGGAAATCCCTAACCCTCCACTTATATGAGATTCCGCAAGCAAGTCTTTATCTGTTTTCCCAAAGCCTTGCGCCCTCGCCACTGCTGGCTGTTCCTTCTTCATTTATATATTGCCCTGCTCCTCGAGAAAGAAAAGGTGGGCTGCAAACTTAATTAGCAAAGGCTGAAAGTGCCGGTATTTCTCCGGGAATGCGAATGGAATCCACTCTACTCCAACCACACATTCCCATTTAAGGGGAGAAACAGAGGGCACAGGTGTAGAATTTGTTTATCCTACACTTACCCTATAGAAGTGATCTATCTAGCAGTGACGGCTAACCTTTTTGTCGTCATCTGACAAAAATGCATGCACACAATAGCCTATGCGCATGTGCGTATGTGCCCACACACATAATGCAATGCACATGTGATACGCCCTGCATGATCCCCAACCTCTGCCCCCCCCTCCCGTGTTCCCCCGTCCCCCTCCCCGCAGGCATGTGTATGCACCCCATTTTGGGCCTAGCAAGCCTCCTGGAAGCCTCCTAGGACCAAATATGGAGCTTTGACCCCCCCCTTGACCCCCAGTCTCCCACACTTGCATGTGCATCTCCCGCATGCACCCCACCCCTCGCGTATGCATAACAAAGACCCACAAATCAGCTGGCTGGCGGGAGGTGTGCATGCATGCATGCATGGTGGAGCTGAGCTGGGGTGACGGCTTACATACCTGCAGAGAGGCCCCTGCGTGCAACCCGTGGCACTCATGCCATAGGTTCACCATCACAGATCTAGCATTTTCCACAGGGGTGGGTGTTCCTGGTTCAGACCAGTTCGGATGAACTGGTAGAAGTAATTGGGCATGGGTCGCTGAACCACTAGTGATGGCTGGCTGGCCATGCCCCTGAACCAGCCACTCCGATGCTTGCCCTGACTCGCCTTCACCACATGCATCCACAGAACTGCCTCCTCCTGCCTACACAGGTAAACATATGTGCTAGCCTAGCCTTCCCCTCCCCACTGGCCAATATCTCCCACAGCCACTGCTGTTGCAGCCACAGCGAGGACAGGGCAGAATTCTGGAGAGGGCAGCGGCAGCAGGAGAGGGCAGCATCCCAAGTCCCGGAGTGAGAAACTGGAAAAGATGCCTCCCTTGCACTCTGCTCACTCCCCGCTGGAAATGTCTGGGTTTAGTTTGGATCTGGAGCTCGCTAAGGAGCTGCTCGGCTTCATCAAATTCCTGCAATGGGTAAGTTGAGCGGTGGCAATGGGAGGCACCCAGCCAAACAGGGCCCAGGCAGACTGCAGAGCGCAGACCAGGAAAAGTCATAAGTTTCCTAGAAAGAATTGAAGCATTCAACTTTGCAGCCCAGAGGTCATGCCTGTGTTTAAATCCGGCAGGCGACTGGGAGAGAGAGAACAATGGGAAGGAAAGGGTGGGAGATAGGAAAAAATGCAGGCGGAGGGGCTGTCACCTCCCAGCGCATTTTATGGCCTTAGCTTAGACTATACCCCTGGCAAGGCAACCATGCCTGCTGGCCAGCCAGCATCCGGCCACTTGTAGCCGGCATCTGCCCGTGAGTCAGAAAAGTCAGTAAAGTCTAGCAGGATCTAGGAAGCCTCAACATGTTGATAGAGAAGTGCTGTCGGTTTCTGCAGGCTCTCAGTCGTGATGTTCAGCTCCCCCTTGGCCAAGTTCCAGACTCCACAGCTGACGAGTGGCCGCTCCCGAGCCTGCCGCTGCTGTGGATTGTGCCGCCACCGGTAAAAAGCTGAGGATCAATTGGTGTGGGCACCGGGGAGCCTTCCACCAGCAAGACGGACCCTTCCATGCCTCTCCCTTCACCACCTCCACCCCCAGGTATGGGGAGCCCCACAATGGGACTTGACACCGGATTGCACATTCACACTTGTGTCAGGCCACAAGTGTCCATCCACCCCATCCCGGGTTCCTTCTTTTGCATTCCATTTTCATGCCTTTGGGTGGAGGGAAGCATGGCATCCTGGCTCTGCGCTCTGGGGGTGTTTTTGGGGAATGCAGCTGGTTCCTCCTCCTCTCCCTTGTCCCGAGCCAGGATCAGGTGAACTTTCCTCCCTCCCTCCTTGCCTCCCTGCATGCACAATCCAGGGTCTCCGCCTGCATTTTTTTCCTATCTCCCACCCTTTCCTTCCTATCGTTCTCTACACACACACACACCCTCATCTGCCGTATTTATAAACATAGGCATGGCCACCGGGTTGAAAAGTTGAATGCTTCAATTCCTTCTATTTTGGGGAATTTTCCCCCCTCTCTTCCTCACCCTCTTCCCTCCATCGGAGACCCAAAAATTTTCACCACTGTTTCGGTGGCCGTGGCTTGGTGGGGGGGTCATGACTGAGGGGGGTACTGAGTGTGCATGAGTGACATCAAGTTGGCCATGCCCATTCAGTCACATGACCCCCCCCACCTAGCCATGCCCACAGAACCCATAGTAAAAAGTATTGAAACCCACCCCTGATTTTCCCCCATGGATGTATGCAAAGATCAACTTCTACCAATCAGAAGAGCAATGTTCTTTTCCCCTCAAAGAGTCCCAGAACTGAATGATGCCCTTCATGATCTCCTGCTCAGAGGCAAGAATGACATCCATCCAAATATGAGTTTCCTTCCATTGTGTCATAGAGAAGAGATTGGGCTGAATTTTGTACCAAATTCCAATCCCCATTCTTTCTTCACTGTAATTGTCCTTCTTTGTGGTCTCTTGTCTTCTCATTAGCTATACTCAATAAGTCAAAGTCAAAAGGTACAAAAGGCAGAGAATAGAGAGTGAAGATATCTTCAGAAGAAGAATGTGGAACTATTTAGTCTCATTACAACTTGCAAATTAATAAGCCAATTGGTTACTACTACAGCCTGACCTGGTGACATCTAGATGATTTGAGCTACCTTCATACTGAGTACTAAATGAGTGAATTGCTAAGCTCTGCCGCACATCTTATGCTGAACATACAGCAGCATTGTCTCTATTATGTACTAGGATTGCAAATTTTGAGTTATAATAACAGCTTGAATTAGATTTTGCAATTCTTTTTAGTTTGGATTCACCCTTCTGAATAGAAGCCTTTCAATTTGCAACAACACACATTTCAGTGCTCCCACATCTCTATATTACTGGATCATGTACTGCACACTTTGTGCATATTTATTATTTATTTAGCATATGGGATATCATACATAGATTAACAATATATATTAGCATGCTCTCTAGATTAATAAAACACAATAAAATATAAATGTTAAAAGGATCTGTGTTCAAATGCCAATGTCTAGACCAGGGGTGTCAAACATATGCCCTGGGCCACGCCCACGCCCAGTTTCCCACACGAAGGGGGATAAACTTGTGATACATCACGTGATGACAACATGTTGTCGCAAGTTTGATACCCTTAGTCTAGACCATCTCACAATTCAAGTGCAGTATCATTTATATATTTCTTTTTAAAAAATCAGATACTGGACTGGTATATGCCCTTACTTTACAGACGGTCACAATGTGATCTACAATTTGACATGGGACTCTGCAGTCATAAACATTGTGCATAAACATAAGCACGCTGGGATTTTAAAAAATTGGATATAGATAATACAGTAGATAACTTTTATTTAACAAAGTCCATGCATTAACAATCCTTCCGGAGGAAGTCAATGATACAGGTTGCATATTAAGTACAAAATCATGGGAAGTTGATATATAAAAACATCAGTGATGGGTTGCTCTTACCATCACTACCGGTACGCTGATCACGCGCTCACATGTTCTATTTGTGCACATGCCTGCCTTGCACTGTGTGAGCATGCGCAATGCACCGCCCCTGCAACAACCAGCTGATTGTTGGGGCTCGCGCAGGCACCGCATGCTGTGCGCACTTTGCCATTTGCCATAAAAACAGGTATAGAGTGCGGGCAGGCGGTTGGACCAAATGAGCCACCAGTATGCTCTCAGCTGCTCCAGGCAACTACTGGTACAGCAGTACCAGGCCGTACCTGCAGCAACCCACCTCTGCAAAACATCATTAATAGAGCCAGGTTTAAAAATGAAACCATACAGCAAGGATTGCTAAAAATAGAAGAGGTACCTGGCAACTCTTTGAGAACACTTGATTTATTTATTATTACAATTGTGTTGCCCATTAAGGAATCAAAATAAGTTTATTTATGGATGCTCTAAGCTATTATTTTCAAAGACTTAAATAACATATTTGCAACAAACCCATGAGTAGAGCATCAACCAGCATATGGAATGAAGCATGTTATATTTAGACAACTGAACTTGTCTTGTGTTTAAATTTTACAGTAATTAATAAGGCCACGGTTTGATAAATGTTATCTTGTCAGAGCAAACACTATGTGATATGTCTAGTACCCCCATGTATCATTCCTTGTTGTCCAGGATGAACATTAATATGATTGTGTTGTCAAAGCCATTTACAAAAAAATGTCACAAGCATTCTAGAATGGTACATTGGAAAACAAAATCTGCTCTGACTCATTATTGGGTTGCAAATATGCCATCATATTTCGAGAAGGTCTATAATGTAAAGAGAATGCCATCTTCTGATTAATTAATTTAGGTTTATAAATAGAAACATAAAAGGGTTTCATCAGAGTTCATGCTGGCAATAAATGTGGGGTTTACTTCCAGAGATCCCTAACCAGATGAATATTACCGACATGAAGCTAAGCTAATGATCATTACTCCTTAGGAAAAAAATAGAAGTTAACTTTGGAAAATGTATGAGGTGATCTGGGCTTTCTTTTTGCAATACAAAGTCTTCATACACAACAGTGCAGTGCTATACGCGTTGGTTGAGTCTTCTTTGTCGCTTTTCCTGAAATAACCATACTGTATGATTATAGATCATTTTGTGGTAATGTGGTAATTCTAGCAAGTGCTGTAAAAGAAAAGCAGTAAAATCCATGCTGTTATGAGTCAGTGGGTTCTTTTGGTTAGAAAAGAAGGAAAGAAAGAAATGCTGTTGAGAACATGTTGGGCATTTTCATCGCACAAAAGGGGGGACGGGACGTCAAAATTTACAACCACTTTGTATTTTTTTCCAAGAATAAGTACCCATTTATTCCCCTGTCCTTAAATGCATTTGCATAATTTTGTGTCTAAATAGTTTATTTAAAATCTAAGTTTAAATATGCCAGCATAAAACCTGTTCTGTAAAGTAAAGGTTAAAAAAATAAGAGATTTTCTATGCTTTGTATGGCTCAGATTTTAATGACAAGCCTAGCAACCCTTCTATTATATATGTAAATCCAGCTCCAGCTTTAAGACAAGTTTTGCCATGACACATTATCTTCTTCATCTATAGCAAGGTCAGTTATTTCTCTAAATACTTTTTGAATATGAACCACTGATTTTTTTAATAGACACTTTGATTATATTCAATTGAGATGCTTATTATATCACATTTTACAAAACACTCAATAATTTCTAAAGTTTAAGCCACCTGTTCCCTAAATTATAATGGTAATACAAGAAGGAAGATTTTCTCCAATTTCCTTTCCCTCTAAGAATCATAAATCTGCATTAGAAAGCAGATTCTTTGTTTAAAATGTAACTAATCTAAAATCAAACATCTTTGGTTCATCAGAAATTGCAGAAGGCACAATACACCAACCCAAATTAACATTCTTCCGTGCTCTTAAACTCCCTGTGTTTTCAGTAAATTTGTCCTTTCAATCTCAGAAAACTATACAGACGTGTAATGACTCTGAACTAATGATGCCACTAATAAACACATATGTACAATGGATGTGAAACTTAGCTACAGTTGCTAATTCAGCATTTTGAATTTTATTGAGAAATGGACCCAGGAATTACAAAAATAAATCAGAGGAGCTGCTATAACAACAATCATGTATTCTCTATAACTAGCTGTGATGAATAAGCTGGCCAGAGAGTTCAGAATACATTTAGTAATCAGCCCTGCTAGTCTATTAACTTTGGTTCTGCAGCTGTTCTCCTTGAAACTATTCAACTTCAAGGCTAAATTTAGGAGTATAGCTACACTGTGAGCCAATCCACAAGACTACAGTAATACCATCTGATTTATATATATATATATAAAGTTTATATAAAGTTTATATAAAAAAAAGGTTTTGCACTCTGCAAACCTCCCAAAATGGCCCATTTTTCGCAAAAATGCACCCTTTTTTCCACAAAAAAGCATGAATAGCCTTTAGGGGGCTTGCAGAGTGCTCCAGGGGTCTCCCAAAAAACGAGCAAAAACCAGCCCATTTTTCATGAAAACAGGCCCATTTTTTGTCCAAAAAATTGCATGCATAGCCTTTAGGAGGCTTATAGAGTGCTCCTGGGGACTAGGGGAGCAAAACTGAGCAATAAAAGCCTGTTTTTCACTCATTTCTGCCCTCCCCAGCCCCCAAGAGCTCTCTGAAAGCCTTCTACAGGCTCTGCATGGCCGTTTTGGTAAAGGGTGTGGGGTTTCGGGAGGCAAAAAATGCTGTATTCGGTGTATAAGACGCACCCAGATTTTCAGCCTCTTTTTTGAGAGAAAAAGGTGCGTCTGAAAAATACAGTAGTTATTGAATTGTTAGAAAGGTGGCCCGAGTGCTCTGCCAGTGAAAACAGAGCTCAGGAGGGCCGCATGCAGCTCTCCCAAGCTCTGTTTTCACTGGGAGAGGGTTGTGGGAGGCCATTGCAGCCAAAAACAGAACTCGAGAGGGCCGCATGAGGTCCATTTTTGCTGGCAGAGGCACTGCAGGCTGGTCTTTTGCTGTTTCCAGGTTTGCCCCACAGGCCAGATCTAAGCACCCCGTGGGCCGAATCCAGCCAGTGGGCCTAGAGTTTGACACCTCTGCCTTAGACTTTTCCTCAGAGCTGAGCTGCTATCCACTAGTCCTTTTGCTGGCAGAAAAGTATACGGTACCAGCAAACCGTTTGCTATTCCAAGAGTAAAACTGCTACAGCTCATTGCCTGCTTAAAAGGAAAACATTACCATTACACTAGAAAGGCTAAGGATGACTTTAAATTGCCTCAGGTATGGATTGGGGAACAGATTAAGCAATGTCATGAGGATACAGAAGACAAATGAGGTTGTTGGGGCACATTCATGCCATGGTTAGATGCAACTTAGATAAGTCCCTTTATTGGGCTTTTAAAGAGTCATTACTCTTTCATTCTGTATTTGCTGGCTCCTTCCTAGCAATTCAAGTCTGCAGTGTGAGGATTCCTGTAGGAGATATGGCCAGATGCTGCCATTTACTGGATAATGTGAAAATCACCCCTCAAAGTCAGGGAACAGCATCCTATGCCTGAGCCCATGGAGACTGTAGGATCTAAAATAGAAGCCTTAATTTAAATCAAGGTAGTTTAGAAACAATAAACACGGTAAACATGGAAACAATTAAAATCTTAAAAGTTACACAAGGAGACAGGCCATACAGCATATACAGTATCTCTACATCATCAGTGCAATTAAACTTAAGTAATTTCTCCAGTGAGACTTTTGTGAGTGAAGCGTTACTATGAGACCAAACTCAGTTTCAGTACAGTTTTTGACTACTTTTCTCAAAATGTTTTATTTATAGTAATGTACACTAATTGTATTTTTATTCAGTATTATGTTATATCCTGAATAATGTATACTTTATTTTGTACTTATTAGAATGTTTTTTGTATTTCTTGATATACTTACATTGTGTAAATTTTAGCTTATCAATTAAAAAAAAAAAGCGATAGCAAGCAAATACTTCTGTTTTCCTTGAGTTGGGAAGAATAGTGACTATATCTTGAGAGAGTTTTTCTAAGCTTTTTAAAAATGTGTTCATTTAGTATTTTATTTATATTTACATACACACAAACACTGTTTAACATAACTCGGTTGCATGATTAAGAACATCTGGACTACTTTTGTCTCCTTAAAATAAAGATGATTTTGCTACCAGTATCTGTTAACAGAAAAATCAAATAATGAACTAGAATTGATAAAAAGACGCTGGCATGTATAAACTAGAGAGAAGATTAAATAAATGTAAAATGGCTTGTTGAGTTGAGCAGTAGCATCCTGAAAAGGCTTCATGAAGCAGATTTTGACAATGTCATCACTCTCCATCAATACAAACTACATGTTTCTAGTTTTCTTATATGGCTCTACTTGCAAAATCAAATGTTAAATTGACTCATATGATTATTATTTTTTAAATGGATCCCAGGATTTCTTTGACTGGGTGCAGGTGTAAAAGAAGAATCAAAGTGTCCATTTCTTCTAATGGAGAAAGGGATCTTTTAGGCCTCTTAGAAGAAGAGAAAAAGAAGTCAGAACCTGGGATCTGCCCTTTTTCCCAGGGTTGTAGCTCAGAGATTGTTAATGGTCCCTTCAGGGGTGCTGAAAGCCCTGCAAATGACTAAGGATGCTACTTTGTGCTAACTTGGAATCCTAAAAATAAAGTTGAGAGGAGGTTATTTTTCCACCAGCGCTTTGGTCCCTAATATAAGCACGTTAAGCATTGTCCATTCCACTATTGAAGGAAACCTGAAGCTACATTTTCTTTTATATTCCTTGATAAAGGGATAAAACTGAAAGAACATATCTGATATTGTTTTTGTATTATTCCATTCACAATCATAACAATTTGCTTAACTTCCCAAATTAATAATTTAGTTTGATTCTGAACAAGATAAAAACCTGAGCTGGTGAAATATAGTACCTCTTTCTTTCTTTTATTCCTTCCTTTCTTCCTTCCTTCCTTTATTTTTTCTCTCTCCCTCCCTCCTTCCCTCTCTCTCTCTCTCTCTCTCTCACACACACACACACACACACACACACTAATTGTTATTTTAACTTAACTTAGAGAGTCTTCACAAAATAAGGCAGTTGTTTATGTTCTACAACTCAAGTCTCTTTGCATGTGTCCTTTCACATCTTCTTCTCCACAGATGTCTGTTTTTTGGCCTCAAACACTGTCTTCCTTTTTTCCAGAGTCACCAGGTGTTCTGTGAAGGGAGAATTTTGACAGAGTGAAAAGGAATCCACCCCTATATATTGCCTTAGTAGTTGCATGTAATCCTTATAAACTTTGCCTCTGCTTCAGATGTTGCTTTTAAAGAAAAACACTAAAGAATGTTTTAAAGAAAGCCAGATTGCTTGAACAGTTTTCTTTCAATCAGAGACCTTGAGAGGTTTGTGCCATGCCCTGAATCCTGGGGTGGCAAATTTAGGTCTAAATCATTCTTGCGAATATTCACCATGGAACACTGAGCTGCAGTGTTAATCCGGGAATTCAAGACTACATAAAAAGGTACCTCAATCAGTCACCAAGGTGGTAGCCTGGGGTATACATGAAATTTGATGAGCTTCCAAAGACCAGTTCTGGAAGGGTGTCTGGGAAGGTTGATATGATAATGTCTCATGTACCTCTGAAGAATTTTTCCCCCTATTTTGCTGGTGGAACACCAAGAGCATTGGATAAAAGCCATGTAGACAATTGTGAGATGGCTCCAGAGTTCTTTGACTGCACCTACCCCTATGCATCCAGAAACAGATTCTGTTAAATTCTCACCTGTAGCATCATTACGCAAGTTGCCTTCTTATCTTGACCCATCTCACCTTGCTGACTAAGGCTGCTTAACAACTCAGGTTTTTTAGTATCGGCAAATAAACAGTGACCTCTCTTTCAGAGAGGTTACATTTATTTATTATGAATGAGGATCCAGGGGATGAGTTACTTAATTTGTTACATTCTGATCATTACTAAACTTCTCACTTTTTTGTACCATGCTAACTGGCTCCAATGAGCTGTTTCCAACCCACTGCTGTTACAAAGTGATGCATCATGCTGAGGAAACACCATTGAATGCAGGCGTATACATATGTACATGCATACATCATGGGTAGGCACATACAAATGTAGGGATTACCATATACATAACATTTCCAAACTATCACAATCGTATTACATACAACGACGACTTTATGAATTTATAGCATAAGGCACTGAAGCTTTTGGAAAAATTATAAATTATAAAGAGAATTCCTTGATTCCTTTGGAATATCCTTCCCCTTATATCAGGGGTCAGCAACCTTAAACACTCAAAGAGTCACGAGAGTCCTAACCAGAACCCCTACCCCATCCGTTCAATTCTGGAGCCGACCGGAAGTCCGAGTCTCCTCCTAGCACAGTCTCCTTTTTTCTCTACCTGTCCTAACTGAAAGCCCTATCAATTGTGGAGCTGACTGGAAAAATCACCCCTTGCCATAAGCCTCCTCCTGGCGTGCCGTGCTTCCTGCCTCCAAACCAGAAGCTCCTCTCAAAATTGTGGTCCATCAACAGGGAGCGGCAGCAGAGGGATGAAAGAGCCACATGCAGCTCCAGAGCTGCAGGTTGCTGACCCCTGCCTTATATTGTGGCAGGCCCCTACCATCCTAGTCTTCCAAAAAGCCTTGATGACCTGGCTTTCCCCACAAGCACTGGGGCAGCGTGTAGCTGGAGACTCTGAAAGCAGTTTGTTGGATGTGAGAAATGAGTCATCCTTAGAGATGCCTGGACTTACTATTTTTGTTTTTACATTTGTATTGTTTTTATGGTGTGTAAGATGCCCAGGGCTATGATACGTAAGATAGGAAACTATATAAATCTTTCAAATACATAAATAAAATTCATCAAGCTGCAATCAGTAATTTGCTCACCAGGCAGGGAAAGAAAAATCCACACAGTCAGTATGAATATGTATCTCTAAGGTTTACACCAGAGAACTTTCTAAAGAAAATACAAACAAGATTTGAATTCCAAATTCAGAGCCCTTAGGGGCAATGCACAAGTTAATATTATTATAGCAGCGACATAGGTATTTAAAATTAAACCTGTATCTGGGACAGAGAAAGAACCAAAAAGAACCTGGAGTAGCTTTCTTATGCTAAGGTTAAAAGATATAAAATTCACAGCAAAGGAGCTGTAGGCTTTATATCTGCATATTAAAGAATTTCATATTCAAGTAGAAAAGATTATCCATGTCAAAGGTACATAAGAAATTATCTCATACCAAGTCTGAAGTTCATTTATTCATTCACCTTATATAATGCTGAATCCTGTGGGACTGCTGGTTGCTAACAATTTAGTTCAATAAAACATGCATGATAAATGCATGATAAAACAACAGATAAAAAGTTTAAAAAATGAAGCATCCTTCATCAATTGAAATTAAATGATTGTCAAACTCCAGCAAAAATCTATAATCTACCCCATGGGGGTCGGGGGTGTGTGGGGGGTTGTCACATGCATGCACAGGAGTGTGTGGCATGGTGCGTGTGTGTGTGTTGCGTGCGCATTGCATTATGGATGTGAACAGGTCATGCACATTTTTGCCACGCAATGACAGAAAGATTACCCATCACTGATATATGGCATCCATAAATACTCTGCAGTAGAGCTTGAATCTTTTCTGAATCTTTTTGAATAAAATCAGGGCTGAGCAAGTTTGAGAGCTATTCCTATGGGCAAGTCATTGTGCCTCAGTCATCTCACATCGTGAAGTGAAGAACAGCCAGCATGTTTCTCTGGCACAACAGTGTAGAGTGTGATCCAAGGATGTGATCCTACAGGTATCCAAATGTCAAGCCACATAGGGCTTTACAGGTCAAAAGTCCACATTTTAAATAGCACATGGAAGTCAATGCAGAATCCAAAGCACAATTGTAATGTACAGGTGAAACTCGAAAAATTAGAATATCGTGCAAAAGTTCATTTATTTCAGCAATGCAACTTAAAAAGTGAAACTAATATATGAGATAGACTCATTACATGCAAAGCAAGATAGTTCAAGCCGTGATTTGTCATAATTGTGATGATTATGGCTTACAGCTCATGAAAACCCCAAATCCACAATCTCAGACAATTAGAATATTGTGAAAAGGTGCAATATTCTAGGCTCAAAGTGTCCCACTCTAATCAGCTAATTAAGCCATAAAACCTGCAAAGGGTTCCTGAGCCTTTAAATGGCCTCTCAGACTGGTTCAGTAGGAATCACAATCATGGGAAAGACTGCTGACCTGACAGTTGTGCAGAAAACCATCATTGACACTCTCTATAAGGAGGGAAAGCCTCAAAAGGTAATTGCAAAAGAAGTTGGATGTTCCCAAAATGCTGTATCAAAGCACATTAATAAAAAGTTATGTGGAAGGGAAAAGTGTGGAAGAAAAAGGTGCACAAGCAGCAGAGATGACCACAGCCTGGAGATGATTGTCAGGAAAAGGCCATTCAAAAGTGTTGGAGACTTTCACAAGGAGTGGACTGAAGCTGGAGTTAGTGCATCAAGAGCCACCACGCACAGATGGATCCTGGACATGGGCTTCAAATATCGTATTCCTCTTGTCAAGCCACTCCTGAACAACAAACAACGTCATAAGCATCTTACCTGGGCTAAAGAAAAATAGACCTGATCTGTTGCTCAGTGGTCCAAAGTCCTCTTTTCTGATGAGAGCAACTTTTGCATCTCATTTGGAAACCAAGGACCCCGAGTATGGATGAAGAATGGAGAGGCACACATTGCAAGATGCTTGAAGTCCAGTGTGAAGTTTCCACAGTCTGTGTTGATTTGGGGAGCCATGTCATCTGCTGGTGTTGGTCCACTGTGCTTCATTAAGTCCAGGGTCAACGCAGCCATCTACCAGGAAATTTTGGAGCACTTCGTGCTTCCTTCCACAGATGAGCTGTATGGGGATGCTGACTTCATTTTCCAGCAGGACTTGGCACCTGCCCACACCTGGTTCAATGACTGTGGGATTACTGTGCTTGATTGGCCAGCAAACTCACCTGACCTGAACCCCATAGAGAATCTATGGAGCATTGCCAAGAGAAAGATGAGAGACATGAGACCAAACAATGCAAAAGAGCTGAAGGCCACTTTGAAGCATCCTGGTATTCCATAACACCTCAGCAGTGCCACAGGCTGATAGCTTCCATGCCACGCCGCATTGAGGCAGTAATTGCTGCAAAAGGGGCCCAAACCCCTTTTGTAATATTCTAATTTTCTGAGATTGTGGATTTGGGGTTTTCATGAGCTGTAAGCCATAATCATCACAATTATGACAAATCACGGCTTGAACTATCTTGCTTTGCATGTAATGAGTCTATCTCATATATTAGTTTTACCTTTTAAGTTGCATTACTGAAATAAATGAACTTTTGCATGATATTCTAATTTTTCAAGTTTCACCTGTATTGTTATTGCAAACAGCTAGTAAAACAAAGTGGCTGTTGAATTTTTCACAATTGGAACTTCTGCATAATCATCAGAGGCAACCTTTTGTAAATCCCAAAGGTGTTTTTTTTCTAGAGGTAACTGGACTTTCTAGTTTTTCTTTGAAGAAGTTTCGCTTCTCATCCAAGAAGCTTCCTTAGCTCTGACTGGATGGTGGGGAATGGAAGGATTTAAATTGCTTGCAGACAGCTGGTCATTTGCATTCTTTTAGCAGGTTGTTAAGGTTACCTGGAGGTTTATCTGTGTGGTGCAAATGGGTGTGGAGCATTCTTGGAACTGTTGAAAGGACTGTGTTGTAGACTGGAGATAGAAGAGAAACTTCTTGGATGAGAAGCGAAACGTCTTCAGAGAAAAACCAGAAAGTCCAGTGCCTCTTGGGGAAAAAAAGCACCTTTGGGATAACCATGACCTGGATGACTGAGAATCTCCATAGACAACTCTTTGTAAAGTATATTTTGGTAATCAAGATGACTGATAATGAGAACATGAGTTACAGAGGCAAGGTCTTCCTGATCCAGGTAGGAACACAATTAGTGCACCGAATGAAGCTGGTCAAAGGCCACCTGGCCATGGTGTCCATCTACCCAAACACCCTCTACTCCAGTAAGACCCTTAATATAGTACTCCCCATCAAGCATCAGTACTGAAGCTGACAGACGTAATGCACAAACAGAAACTCTGTATTACTTAGCTTGATTGCTTCATCCCATCTAGACCCCAACAGTTGCCAGGCAGGATGATATTTCCCAAAAATAGCATTGTGAAGTATCATACCAAGGACATTGTATCCGAGACTGGTGAATTCCCTTCCCTAGTTAATATAATATCAGAGTTGGACAGTACCTTGGAGATCTTTTAGTCAAACCAGATGCCCAAACAGGAAACCCTATAGCTTTTCAGACAAATCGTTGTCCAATCTCTTCATAAAAATCTCTAGTGTTGGAGCACTCACAACTTCTGGAAGTAACTTGTTCCACTGAGTTCCATATTTATTTAAATGGAAAATGTTTAGATTGGTCTTCATGAATGAAATTCATGTTTTATTCTGTGTGCTTTCCGAAATGGAAGTTCTGCTGTTCTCACTTTAGGGGAAATGCACGACTATCTTTTTTTAATGCCCCACAAGAAATGCAAAGAAAGGATTTCAGCAAGCTGCATCCACTGTCACTGACTCTATGAGTCTGACTCATCAAGAAGTCCAAATAGAAGATGATGCATTGACATCCTCCTGTCAAATTTAGGTTAAATAGCCTCAGGGTATGTCTATGAATCTGGAGCGGGAAGGATTTTTGTCCTTATAGAGCAAGATTCCCATGCTGAATAGTCCATTCTCTACTTGTTAAAATTCCCTGTGCTTTAACATCAATAATGCATATTTACACCTCTGTACTTTTTCATAATCCGTTCTCTTGGCAGCATATGCAGTTTTGCAGAATTTATCTTATTTTAGCCAGAAGAATTTAGAAGATTAGGAATGGACGAGTTAGAAAATTAGAAGCAGAGTTGTTTAACCTTGGCTTGTGAGGAAGAGAAAATCTCTTTTAGTTTATAAACCTTTTGCAGCAAATATACAAGCCAGGTTTCTTTTCTTTTGAAACAAATAAGACTAGAAACAGATTTAAAATTTGTAGCAAGGATAAAATGGTAAAGGGGTTAAATTTTAAACAAGGTGTGTATGAAAAAGAGGGCTGATGAGTTGAATATATTTAAAGAGAATATGGGAAGGTAATTTAGTAAAACCTATTGAGGAAATATCAATTTTGATTAGTGAAATCTATTTAAGGTAAAGGTTCCCCTCACACATATATGCTATTCATTCCCGACTCTAGGAGGCAGTGCTCATCTCTGTTTCTAAGCCAAAGAGCCAGTGCTGTCCAAAGACTTCTTGGTGATCATGTGGCTGGCATGACTAAATGCCGAAGGCACACAGAACGCTGTTATCTTCCCACCAAAGTGGTTCCTATTATTCTACTTGCATTTTTACATGCTTTCGAACTGCTAGGTTGGCAGAAGCTGGGACAACTAATAGGAGCTCAATCTGTTAAGCGGTGCTAGGGATTCAAACCGCTGAACTGCCAAGTTTTCTGATCAAAAAGCTCTGTGTCTTGGCCACTGAGCCACCACATCCAAAATCTATTTAGGAAATATCAATTTTGAAAGCTGAGTATTAAAGAAAATAAGCCGGTTTCAGTATCTAAGTGCCAAAATGTGATCAAACTCCAACTGACATCAAGAAATGTCAGTTCTTAAAACACTTTAGAGAGCCACTTTGATCCAGTGGTAAAGGCTAGTGGTCCAGTGGTAAAGGATAGTGCCAGGGAATTGTGAGTTCAGTTGTGAGTCTTGCTTAGGGCATGAAAGCTGGCTGAATGAGTTTGGGCCAGTTGCTAGATCCACCATCTTTGGCTTGGCGCCTCACTGGTGATCTGCCATCAACCAGGGAAGGGAATGGGGAACAAATGGGCAATGGAGCTGTATACCTTAGATCGGGCAATGGCTAGGCAGACACAGGCTAACAGTGCAACAGCTCTTTATTTAATACAACAAGTGTGAACAATCCAGCGAAGTCTGGGTCTGACAGCAGCTCTTTTATAGGGAGCTGTCAGACCTCTCAACCAATAGAATCAAACCTCTGTTCCCGCCGGAACAGAGGACCTTGGTGGAAACCATAGTTGCTATTGCAGATGTCTAACACCTTTTATGAAGGGAAATTGGGAGGGTGGGTTGACAATTGAGGAAGAACATCGCATTTTGGAATCCAGTCCGTGCCAGCATCTTCAAGGCCGCATACCCTGAGAGTGGAATTTCACCAACTGAAACACCTCAGTGTTTCCCAAAACATATCAGTGGTGCCAAATTAGTTGCACACGGAGTATGGATGGAGGACTGAGGTAACCAAGGGGTTAGTTTTGAATTGATGCACGGGAACGTCAGATCCTGCTTGACTCTACTACAATCAGCATCTCTTAGTAAAGTGCCTTTTCACTTCAATCAAATGGAATCGAGAGTTTTACTTTTCTAGGAGACCAGACTGGGGCAGTTCTGACAGAATCATTCTCTCTGCACCTAATTCACTGCTCAAGGCTGTTGTTGTGGGGAAAACAGGTGGAGGAAGGAGTATTATGTATGTTTCAAACCTTATTTATAAAATAATAAAGGCCAAATTTAAAAAAACTAAAATGAATTTTTAAAAATATGGATTACATTTTGGAGTTTAAAAAAATTTAATCCACTTGCTCCAGCAAGTTCAGCCTTTATGAATTCTATTTTAAAGATGGTACAGATACATATATCTCTAGAGTACTAAAAACAGAGACTTAGGTAGGAAGCCTGGGACAAAATTCCATAATGGAGTTGTGAACAATTATCTTCCAATAGTGATTCTGACAAAAATGGCTGAAAGCAGAAAAATATGGTTAACCTGCTGGTGATCCAGTTCCTTTTCACTTCCATCTCCAGATGGGACAGAGCTAAGGGTTGAATGGGAGTGGGAGAGATGTTCTGCAATAAAAAATAAAAGAACAAGTCCATAGTTGTCCTCTAGCAACAGAGGAGCTTTTCATTAGCAGAAGGACCTGGGGATCCTGTAATATCTCACCACCATGATTAAAAGGGTAGGGTCAGTGGTGGGTTCCTACCAGTTTGGATTGGTTCGGCCGAATTGGTAGTAGCTTGGCGGCCTGGCTCACTGGAACCAGCAGCGACCCAGGCCTACCACGTCCCTGAACCAGTTCTCCCTATGGCGGCACCATCTTACTTTTTGCTTCTGCGCATGCGCACAGCAATTTTTGTTGTGCTGCTCATGTGCACAGCGTGCATTGAGCATGCACACATGCAGCGTATCCCTGAGCGAACCAGCAGTAGTCTCTGCTGGAACCCACCCCTGGTAGGATGCAGAGGTGGAGTGCTCACGGTTCGGCCCGGATCGGGCAAACCGGTAATAGCAGTGGTGGGAGATTCCACCCATCCACCCAGACGCTTCTGCACATGTGCGTGCACGAGCATGTGCGTACAAGCGAATTGGTAGTAAAAAATGGAAACCCACCATTGGTAGGGTGACAATTTTCCTTATTTCCTTATTAAATCCTTCAGATCAGATTTCCCAGCACATTGGGGAGAGCTGGGAAGCACCAAAAATTGCTTCTTCCTCTTCTTCCTGTGGAAATCTCCACTTCACAATGCTTCACTACCCCTGACTATAAAATACTGTTCAACAGTAGATGGGAAGGAGCCCTTGAGTTGTAGTTATGTGCTTGGGTCATTCCTAAGCAGCCCCTCTTTCATCATTTTAATCATTGGGAGACAGCTTTTGAAATAAATATACAGGTTGCTGTTTTCAGCATATTTATTCACTGGCAGCTTTGAGACCATCATGATCAACATGAAAAGTCACTTTTTGAACAAGCTTTCAGCTCTGCTGCATTACTTGGCACAGGGTTGGACTCAGTGCTGCAATATAAAAGCATCAGCTGCTTCCATAGTTTTGTTTATCTATTGAATATTGCATCCTTGTATACAAAAAGATAACATTTAAGAATAGATGCAAAAGACTCTGCCGTTTCATGCCAGATATATAGAAATCATATTCGAGGACAAGCAGTGAGTAATTATTTTAAATATGTATGCACTGCCTTAGCCGAACAAACACTGGATAGCTTTTTATCACTCTGTAATCCCTTAATTTGGGGTAGAGTCAAGACAACTGCATGGAGCTGAGTGGTCAGATGCCCGTTCTCATACCATGTGGAGTTCACAACAGATTTTTTTTTTCTTTGTGCCCTAGAAGAGGAACATCTGCCGCTGCCTAGGATTGAACTCTCAATCTTCCAAGAAAAAAGCAAGTGTGTCTTAACCACTAGGCGACTAGGTCACTCAAACACTGGAAAGCTAATAGGTTCAAAAATTACAAACTGTGGGCATAAGTGTACAATTTCTGAAACAAGGAATGTTGCATCCTAGTGAGCTTACAGTCTCACTATGGACATCTTCAACTTCAGGTGGACGATTCACGATAAAAAAAATGAGTCAAAAATAGAGACATTTTTGTGGGTTGAAGAATGCCTTGCAGCCAATAGAAACAAAGCCCCTAGCACCTGACATAGCAATGGCAACAGCACTTAGACTTATATACCACTTCATAGTGCTTTTACAGTCCTCTCTAAGCAGTTTACAGAGTAAGCATATTGCCCCCAACAATCTGGGTCCTCATTTTATCCACCTTAGAAGGATGGAAGGCTGAGTCAACCTTGAGCCTGCTGAGATTTGAACTGCTGAACTGCAGCTAGCAGTCAGCTGAAATAGCCTGCAGTACTGCACTCTAACTACTGCACCACCTTGCCTCTTGTCACCGCACCACCTCAGACATGTTTTCAGGAAACCAACCAACCAAAGAAAATGTATGACATTCCTACTTATTCAGATTAGTAGGAAGACATGCTTATAACGCTGACTTGGGCAGAGAGAGAAAAGAACACACTGCATCCCTGGCATGGCTGGCAGGGTTGAGGAAGTGGTCATTTTTCTGCCACCAAATCTTCTCCCTCCACCATCACCCCCATAGGATGGTTCCATTAACAATCTGAAAAACACTTGCACAGCAATATCTGTCACAGGGAAGTCACAAAACAATTCAAAAGCAGGGAGGAAGGGAAACGGAGCAGCCATCAAAAGTCATTTCATCACAGCTATTAAGCCAGAGAGGGGGGAAACTACTCACAGCTCTTAAAGACAAGGTTTTTGACCAGTGGGTGGGAAAAGGGAAAGGAAAAGAACCTTGCATTCCTGGTGCAGATGTGCACTGTTGAACACTCTGACATCTGTAGCATAGGACACAGTTGTCAAAATGCCTTGCTGTCTGTTTAAGGCCTGAGCCAGAGTTTCATAATTATACAGGGAACTCACCGCAATGCAAAAAGAATTGTCAAACTAACCAGAACAACAAAATAAATAAAATCCAAAGAACTCAAATTTCTTTTATTTAATTTTAATTTTAAATTTAATGTTATTACTCACTATGCACTCAGTATGATACAAATATCTCCTCTCCTAACTAATCTCAAAATGGGAGAGTTATTTCATGGCTTATATAGGCAATCCAGTTGCTCCATCACCAGAATGAGAAGGCAATTTTTTTCCAAGTGGGCAGAATGTTGCCCTTTATTAATCCTCCATTGATCATCAAAGCAACTTAACAATGCATTTTTCTGCCCTACGTCTAAAAGACACTTCCCACCTTATGTCATCTTGAGTGCTTCTCTCCCTTTAGGACAGTTGACTTCAGTTTGTTGCAGGCTACCTTCAACAGTTCATTGAAACTGGACTGTCCCTGATCAGTGTTTATTTTGCTCTCTATTACCTTTTACAGCTGCGTTTTCACTGCTAATGGTGTATTAATGGCTATAATTTTTGCCTAGTTACTGCTTGGCAGACATTTCCACTTGTATAGTTTAAACTTGTTATTGTGAGCCACCCAGAGTTGCTTAATATGGGCCATATAAATCTTTTAAATAAATAAAGTATTTCTGTTCTGTATTCATACCATCTAAACTCTAGACTGGTTTAAGAAAGTCCTGTCTGGCTAAATGCACTATAGCAAGGGTGTCAAACTCACAGCAGCGTCATGTAACATATTGGGACTTTTTTTCTTTTTTGCTAAACCAGCATGGGCGTGGCTAGTGCATGATGCATCTGGTCTACTGGCTGGGAGTTTGACAACACTGCTCTATAGTAGTCAGTTGCAAGTTTGCAGAGAACCCTTCTCTTCATAGGACAATTTTCCTGCTGCTATTCGCTCCCATCTTTTGGCTGCAGAAAAGAAAAAGCTAATTACTTTTCTTCCATGGATGTACCTATAGATATCTTTGGGAAGCTCCTGAAGGACTAGAAATGGGGAAATTAATTCCTTCTCTGAATGACAGAGAAACAAAACAGACTTATCTGAAGCTACTCTTTGCATTGGGGAGATTGAGGAAGGAGAGAGTGATCCTGTAACTATGCTCTTATAAAAATTCATTATCAGAGACTTAAGAAAAAGAAATCAACATGTCTACTAAGATCAATGTATGACGTGGAGGGCGTCCCCTTTCCTCTGTTGATACATTAGCTGCTCATCAACAATTCCTGCAGAATGGATCCACCCAGGAAAGAGATACTGTGGGGAGGAACTAGGAATTTCTGAAGACCTGTGGAAGAAAATTGCCCTGAATTGATTATGGGAATGTGCTAAGATTAGAAAATTAATTTACACAACATGCTTAACAACATTTTAGTCTAGTACCATGTCAACCCAGCCAGTGGAATGAGTTTATGGTTTACTATGCCATATGAAGCCAGAAAATTGAGCTAATCGACTAAACCCTGGTTCACTTAACCCTGGGCAAAAAGGGATCCCCGATGGTTCTATCAGTAAATTCAGAATGAACCTTAATTAATCTAAGAAACAGGTAAGTGGCAACATTACATGGATTAACATAATATTAGAAGAGTTGCTAATATGATGCATGTTTGAATTATACATAAAAGAGTATAAAATGCATTCCAAATGTGACGACAGAAGTACATCTGCAATGGATACATTTAGACAGTGATTTCAAGGACTGTGCACCTGGTTTGTTTTTCCGACTATTTGCAATGTCCTATTAGTGCTAAATAAAATTCTATTGTTTTCCCTTTTTAAACTGATGGGGCTCTTGCTGTGCACAATAGCAGCTAAATGACTAAAACTGGTGAGTCATTACTTTCACTTATTTGCTTTATTAAGCATAAATATTAACTTTTACATTTACTGAATTTTCAGATATTATTTTCTCATTATCAAAATTGTCATTACTGGGGGGGGGGGTTGGCCAATTTAAAAGGAAGTACAATAGAACTGTAAGAGGGAATTTCACTATCAAAACAGATTGAACCTTGTCCATTGTTCCTGGAAATGTAGGAGAGCATTGAATTATAATATCCTTAACTCTCTTGAAGTGTAAAGTGGGAGAAGAAAAACACAGCACCTGGCCTTCTTCTGGTTATCTTATTGTATTCATACAGATCATGATAAAGACTGATAGGAATCTATCCATTTGTTGAAATTTCTGTAAACACAGAGTGCACACGGGGAAAATGTAAATAAGAAAAAGGGTCAGGCTTGAAAGCCATCCGGGAATAGGGACTCAAGCCTGCCACATATGGGACTATGTAACTATGGGAAACTGGGAGAAGGGATGCTATGGAGCTTGGGAGATGTGTAGCCAAAGTAATATGCCTTCTCAGAAAGTCAAGGTTGCCTCATCCCCGCACCTGGACAGATGTGGATGGGAGGAATCTTCATTCATGGCAATGACTGATTGGACCATATGATGGACTTGTGCATGTTGGGGCAGGGTCTTGTACTTTCAACTGGGTGTGGAAAACCTGGAAGCTTTCAGATTCAGGGTTTCCCAGATGTGCCAACATGGGTCTTCTAATAAATTGGTGTTTTGGGGAATCTCTTGCATCAAACTCTTCTTTCATTGTGGATGCTATTGGGAACTCTGACAATAAGTATATTTACTACCTCTGAGTAGGTGGTAGCACCTAGCTGACCTTGACTGATCTTGAAAAAGCTAAGCAGGGTGAAACTTGGTTAGTATTTAGATGGGAAAGTTTGAAGACTTTTTCTTTGTTTGCAGTTACCTGCTGGCAGAATTGGAAATTCAATAAACATTCTGTGAGAAGATGGCAATGTCAAAACAGGTCTGTGTTCAAAGAAAACAAGTTGGACATGGCCATGTCAGTCAGCAAGAATCAGGTACAATATGACGGATGCTCTGAAGTGTTACTACCTTTCTGGGACTGATGTAAGATACAGAGAAGAAGAAAGGAAGAATTCTGTGATTATGAGAAAAGCACAGGTGAGTTCCACCCCAACACCTAGGTGTTGGTGTGGACAGTATGCTGGCTGGAGAATTCTGGGAGTTGAAGTCCACAAGTCTTAAAGTTGCCAGGTTTGAAGACCTCTGCCCTAGGACCTCATGTGACTCTTAGTTGATTTTCATGTGACTTCCAGTCTTATGGGATCCAGCAAGGAGTCTGAAAGATTTCATTGGGAAAGGCAGTGCAAAACAGCATTCCAAGTCTTCGCTCCCCTTTCTGGTATTCAAAGTACAAATAAAATACAAACAAAAAAAACCAATGATAAAGGCGATGAAAACAATTTCATTTCTTTAGCCTCCAGCTGTGCGAGTGCAATTTATAGTGATCTAATTGTTTTGCATTCTCCGCTTCAGATAAGACAGTGCTTCAAAAGTATCAATGAGATCATTTTTTTTTTCAGTTCTCAGATTTAAGCATGCAATGTGTGAAGATTATCATACGAGATCAACATTTGTGTTTATTATCCTACTTCTATCTCTACCCACTCTTCTGAATCCCAGAGTTAAAAACAAAGTATTTCAGGAACTTCTGGCAAGATTTCCTCTTCCTTTGGTTCAATTAAACAAACTGTCAGCTGGCTTTGAAGTAATTTTTGTTCCTTTTACCCAGAAAACCTTTGATCTTTCTTTTTCTTTTTTGCATCATCTCCAGTCCCACCAAGGATGCTCTGGTGAGTAGATTAGGCCCTGCATTGATCCTCATTAGAATTTTTTTCCCAGATTGTGCCCTTGAACGCTTTGTGCATTTATGAACCAATGGGACTTCAGCAGTTCAAACATGGCTTAATCCATTTTTAGGATCATTGGCAACTCCTGGACTAAAACCAACAGTGGACTAAAACCAACCCCTATTGCTGCGTATTTCATTAATTTTAGCAGCCAGCCATCATTTTCAATCTCTTTTTTTCAGAGTTCTCCTCTGATTAAGACTTCCTCATTGGCAAAACATCTGCATCCTTTCCTTTTTTTCTCCTGCAAAGTTTTCCTATAAGAATCTAGACCAGTGATGGCTAAACTTTTTGTCAAGGAGTGCCAAAAGCAGGGGGAACATGCGGGGGTCGCGCGCATGCCCACACTCATAATGCAATGCCCTCCCCCATGCATGCGCATGCAATCCCACACACACACACATGCACACAGGCCTCACTGAAGCCTCACTTCCAGGAGGTGCATTGAGCCATGTTTTGCCCTCCGCAGGCTTCAGGAGGCTTCCCTGAAGCCTGCTGGGAGCGAAAAACAGTCCAACGTGCAAACCGGAAGTCCAGTCCCGAACTTCCGGTTTGCACGTTGGGTGGGTTTTTGCCCTCCACAGGCTTCAAGAAAGCCTCCGGAAGCCTCCGGAGAGCGAAAAATGGCCCAACACGCAAACTTGAAGTCTCCCGAGGGTGGAAAATGGCTGAAAATCAAGGATGAAAATCAGCTGGCCAGCGCATGCATGCACGCTGGAGATGGCAGGGCAATGCCTCGCATGTCCTCAGAAATGGCTCCAAGTGCGACCTGTGACACACATGCCATAGGTTTGCCATCACGGATCTAGACTAAATTAATAATGGTATCCTCTTTTCTTCACTACCGGTTCGGTAGCGGGAGTGCTCACATCTGGGCATGTGCAGAACCTTCTGCGCACGCACAGAAGGTCCATGATGATGCCTGGGTGGGTGGGCAGAGCCTCGCGCCAATGCCACTACCAGTTTGCCTGAATTGGTGTGAACTGGCAGAATACCATCTCTGGACTAAATTCTAACCTTAACTCCTCATCTGAAAACTGTTATGTCTGAGTATCTGAATGGATATATGAAGAGCCAGTGAAAATCTGAAAATACTCTCAGCATCAGAGTGGAATAATACCTATTTTGAAGTCAGTGCATTGGTTTTCAAGTGCTGTTCACTATGGTGCTCCTCAGCTTAGGAACCTTTCTGTGGTGACACTGGCTGTCAGCTCTGAAGTGAGCCTAGCTGAGGCTATCTTTGTTGCTTCAGGGTTGCCATAAGGCAGAAGAAGGGACAGGGAGGGAAAATAGTTAAGTGGGGCTTTGCAGTCAAAATAAAAAGATTTCCTGTGGGAACCAAGGTCATTCCAACAGGTGGCTGGGAGAGGAGGAGTGAAGTCACCAAGCAACCAGCCAGTACCTCTATCGGACAATTGTGACTGATGATTTGAGGGAAGGGGAAAACTTTGACTTTTTAATTAGGTGAAAACCACTGGAGTTTTCAGAGTTAGTTTTCACCAGTTGTACCAATATGATGTATCCAATAAACTGTTCTTTGAAGAATCTACCTGCCTTGCAGTTCTACTTTCAATGGGTGCGTTACTTGGAACGCTGACACTGGCATCTATTAGTCACCACTTGCTGCAATCGAACATCCACTCTGCTCATCAAGAGAGGATTTAGAGTCCCCCTTCCTTCTAAGGTTCATGTGACATGGATCAGGCAATAGGATTTCTCCTTTGCTCTTTCTTTTTGAACCCTCCCCCAAAGGTATGGGGAATTTCAATCATGCTGGCATTTCATAAGCAGACTAAAGCCATCTAATTACATTATTTAGTTCCATTCATTTGACAAACTGTCATGCTTCTTACTGTCGACTTTTAATATGGGGGAAAAAACCATGCTTGCTTTGAACTTGTTGTATACTTCCAGCATCCATTAGCTAAAATGGTGTAAAATAATAAAGCTCACTCAAAGCAATACATTCATCCAGAGAAGAACAATCTGATTCTTCACTAGCAAAGACAAGAAAATGGATCAGAAAAAAGAAAACGTTGTGATAAGTGTGTGAGAGGGGGTTTGGGGGGGGGAGAAATGGGAGACACCATCAACTAAGAGTCTGTTGTTATCTTCCCTGTGTTTCCAGGGAGATTTTTATTATACAAAAAGCTGAACAAACTTATTTCCTCACCTCTAACACTTAACGTTAAACCTCCACTGTGTTACACTAAGAGAGTCACTTTGGTGTTGTGATTAAGGCATCAAGGTAGAAACTGAGAGATTGTGAGTTCTGATTCTGCTTTAGATCCAGTACATTTACCAAGGTCTATATCTGTGTGTTTATATAATTCCTAATCAGTCCTATGAACATTTCTGTTCTGGTTTGTTTTCCGAGCTTATAACAAAGTCTTTAAAAGTCTTCAAAAGTCAGTGGGGTTCTATTGCTCTCAGCCGTTGTTTTGAACTGCAAACTTGGCTTTGCATGGTCCCAGGCTGTGCTGAGAAAGGGAGAGAAGAGGGTGCTTGACGCTGGTTTGCTGTAGACTCTCAGTATTTCTGCAGGGCTGGTGAGGCTGCAGGGCTCTGCTGCCCATTCAGTCTGTCTGCTATTGGTATTCTGGAGTCCACAGCTAGTCGCCTGCTAAACTGTTCTTTATCCGGACAGATGCTCCACTCCCTTAGCTACAAATTTTCTCTCTCTGCTCTCCCACACCACACAATTATCCTCCAACACACCCTTACACTTAGATTCTATCAGCATTTTCCTTTTATAATTGGAAACTAGATGTGGTCCAGTGTTTTTTTCCCCAATCTCTTAAAAGCAGTGTGTTCTGTGTCATGTGATCACAAGGATCTTAAGAATGGAGTAATTAGAATTTACCATAGGGATGCACTAGGGAATTGTATTTTCTGTGCAGCTCCAGCCAAATCCTGCTCATTTTTTTAGCTCAATCATTATTTTGCTAGCTCCTTCTGCATATCAGATTTGGTTCCACACTGTTCAGTTTTCAGAGAATTATCCTGCTAACAGACAGAATCCTGAGTTTCTTTGTAAAAATTTCTTTCCAATAATCAGTTGAGTTGGGGGAGGCAAAAATCACAAAAAGACATACCCACTATTGACTTTTGGATCCCAATTAATGTCTTCAAAAAACAGGGACCTTGACCGCAAAGAAATTATTCCTCCCCTACTCCTTTCCAGACATTCAGAGGTATATAATTTATTCATATCCAATCACAACCTTCCCAACTTGGTGTCTTTAATATGGGTTGGTTTTCAATTCTCCACATTTCTTGGCAGCATATTTAACAGATTCAGTAAGCTTGAGGCTTGGGAAATCTGCATGAATTTAATCCTTTGCTGCAAACAGTATTGCCTCTGAGTGAGATTTTATGAGTTACCAGATAAGACTCTTCTTGATGCCCCAAAGCAACCTATTCTGTCCCAAAGAAACTCAGTCGCAAGAGTCAGGCAGCCGAGATCAAAAGCTTGCACGTTAGTCCCATAAAGTCATGAGTTCTAGAGAATTATTCAGGTCTAATCGGCAAGTATAAAGCCCAGAAACTCAATCCTGTGTCTAGAGGGAACTGAGCTAAAAACTGATCAAAGAACAGGGGAGGTTCAAGGAATTCAGGAAAGAGGTTAACAGCTATAGTATCAGGTTCTAACAGCCCACATAGACTATTGGATTCTGTGTAGCAATCAGCCTTTCCCAAATTCAGCTGCTTTCATAAATATATTTCATATTCACATGTTCCACTTCATATAAAACATAGTTTGAGCCCAATGTCCAAGGGACATCAGTGGTGGTGCGTGACACTAAAGTCAAGATGGCAGAACTGTTTGTAAAATTGAAGTTTCACCCCAAAAAGGGGCCACGAATTTGATCACGCAGCTGCTATCTTGATTTTTGGGGCCCACTTTATGGACAACCTGGTATTGTCCATTTTCAATTTTTGCTGTAGAGATGTGAGGCACTGAAAGAGAAGAGTTGTCTGTAGAAACAGCTTCAAAGCCACCAGAGTGTTTGTGAAAGTGGCAACATCTTTTTGTAAGTTCTGCATCAAAAACCGTATAAAACAATGCTAAACCTCCAGGCTAGTATGGGATTATACAGTTGTGAAATAATTTATCCAGCCTTAAAAGCCGTCTTTGATTTCTGCCTTGGGCGGTTTTTCAAAACAGGCCTTTGCTCCCACCTGCATAGCACCAAAAGCTGAGCTGACACATGTGGAGAAAGCAAGCAGAGGCCCCAAATACAATCCAACTCCGAGAATGAGGTGGGTAGGGAATTGGCAAGAAAACCTCCCTCTTTGTCTAATTGTTCTTTCTTAATGCAGGCTGCCACTAGCAAACATTTACTGCTTTGTGACTAGAGAAGAAATCCAACCCAGTGCATTTGTGGTGATGTACCTATCATACTGAAAGCATCAGATTCTTTTATTAATTGTCAGAGGACAGAGTGTTATTCCTTCAATAAAGTGATATGGCTGGGGGCGTGGGAGTAATAGTATAGCTATGATGTGGAGTAATGTAGCATTTCTCAAACAGTTCAAGTTTCTCCATTAACCCTGATGAAATGAAGATGGTGGAATCTAAATATATTTGGAGGGCACTGCCAGGTTAAGGAAGTGAGCTTTAACACGGTCATCCCCATCTCCAGTGACTGTTACATAAGGATCAAGGATCAAGCCCACTTGTGAATTCTTCTCTGATATCTGGTGAGTGTCATTCCTCTGTAGGTAGTAAGAATGCAGTACTGCAGGCTGTTGACTGCCAGCTGTCTGCAGTTTGGCAGTTCGAATCTCACCACATTCAAGGTTGACTCAGCCTTCTATCCTTCCAAGATCAGTAAAATGAAAAGCCCGATTGTTAGGGGTAATATGCTGACTCCTCTGTAAACCACTTAGAGAGGGCTGCAAAGCACTGTGAAGCAGTATATAAGTGCTACTGCTATCAAAGAGAGTCTGCTGGAGATAGTTCCTCACTATTTTTTTAATGGAAAACAACTGTAGGAAAATGGATAAAGAGACTCAGAGTCAAGTAGCTACACATAGCTCATTAGGCCGATTACTCTTCATTAGACCAACCTATTTCATAATGTGTTGATGTAAGGACAAAATTAAAGGAGGCCCCCATGTAAGAGAAGAGGAGAGAGGGATAAAGAGAATCAATCGTAAGTCCTTGATTGGATATAATTAAGAAAGAGTAGAAGACAGTGCTCTAATTTAGAGCAAAATAGGTATATAAGAAAGCATTATTATCCCTTTCTCTTAAAGGAGCGAGTGAAAAATAGATACACGCTTTCCTTCCAGCAATTAGTGACATAAATACTCTACAAATTTCAAGAGGAATATAAAAGGTTCAAGAGAGGGGTAGATTCAAAGAATATTAATTATTCAAAAGACTCTTGGGGGGCAAATTCATTAGCTTCTTGTCTCGAGCTCTAACTATTAACATTTTCTTACTACCATTATTAAAAGCCCAAATAAATCCCCTCCTAAATTGTATAACATTGGACATTGTTCCAGCCTGTAATGAGGTTAATCTGTATTGTCTTCTTAGGTCATAACCCTATACCTATTAGCCTAGAAATCAAAGCCACTTTAGCTTAGTTGGGACTACTCGGGTTAGGCATCCTTAAGTTTGCAGTGTTTATTTGGAGAGAAAAAAAACAATAGAATTTAGGTTTTTCCTTGCAGAGCTGTGAATGGGAAAGGGATAAGAAAAGAAGGGATGTAACTTTGAACGCCTAGACGTCCTCACTGTGGAATCTGCACTACTGCCTATAGGTACCTTTCATTAGATTAATAATTTTGTGTTAACATAAGCAGCAGTAGCACAGTGTCAGTCACTGCAAAGTCAAGAGTCTGAATATCAAACCAGAGAGAGCCCGAGAAAGTGAAATCCATTAATTACTTTTCTGTAACTGGCACATGCCTCTCTTTTTTAAAATGACATTTTCTCTGCCACTTGGATAATGTGAGCATCTTCAATGCTGCCCACCCTCCCCTGCAGCCATCTCTCTCAAGAACAAAATTAAATTTAAGCTGCTAAAGTCAGACCTTCCCAAAGTAAAGAGAATCTTTAGAATGGATTTTTTAAAAGGTCGTTTTGAACTTTATCTGAGCACACAGAAATGGATTGGAAAACCAAACCATTCAGCTAAATAACATCTTCCAACGAGCTCTGTCATCATTACTAGGACAAATTCATCACTTCCTTAAAGTTGTCTTCTCTCTCTCTCTCCCCCCCTTCAAATATACTGTATTTTTCAGAGTATAAGACACACCTTTTTCCCTCAAAAAAGAGGCTGAAAATCTGGGTGCGTCCTATACACTGAATACAGCATTTTTGGCCTCCCGAAACCCCCTTCACCAAATTGGCCGTGCATAGCCTTTAGGAGCCTTGCAGAGTGCACTTGGGGGATGGGGAGGGCAGAAATGAGCAAAGAAACAGCCATTTTTTGCTTAATCCCCTCCCCAGCCCCCAGGAGCACTCTGCGAGGTTCTTAAAAGCTATGCATGCCCTTTAAAAAAAAAATGGGCCCATTTTTGTGAAAAACAGACCATTTTTTTCTCATTTTGGGCCCCCACCCCACCCCCCAGGAGCACTCTACAAGCCTCCTAAAAGTTATTCATGCTCCTCTTAAAAAAACAGGCCCGTTTTTGCAAAAAATGGGCCATTTTGCGGAGGTCTGCCGAGTGCAAAAACTTTTTTTTAAAATTTGCCTCTTCAAAATCTTGGTGTGTCTTATACTCCAGTGTGTGTTATACTCTGAAAAATACTGTATATTTGCAATCAAAAACAAGAGGTAGATACCAGCGTAAGATTTAAACTGGGCTACAATTTTGCTAATTGACATGGTCTCAAACAAATTGTCAGCTTTGGAAGCCATATTGACACCAGAAGCTTCCACGCTGCCACATTCTTGTATTGGGGAAATTAGGATGGGGAATTTAGTAGAGGGAATGTAGTTAGACTTAATAGCATTCTTCTTTTCGGTCAAGATCACGGCATTCCTACACCTGGAGAAGGAGTGGTTGGAATGATGTTTCGAGTTGGGACCAATTGGGATTGGAAGAGGTGGTGGACTGATGGGTGCAGGGGATGGGTTTGAATTTTTGACTTACTGAGGGATAGCCCGGAAATCTCAGATTCGGATTTTCCCAGATGTGCCTGTATACCTACTCTAATAAATGGGAGTCTATATTCACAATTTTCCAGAATTGAAAGAAGCCATCCAGACCACAGGTGTCAAACTCGTGGTGTCACGTTGCCGTTATGTGACATTTTGCAATGTTTTTCCCATCCGTGGAGCTGGGGTAGGCATGGCCTGTGTGTGACACACCTTGCCCACGGGCCTCCAGGTTGACACCCCTATACTCTATACAGTTGTTTCAGTCACTCCAATCTTTTAAAAGATTGGTCCTATAAAAGCATTTAGCTATTCAGTATTTCCCCCAAGCATTACAAGCACACACACACACACACACACACACACACACACACACACACTTGTACTATTGCTGTAAGTTGTGGGAGGGTGTGCAGTTTCTACTTTTCCCAGATCTGGGTAATTACCACATATTCTCTGCACAGCTGATTAACTGCATCACTGGCTTCTATTATTCTGAGAATCCTTGTGTATCTCCATCTCTTTCTATCACAGCTGTGATGATTCTGTGGGGTCCTTGGTGCTCTCCCAGCTTGGTTGTTGTCTTGCAGATGTTTCATTACCCAACTAGGTAACATCATCAGTGCTAGAAGGGAATGGAATTTGTGATGATTCCATCTAGCTGAGGCTAGTGAAGAATTTTTATTTTACGAAAGAATTTTTTAAAAAAACATTCCTTTCTGTGTCTTGAAGGTTAGGGTAGCTTAAAGTATGCCCTCTGCAAATGAGGGAAAGGGTAAGGAAAAAAAGGGCCACCCCAAATCGGCAACTTGCTGTCAGAAGTCAGCCATTGGAACTGCTCAACTAGTAGAACAATAGGGCTGTGGCCATTGTCTTGAAGCCACAGCCAACAAATTGCCTGCTCTTAATGGTATTTGGTCAGATGCATATATCCCAAAACTGCTACTTCAGAAAACCAGGATATATGCCCACTCTCATAGAATCATGGGGTTGAAAAGGGCCTTGGATGCCCAAGGCAAAAGTCCTTGTACCATCCTGGACAAATGGTTGTCCAATGTTTTCTTCAAAACCTCAGATGATGACGCACCCAGAACATTGGGGAAACAAGCTGTTTCTGAAATCAGCCAAAGTCAGCTAAGTACTCCCATCTGAACTGAGCAATTCAAATTTGTGAAAACAAAAAAGGTCCTGTGAATGAGTTATTTCAAAGTAGGCATGCTATAGATCAGGGGTGTAAAACTCAAGGTCTGAGGGCAAGATCCAGCCCACGGGGATGGGGGGTGGGGGTGGGGGGGTTAGATCTGGTCTGCTGGGCCACCCTGGAAACAGCAAAGGACTGGTCCATGGTGCCTCTGCCAGTGAAAACGGAGCTCGGGAGGGCAGAGCACTTGGGCCACCACAGGTGCCCCTAACACAAGTGACACCCAGCTGGCCATGCCCACCCTGAGGTCAACACAACACTGATGCGGCCCTCAATGAAATTTGACACCCCTGCTATAGATATTTGAAAATATCACAGTGACTGAAAAACTCATAGGTTAGGACCCGCCTGGAAGGAAGGGCTTAGGAGAAATTTAAAAGTTCCCAAAACATCGATGCAAAGCTTGAGACAAAGGCAGGAGCTTCCTACTGATTGACTCACTTTTTCACAGTCTGTTTCCACACAAAAATGCTGTTACTGTGTCTGATAATATAATTAACCCACTGGGGTTGCCCCTACCCCTGCTGCGTTCACACTTCTTCAGTAGCAATTACAATCCCAGTTGAAATGTAGCTAATGATGGAACACTCAGTACCAATTATATTTGTTCCTAAGGAAAACAACCTACCTTGCAGTGTAGAAGACAGTGATGTGATCTTTCATGCTTTCAACCTACAGCAGCTGTCTATCATCAGTGCCCTCTACCTAACAGACTACAAGTCACATTAAGTGTGTGGTGAAAATTGCTATGATGATTAGGTGCAACAATCATTGTAACTCATCAACCAACAGAGGAATTTCAATTGTTAACATAGTGCTATCTATCTTTTATTTCCAAGCCTATCTCCAGACAAGTTACATTTGTCTTCCTTTTTCTTAAGTAGGACTATTTAAAGGCAAATGTATACACTCATCCAGATGTTTTGGAGTATAGCTCGTACCTTTACCATTGGTTGTGTTCAAGGATGGGAACCGGAGCTACCAGTTCGGGCAAACCAGTGGCTCCAATGATCAACTGGGAGCAAACCGGTTCTCCCCAACAATCAGATGGGCCCACCTGCCCGTCTGCGCTATTTTCCTACCTTTATCTTCTCAGCTGATTCACACCGCGGAGCAGATTGCCGCATGAATCAGCTGTGTTACTCCTTCGAAGAAACTGGAAGTTTTGCAATAGTTTCCCATCTGAGATTCAAGGGGGTCCCCACCATTTTAGCCTATAGAATAGGGGTGTTGAACCCGTGGCCCACAGGCAGGATGCATCACACACTAGCCACGCCCACCCATTTTAGCAAAGAGGGGGAAGATCACAAAATATCCATGCACACAGTTTTTTCAAACGGTGCATGCACGGACAGGGCGTGTCAGGCACAGGCGCGCACAAAGTTTAATTGTGTGATTACCGAACCTGTTGTTAAACTGGGAGGATCCCACCACTGAATCTGTTATCTGAGGATGGTGGATTGTACTACAACATATAGCAATAGCACTTAGACTTATATACCACTTCACCGTGCTTTACAGCCCTCTCTAAGTGGTTCACAGAGTCAGCACATTGCCCCCAACAATCTGGGTCCTCATTTTACCCACATTGGAAGGATGGAAGGCTGAGTCAACCTTGAGCTGCTCAGAATTGAACTCCTGGAGTGGGCAGTGAGAACTTGTGGGGAGGGGTGTAGGAAAAGGAAAAATCATGTTCTAGGATTTGGTAGCATTTAGGCACTGGGTGCCATTATATGGATCATATTTCACAATGACTTCTATAGCATCTCCAGCTCAGCGCATAGTGGTGATGCACGATTAAGTATCTTCATCAGATTGGTGATACTTTACTCAAAGTTGATACATGGGATTTTTGGATCTCAGGAGATTTTAGATATTTTTACATTTAGATTTTTTCATTTCATGTGGGAGATCCACAGATGCTGCCTAGAAATATCATTATTCTCTTGACTGGATTATTCATGAGAATTAGTTTTTTTGGAAAGTGTAAAGAGACACCACTTGGAGCTATGATGTTTGGGCTTCCCAAGGAGACGGTACGATTCTCAAGAATTTTAAGAGCGACTAAATTCTGGTCTCAGCATCTGCCTTTACTCTCATCTTGCGAATGATGCCTGCTATCAGGTAACCCCAGTTGCTTCCTTGCTTGCTTCCTTGCTGTCATACCCCAGAAAACACTTGTCGCTGGGCCTGTTTGTTTAGGAAACGCTTCAGTTTGAAAACCCTACATTCATTCAATGATAAAATGTTACATTATGACAGAAAGCCAGCCTGCATTATTGCCATCTGTACTTCATGATTCCTTTTTTAATGAGGCTGCTGTTAGGAACCATACATAATGGGAAAAGATACCAATGCTAGCAGTTTCCTATTACTATAAAAATTAAAGCAGTCAAATCATTACTGCATAAAAAGACCGCTCCAAAAAAAAATCCTCTGAAACCCTCATGTTTGTTGGAAGTACTTTAATTTTCTGTTATTTAGTTCTTCAGGCACTAACATGGCCCAGCTCCCATCCCTGGCTGCAAGATAATTTTTTGCATGTTTCACTAAACTTGATGATATGCTGCCCTCTGGTGCATCTTCCATATAGGTGAAAAATAACAAGAAAGCTCCGTTTGTTTCCTCGTACTTGTTTTTAAGTGAATGCAAGCAGTTAGATTGTTTGCATTTATAAATGGGTCACTAACCTTCAAGCTTCTGGCAGAAAAGGTTATCGATTACAGGATCCATTCCTGCATGAAAAACAGGAAAGTGTAGCAAGCGAGGATTGTAGGTTGAGGTTCACAGGTTTTTGGCTAAAACAGCTATGGCAATTAAAAGGGAGAAAGATAGACAATATTTTCTGTCTTTTATTTTTTCCCTTTTCACACCCTGTTATCAAACTTCCGAAGACACACAAATGATACTAAATAAAACAGCAGAAACCCTTGGAGCTTTTTCTTTTTCTCCTTTTTGCGAAAATAAAAATCTGCTAAAATGGAAGGATTAGTCTTTGAGCAGTAACTCTAGGAGCTGGTTTTCAAGGGGCATCCAAAAAGCAGTCTGTGGAGATTCTCAATCTCACAGAGAGAGAGAGAGAGGTTTTGGGTTTTACTCAATCCCAGGAAACAGAGAATCGGTGAAAAAATGCATAAAACTGAAAAAAAAATCACATTAGCTTTGGCTGCTTGCACAGCATGCTTATGCTTAATTTATTCAACACACCAACTTTTTCACATACTGAGTAGCTAATCACATAAACCCAGTTTGTATAATACACTGTTCTGTAGGTGGTTGAGTTGTTTGTGCTTCGTTGTGTAGCATGACCCAGCCAGATAGTAGTAGTGTGGAGAAAGGAGCAATTAAGAGCTTATTCATGCAATTAATCAACAGAGGCAGCAGTTGACTTCTTGCTATAGGGAAAGAGTTACAGCCTATCATTCATGAACTACAGCAGGGAGGCCAGCCTATCTTTCCAATCAAAAGACCTTCAGTTCCAGGGTGATGGAATTAAGACATGACCCTCAAGGACATAATAGGATTATCTAGCAGCAGGGCTCATCACATGGCACAATCACCTGGGGACATTGCATCACCCTCCAGGCTTCAACTAAATTTGATTCAGACAAACATGACTCCACATGACCCCATGAGAGTTTGACTACAGCCAATAGAATACATTTCTTGCACAGGAACAGGAAGCTCAAGGGCAAGGCCCAAGGGAGGGTATAAATAACCTCCATGCTCCACTCTATTTGATCTGCTGTACCAGGACCATGTGCTTGGTGGTGCTGTTTACCATTATACCCTCTTTCCAAAGAGTCTCCGTGTTTCCAGTGTCTTTCTCCCCACTTGGAACTGAACCAGATGGATATTTCTTCTAATGAGCCTTTGTTACACTGATATCTGTCAGGTATATTGAACTGCAATTATTGGAGGTTTTAAATATATTTTGGTAAAGGCATAGGACTGCAATAAAAGTCTTATTAAGAGTCTCATTGTCATAAGCGTCTTATGGTAGATGTCAGAAGGCCTATTCTGACCACTGGCAGTGGTTTTTTTAAAAAAATATTATTTAAATGAATCCATAATTCTCTTAGCTTTCATTTGGGCAGTTGACCTTTGTCATATAGCACTTACATTCCTTTCACTAGATTATAGTTAAGTGCATTAACATAAAATAGAGATGCTATAAATACTCTAATGCAATATTCTCCACCACCAGAAGTACTACTTTGTTGGATACAAAGCACAATAGTTGACCTGATTACTGTGTTTAAAAAGGCATTGCAACATTTTTAATTTGTGCTTATGTTTAAGTATGGTTTTAAATTTTAGCATGTCGGGTTTTTTGCCTTGCACTTCAGTGTTCTGCCATGGAAGGCTAGAGAAAGAAAGTTAAGCCACCCTTTCCCAACTCCTGTCTTCCAGATGTGTTCAAAATGTCCATAGCAATAAAAGAGAACTGACATTTCAATCCTGAAATGGCAAGTTTGTTTTTGAACTAATGCCATTAAACCCCACCGAGTTCAGTTGAGAAGATCTACACAACCGTTAAGCAGTCATTCAGGAAGCCAACTTCCAAATATATGTAAATAATAGAAGGCTAAAGTTAATATCTCTGAATGCTGCTTTCAATATTTTTTTCTATCTTGCAACTGATGATGGCAGTCATGAAGTTATATTTGAAATTTTCACCAAAAATATGAAGGTCAACTTAAAAAGTAAATTGTGTTGATGGGTTGTCTGCTCATTCCTCTCTGAAAAACAAAATTGTTTCTGAGCCAGTGCACTGAATGGGAGATCATTTACCTACCAAAGAGAAAAAGTCCAGTAAATATAATTTAAGAGACCCACTGCGAATACATCTGTGACGAAAGGCAATGTAAAAAATCTCTGCTTCTGAATTATTATCTGACCTCCCTGCTGTGCATCCTTAAGCTACTAGAGGAGAAAAAATAAATTGGCTGTGCAAAACAAAGAAGGAGAAAATATTTGACTATTCTTTTGTCCAAATAGCTTAACCTTTTATTGGCATTGGCCTGGCTATCCAATCCAAGGCCCTGACTTGGACATGGAAAGTGTTGGAAGAAATCTCCATCTGACTCAGTTCCAAGTGAGGAGAAAGACACTAGAAACATGGAGGCTGATTGGACATATGGTTTAATGAAGCAGAACCATCAAGCACATGGTCCCGGTGCAGCTGAACACATGGCGTTGAGAGAGAGAGAGAGAGGCATTTATATCCTTCTTTGGGCCTTGCCCTTGAGCTTCCTGTTCCTGTGCAAGAAATGTATTCTATTGGCTGTAGTCAGGCTCCCATGGGGCCATGTATGGTCATGTTTATCTGAATCAAGTTTGGTTGAGCCTGAAGGGTGATGCAATGTCCTCAAGTGATTTTGCAATGCAGTGAGCTCGCTGATAGATAATCCTATTATGTCCTGGAGGGTCATGTCTTAATCCTATCACCCTGGAGTTCTTTTGTCTTGTAGATAGGCTAGTCTGGTCCTTCTTAATAGGCACCAAATATCTGCTGAGGCAGGAGCTGAAGCTCTTGAGTTTCTGTCTTTCTTAAGATTTCTATTTCTCTTTTAGGAGAAATATAATATTCTGCCTTTTTAATATTTCCTAAAATATGCCATTCTTCTAGGAGAGGGATGGGTGCTAACTTTCTACAAAACAAACCAACCCACCTAGAGATGGGAATTCGGATTTGATTATGACAGGTGATTTGTTGAGTAATCATTATCGTCATCACCCAATTCATGTTTATGAATGAAGGACTTAAGCAAGATATTTCAGTAACTCCAAAAGCAAGGGAATGGGCATGCTTTGTTTTGCAAGTCACCATCAATCATAGGGCATTGAGAGCAAATCACCACTTGCCCTTCCCAGTTAATGGAGGAACATGGAGATGTTTCAATCAAAAAGAACATCTATGAAAGATAATATGTGGTTGATGTTTCTGTCATAACAGTTGCCAGGACCATGTGATCTGAGCTGATCTTGAAAAAAGTTAATCCACGTTGCTTTTTGGATGGGAAGCCATTAGACAATCACAAGACTCTAACCGAGACTGTAAAACTGGAAGAAAAATATGCCAATAAGCCACGATCAGCCATTTCTATATTGTTGCTAAGTATATGCACAAATCCAAATAGCCACCAAAAATGAAGCTTGACTAAAGGAAATTTTTACCCTTGCCTATACCTCCTCCCCTATTTTATTGAAAGCAGAGTTCAAACCTTGTAAATAATTAAAATAAAAATGAACATTGCTAAAATCTCCACTTTCTCAAGATTCCAATGTTTTTGCTACCTTGCATGCTTTACTATCAAAACTAAAGCATTGCAGGAACTTCTTCATGGAGAGGAAGTAGTGGATTATCTGCTGAGTCCATATGTACATGACATTGGATTGAATGGGGAGACTTTCCTGCCCGCAGTCTTCTGGTGGTTTTGAGATATAACCTCCAGAAATCATAGATGAAAGCTAGAATTCCCAATGTATCTGGAGATGCAAGTTTGGGGAAACTGATGGGAAGGTTTGGAAAAATCATATAGTAAGCGAAAGGAAGGAGCATGTTTTGTTTTGTTTTTGTTTTTATTGGATTTATATGCCGCCCTTCTCCCAAAGAGGGCGGCGTACAACATTAAAAAACACACATCCCAAAAGTTTAAAAGAAATTAAATATATATCCAAAAAAACAAATCGAATTTATGGAACAATACATTTTAAAAATGAGTTAAAATTAACAGGCCAGGCCGGCTTGCTGGAAAAGCCAACTTTTTAGGGGACGTCGGACGGACCAGAGGTCAGGGATTATGCGAAGCTCTGGGGGCAGCTCATTCCAGAGGGAAGGCGCTCCCACAGAGAAGGCTCTCCCCCTGGGGGTCACCAGCCGACACTGTCTGGCCGATGGCACCCTGAGAAGGCCAACTCTGTGGGATCGTACTGAACGGTGGGAGGCTACTGGTGGCAGTAGGTGGTCTCGCAAGTACCCTGGGCCTAAGCCATGGAGCGCTTTAAAGGTCATAATTAATACCTTGAATCGCACCCGGAAAACAACCAGCAACCAGTGCAGGCCGCCTAAAAGGGGTGTAACATGGGAGCACCTAGGTACCCCCATGACAACTCGCGCGGCCGCATTCTGGACCAGCTGAAGCCTCCAGGTGCTCTTCAGGGGCAGCCCCATGTAGAGAGCATTGCAGTAGTCCAGGCGAGAAAGGACGAGGGCATGAGTGACTGTGCACAGAGCATCCCGATCCAGGAAGGGGCGCAGCTGATGTACCAGGCGAACCTGGTAAAAGACCCCCCTGGTCACGGCCGTCAGGTGTTCTTCTAAACTAAGCCACGTATCCAGGAGGACTCCCAGATTGCGGGCCCTCTCTGAGGGGGCTAATTTCTCCCCCTATCATCAAAGATGGAACAAGATGCACAAATTGGGATGACAGAAACCACAGCCGCTCAGTCTTGGAGGGATTGAGCTTGAGCATAAGGAACTGTTTCTCTAAACAGAGTGGCAAGCTATGGTTGGAATCTTCTTTTGTGCTCAAGAGAAATGGTGTGGTGGGGTTTTTTATGTGCATATATCACTTTATGAGAAATGGATTTCCAGGAAGATTCCCAAAGGTGGTTTTTCAATAGGCAACTAGACTTTCTGGTTTTTCTTTGAAGACATTTGAATTTTCTTTGAAGACATTTTGCTTCTCATCCAAGAAGCTTCTTCAGCTCTGAAGAAGCTTCTAGGATGAGAAGTGAAACGTCTTCAAAAAAAAATCCAGAAAGTCCAGCTGCCTCTTGAAAAAGCACCTTTGGGACAACCATGACCTGGATGTCTGAAAATCTCCATAGACAAAAAAAGGAAGAGATTCCCACCTTTCTTGCCATTTTTCTGTAATTTTAACTAATGGGTATTTAAAAATGGACAATTGTATTGGAGATATAGTTCTTCCCAAAATTTGAGGGGTTCAGTTGGAAAGTTTTTCATGTGTTCTCATTTTGCTATCCTAGGTGATAGAAAGAAAAGATGGTGAAAAAGAAACCTTTCCTCTTCCATCACTTCCAAAGAAATTTGGAACTGTTTTTGTGGGTCATAGGAATGGGTAGAAGCAGGCAATACTTTTCTAAACCAAAGAGCTTCTCTGAAGAAAGCCTCAAAGTGGTTCTTCATTTCAATCAAAGTCAATTCTTCCCCTTCTGATGACCTTATTCTTGACATTTAGAGTTTAAATGTTTCTACTATTATAGTTGTAGCAGAAGTTCATTTGACTGCTTTTAATTGTTTTAGTTTTAATTTTTAATTTAATTGATTGTTTCTTATAAATACCCATGTTCCAACAATCAGAATAAAATCTTCCCAAAGTGGTTTTGGAGAAGGATGCCTTCGTGTTCATGTTGACTCCTAGCAACTGCCTGGACAAGTTTCTGCAATGTTCTTAGCAAGATTTTAGAAGTGATTTGCCCTTGATTGCTTCCCAGGGCTGAGAGAGAAAGATTAGTCCAAGGTCACGCAGTTGGCCTCATGCCTAAGGCAGCGTTACAACTCACTGTCTTCTGGTTTCTAGCCTTATACCTTAATCATTAACCAAACTGGGTCTCTAATGTGGCTTATGATGATTGTCAAGTATCAGTAATTATCAATCATCCCCTTTGACTGCAGCAAAGCATTTGACAAGGTTCTATAGAACATTATTTCTTCTTGTTGTTGTTGTTAGTTGCAAAGTCATATCTGACCCATTGCAACCCCATGGACAACATTCCTCCTCCATTCCTCTACCATCCTCTGGAGTCCATTTAAGCTCACGTCTACTGCTTCAGTGACTCCATCCAGCCACCTCATTCTCTGTCAACTGTTCTTCTTTTGCCCTCAATCTTTCCCAAAATTAGGCTCTTCTCCTGTGAGTCCTTCCTTCTCATTACGTGGCTGAAGTATTTGAGTTTCATCTTCAGGAACTGGCCTTCTAAAGAGCAGTCAGGGTTGATCTCATCTAGGACTGACTGGTTTGATCGCCTTGCAGTCCAAGGGACTTGCAGGAGTCTTCTCCAGCACCATAGTTCTAAGACCTCAATTATTTTGCCCTTAGCCTTTCTTATGGTCCAACCTTCACAGGACATTCTTACTGGCAGGTTATTAAAGTAGTGCTTGGATGGCACTACCATAAGGTGGGTCCGCAACTGTGTAGTTAATTACACTCAAGAGAATTGGCATAAATGGCTTTACACTATATTGGAGAGCTGCAAACAATTTTGGGACTATATTATTCAACATTTTTATTAATGACCTGGCTGTTAGGGTTGATAGAATGATTCATGAAATTGGCAAATGTGAAAATTGAAGGACAGAATTCTGGTCTGAAAGGAACATGGTCTTTTCAAGAGGTAGGCATTACATCCCAGACTCCACTGCCAACTCAGAAATGGAGCCGAAGAGCTGAGGCAGGAAAGTTGTTATACATCAGGGAGGTTGGTACAACAGCAACAATCCCAGCTGTTCCCTAAAGTCCAACTTAATGAATGGGGCCTCACAACTGGGGAGCTGTGGGGCACTGCTCCTAAAAGCCATGAGATTCTGATGACAATTGCTACACCTCACCCTCAACCTGGGGTCTCAGTTGATGCCATACTCGAAAGCTGGGCAAATTTCAGAAAGGGCAATCCAGTTTCAGAACCCAGACAGGCCTTAGTAGTACATGCCAGGTTGACCCTTTCATTCACAACCAAACTGTGAATTAGGGAGACCTTATTACAGAGTGACCTTGCATTCAATAGGAGCAACTAGAGACCAGGACTACTGAAGGTCTGCTGAGAGGGCATAGGGTTGAAATGAAAGAGCTGGAAAATGGAAATATACATAAAATAGCATTCTTATGTCTGATTCACCCTATTATCCTTTCCAATATACGGGGCCTTTCATTGTTTTACATTAGGCATTTAAATTGTCATATGAATGAATGCACCCTGCAGCATAGGAAGCATGATTTATTGTCCTTCAGTCTCGAAAGGGAATTTGGAAACAAGAATTAGGCCAATTCTTCTCAAGGTCTTTCAGAACACTGAATTCACAGCTCCCTAACCTTTCCCCAAATGCAAAGTAGCACAGAATCTTTTTCTTTGATCAACCAGGGATGTGGGAGGGTGGGGGGACTTGCTATTCTTGTTAGTCCACCTGATCATGTGCATTTCTCTTGGTTCTTTGTTTTTCATTTTTGTTTTCTTGGAGTGATAGAATTGGGTTTTTTGGAGCAAGCCACATGCCCAGGGCCGTCTGAACAGCATTATGGGCCCTGGGCAAAGCAGTGTACTGGGGCCCCTACAACAACTACTCACAGGATTAAAAATGTAAATGGTTGATAAAATTAAATATATATTTGCATGTTAGTATTAATTTAAAAATGCAGTAAAATGTAATAAATGTGTTGCTGTATTTATATGACACAAGGTGCACTGAAGAGTTAACATACACAGATTAGTGTGGGGTCCCTATGCTTGTGGGGCCCAAGGGCAAGTGCCCATCAGGCCCATGGGTTAAGACAGCCCTGCCACACTGAATTTTTTTCTGTCATTATTGGAGTGGGCTCAAAAGAAGAACAACCTAGCTCACTATAGGGAGAAGAGGAAATGTATGAGGTGATGGAACATGATTGAATCTGCAGGTGCTGTCCTCAAGAATTTGTTTTTTGGAACACTGTATTCCCCCAGCCCACCCCCAATCCCTTGGTTTACACCAGTCCTTTCCCCCTGGTGGTCTACAAATTAAAGAATTTGCCATAGTAGTAGACTTTCAATAGGAACATTGCTTGAGTGACTGAAACAAGCATTGCTGTTGTGCTATCACCATTATCAAGAGAAGACAGCAGATTTGAATGGAGGTGTATTGACGATGGAACGGCTTCTTTGGGGATGTTTTTTGCTGGACTAGCATGCAACCAGTTTTGTTTTTAATTCCATAAGCACTCTATCTCAGTAGAGCTGGGCTGAGGGGGATTTGGCATGGAGCATTGTGGAATTGGAGGTCATAATGGTCTTGATGAGACAAAAAAGACCAAATCTGAACCCAAGTAAGTCAGAGTCATTCTTTGTACATTAGGTTCTCTGTTGTCACCAGTGTTTCCCTTATGCATGAAAATGCAGATTCATGATTAGGGGGTCCTTGAAGACTCATGGCTCCTGCTAGAAGATTATGTAGAGGCTGTGGCTAGAGGGACCTTTGACTAGCTACAGCTATGTACCACTTGCAAACTCTACCTGGTGCAGAAGTATCCGGATACTGTAACTCATCCTTTCATCACCTCCTGAATGGTCTACTGAAATGCATTTTATATTTGTGCCTCCAACTGTGCTCCTATCATAAAACTAGAATACAGACGCATATGGAGCATTTTATATGTACATTTTTGTGCATTGGCAAAAACTAAATATAAGGTTAAAAAAAAATCCAGCAAAGAAATAAATAAAGCAATCCTATGCATGTTAAGACAAGAACATCTGATTTTAGTGCCAAAGCAGGTTCCTTGGCAGCCACCTCCCTAGATTGAATGGGAGCAGCTAGGAATGATCCAAGACAACTCTTGAATGAACCTGGACGTCCCTGGGAAGAGGAACCCTGGTGGTTGCAATTCCCAATAGGGGCAGTCAGTGTTCCGGTATCCATCTTTCCTCTCACCTGTTCCATTTTTTAAGCAAGCTTGGCTTCTAACTGCACATTTCAAAGGTTTTTTTTTTCTTTTAATCTGATGCTTATTTTTAAAAGTTAATGAGTGGTTGAAAGATGATTTACTCTAATTGCCTGCTGTATATTATGTTAATTTTATTTTGTTGCTTTGTTGTTGTTGTTGTTTGAACTACTTTTGCTTTCTGAATGGAAGCTAAGGGCAACTTTCTGAGTAGTAAAACTGACCAGTCTGGATTCACAACCATACCGGATTTCACGACAGTATTTAACTCTTAAAAAGCTCTGGTCTGGATTTTTTCTTTTTTAGTTTTGATGGAACTCTTCCTTTTTTTTCCTTCATGCCTTCATGACAAGATATATCATTTTAATGTTCTCTGCGGCCATTTTGTTACAGTATGGCAATTCTTTTTATCTTTGACAGGAATTGTTTTCTTTGCTTGTGTAAGTTCAGACACAGAGAGAGTCTGCTTTTATTAAAAATGCAGATAATGCACCAAGTTAAAGATAAAGCCTAATGGACTACCTTCTCAGGAAAAAAAACTCAATATAGTCAAACAGAATGGGAAAAAGATGGCATTTGATTCTCTCAAATCCATAAGCTCCACATAAGTGAAAATATGTCATGGAACCCAAATGCAGACAAAGGTCAAGTGCTTAGGTCCAGCTTTTCCAATCTGACCCTCCTGAAATGTGTTGGTCTCTAGTTCCTCAAAACTGATAATGGGAGACAATAATAATCCCAACATGTTTGGAAAATACTAGATCGGAGAAGGTTGGTGGAGATGTTTTGCGTTATAATTTATCATTGGGAATAGTGGATATGGAGGAAGTAGTAGAGGACATCTAAGCAGGGTTAGACCTAAGCTAATAGAAAAGTGGCCCAAATCACTGAGCTCACTTTGAGAAGATCCTGGAAGGATCAGCGAGCTAGAGGAGGTGATAAAGATAGAAGAGACTATGAGAAGCAGTAAAAGAAAGATATTCTGTTTAGATTGTAGGTAGCTTGAGTCACTCTTTTTGTTCTCTAGCTTTTTAAAATAACTGTAGTTTTAATTTATGTGAAGGAAATCATAGTTTCTGGGCCAGAAAATATACTTATGGATAACTGTATGCATTTCAGGCCTGTACATGTAACAATATGCATAGCTTCTTGATTTTGTTGTCTGTGAGCATATATGTATACCAAGTCTCTCATATAAAATGAAATTCAATGGTGAAAAGAGTAAGGTTCTACATTTAGGCAACAAAAACGGAATGCACAGGTACAGTATAGGTGATACCTTGCTCAGTAGTAGTAACTGTGAAAGGGATCTTGGAGTCCTAGTGGACAACCATTTAAATATGAGCCAGCAGTGTGCAGCAGCTGCCAAAAAAGCCAACACAGTTCTAGGCTGCATCAACAGAGGGATAGAATCAAGATCACGTGAAGTGTTAATACCACTTTATAATGCCTTGGTAAGGCCACACTTGGAATACTGCATTCAGTTCTGGTCGCCACGATGTAAAAAAGATGTGGAGACTCTAGAAAGAGTGCAGAGAAGAGCAACAAAGATGATTAGGGGACTGGAGACTAAAACATATGAAGAACGGTTGCAGGAACTGGGTATGTTTAGCTTAAGAGAAAGAAGGACTAGGGGAGACATGATAGCATTATTCCAATATCTCAGAGGTTGCCACAAAGAAGAGGGAGTCAAACTATTCTCCAAAGCAACTGAGGGTAGAACAAGAAGCAATGGGTGGAAACTAATCAAGGAGAGAAGCAACTTAGAACTGAGGAGAAATTTCCTGACAGTGAGAACAATTAATCAGTGGAAAGCTTGCCTCCAGAAGTTGTGAATGCCCCAACACTGGAAGTCTTTAAGAAGATGTTGGATAGCTATTTGTCTGAAACGGTATAGGGTTTCCTGCCTAGGCAGGGGGTTGGACTAGAAGACCTCCAAGGTCCCTTCCAACTCTACTATTGTATTGTATATCTCAAATGGTCCTAATTGCACAATGGTTCTCTTCCCCTCCCACTCCATTTTCCTTGTTTTATCTAAAGATCGGAGGCCAATTCCTGGGGAAAGTAAGGTGGGTAAACTGATGGATATCATATTGTGTTTACGCAACCTAATCCAGCTGTTGGATTACTGTTAGTGTTAGATCGGGCTATGGATAGGCAGACACAGGCTAACAGTGCAACAGCTCTTTATTAAATACAACAAGTGTGAACAATCCAGCAAAGTCTGGGTCTGACAGCAACCCTTTTATAGGGAGCTGTCAGACCTCTCAACCAATAGAATCAAACCTCTGTTCCCGCCGGAACAGAGGACCTTGGTGGAAACCATAGTTGCTATTGTAGATATCTAACAATTAGCTTTCTATAGAATTAAATTTGCCATCAGTATGCAAGATTATAGTGTCAGATAAATAATGTATCTTTCATATAATTGGCAAAAAGATTTTATTTTGCATTTTCTCTACCTTCTTTCTATCTTTTGGAGCAATTTCTTTTATACTTTCAGCTTTTAAAAAAATAATAATAATTTCCCCAGGACATAAATTTAGAAATTAGAGTGAAAATGCAGTGCCAGAGCCAATCCTCCAGATGGCAGGTTTTGCTAGTTTCTCACTCTGCACACACTCCTACTCCACATACTGTACTATGCATATAAATCACTTTACAAAAGTGGATTTTTAAATCCACAGAGTTCTCTCATCTCTTACTTCCCTTCTTTCATGGAAGCCACTCTTCCCTTCCCCACCAGGAACCAACACCTGATCTATACACTTATCTTTTCTCTTCCAACTTCTGTCAGCTGCTCAGTTCAATCAAATTGTAGTCTTTCTTTTCTTTCTTTCTTTCTTTCTTTCTTTCTTTCTTTCTTTCTTCTTTTTCTTTTTTTCTTTCTTTTCTTTCTTTCTTTCTTTCTTTCTTTCTTTCTTTCTTCTTTCTACTTTACTTCTTTTCTTTCAATTTTGGCTTAGACTGGCAGGATCTCCTGCAATAATTGAATCTCTCCCCAGGACTCTAGTCTTTATCACTATTTACCTCATGGCACCAACTAGACTGTTGACTCAAAATCTCCACAGCTCATTGGGCCTTGTGAGAGAGTAGCTGCTTTCCAAGGCCTAAAGTGAGCTACTTTTTCTCCTTTTGCTCACTTCTTTGGCTGGCTCACACTAGAACACCCGTCAGGCTGTTAAAACCCAAGTACCCCATATATATTTTGTACCTCTGCAGTGTTGGAAGAAATGTCCTTCTGGGTTCGGTTCCAAGTGGGGAAAAAGACACTGGATTCATGGAGACAGCTTGGAAGGATGGCTTTAATGGTGGATAGGGACAGGATCAAATGCCTTGAAGAGGTTGGGTGAAGAAGAAAATAAGGGCAGAGATGCTGAGAGTTTTATACCCTCTCTGAGCTTTTGAATTTGAGCTTGTATTCTGATTGGTTGTCAGGCTCCCATGGGGCCATGCAGGGGCAACTCTGTAAGCTGTCCTGAGTCCCAGGCTTGGTTGAGCCTTGCTGGGTGATGTAATCTTCCCAGGTGCCATGTGGTGAGATAGGTAGAGGGCTAATCCTATCACGTCCTCCTTAAGAAGCCTTCCCTGACCCAGCTTTTTTAGCCAACTATCGTCCGGTCTCCAACCTTCGCTTTGTAGTGAAGGTTGTCAAGAGTGTGGTAGCACGTCAGCTTCCCCAGTACTTGGATGAAGCTGTCTACCTGGATCCGTTTCAGTCGGGTTTCAGGCCTGGGTACAGCACGGAGACGGCATTGTTTGTGTTGGTCGATGATCTCTGGCGGGCCCGGGACAGGGGAAGCTCCTCTGTCCTGGTCCTATTAGACCTCTCGGCGGTTTTCGATACCATTGACCATGATATCCTACTGCGATGACTCGGGGGCTTGAGAGTGGGGCGCATCATTTTACGGTAGTTCTCCTCCTACCTGTCGGATCGGTCGCAGTTCGTGTTGACTGGAGGACAGAGATCGACTCCGAAGCGCGTCACTTGTGGGGTGCCCCAGGGGTCAGTTCTCTCACCCCTCCTGTTCAACATATATATGAAACCACTGGGCGAGATCATCCATGGTTTTGGGGTACGGTATCATCAATATGCTGATGATACCCAACTTTTCATCTCTACCCCAAACCACTCAAACGATGCTCTCGATGTGATGTCCCAATGCCTGGAGGCTGTGCGGATCTGGATGGGGAGGAATAGGCTCAAGCTCAATCCCTTCAAGACTGAGTGGCTGTGGTTTCCGTCATCCCGATTTGTGCATCTTGTTCCATCTTTGATGATAGGGGGAGAAATTTTAGCCCCCTCAGAGAGGGCCCGCAATCTGGGAGTCCTCCTGGATACATGGCTTAGTTTAGAAGAATACCTGATGGCCATGACCAGGGGGGCCTTTTATCAGGTTCGCCTAGTACGTCAGTTGCACCCCTTCCTGGATCGGGATGCTCTGGGCACAGTAACTCATGCCCTTGTCCTTTCTCGCCTGGACTACTGCAACACTCTCTACATCGGGCTGCCCTTGAAGAACACCCGGAGGCTTCAGCTGGTCCAGAATGCGGCCGCGCAGGTTATCATTGGGGTACCTAGGTGCTCCCATGTTACACCCCTTTTAGGCAGCCTGCACTGGTTGCTGGTTGTTTTCCAGGTGCGATTCAAGGTACTAATTATGACCTTTAAAGCGCTCCATGGCTTAGGCCCAGGGTACCTGCGAGACCACCTACTGCCACCAGTAGCCTCCCACCATCCAGTACGATCCTGAAGTGGGGGGGGGGGGGCAGGGAGCTGCTTTGTCTTTAAAAACATGTTTCTCCTTTTCTCATCCAGGGAAATATAACATTCTGTCTTTTTAATATTTTCCAGAATATTTCATCCTTCTAGGAGCGGGGAGCGGTGCTAACTTCCTACAGCAGCAAATAAATTAAATTGTTTTATCACACTCTCTAGAATCAGAGATTGTAGTAGCATTGAGTCTTGTGGGCTACAGTCCTTTCATCAGATGTAAGCAGTGTGTCAAATGTTCACACAATATGCCAAGAACATGAGTAACTTAATGAGGTTTGTTGAATGAATGATTGTACTGTTCTGTATATAACAGCTTCACTTTATAGATGTTTAAAAACAAGCCTCTACATTTCTCTGCCTCTTCTTATGCAGTCTAGCTCAAGAATCACAGCCTTTTAACCTCAAGGTCAACAACTTCTGCAAAAACAGGCTGAGAGATGAGCTGTGCTCTCTCACATAAATCTTTTCTGGCGCTTGCTCACATCTCTAATTATGTGCATACATGTATAAACAATGTGTGCACTTAATAAGAAGAATGAGTAAGTACAACAGCCTGCTCTATAAGATGGGAAACCCATTCTATAATGATGCCTACTAATGGTGCTATACATTAACCAGGATGATCAGGGGTATCTTTCCAGGCAAAAGGACATTCTTCTGTTGAACATTGCCATGTCTTATTTTATTGTCCTGCCTGTAAAATATTTCCAACCTATGTTCTATTCTGACATTAAAGTTGTTTTGCTTTGCTCCATAAAGTGTGTAACTTCATTTGGGTATTCATTTCTTACAATTCAAGATACAGGTTGTATGATCCCTTAGATAGAGAAACCAGTACAGCTTGGAGCCTGAGATCTTTTCAATCCCCTGTTCCAAGCAGAATTGGTCTACAAAATGCCTACTGGGAATGTCTTCTGAGGTTCCCTGTATTGGACCATGGGAGGGAAAGAGAGTGGTAGTGACTCCTCTCTGAGTGAAGAAGTGAGGATGCCTCTTCCTTCCTCATGATCTTCTGGAAACCTGGTCAAACTTGGTCGTTCTGGATGAACTTCAGCAAGTAATACTGTATTGCAGGGGTGAAATGCTAGCAGTTTGGGCCGGTTCACCCGAACTACTAGTAAAAAAATGCTACTGGTTCACCTGAACCAGTAGTAAAAAAAAAGTTTTAAAAAGTTTTTTAAAAGTTCCAACAATCAGTTGTAGGAACATCAGCTGTGCCACGTAATTTATATTTATATTTATATATCTATATTTATTATTTATATACTGTATGTAAATTGTGTGGCACAGCTGTTTCTCCCCCCACCCTACTTGTTAGATATTAGCATATATCGGGGCAAGTCTCCTCTCTGGTCCGCTGCTACAGCGGGAAACAGGTATCGTTATGATTGGTCGAGGGGCGTACCCGATCCCTATAAAAGGGGAACCCTCCGACCACAGAGCAAGCTGGATCACTACTTCTATTAATAAAGAGCTGATAAGTCACTCCGTGTCCGCAGTCTGTTCTCTCGTTGCCCAGATCTAACATTGGTGACGAAGGTGGGATAGAGAGGCAGATAGGACGAAGAACGCTACCTCCAGAATCTCCGGATTTGATCCAGCCCAGGAATTCGGCAGAAATTCCGGCAGCCATCTCAGGTCACCGCAGCGCGGCAGATTCAAACGAAAGAAGATGGCGATGCACACTCCCCCCGCTCCATTCGACCCAGCGAACGACGAATGGGAAGCCTTCATGATTCGTTTCGAGTGTTTTCTCGAGGCAAACGAATACACGGGGATCACCGACGCCCGGAAGAAAAACATCTTCCTCGGCTACTGCGGGAAAGAAGTCTTCAACACGGCCAGAGACCTCACCGCGCCCACTCCAATACAGGCAGTATCATGGACGGCATTGCAACAGGCTCTACAGACCCATTACGCGCCAAAACCTTCCCGCCATGTTTGCCGAAAGGAATTCAACACGCGGAACCAGAAGGCGGGAGAATCAATCAATCAATATGTTGCAGCCCTACGTAAAGCAGCAACTCACTGCGAGTTCAGGGATCTGGACGAGCATATCTTAGCGCAGCTCATCTGTGGGTTAAGAGACATTTCGCTACAAAAGAAGCTGTTGGCAAACCCGAATTTAACCCTACAGATAGCTCTAAATGAAGCAAGAGCGTCAGAGTCAGCAGAGAAATCATCGGTAACCATACAACGAGGTTTCAGCGTAAACCAGCCAGTACCAAGGCAAACCAGAGTTCACTACGAGGACACAAGTCCCGACTACGAGGATCCCGAGTTCGAGGACAGCCACCTGATGCGGAGCAGTCACATGAGGCCTGGGGGGAGACCCGGATCCCGTTTGCCGCCCTGCGCAAGCTGCGGAGGGAATCACCCCAGGTCTACCTGTAGGTTCAGGAACGTTGTTTGTTCGCACTGCAACAAACTTGGGCACATCGCACGAGTGTGCCGGAGCGAAGTCCCTGCCTTACGGCAGCCACCCATGTACAGCCAACAGAAGCCCAACCCAGGGGCTTGGCGAAATCAAAAAGGGCGCCCAGAGAGAAATCCACAAGTGTTTACCCAGAGAGAAAATTCCCAAAGAGCTGAGCGAACGTATCCCCAGAGAGATTACTCACAAGGAGCTGAGCGAGCGTATCCCCAGAGAGACTACACACAAAGAGCTGAGAGAGCGTTCTATCAAGACGCTCAACGAGAGTATTTTCAGGATACAGATGATGAGATAGAGTTGACCCAGAGAGAGGAATTGCGAACGTATCTCACATCAATAAGCCAGGTCCGCACCAAGCGGCCTAAAAAGCTGAAAGTCACAGTCCTCTTGGAGGGCTCACCTTGCGAGCTGGAAGTTGACACAGGATCATCCCTGACGATCATTTCATGGGCATCCATGAAACAGGCTATCCCTAGCCTCAAAAAGAGCCAACTACGTGTTCCAGACATCCTGCTACGAGACTACCAGGGGAACCGAGTCCCCATCGTAGGCCAAGGCACGTTCCAGATCCGTTTCAAGGACATCGTAGCCCAGCTGCCCATGACCATCGCCAGCGCACCATTACAAAACCTCCTAGGACTGGATTGGTTCGAATCCTTGGGGCTAGAAGTCACCGGAATCAACGCCGTGGAAAACAGCAGCGCTGAGCAGATTTTTAAGGAGTTCGAGGATGTGTTCAGCCCCGGTCTTGGTAAGTATGTGGGTAAACCGATATCATTCAATTTAGACCCCAAAGTGGCGCCAATCCGACTTAAACCGAGACGAGTGCCCTTTGCACTCCGCCCAAAAATAGATAAGGAAATAGATAAGTTAGTGGAGCAAGGGATCCTTGAGCCAGTGGATCACGCGCGCTGGGAAACACCCATCGTGACCCCAGTCAAACCAGACGGATCAGTCCGCATCTGCGCGGACTATAAATGCACAATTAATGTCGCGCTACAACAGAGCGCATATCCTGTGCCTGTAGTACAACACTTATTGCACTCGTTGGGGCCAGGAAAGGTATTTGCTAAATTAGACATGGCACAAGCTTACCAGCAACTGCCAGTTGATAGCGCCACAGCGGAGGCCCAAACTATAGTGACGCATAGAGGAGCATTCAAATGCAACCGGCTACAATTCGGCGTGAGTATTGCCCCAGGATTGTTCCAGAGCGTCATGGAACGACTTTTGCAAGGGATACCGGGAGTCGTCCCCTATTTTGACGACATCTTGGTGTCCGCTGCAAACGAGGAGCAATTAAATAAAAGAGTCAGAACTGTTTTGGCCAGAATCAGAGAAAAGGGTCTCCGCCTCAAAAAGGAAAACTGCCAAATTAACGTGCCTAACGTAGAATTCCTGGGTTATAGAATCGATGGTCAGGGAATACACCCCACTTCAAAGAAAATTAAGGCAATCCAGGACGCCCCCACACCACGAAATCAGACCGAGTTGCAGGCCTTCCTCGGACTACTTAACTTCTACAGCGTTTTTCTGAGGCAGAAGGCGACTGTTGCTGAGCCACTACACCGTCTACTCCAGAGGAACGCACCATGGAAATGGGGACGATCCGAAGCTGCAGCTTTCGCCGGAGTAAAGCGCCTGCTCACCACTGACTCACTGCTTGTCCAATACAGTCAGACCCTACCTCTGGTATTGACCTGCGACGCATCACCCTTTGGAGTTGGAGCAGTCCTCAGCCACAGGATGCCCGACGGAAAAGAAGCACCCATCACCTTCTACTCCAGGACTCTTTCATCGGCCGAGAGGAATTACAGCCAAATGGACAGGGAAGCGCTAGCTGCTGTAGCTGGAGTAAAACGTTTCCACGAATACCTCTACGGCCGCAATTTTGAACTGATTACAGATCACAAACCGCTGTTGGGACTTTTGGCGGGAAACCGCCCCACTCCGGTCTCCCTTTCTCCACGCATGACCAGGTGGACTGTTTTCCTGGCTGCGTACTCCTACAAGTTAATTCATCGACCGGGCTCCACTCTCGGACACGCAGACGCACTCAGCCGTTGCCCATTACCCGACATTCTGCCAGACCCCACCCCAGAAGTACCGGTATTGCTCATTGACTGTTTGGACTCTGGACCGGTTTCTTCATATGACGTTGTAAGGTTCTCCTCTAAAGACAATTTAATAAAGCAAGTTCAAACTTGGGTTTGGAGGGGGTGGCCGAAGGGAAACGTGGGCCCGGAATTCAAAGTGTTTTGGTCAAAACGGGACGAACTCTCAGTGTTACAAGGTTGCTTATTGTGGGGGGATCGAGTTGTTATTCCGTATGCTTTACGTAGGAATGTATTAGATGCTTTACATGTGGGTCATCCGGGGATTGTTAGGATGAAAGCGTTAGCAAGAAGTTACGTTTGGTGGCCAAACATGGACAAAGAAATAGAGGAGTGGGTGGCCACTTGCGACCCATGCCAGGAATCGAGACCAGCACCCCCGGAAGCGCCCGCCACAGAATGGGAGAAACCTAAAGCACCCTGGTCGCGAATACACATCGACTTCGCAGGGCCATTCCAAGGTCAGACTTTCCTTATAGTTGTGGATGCATACTCGAAATGGCTAGAAGTAGTCCTAATGACTTCAACCACGGCAGAGGCAGTCATTAAGGTTCTACGGCGACTTTTCGCCACTCATGGCCTGCCCGACCTCCTGGTCTCCGATAATGGGCCCCAGTTCATGGCCATGCAATTTGAGACATATCTAGCAGGACAGGGGATTCGGCACACCCTCGTCGCGCCATTCCATCCGGCATCAAATGGACAGGCGGAGAGAATGGTGCGATTCGCAAAAGAGGCCCTCGCTAGGATGGGTCCAGGTGATTGGCAAACACGCATTGACCATTACCTCTTAATTCAGCATATCACCCCAAGTGCAACGACGGGTAGGAGCCCCGCTGAACTACTCATGGGCCGCCGTCTACGGTCTCACCTGGACCGTCTTCACCCAAATTACTCTGCCACAGCTCCCCCAGACTCCACAAGCAAAATTCGGTCTTTTAGCATAGGGGATTCAGTATACGCCCACAACTATGCAGGGGGAACATTGTGGATGCCGGCAAAGGTCATTGGCATCACGGGTCCACGATCGTATCTGCTGGAGCTGGAAGATGGGCGGAACTGGAAAAGGCACATCGATCAACTTCGGGGTCGCCTATCACACTCAGACCTTCGAAACAAAGACGAGAGTTTCCTGCCAACGGAAAGTCAGCCACGCGAGAGCCCCATCATAGAGAACTACGACACCTGTGAACCCAGGTCGGAACAAGAGATCGAGCACGAAGCAGAGCAAACCCCAGACAACGCAACCGAGCAGACTCCGGAACGCCCTAGCAACAAAGGCACGAAACCTCCCGAACGTGAAACAGGAAAAGCATCCGATCCTGCAACCACTTCTAACCAACCCGAACTGCGATGCTCCTCCCGAGTAAGGCAAACCCCAACATACCTAAAAGACTATGTTACTAACCGCAACGTTCCGTCTAGGAGGGGAGGGGTGTTAGATATTAGCATATATCGGGGCAAGTCTCCTCTCTGGTCCGCTGCTACAGCGGGAAACAGGTATCGTTATGATTGGTCGAGGGGCGTACCCGATCCCTATAAAAGGGGAACCCTCCGACCACAGAGCAAGCTGGATCACTACTTCTATTAATAAAGAGCTGATAAGTCACTCCGTGTCCGCAGTCTGTTCTCTCGTTGCCCAGATCTAACACTACTGTTCTACTTAACTTTGCAGACTCAGAAAAGGCTTCTTAGCACCAGCCGTGTGTGTGCGCCTGAAACGAACCAGTAGTAGACTTCAGAGCATTTCACCCCTTCTGTGTTGTCATTAGTAGATGCTATTGCAATTTATTGTTTTGTGGCATTTATACAGTGCTGCTGCATTATGCACTCTCTATTACATGTGTCCTGCTTAGTTTATTGTAAGTGATGCAGAAGTTTCATAAATGATGAATACATAAATTATTTGCTGTGAAATTTGGGGGCATCTGTGCATTAGCCGTGCCACACATATTGAATACATTAAATCAATTTACATAACAGATTTTTCTGGCCTGGGAATCACTGGCTCACATCTCACCAGTTTTACCATTTACATCTTGTAGAATGTGCCCCCACCACTCCCTTCAGTCTGGCCAATTTCTCTGGGATTCCACATCACCTTCATCTATCTCTGCTTATCTTCCAGGATCACCTAAGATTGGCTGCGTGCTTCCATTTGTTATATGAGCAAAATATAGTTTCATAATCTGCATATGAAACTGCACATAAGACTCCTATATTATAGAAGCATAAATCCAAAGCTTGCTTTAGAAGAATTGCTGAGACTTTGCCTTTAAAACAAGGGCTTGTTGGAAATATATATATATGGAAAATACAAATTAAGAGTCTTGGTAGCCCTTTCTATTAATTGTGCTTAGGGTCAAATCACAATAAGATGTAAGAATAGCTTGTATCAGTGATGAGCAAAAACATAAGATATGTGAAATGGCTAAAGCTTTCACAAAAGAACAAGTGATATTATGAAATATTCCATTTTTCTATGTTAATTAAGATCTGCAAGAAAATCCACAGCCCTTATCTTGATTCAATTTAACAGAATTACTTCATGGTAAATTCTGATTTTGTGCTGCAGTCTCTCTTCAAAATGCTTTTTGCAATTACACGCTTAAGCAGGAACATTATTTCTGATAGCTACCTCATGGGAAAGCAAGAAATATAAAATGAGTTTTGGAAATTTCAATTTATGTAATATTTTTTAAGATGTGCCTTTGATGGAACCTTAACCAGTTGTTTTATATATTTTCTTCTATGCAGCATAATGGTGCAATGAAATACAGCGGACAATATACAGTACGTAGGTGAAATTTAGCATTTTAAGGCAAATGACATATTGGCAAGGGCTATCCATCACTGGATGATTAGTATTATGTCAGAGTTTGTTGCAAAAATCAAATCCAGAAAGCTCACACAGATAACTGATTTAGCAGGATTCATTAACTTCTTTATATGCATAACAACACATGAGGTAATATATGCAATACCAATAGTGGATTGTCCAACATGGTAGTAGTTACAGGCAAAACACAGGCAGAGGAGAGATTGGTTTCAGTTCAGAGTTCAGAGCTTAATACAACTAAGCCACGCCCAGGCTCCATATTGTCGCAGTTCCCATTGGCTGTCCTCGTTACTAAGCCCCATTCATTGGCTGACCTTGTTATCATGTCTCTGCCAGTCATGAATTCTCTGACATGTTATAATCTAACAGACCTCCATTCAATATTAACCATTTCCTCTTTCATATAATAATTAGTTCTATATACAGTCATATAAATATTTCATTCCCAGTGTCCAACATGGAATTGTGACATTCTTTACCACAAGTAGTGTTGTAATAGTTTTGTTTTGAGAAAGTTTATATAGAAAGCATATTTTTATTGGGAAAATTCATTCACTGAACTCATCACAGAAAATCTAATTATTGGGAAATGAATCTGACTGAACCTTTTGCCTCTTTGCTATGTGGTTTAAAGTGAATGTTTGCATTTTCAATCTGAACTTTGGTTGCTGCTCTTGGTCAGTCTGTAATACATTTGCCCCATGCACAATGCAGTTTTTCTTTTGAAAATGTGCCCAACTGAGAGCCCAGTTTTTATAATCTGTAAAACATTAAGGACTTTCAGAGAATCTGCTCTGCACATAACAAGAGATGAGCTTCTGGAAACAGTTGTTTTCCCCTAACCATTCCATGTTGCGCATCATCTCTGCCACACCTGCTAGATTCAAGCTACGGTGGTGGCCTATGGAGCCCCCAAGAGTATTAGTCCTCAGGGATCTTCAATTTGCTGCCAAGTAACATTGAGCAGCATGGGAGCTCGTGGTCTCCATGGCAACCATGGACTTATTCCGAAGAAGGCTCAGTACATTCAGTTTTGATCACCACAATGTAAAAAAGACATCTTGAGACTCTAGAAAGAGTGCAGAGAAGAGCAACAAAGATGATTGGGGAATGGAGGATAAAACATATGAAGAACGGTTGCAGGAACTGGATATGTCTAGTTTAATAGAAAGAAGGACTAGTGGAGACATGATAGCAGTGTTCCAATCTCAGGGGCTGCCACAAAGAAGAGGGAATCAAGCTAGTCTCCAAGGCTAGCAATGGGTGGAAACTAATCAAGGAGAGAAGCAACTTAGAACTGACCTCAAATGTCCCTTCCAACTCTGTTATTCTATTCTATTCATCCCAGTCATTGCAGTTTGTGTTTTTGTCTTGGAGTAGCTGCAACATGATCTGGCACTGAAGGACATCCCAGTAACATGTCAGAACATTGAAGGCAGATCACTCGATTCAGGGGTGGGTTCCTGCCAGTTCTAACCTCTTCTATAGAAGAGGTTCCACAAATCTACAGTGCCATTTAGATCCGGTTCCAGCTCCCTCCCCCCGCCCTACCGCACATCATCAAGATGAAGAGCAAGAGAAGGAATTCTGGGAATTGAAGTCCACAAGTCTTAAAGCTGTCAAGTTTGAACACCCCTGGGTTTTTTTCTAAAGGGTTAGGGGTGCAAGGGTCTTGTAACTTGACAGCTTTAAGACTTGCGTGCTTCAAATGCCAGAGTTCCTGAGCCAACATTTTGGTTGCTAAGCAAGAGCATTGTTAAGTGAATTTCAGCACATTTTACAAGTTGACCAAGCCCACCCAGTCACATGACTGGCAAGCCACTCCCACAAAGCAGGCCACACCTACAGAAGAGGTTCTAAAAAATTTTGAAACCCACCACTGACTCGATTGCCTTTTTGTCTTGCTGGTGTCATCACACTCACATGGAGATAAGATCCCAAAGGGAGATTGGGTTTTTCCCAAATGTCTGGTGGTGGTAGTCCTACTTAGTAGGCCTTACTAGGACCATCCACAGAACATTATAACAAACTTTATTGAGATGAGCTACAATAATCGAATCTTGTATGCCTGATTGTACCCCACCTTCTGTTACCAGTGAGCCAGGGACGTGTCGGCCTGAACTGCAGGTGGAAACTGTGGCCCAAGGGAACTTTGCACAGATTCACCTAATGGGCCAAATGTTTGTTTATTCCTAGATCAGGAAAGCCTTTAGATAGTCGCTCTTGTCTTAGCCACCTCACAAATGGATTGCTGTAATTGGGCTGCCTATAAAAACCATCCAGAAACCACAGCTGGTCAAGAGTGTACAATAGCAACCTAGACACTGATAGGTATCCTGCACTATGTGCATGGGATTGGTGGTGTGGTTAAAGCACGAGGTTAGAAACCAGCTGGATGACCATAGCCCAGTGGCTCTCTCTCAGCCTTAGGGAGGAGACAGTGGCAAGAATGATAGGGTTGTGTTTTTTTCTGAAAAACCTGCCAAGAAAACTGGAAGGACTTGTCACACCAGGAATTCCCTTCTCACAAGCCTGGTTCCCAACATGGCTGCACTCCAATCAGTTCCCCATATGGAAGTTTCACAGCCTGTCAAGAGCCTGATCTATGCTGCAGGAGTGGCCACATGAGGAATGTGTTTTTTCCAAGATTTATCATGGTTTCTTTTCTTTTTTCTTGCGTAAAGTTTTTTTAAAAAAATATAGATCAACATTATTACAAGGACAGTGTGGCATCTGTCATTCACTTTGATATAAAAATAATATTGATACAAATGAGAATTACTACATTTTTTATTTATTTATTTATTTATTTTATTCGATTTATCAGTCGCGCCCTCTCCGCGAAGGGACTTGGGGCGACGTACAATCAAATATATAGGCGTGTGGCATGGAGGAGGTAAATACATCAACATTTAACAATTCAAATAGAAATAAAAGCCACAAAGTTAAGATAAATAACAGTAAAATTACAACAATTAAAACAGTTAAAATACCCCAAAAATTTAAATTTACAGTTTAAAATTGCCAGGGAGGTTAGAGAGTTCTAATTAAGCCAGGCCGGCTAGTTGGAACAGGTGGGTCTTGAGTTTCGTGCGGAAGGAGCGGAGATCAGTCGTTGTCCTAATATCTGGGGGGAGGTCATTCCAGAGGGCTGGGCCCATCACAGAGAAGGCCCTACTCCTGGGCGCCGCCCTCTGGCACTGCCTAGTGGACGGCACCCGGAGGAGTCCCTCTCTGTGAGAGCGGATTGGTCGCAGGGATGTATGGGGCAGGATACGATCCCGCAAATAACTAGGTCCTGTGCCATGGAGCGCTTTAAAGATGGTGATTAACACCTTGAAGCGCACCCGGTAGACCACAGGGAGCCAGTGCAGCTCGCGCAGGAGAGGTGTTACATGGGTGAACCTCGTTCTCCCCATAATTGCCCGCGCGGCCGCATTCTGGACCAGCTGTAGTCTCCGGGCGCATCTCAAGGGGAGCCCCATGTAGAGAGCATTGCAGTAGTTCAGACGGGACGTCACCAGCGCATGAGTGACTGTGCGAAGGGCATCCCGGTCCAATAGGGGGCGCAATTGGCGCACCAGGCGAACCTGGTGGAACGCCCCCCTCGCCACGGCTGCCACATGGTCATCCATAGACAGCCAGGCGTCTAGGAGGATGCCCAAATTGCGCACCCGCTCCACGGGGGCCAGCTGCTCGCCCCCAATGGCCAGCGATGGAATACACTGGTTGAACAGGGGGGCTGGTAACCACAGCCACTCCGTCTTGGAGGGGTTGAGTCTGAGTCTGTTGTCTCCCATCCAGACCCATACGGCTTCCAAACACTGGGACATCATTTCAACAGCCTCGTTGGGGTGGTTCGGGGTGGAGATGTACAGCTGCGTATCGTCAGTGTACAGATGGTATCCCACCCCAAAACCACGGATGATCTCGCCCAGCGGCTTCATATATGTGTTGAACAGGAGGGGCGGGAGGACCGACCCCTGCGGCACCCCACAAGTGAGTGGCCTCAGGGTCGACCTCTGCTCCCCTGCCAACACACATTGTGTCCAGTCAGAGAGGTAGGAGCAGAACCACCGCAACACGGTGCCCCCTACCCCCAACCCCTCCAGCCGGCGCAATAGGATACCATGGTCGATGGTATCAAAAGCCGCTGAGAGATCTAATAGGACCAGGATAGAGGAACAACCCCTATCTCTGGCCCTCCAGAGATCATCCACCAACGCGACCAAGGCCGTCTCTGTGCTGTGCCCGGGTCGGAAGCTGGACTGGCGCGGGTCTAGATAATCAGATTCCTCCAGGTGACGTGGGAACTGTTGAGCCACCACACTCTCTACAACCTTCGTTAAAAAGGGAAGGTTGGAGACAGGACGATAATTAGCTAGCTCAGTTGGGTCCAGCGAAGGCTTCTTGAGCAAGGGCCTCACAACCGCCTCTTTCAAGATGGCTGGCAGGAACCCCTCACTCAATGAAGCATTCACTAGTCCCAGTAGCCAGCCTCGTGTGACCTCCCAGGATGCCAGTACAAGCCAGGAGGGACACGGGTCCAATAAACATGTGGTGGCTCGCAGTCGCCCACGCAGCCTGTCCAAATCCTCAGTGGCAACAGAGTCAAACTCCTCCCAGAATGGTCTTTCAAGACTCGCCTTGGACGTCCCCTCTGGAACACTGAAGGGGACCCATTCCCTCCGGATTTGAGCGATTTTATCCTGCAGGTATTCCCCAAATTCCTCTGCCCTGCCCTGCAAAGGGGCTTCCCGCGGCCTCTGTGACAAGAGGGAGTGGGTCACCCAAAACAGGGCGGCAGGGTGGTTCTCTGCGGACGCAATAAGAGTGGCGCAATGTCAACGTTTGGCCACTCTTAATGCCACAAGGTAGGTCCTTAAGTAGGTTCATCCATCTGCTCTCTAGGCGTCTCTTGTGGCGTTTCATCGCCCTTAGCTCCTCGTTAAACCAAGGAGCCAGGGCGGTTCGTTGCCACCGGAGAGGCCGCAGAGGCGCAACCCGGTCTAAGGCCCCGGCGGCCGCACTATTCCATGCGGCTACCAGGTCCTCCATCCGGGAGCGGGTAAGGTCTACAGGAAGTGGCCCAAGCTCCGTCTGGAACCTATCCGGTTCCATCAGGTGCCTGGGGCGGAACCATCTAGGACAATCTGGTTCTGCCTCCCCGCGGAGGGGGGTAGCGCCCGGGAAATCGAGCCAGAGAAGTGAGTGATCTGACCATGACAGGGGCATAATGACTAGATCCCCTACTCCTAGATCCCTCATCCACTGTTCGGAGACAAAAACAAGGTCCAGTGTGTGGCCTCCCTCGTGCGTGGGGCCCTGAATTAATTGAGTCAGGCCCATGGCTGTCATGGAAGCCATGAACTCCCGAACCACCTTGGATGCTTCTCCCATCGATGGCAGGTTGAAATCCCCCATAACTAGAAGTTTGGGGGTCTCAACCGCCATCTCTGCGATCCGCTCTAGGAGTTCAGGCAGGGCCGCTGATGTATAGCGAGGAGCCAAGTATACAATCAGCAGGCCCAGCTGCCTCCCTGGGCCCCATCTCATGCCCAGAGACTCACACCCGGATATCTGCGACACAGTGAACTCTCTCGGTTCAAGATTCTCCCGTATAATTACCGCTACCCCACCACCCCTACCCTGGGCCCATGGCTGGTGGAACACTCGGTAGCCTGGTGGGCACATTTCCACGAGGGGTAAACCTCCCTCGTGGCTCAGCCAGGTCTCCGTTATTCCTGCGAGATCTGGCTCCCCCTCTAAAATCAGATCGTTAATGAAGGGGGCCTTGTTGACGACGGACCTCGCATTACACAACATCAGCCTCAGGCCCTGGCTCTGTAGATCCTGGCCACATTAATCAAACATATATTGTTCTAATGTTGTTATACATATTTATGTAAGCACATAATCCTTCATTCTTCAGTTATTCAATATTTGTTACATCCTTCTAATATTAATAGCATTGTTCTTGAGCATACCTGATAACACTCTTTTTCAAAATCTGATCTTAACCTCTACCTTTCATTTTAAACGTGTTATGCAACTATATTTTATAACAATATATAACAAATATAACAGTATAACAGTATTTCATCATGATTTCTATAGGGAAAGCATTATTTTAATATAATTTATTTGCTTGCATCCTCCCTTTATTATTTTTATAAATCACTAGACCAAACTGGTATCTCTGCAATGTCAGAGCCACTTCCTGGCAGTATAAGTGCAAAAGGCCATCCACTTTTAATAAAGACAAGTTGAAGCAGTTTCTGAGAAACAGGTTGGCACAGGAAAAAATGTTCTCTGAGCAAGCTATTGAAGAAGGGACTAACTGGACAAGAAAACACTATACAATACAATACAATAGTAGAGTTGGAAGGGACCTTGGAGGTCTTCTAGTCCAACCCCCTGCCTAGGCAGGAAACACTATGCTGTTTCAGACAGATGGCTATCCAACATCTTCTTAAAGACTTCCAGTGTTGGGGCATTCACAACTTCTGGAGGCAAGCTGTTCCACTGATTAATTGTTCTAACTGTCAGGAAATTTCTCCTCACTATGAAGGACTATCAGTGTACTAGATCTAATCTGAACAGGAATGGACTACATTACAATTTATGAGTGGAAAAAAATCTTGACAATGAAAAAGGTTCAACATAAAATAATTGAAGAGGTAGTGGGAAGTCTTGATAACATTTGATGAAGAATTGTGAAAGAAAATTATTTGCCATGGTCTAATTATACAGGTGAAACTCGAAAAATTAGAATATCATGCAAAAGTTCATTTATTTCAGTAATGCAACTTAAAAGGTGAAACCAATATATGAGATAGACTCATTACATGCAAAGCAAGATAGTTCAAGCCGTAAATTGTCATAATTGTGATGATTATGGCATACAGCTCATGAAAACCCCAAATCCATCATCTCAGAAAATTAGAATATTACATGCAATCAATAAAACAAGGATTGTACATAGAACAATATTGGACCTCTGAGAAGTATAAGCATGCATACGTACTCAGTACTTGGTTTGGGCCCCTTTTGCAGCAATTACTGCCTCAATGCGGCATGGCATGGAATTTATCAGCCTGTGGCACTGCTGAGGTGTTATGGAAGACCAGGATGCTTCAATAGCGGCCTTCAGCTCTTCTGCATTGTTCGGTCTCATGTCTCTCATCTTTCTCTTGGCAATGCCCCATAGATTCTCTATGGGGGTCAGGTCAGGCGAGTTTGCTGGCCAATCAAGCACAGTAATCCCACTGACATTGAACCAGGTTTTGGTGCTTTTGGCAGTGTGGGCAGCTTGAAAATGAAGTAAGTACCCCATAAAGCTCGTCTGCGGAAGGAAGCATGAAGTGCTCCAGAATCTCCTGGTAGACGGCTGCATTGACTCTGGTCTTAATGAAGCACAGTGGTCCAAAGTCCTGTTGCTTCTCGGTCCAAAGTCCTCTTTTCTGATGAGAGCAACTTTTGCCAAAAGCACCAAAAACAGGTTCAATGACTGTGGGATTACTGTGCTTGATTGGCTCTCCATTCTTCCTCCATACTCTGGGTCCTTGGTTTCCAAATGAGATGCAAAAGTTGCTCTCATCAGAAAAGAGGACTTTGGACCACTGAGCAACAGCACTTTCAACCACTGCAGCCCACTACCGGGCCTTGGCCTATTTGGAATCAGGCATTGCAAGCGGTGGGCTGGCGTGAATGGGCATGCGTGTTCTGACGCAGGCTTCATTATAAAGCAAGAAGCGGAGTCTTGGTCCTGGCAAAACCCCTTTTATTTATACAACTGTAAATTCTTTTCATTCACAGTCAGCAAGTCTTAGCAAACAGTCTTTCAGGGGAATGTTTATCAACACGAACCTTATCTCATTTGGAGAGCTGCCAAATAACTAGTTTCCAAATGCAGGGCAAGGCAGAACTTATTTATTATTATTTATTTCTTTCTTGGATTTCTAGACCGCCCCCTCTCCCAAAAAGGGACTCGGGGCGGTGTACAGTCAATGCAGATAAAAATACAATCATAAAACAATTAAATACATTTGGATGGAGGAGATAGGCTGTACAAGAAATAAATATATTCTAAAATCCTAAAAAACATCCCCAATTAAAAACCCAAACCCAATTAAAATAAATCCCCGGGAGGTAAAACTAAGAGAGTGCCAGGCCAGCTGATTGAAATAGGTGAGTCTTTAACTTTTGACGGAAGGAACGGAGGTCGGTGGTGGTTCGAATGTCGGGGGGGAGGTCATTCCAGAGGGTTGGGCCCATCACAGAGAAGGACCTACTCCTAGGTGTCGCCCGCTGACACTGCCTAGCGGACGGCACCAGGAGGAGTCCCTCCCTGTGTGAACGGATAGGTCGCAGGGACGTGTGTGGTAGGATGCGATCCTGCAGATAACTAGGTCCTATGCCACTTGGCACAGAGTCTTTTGTAGTCACAAACAAAACTTTCCAGTCTTGAAACAACCGAATGAACGAATTATTTCCTACAAAAGCCCACTCCCCGTTCGCTCCTCTTTTGTTTCCTATGGGAAGGGCCAATCACCTCCAAGGTGTGGTTTTACTCCTAAGTTGACCTTGCATTCCTCTGCCTCACTGCTATCCAGCTCCCTGTCTCCAACGCAGCTTTTCTCAGCCCTCAGGACTGGTACATGTTCCTCCCCAACCTCCTCAGGGTCCAATGCTGCTGCCAGCTCTGCTGGCCACTGGCGGAGCATAACAATGCGCATGCAGCTCAACTTGCAGTCAAGCTCTGTGTATATGAGCCAGCACTTGGGTGAGTTCAGCTGCTTGTGTACTGGCCCATCATTTGCATGGCCTGGTTCTCCTCCTTCCCGCCAGGCCGCCAAGCCACAAAGGTTGGGGACTGCTGGTATAAGCCACCATGGATTTAGGCTTACTATCATTATTATCATGTGAGAAATTTGTTCAATAAATTTGGGGGTCTCTGAAACAATAAGAATGCCAACAGAATTCTCTGTCGACATCCTTCATAAGTGATGGTTTTCCAAAATTTGATCCTTGATATTTACTCAGAAATGATATTGATGGAACTGATGTGTTATGATGCCATCTGACATTCACAAGATTGACAGGGAATACGCATCTTCTTTGACTCAGCAGAAGGGCATGAATTTTACCACCTGTACAACAAGCAGATCTCTTAAGTCCTTTCATATTCTGCTAGAGAGAAAATCCATTTTCTCTTTTTAAAACGAAAAAGAGAGAACTAAGGAATGAGAAGAAGAAACGAGGCATCTTTCATCTCCCTAGAATTAACTGAGTGGAATGCTTGGAACTGTAAAAGCAACGGAGGCAGAGAGAAATCTGTTTCAAGAAAAATGGCTGCGTAAAAGACTAGTAAATGTTTAGCTGAAAACATTGCCTAAAGTTAGTTTTCACTGTGGGCACTTAAATCTTATTGATTGACTGATATTTATGTTCTCTAGACACATCAAGTAACTTGCTTGCTTTTGTGACATGTGGAACCTCATTACCGTTTCTAAATTAGGAAAAAGAGCAGCCTTATTCCGTGATCTGTCAGAACTTTATCTTTTCCTGTATATTTTTCCACTGAAAGCTCTGTAATGTCAGCAGCTCTATATTTTATCTCCTCCGCGACTAAATGTTTTACATGCGATTACTGAAAGTAAAAAGAAAGAGAAATGTTTACCCATTATCTTTTCTTGTTTAAAACAAAACTATAAATTGAACTTGAGAGATTGATCTAACTCCCAGAATAGTAGAGCTGATTTCTCTAGCCTCCTGCCACAGTATTAAAAAGTCCAGGAACTTTATAATTACCTTTTCATTATTATTATTTTCTATAAGGTAGGTTGGCTGTGATGGCCTTATCTCTTCCACCCCGGGAATAGTGAAACCACACCAGATAATGGCCTCCCCCTAGAAGACAGGTGGAAGCAGGAATAGCTACCAAATTGCTAATCCAAAGCAAGGGACTGAGACAGTCTATAGATCTTTAGGAGAGTTGTGAGACCTTCATCCTTCATCCTATGGACTGAGCCCTAATGATGCAATATATTATGACAATCCAGGGCACAGCAGAGAGAACACACACACACACACACACACACACACACACACACACACCTCAAGCAGTGTCTGGCTGCAAATAGTCCAGCCCAGTGGTGAAATCCTCCCAGTTCAGCCCATTTCAGCCGAACCGGTAGGGAAGATTGTCCTTGGTTCTGTGAACCGGTAGTAAAAGTAAAAGCTTCTGAGGATCATTTGGCTCAGCTGTGAGCCGCGTGATCATTGGAAGCTTTTTTCCCACTTTTAAAAGCATTTTTTTCCTGCCGGTTCGAGTGAATAGGCAGTGAAAAAATGCTTTAAAAAGTGAAAAGTTGGCCATGCCCACCCAGTCACATGACACACAAACCCCACCAAGCCACACCCACAGAACCGGTGGGGGGAAATTTAGATTTCACCACTGGTCCAGCCCAACCCTATGAACACCACAGCTGCACAGTAATAAATCCTACAGGTCAAGTTTAAGATCCAGAAATCTAGACAGAATGCAAGGATATAGAATAACAGAAGTGGAAGAGACCTTGGAGATCATGTAGTCTAGAAATTAATTAAGGAAATTTCTCCTCAGTTCTAAGTTGCTTCTCTCCTTGATTAATTTCCACCCATTGCTTCTTGTTCTACCCTCAGGTGCTTTGGAGAATTGTTTGACTCCCTCTTCTTTGTGGCAATCCCTGAGATATTGGAATACTGCTATCATGTCATCCTTAGTCCTTCTTTTCATTAAACTAGACATACCCAGTTCCTGCAACCGTTCTTCATTTGTTTTAACAAAGATGATTTAATCTATCACAAAGATGCCTATCACTGTGGCAGGAATCCACAGAGTTCCCCTGACGTAGTTGTGGGCGTAAACTGAATCCCCTACGCTAAAGTTCCAAATTTTGCTCGTGGAGTCAGGGGGCGATGTGGCAGAATAGTTTGGGTGTATGCGGTCTAAGTGGGACCTTAGCCGGCGACCCATGAGAAGCTCAGAGGGGCTTCTCCCTGTAGTGGCACTGGGTGTGATGTGCTGAATTAGCAAATAGTGGTCAACCCGTGTTTACCAATCTCCCTGGCCCATCCTAGTGAGGGCCTCTTTTGCACATCTCACCATTCTCTCCGCCTGACCATTGGAGGCTGGATGGAATGGCGCAACCAGGGCATGCCCGATTCCCTGAGCTGCTAGGAAGGTCTTGAATTGCATGGCCATGAATTGGGGCCCATTGGCAGAGACCAAGACATCGGGCAGGTTGTGCGTGGAGAAAAGTCTCCGTAGTACCTTCATGACTGTTTCTGCCGTAGTGGAGGTCATCAGGACTACCTCTAGCCATTTCGAGTAGGTGTCCACAACTATGAAGAATGTCTGGCCATGAACTGGACCAGCAAAGTCAATGTGCACCCTACACCATGGTGCTTGAGGATGCTCCCACTCCTTAGCGGGTACCTCTGGGGTAGCTGGTCTTGACTCCTGGTACGGTGTGCAGGTAGCCACCCATTCTTCAATCTCCCTGTCCATGTTAGGCCACCACACGTAACTCCTAGCCAAAGACTTCATCCTGACAATTCCAGGATGCCCTATGTGTAAAGCCTCTAATACTGCAATGCGCAGTTTGCGTGGAACAACTACCCGGTCCACCCATAGTAAACAGCCATTTACAACAGATAACTCATCACGTTTGCTAAAATACATTTTGAAATCAGCCCCAACAGGGCCCTTGGGCCACCCCCTCCATACCCAGTTCAAAGTCTGTTTGATGGTGTAGTCCTTTGCAGAGTGACGGGCGACGTCACTGGACGAGACAGGACCAGTCTTAAGTCAATGAGGAGGACCGGCGTCTCAGGGGTAGGGTCAGCAAGACGTTCAGGCAGTGGCTCAAAGTGTCGGCATGCCCCAAAGTGGTGCCTGGTCAGTGGATGAGATGGTAGGAGTAGGCAGCTAGGAAGATGGTCCATCTGGTCATCCACAGTGATAATGACACTGGGGTAGGTCGGTCCCCAGCCAGCAAACCCAGTAGCGGCTTGTGGTCCATAATTAGTTTGAAATCACGGCCATATAGGTACTCATGGAACCTCTTTACTCTGGCCACGGCAGCCAAAGCCTCACAGTCCAGCTGGTTGTAGTTCCGCTCGGCAGCGGACAAGGTCCTACAATAAAAGGCTTTGGGAGCCTCGGTTCTATTGGGCATGTGGTGGCTGAGGCTGGCGCCAACACTGAACGGAGAAGCATTGCAGATCAGCATCAATGGCAGGGTCTGACTGTATTTTACTAGAAAAGTGTCCACCGACAGGAGTCTTTTACCGTGGCAAATGCGGCAGCTTCAGCTCTGCCCCAGGACCACTTCGCGTTCTTTGCCAGGAGACAGTGTAAGGGCTCAGCAATGGTGGCTTTCTGTTTAAGAAAGACGCTGTAGAAATTAAGGAGCCCAAGGAACGCCTGCAGCTCGGTTTGATTGTGAGGTGTAGGGGCGTCCTGGATTGCTTGATTTTTTTGGGTGATTGGGTGAATCCCACAAACATCAATTAGGTATCCCAAGAATTCAACCCTTGGTACGTTAATTTGGCATTTTTCTTTTTTGAGACGGAGGCCTTTGTCTCTAATTCTCGTCAAAACTGTTCGCAAATGTTTGAAAAGTTGCACCTCAATAGCAGCCGATACCAAGATGTTGTCAAAATAGGGGACAACTCCTGGAATCCCCTGCAAAAGCCATTCCATGACACTTTGGAACAGTCCTGGGGTGATACTAACACCGAATTGCAGGCGGTGACATTTGAATGCACCCCTGTGCGTCACAATGGTTTGGGCCTCTGCCGTAGCGCCATCTACAGACAATTGTTGGTATGCCTGCGCGATGTCCAATTTAACAACAATTTTCCTGTGCCTAAAGAATTTAGTAGATGCTGTACGATGGATACAGGGTAAGCACTTTGTTGCAACGCTTCATTGATTGTGCATTTGTAGTCCGCGCAGATGCAGACAGACCCCTCAGATTTGACAGGTGTCACTATAGGGGTCTCCCAGCATGCGTGATCAACCGGCTCTAGGATTCCCTAGAGCTTGTCAATTTCCCTATCAATTTTGGGCCGGAGAACAAAAGGTACTCTCCTGAGTTTTAGCCTTATGGGGGCTATATTGGGGTCCAAATTAAAGGAGATTGGAGTCCCCACATAATTACTAAGACCGATGCCGAAGACGTCCTTGAACTCCTTAAAGATGGCTTTGCCGCCTTCGTCTTTCAAGGCGTTGATACTGGTCACTTCTAGGCCCAGGGCTTCGAACCAGTCAAGCCCCAGGAGGCTCTGCAGGTTTCTGCTGACCAACATCACTGGGAGTTGGCCACTGAAATGCTTGAATTTCACCCGGAAGGTGCCTTGCCCCCCAATGGGGACCTGGTTCCCCTGGTAATCGCGAAGACAGATGTCAGGGGTACGTAGATGTTGTTTCTTCAGGCTAGGGATAGCCTGCTTGAGGGTAGGCCACGGCATGATGGTCAGTGATGACCCAGTGTCGATCTCCATTTCCCATGGAGAGTCTTCGATAAGTACTGTGACCTTCAGCTTTTTTGGCCGCCTGGTGCGGACTTGGCCGATTGAGGTGTGGTAGGTGACTTTAGTGTCGCCCTCTGAGCGCCATGGTGGCGGTTTGGTGTGCTTCTTGGCTGCCAGGTAGTAGCAGGGAGTTCGCTCTGGCACACCTTGGCGATATGCCCCTTTCGCTCGCAGCGCTGGCAGGTAGCATCGTGAAAACGGCAAGGCAATCTTGCATGGTCTCCTCCTCAGGTAGCTCAAGGCAGGAGATGCAGTTTGAATTTGTCCACCGGCTGGACGTGGCTACTGCGCATGAGGCAGCTGTCATCTTCCTCATCTTCTGAGCTCTCGGCCTCTGCGGCCTCACGATGTACGCATGTACTTTTTCGCACGTCTTGTGGAGCACTTTGGCACTGCAGAGTTTCAGTGAATTTGACGGCTGATTCGGACGCCCTGGCTTTGTCTAAGGCAATTTGTAGAGTGAGGTTAGATTTAGCGAGTAACCTCCTCTGTAAATTAATGCCCCGCACAACACATATAATGCGGTCAAGAATAAGCTCGTCTAGGTCTTTGAACTCGCAGTACGCTGTGGCTTTTCGTAGCGCCGCAACATACTCATTGATTGATTCGCCCTCCTTTTGGTTCCGAATATTACATTCGTGCCGGCGAATGTGCTTGGATGGCTTGGGGGCATAGTGAGTCCTCAGCGTCTGCTGGAGCATGGACCAAGCGACCAATTGTAGCTGCGTTGGTTCAGAGAGGTCTTTCGCCATTTCGAACACAGTATCCGAGGAACATGTTCTTCTTGTGGCCTTCAGAAAGGCCCATGAGGTCATTGGCCTCGAGGAAGCAGTCAAACTGTAGCATATATGAGTCCCAGTGCTCGGTGACTGGGTCATACAGAGTCAGTGGGACGTGCATGGCCATTTTGTATTCTGAGGGCATTTTGAGTTTGCCATTCAAAATGGATGCTCGAAGCTGCGCTGAGCTCTGGGCTGGATGTATTTGCTGGATTTCTACGCTCTTTTTGGTTCACCTAGTTGCCTTCCAATCCCACCTTCGTCGCCAGTGTTAGATCGGGTAATGGAAAGGCACACAAGGCTAAAGGCAACAACAGCTCTTTATTAAAGTACAACAAGTAAGAACAATCCAGTGAAGGTTGAGTCTGACAGCAGCCCTTTTGTAGGGAGCTGTCAGACCCTTCGACCAATAGGATTAAACCTCTGTTCCCGCCGGAACAGAGGACCTTGGTGGAAACCACTGTAGTTGAAACAAGTATCTAACATTTGTTGCTCTTCTCTGCACTCTTTCTAGAGTCTCAACATCTTTTTTACATCGTTGCAACCAAAACTGAATGCAGGAATCCAGGAAAGTTCAAACATCGGCACTCAACACTCCAGGAAGTCAGTGTTTGTTTCTGACAAATGCCCCACCCCACAGCATTTCCTTAAGTCTCAGTCCCCAGGTGTGCCTTGTGAAGAGGGGCGGGGTGCTCTTCTCCTGAGTAGCCGGCTCAGTCTGCGCTGGACTCACCTTCTCTCCACTCTTTGTGCTCACAGATCTGGAAAGGGTGGTCCTTGCACATCACCTGAGCTCTGTCTTTCACGTTCACTGCTTATCCTCTCTTGGTCATCCTGCCCCTGTTCCTCCCTGCTTACAAGATGTCCTAATCCTGAAAAGGCCTGGCCTGACTGGCCCTGCTCTTCCACATTTTCCTCTGAAGCCAATGAAGCCATCCCCTGGATCTCTGTCAGCTCCAGTTCCAGTTTGTCTTCCCCCCGACAGGGGCATGACATATATTTAGTAAAAAATTCCATTGAATTATATCATATTTTATATTATCTCATCAAAGTCTAAAAGGGGTTTTCAGTTAACTGGATTATCAAATTATCATGTATCTTTATACCACCGATTCTTGAATCCTTACTCTATCCAAGATTTAAATATTCTTCTACTATCTTGTCAATTTTATCAGACAATAATCAGACAGAATACCCAGCCCCATAATGAAAAAGCTAAAAGGAAGAAATAACATAATATAATTGTTGCTAATAGATGTCTATGGAGATTCTCAATCATCCAAGTCCTGGAAGTGGTTTTGAAAAGGCAACTGGACTTTCTTGTTTGTTTGTTTTTCCCTTAAAAATGTTTCATTTCTCATCCAGGAAACTTCTTCTGTTCTGGAAATGAAGTTCTGAAGCTCAGAAGTTTTGGAACTGAAGAAGCTTCTTGGATGAGAAGCGAAACATTTTCAAGGGAGGAAAAAAAACCAAGAAAGTCCAATTGCCTTTTGAACAGCACCTTTGTGTTGCTAATAGATGTTCATTAATTGCTTGTCACAGAGGCTATATTCGCATAATACACTGAATTAACAAATTAACCAAAGACAAATTAGTCTATCCTGTTATAACCTGTGTTGTTAAATTTCTCAATATGTTCTGCAAATCCAGAAAATTGGGTTAATTCCATAAATCATGGTTAAATTATAAGTAGGCACCAAGGCATATAAACAAAAACTTTTGCCAAAAGCACCAAAAACTGGTTCAATGGTCGTGGGATTACTGTGCTTGATTGGCCTCTCCATTCTTCCTCCATACTCTGGGTCCTTCGTTTGCAAATGAGATGCAAAAGTTGCTCTCATCAGAAAAGAGGACTTTGGATCACTGAGCAACAGGACTTTGGACCACTGTGCAGGGTCAACGCAGCCGTCTACCAGGAGATTTTGGAGCTCTTCATGCTTCCTTCTGCAGACAAGATTTATGGGGATGCTGACTTCATTTCCCAGCTGCCCACACTACCAAAAGCACCAAAAACTGGTTCAATGACGGTTGGATTACTGTGCCTGACTCGCCAGCAAACTCACCTGACCTGAACCCCATAGAGAATCTATGGGGCACTGTCAAGAGAAAGATGAGACATGAGACCGAACAATGCAGAAGAGCTGAAGGCCACTATTGAAGCATCCTGGTCTTCCATAATACCTCAGCAGTGCCACAGGCTGATAAATTCCATGCCACGCCGCATTGAGGCACTAATTGCTGGAAAAGGGGCCCAAACCAAGTACTGAGTACATGCTTATACTTTTCAGAGGTCCAATATTGTTCTATGTACAATCCTTGTTTTATTGATTGCATGTAATATTATAATTTTCTGAGATGGTGGATTTGGGGTTTTCATGAGCTATAAGCCATAATCATCACAATTATGACAAATCACGGCTTGAACTATCTTGCTTTGCATGGAATGCGTCTTATCTCATATATTAGTTTCACCTTTTAAGTTGCATTACTGAAATAAATGAACTTTTGCACAATATTCTAATTTTTTGAGTTTCACCTGTATAATTAAGACCATGGCAAATAATTTTCTTTCACAATTCTTCATCAAATGTTGTCAAGACTTCCCATTACCTCTTCAATTATTTGGTGTTGAACTTTTCTCATTGTCAAGATTTTTTTCCACTCCTAAATTGTTATCTAGTCTGTTCCTGCTCAGATTATTTATTTATTTATTTATTTATTTATTTATTTATTTATTTATTTATTTATTTATTATTTTTTATTTATTTATTTATTTATTTATTTATTTAATTTGTTAGCCGCTCCCTCTCCACAAAGGGACATATTATAAAATTACACACTGTACGGAGGAGGTATAAAACACAATACAATCATTATAATAACATAGAAATATTAAAATAAGTTAAAATTAAATACCCCAGTAGAGATTACAAGTTTAAAAATTGCCAGGAGGAATAAAATGGAGCTATGGTTGAGCCAGGCCTGCTAGTTGAAAAAGGTGGGTCTTGAGTTTTGAACGGAAGGAGCGGAGGTCGGTGGTAATCCTAATATCCGGGGGGAGGTCATTCCAGAGGGCTGGGCCCATCACAGAGAAGGCCCTACTCCTGGGCGCCGCCCTTAGGCACTGCTTAGTGGACGGCACCCGGAGAAGTCCCTCTCTGTGAGAGCGAATTGGTCGTAGGGATGTATGGGGCAGGATGCGATCCCGCAGGTAGCTAGGTCCTGTGCCATGGAGCGCTTTGAAGATGGTAATCAACACCTTGAAACGCACCCGATAGACCACAAGAAGCCAGTGCAGCTCGCGCAGGAGAGGTTCTAGTACACTGATAGTCCTTCATAGTGTTTTCTTGTCCAGTTAGTCCTTTCTTCAATAGTTTGCTCAGAGAACATTTTTTCCTGTGCCAACCTTGTTTCTCAGAAACTGCTTCAATTTGTCTTTATTAAAAGTGGATGGCCTTTTGCACATATACTGCCAGAAAGTGGCTCTGACATTGCACAAATACCAGTTTGGTCTAGTGATTTAACGCACCAAGCAAGAAAGCACAAACTGTAAATTGAAGGCATGTCTTACCCAGCTGGGTATCAATTAGTCACTCTCTCTCAGCCCAACCCACCTCACAGGATTGTGATTGTTGTGGGAAAAACAGAAGAAAGAAGGTATCTTGGATATGTTCGCTGCCTTGAGTTTTTTGTAAAAATACTAAAGGCAGGATACAAGCAAATAAATTAAATTAAAATAATGCTTTCCCTATAGAAATCATGATGAAATATTGTTATACTGTTATATTTGTTATATATTGTTATAAAATATTGTTTAAAACACGTTTAAAATGAAAGGTAGAGGTTAAGATCAGGTTTTGAAAAAGAGTGTTATCAGGTATGCTCAAGAACAATGCTATTACTATTAGAAGGGTGTAGCAAATATTGAATAACTGAAGAATGAAGGATTATGTGCTTACATAAATATGTATAACAACATTAGAACAATATATGTTTGATTAATGTAGTAATTCTCATTTGTATCCATATTATTTTTATATATATGAATGACAGATGCCACATTGTCCTTGTAATAATGTTGATCTATATTTTAAAAAAAATTGTGCAAAAAAAGAGAGAAAGAAATCATGATAAATCTTGGAAAAAACACATTCCTCATGTGGCCACTCCTGCAGCATAGATCAGGCTCTTGACAGGCTGTGAAACTTCCATATGGGGAACTGATTGGAGTGCAGCCATGTTAGGAACCAGACTCCTGAAAAGGGATGGGCAGGCACACCCCAGGGCAGAGACAGGTATTAACAATCTAGTGCTTAAGGAAATAGAACAACGGCCATAATTTCGAGCAAAAGTAAGAAATTTAGCAGGTAATAAAAAGATAAAGCCTGTCTGAATGGGAAGACCTAGGTAATTGGGCTTAATTTGATGTAATGTCTGTTAAAAAAAATTCTTAGGTGTACATCTATACTAATATATTGAATGGCATTGAATTGATTGTGATATGTTTGACCAGCTGGCAAAATAAGTAAGTTTGGGCTTGAAGCTGTGGAGAAGGGGAGGATAATTAGGATTTAAACTGCTCTCTGAGTTTTCCCATGCTTGGAGAATGAGCCACATGTTCCCCAAGGAAAGAAAATTGAAGATTTAAAGGGACAGGACCTCCCCCAGGCCTGAAAGTGTTGTTCCATGGTATTTGTGCATGTATATGTGTGTGTGTGTGTGTGTGTGTGATCATTTCCAGACCTGGAGGGAAGTTGAGATCCTTTAATAATAGAAAATGGAGCTCATTGGCTTATGTACAGCTCCCTGAAATAATTGTAATAACTGCTTTGCATGAAGAAAGAATGAAATGGGATTTTTGTATGTGAAATTAATGATTGCAGTGCAAATGTGAGTATGTTGATGGTAAAAGTTGGTATGAATGTAGTTTGATTCCCTTTCACATAAAGAAACAGTAAGTTGCAAGGTTGTTTAATGGTGCGTGTGTGTATGCATGGGTATTATCATTTCCAGACCTGAAGGGGGAGGGGGAGATCCTCTAATAAAAGAAAATGAAGCTTGGTGGCTTGTGAAAAAAAACTTCCTGAAATACTTATGATTGGTTGGCATGAGCAAGCATGAAGGTCTGATTGCAATATGAATGTGAGTATGTGTCCCTGATGCCCCAGGGAGTGATAAGTGAAGGGATCCAGAGACCTTTGATTGCCTGCGTGAATCCCCCCCCTTCCTTCTGGGTCATTCTTTGGAGGGAAGTAGGAAAGGCCGGGAGAATGAGTGTCTGCTCATTTTTACCATGAGTGTGTATGAAATGCCCCCAGTGATACCTGTGAATGCCTCTGGGGATCCCCCCCTCCTTCTTTCCCTCCTTCCTTTTGGGTCATTAAAGGCGACTGAAGTTTTCTGCTCAGTTTAACCACTTTTTTTTCCCCTCTCTCTTCTGAGAAATTTGGAGTAAATGGGTGATCTGCTCCTGCACCTTTACCTTTCACTTTCATCTGTATATAAAAGTTATGCAGTTACATTTCTTTGCTCTGAATACAATTATGATTTTTTTTTTCTTCTGGAAATTTTTGAGGTTTAAAATGCTTAATTAAACCTATAAAAAGAAATGATTTTGAGATATTTTGCTTACATTTGTAAATGTTTTAACATACTTAATGAGAATTTGCTTCCATCTGAATGGAATTTGATATTTTGGAGTGTTGACTCAAAGTACCTCTTTTTTTTAATTGCAATTTTTTTTAAAAAAAGCTGTTCTTCCCTCTCTCTTTTATGCCTGAGTGCATTTTTAAATGCTTATGAGTCAAGGTGCTCTACCCTATGATATTTTATTTATTTGTTTGTTTACAACACAAGTTGTTGTCCCTCTTGGAAATTTACTCATCATTGCAAAAGTGTTTCAATCATACAGGCAGTGGGAATGTCATGTTCCATGAAATTTACATCATCTGCCTTCTGAAATAATGTTTGGATTTCCACACTTGGACAGAATGGGTGAGATTCCACAACATGAGACTAAAGATATGTCTGTAAAGAACTGTATTCTTGGCTTCTCTTTTTTTTTTTTACCTCAGAAACAAAGGACTGCTAGCTCAAACCATAACTCTCCAATTTGCTGCTGGTGATTGCCTCCTGATAAAACCTGACATGAGGAAAAAGCTTAGCCAAACCTGGGACAGACTCTACCAAGCCTGACTGACCACTCTTACCAGCAAGCCAAACCTAATGCCATCCAGCAGACATGAAAGAAAGAACCCTAAAATGGACAAGAAAGACCAAAAGACTCTCTTCTATCCCCAGAAGACAGCTGTAAAAACTATGGGGGAGGGTGAAAATTGATTGTAAAGTTTTCTTTCTTTGCCTCATTGTAAGCTTTCCTTTCTTGTCTCATTTATATTGTAATCAGTTTAATGTAGTCATGTGAGAATTGTATTTGAGAATGGCTAGCACACCAAGTTCTGAACACCTTAGATTTATGTCTAGTGAGAGGGAAAGTTTGTCCAAAATGTCTGTATTTTCTGTATTGTAGAAGCAGCTGCACACACACACACACACACAGGCCCCATTCAGAATTAGATTGACACTATCTCATTGACTTAACTCCACAAAGCTTTTCCTAGGTTGATTTTTGCCCTTGCACAAAAGCCTAAACAGTGATATCTCCCTTTTAATCCCATGGTGGAGGGTCAATTCCCCTCAGGCAATTCCCCCACTTGAAGAGTAGCAGAAAGGATCTTCAAAACTCAAACCCTGACTGTGACTCAAAAAAACGATGCTGCCCAGTTGCCCAGTAAAGCAGGACATGTTGCACTGGTGGTCTCTGATAGGAGTCCCTGGGCTCATTGTGTATAATTTTTTAAAAAAATACTAAATAGCTTGTATTGCACACTAGCTAAACTCAATTTGGCCTCACTAAAATAAGAGCTAGGGCAGGTTCAAGAATCATCCCTTTGAGATTAGAGGGGGGAGGTTTTTTTTTAACCCTCGGACAAAGCAGCATTCAAACTCTCTCTCTCCACTTTTGAATGGAGAGAGAGAAAAGGCTGACTTGCCACTTGAATTAACGATGTGAGAAAGACTGAAATCACAGTTGCAAGAGTGCTTGCTGAGCTGTTTTTAAAAATCTAAACTTTTGCTCTTCTCCCTGCGAAAAGGAGGAGTCAAGATGGCTCCCCTCTGTTCCCGTTTTTGTACTTATAAATGAAGTCTGCCTTTTGAAACCACCCTGGGGGGGGGGAATGATAATTTCTGGCATCTTTTAATACCTCCCTTGAAGGTGCTCTGGATCTCTTCTGCTTCGTGGACTTTCTGGATTTGATTATTTGGTTTTTCCCTTCCTGGTGTACCTCTGTGTCTTGGAACAGTGAAGGTGAATTAACTTTTTACTTTCAGATTCGCCTGCTACCTTGGACCAGCCTGGCTGCGCGCTCCAGTGACGCCATTTTCTTTGTAAAAGACTTACCATCTCTGAACTTAGACAATGGTACCTAAGAAACCACCAACGGGCAAGTCACTTTCGGCTCCTGCCTCAGCGACTTCCAGTCCAAGTACCCAGCAGCCGAAAATTACTTCATTGCTACAAAAAGAAGCGGCTGGAGAGAGCTCAAAAGAATTATCTGTCAACCAAATGTTTCAGGAAATTATGAGAGGTCAAAACGAACTGAGGAAGGAAGTGGCAGACCTCAAAGATGAACTCAGAGGGGTACAACATAACACAAAGAAAATAAACAGAGAATTGCAGTGCTGGAGGAGGGGGCAGCTGGGATGGAAGAAAAGGTCAAGGAGGTCCGAAAGGGAAATTTAGAACTGGAAAATTTTATGGCCCGAATAGAATTTGAAAGAATGTCTTTTTTTCTCAGGTTCCAGAATCTACCAGAGACAGAAAATGAAGATCTTAAAGATATTATGAGCACAATTTTAGCAGAATACCTTAAGAGAAAAAAAGAGCAGATATGGTGGGATATGGACCTGGTCTATAGAATTAATTCAGCATATGCCAGAACCCATAATGTTCCAAGAGAAGTACACGTTAAATTCCTCAGGAGGACCATGAGAGATGAGGTGCTAGGGGCCCAAAGGGAGGGACCTCTAAAATACCAAGATAAAGAAATTACCATTCTAAAGCAAATTCCGAAAAAGATTAGAGAAAATTTTTTTTTCTAAAAAAAAGATTAGAAAAAAATTAGGCTGTATCAACAGAGGGATAGAATCAAGATCACGTGAAGTGTTAATACCACTTTATAATGCCTTGGTAAGGCCACACTTGGAATACTGCATTCAGTTCTGGTCGCCACGATGTAAAAAACATGTGGAGACTCTAGAAAGAGTGCAGAGAAGAGCAACAAAGATGATTAGGGGACTGGAGACTAAAACATATGAAGAACGGTTGCAGGAACTAGGTATGTCTAGCTTAAGAGAAAGAAGGACTAGGGGAGACATGATAGCAGTGTTCCAATATCTCAGGGGTTGCCACAAAGAAGAGGGAGTCAAGCTATTCTCCAAGGCACCTGTGGACAGAACAAGAAGCAATGGGTGGAAACTAATCAAGGAGAGAAGCAACTTAGAACTGAGGAGAAACTTCCTGACAGTTAGAACAATTAATCAGTGGAACAGCTTGCCTCCAGAAGTTGTGAATGCCCCAACACTGGAAGTCTTTAAGAAGATGTTGGATAGCCATTTGTCTGGAATGGTATAGGGTTTCCTGCCTGGGCAGGGGGTTGGACTAGAAGACCTCCAAGGTCCCTTCCAACTCTACTATTGTATTGTAAAAGGAGGAAGTATTCTTCCTTATCAAAGAAACTATACAATAGAGGAATTTGGTTTATATGGTTATTGCCAGAAGGAATGCTGATTTTCTGGGAGGGAAGCCGAATTAGAATTAAGACAGTGGATGAGGCAGAGGCCTTTATTAAAAAACATTTTTCTCTCCCAGAGGACGAAGATAGCGGGGGTGGGGAAAAAGGCAGCAATGTACAAGACATGGGAAGGGGGGGCATGGCTCCACCTGGGAGCAATATTGAAAAGGCTCAGGTCACAAAAATAAATATATCTGAAATATTATTGTAATTGTTGATATACTAGAAAGTGACAAAGAAAGAGATGATTGAACACCTAGCTGATATAAAGTAAGAATTCTGTTTATGCTATCCTTTATATGTTATTTTTAAAATTGTAGAAACGTGAGATTTGGGGGGATTTCTACTAACATGGGAGCTACCAAAATTTTCTATGTACCGTATTACCTTTTCCCCATAAATGTTTTAAAACCAATAAAAAAAAATTACTTAAAAAAAAAAAGAACCATCCCTTTGAAATGGGCAGCCTGTAACTTAAAGGAATAGCATGGCTGTGAAGAATTTTGGGACTTCTGCTTGCTTGTAACCTGTCTGGAAGCTCACAGAAAGTGATATCAAACATCTGAAAATAATTGGCATGGTAAATTGGATATTGTAAATTTCTTTCCAAAAATTGTGCCCTGGTTGCTAGACCTTCATGGTTGAAAGCTCTCTGGGAGCCACTGAAGGGATCCTTCTGCTGTCTCTCTGAATGCCTTTCCATCAGAAAAATTAAGCCTCCCTGATCTGACCATTTTTTATCTTTTGTCAAGAACATGTGCGTTCCACTCACGTTTTGAAAAAAAAAGGAGGGATTGTAGGAAGTTATCACCCAGCCCTCTCCCAGAAAAATGAAATATCCTAGGAAATATTGAAAAGGCAGAATATTATATTTCCCTGGATGTGAAAAGGAAGAAACATGTTTTAAATTGAGAATAGCTCCCTGTAGCTTCCTGCCTCCACCCACTTTGTCAATGGGCCATTAAGAAGGCCAAACCAGTCCCTTTACATAATAAAGAGTTCTCCCCTTCAGCTCCAGGGGGATGGGATTAAGGCATGATAATATAAACCTTTACTCAACTCACCACATGGCATCTGAGAACTCTGAGAATTCAACCAAACCTGGACTCAGCCTAGAGAGCTGCCCCTGCATGGGCCCATGTGAGTCTGACAACCAATCAGAATACATTTCTTACACAGGAACAGGAAACAGAGAGGTGGGACTGAACAGGTTATAAAAAGCCTAGCAAGCCCCTCCATCGGCCCTTCTCTTCTTCTCCATCAACATTGAAGCATGTGATCACCTTTTCTGTTCAGGACTCAGGCCATGTGGTCCTGTCCACCATTAAAACCATCTTTCCAAGCAGCCTCCATGTCTCCAGTGTCTTTTTCCCCACTTGGAGCCGAACCCAGAAGGACATTTCTTTCATCAGAGTAGAGTGACTGAAAGAAGTGACTCATAATAAACATCAGGAAATAATTCAAGTAACTAAGGACACAGCAATGGGTAAGATTGTAGTTAATACAAAGTCAACTTATCCAATGAAAAGTAAATAAAAAACAAATTGTCCATCATTAAGATGGAAATATGTTGTACTCAATTATCATTTTTGCATAATATTGTGTACACAAATTTATCCATTTGGAACGTACTGTATGTGACCTCAGTCCAAGGACTCTATGCCTGTTTCCTGTCCTTTATACACAGTTTGGAGGAGGGAGGAAGAGTCCAAAAGCCATCTTATTGGTTGCAAATGTGTGATCAAAGCCCTGATTATGAGTATGTGAATGCATGCTGCTAATGCATATACAAGGGGTAGGACTTTGATTGTACAGGCAAGGCCTCCATTTTGGCTTTTTAAAAACTCGTTTGAATGCCACTTCTTTGATAGCAATTTGTGCAGCTTATATATTGTGTGGAGAGCCTTTCTTTTTATCTTGACTTTTAAAGGGATCCTGTACTCCCAGTAGCCTATGAAGACTCTTGAAGGTTTCTAATTGTAGTGCTACCACTACTAAAGTGAAGGCACCAGTTAATATTATTTTCTCAAAGCTGGCCTTACTGCAGCTCAGCTTTCCCATAATCAGCGATAATAAATGTTTCCAATACATGGGGAGTTTTTGTGTATGTTGTTTAGTCTGAAATTTCTACGTAGACTGTCTTTCCCCTCATATTCCAGCCCCTCTCCTGTTTCAGTTTTAATGTTTAGAATATAAATTTAACTTCTGCATTTTCTAAAGAATCATTCTGGGATCTTTTTCTAAAAAAAAAAAAACCTGGATGACACGCAGAAATTTTTATGTAGTGTTGGAAGAAATGTCCTTCTGGGTTTGGCTCCAAGTGGGGAAAAAGACACTGGAGACATGGAGGCTGCTTGGAAAGATGGTTTTAATGGTGGACAGGACCACATGGCTTGAGTCCTGAACAGAAAAGGTGATCACATGGTTCAATGTTGGTGGAGAAGAGAAGGGAAGAGAAGAAGGAAGGGAAGAGAAGAGAAAAGGGGCTTGCAGGGCTTTTTATAATCTGTTCTGTCCCACCTATCTGTTTCCTGTTCCTGTGTAAGAAATGTATTCTGATTGGTTGCCAGACTCCCATGGGCCCATGCAAGGGCAACTCTCTAGGGCAGCGGTTCTCAAATAGTGGGGTGCGACCCCCTGGGGGGGCGCGAGGCTCCGTAAAGGGGGGCGCGAAGGCTCCCTTTCCATCTGGGTGCAACGGCGGCGGCGTGGGCGAGGCATAATATATCCCGCCTGGAAGTGGCAGCACTTCGGACTGTGGATTTTCATTGGAGCCGCAGGCTGGAGCTGTGCAAGAAGCCTGCTCGGGCGGGGGTGGGAGGGAGGGAAGCATGGCTGTCCCAGGCTTCCCTCCCTTCCCCCCCCCCAGCCCAAGCAGACTTTTTGCACAGCTCCAGCCCGCGGCTCTGATGAGTCTCTGAGCAGTCCCCAGCGCTGCCACTTCAAGCCGGGATATATTCTGCCATGCCCTCGGCGGCGTCTTTATGCAGGTAGCTCGTCTCCCCGCCAGCAGCTCCACCGCCAGGATTCCGTCTGGAAGCGGAAGCGCAACAGCCGCTGTTGGGGAAGGGACAAAGGGGCGGCGGTCGCCCGATCTTGCCACCGCCACCCCTTCGCCCCTGGTAACGGCGACTGTTGTGCTGCTGCTTCCAGCTGGGATGCTGGAGGAGCTGCTGGCAGGGAGGGAGGGAAGAAAGGGAGGAGGGAGTAAGGATAGACAAGCAAGAGGGAAAGAGGAAAGAAGGCAAGCAGGCAGGAAGGAGGCAGAAGGAAGGAGGGAAGAATGGAACTGGAAGGGAGGCAGGGAAGGAGGGAGGGAGAAAGGAAGGATAGGAGGATAGGGAAAGAGGAAAGAAGGCAGGCAGGCAGGGGGAAAGAGGAAGGAGGGAACTGGAAGGGAGGCAGGAAGGAAGGGAAGGAGGAAGGGAGGGTGGAAGGAAGGATAGACAAGTAAGAGGGAAAGAGGAAAGAAAGCATGTGACTACGGTGGGAGACGAGGAAAGACCGGTGTGCTATGTTATGCAGAGGTGTACTTATAACAATTTTATAGACAAATTATACTATTTACAGTCACGCGGGGGGGGGGGGCGAAATGTTTTCTTCTTCCTAGGGGGGGCATGACAGAAAATAATTGAGAAGCACTGCTCTAGGGTGAGTTTTGAATTCAGGTTTGATTGAGTTTAGATGCCATGTGGTCAGTTGAGTAAAAGGCAATATTATCCTGCCTTAATCCCATCACAGCTGAAGAGGAGAACTCTTTATTATGTAAAGTGGACTAGCTTGGCCTTCTTAATGGCCCATTGACAAAGTGGAGATGGGCAGGAAGCTGCAGGAATTTAGTTTTTTAAAATGTGTTTCTCCCTTTTTCACATCCAGGAAAATATAATATTCTGCCTTATCAATATTTCCTAGATATTTCATTTTCCTGGGAGAGGGCTAGGTGATAACTTCCTACAGTAGCATGAAGCTTGGATTCACAGACTTGTTCAGTAGAACCACCTTTCTTATCCAACCCTTCCTTCAACTCCCTTCTCATTTATATGATAGCGGTATTTTGGACTGTAGATACTGTTGTTGAAAACTGCTCAGTCATTATTAAAGGTACAATAGCAATTATTGTGGATATAGAGTAAGCTGGAAAAATCCTGCAACCAGGCATGGATCATCTTATCAAACACAGATAGATAGATAAAAAACAGACATCTCTAAATCCTTCATATTGAAATCCTGAATTGAAAACATCTTTCTATATTTTAGAGACCCTAATACCAAAAGTGTCAGATCCAAAAGAGGATCTCTCTTCTCCTTCATAATCGATCTCCCACGTTCCTTATACTGGATTATTTATTACTATTTGCAATACAAAAAAAAAAGTTTGTACTGTATAGTACAAACTTAAGGGTTTGCAGGACGGTATACTTGTAAATGGGCGTATGTCAAGTAAGTTCCCATTGTATTTTAAGAGGGAGAAAAAATCCCTGCGAAATCAAAACGGGAGGGAAGCTATGACCCAAATGTTCTCCTATTATTTATACTCGATGGGGCTCGGCCGTATCCCTCGTTTCATGAGCCTCAGAAACAGGAAAGCCGAAAGTCCCTTTTGACCCAGCCGCCCGCCCGCCCTCTCCGCTTTCGCCGTCGGCAATTTCGCCCACCCAGCCCGCCTTCTCGAGAACCGCCGAGTAACATCTTATCTTCCTCTCCTCCCCACTGCCCGGCCCCCTGCCTGCCTGCCTCTTTTCCGCCTTTCTTATTGGACAAGGAGGAGGCGGAGTTAGAGGCGGAGGTAGGGGGCGGGGCTTCCCGCCGACTGGGCGGCGCATGCACAAGAGTGAAAACGGAGCGCCTAGAGACGGAGGTGACCGCATAGTTGAGATCCTGCCGGGCAAGACTGCGCTGCTTCTTCGGCCTCCGTGGTGGTCGTGGGGTGTGTGTTAAGTGAGCGTCCCCCCCACCTCAGCCATGCCGCCTCCGGGTCAAGTCCGCCTCCCAGACCTGGATGCGGTGAAGCTCCGCGTCCGCAGCCTGATCAGCACCCACTGGGTTATGATCTTCAGCAAGAGTTACTGCCCCTTCTGCAGGAAGGTGAGTCGGGGGGGGGGGGGAGAGGAAGCAGGGGTTGCCGTGGCAACGGTCCTGCAGGGCCCGTCTTGCCGCCTGAGGCCGCCGTTTAGGTTTCTGCTGGTGTCAGGTCGTTCGGGGCTTCCTTCGTATTAAGCCTCCCCCCCCCCCTCCTACACACATATTCTCTCTCACACACGGTCCCTTCCGTTGCTGTTTCCCGTTTCTTCTTGAAACGGGAGCTATTTCTTCTCCCCCGGAGGGCGTTGTCCTATCTCTTCCGCTATCTAGAGGAATATGGGGTATATATATGGCGCAGGCTAGGCCCTCCTCGCTTTAGTTTCCAATGCTTTCGCGCCAGCAGGCTTGGGCGGGCCGGCCGGCCGGCCGGGAGTGACATAATAGAGCGTCCGGGTTAACCTCTCAGTCAAGGCCACGAAGTAACAATTGGGCAATGTAAACTTTTGTGTAGCGATTGCAGGCACCAGGCAAGAGACCAAGGGGACATGAATTCTGGTTCCCTTTTTAGGCAATAAGACAAGCTTGGTGATCTTGGGCCAATCCTTTTTAAGAGCCAAACAGCATGGGCTTTGTAATACTTGAAATATGGTGGCCAACACTCTCAGATGAAGGCAGTGACAAACCACTTTTGAAGTTTTGCCCAAAAAAAAAAAAATCCCAAACCCCTATAGCAGTGGTTCCCAACCTTTTTTTGGCCATGCCCCACCTAAGCATCTCTCAAATCCTGATGCCCCCCCTATGACATATAATTCTTACTTTACTCAAAAAGTGAAGTTATTCACGTGGAGGAAGCCTAAAAGGCCATTCATTTGGTTTAAACAAGGTTCAAATTGCCTCCATTAAAAATCAGATTGCCCCTCCCCCCTGTTGGGAACCACTGCCCTATAGTGACTTGTCCAGGCAGTGCCAGGAGCCAACACTGGTGATATTTGGAGACCAAATTGGAAAAGCCCAGATCCCCTTTGCCTTACCAAGTTTTGTCTAAAGAGCTAGTTCATCATCAACCTCCGTTGGAAATCCCAGGTGGAGTCACAGTGCCAGGATTTCTGAGTCCTTTGTTAAGGAACGTTGTGCTGCACGTTCTTTGGAAATAAATTTCATTGAGAGGACGTAAAATGTGACCCTTGACAATTGGGCAAATGTGTGCTCGTATATGAAATTCCACTTACATTTACATAGCTTATTTGTCATGCTTATGCCATATGTTAAGGTGTTCAGAAACATTTAAAATATTCAGAGGAGAGAAGGTGCAATACTTGCATGTTGGAAATTAAAATAATGTTAATCAAGTGTGGTTTAAAATATGATAGGATCCAATCTGGGTTGGTTACCAGGACCAGAGGTTTAGTCTTTCGATCATTCTGATGAGAGAGAAGCTCCCTGTGGATGGGCTCCAGCACGAATGCAAAAGCTCAGGAATCTAAACCATTGATCCCGGTGACCGACCCAGATTGGATCCTGCAATAATATCCTGGGACATGTATATTTGCCTTTGTTTGTAAAAGATGATGTATTTTTTTTTCCTTTAGTGTATCATTTCTGAACTCCCACATTCAAGTTGTTGGGATAGAAATTTTCTTCACAGAAATAAAATTGATTGTGGCTGTAGTTAATGTAAATGTTCTTAATTTAGACAAATAAGTATATGATTAAACAGATTCCAGAGAAACAAATTGATGAAATGAAATGTTGAATTCCCTCTCCAATGTTATTCTGACCTATTGCTCGGAGTTTTAATTACTAACAAACGTATATGATTCCATTAATTTAGTAATTGTTGCAGGTTTTAATTATGACTAATTTGTAAACTAATACTCTATATAAAAGAAATGCTGGAAATTATGAAGAAGCAGCTTATATTGAGTAATACACCTTGTACAACAGCTTGTCTTGTACAACTCTCACTAATATGATGCTGCACTCTGTCGTGGGCCTAGGAAGACATTAATATAATGAGTCATGGTTGAAATTCAACTCTGTGGTAATTAAACACCATCATGATATACTTGACAGGACCTAATGTGAATAAGCATTATTCACATATATTAATATCAGCATATATTAATCCTGCATTATCTCTAAAGAAGTAGAAAATATCTGAATAAAGGGAATGAAATAATACAGGGAAAAATAAATTATAGAAATGTAAATTCAAAAGGCAATATGGGGAAGAAACTATACTGAATAAGAAAAATATTAGAAAGTATTAAGAAATCAAAAGGGCATAGAGTTTTTCATGATTCACTTCTGAATGGCTACATTTAAACTACTGGTGGAACCAGATCAAAATATAAATAAGTACAAATTAAAACATCTAAACACAGTTAATCTCATTGTTGTGAAATAACTTTGGGAGGAACTTTATACTAAAAGATTTCAGGATATGCAGGTGTTTCCCGAGTCAAAATAGTGAGATGCAGACTTTTTTGCTAATATTGACAGTATGAATTCCTTCCTAGATAGAATTCCACTGAATCTTACTTGCATGCAGTTAAAACTATATAAAACTATATCTTCTTTATTCATTTAATAATGACATTAACAAAAACCTTTTAAATGAGGTTTCTTTCTGGTGGCTTGATTTAATTAAGAATCAATTCAAAATGTTTATTTGGCCTTGTACTAAAAAAAAATACAGGGTTATGTTATTAACTTATAAATGTTCGTGAAGGTTTGAAATAAAATCAGTTAAATGTCCTGAATAGCTAGGCATGTGTTGAATTCAGAAATACTTATTTCCAAATCTACTTAAGAAAGTCTAGCTGTTTTTATAGTTCTATTTTTCATAATCCAGAAGAAGGGGTATTTATAACAAATCTTCCAAAATACATATGGTCATGAATGATTATGGTACAATTCTGTATATGCAGCACTGGATAATAATAGAAAAATGGCTGTACTTAAATTATATTGAATTGCTTCTCCCGTATGTCTGTATGTATCTATGTTGGCTGCTAAACTCAAGGCTACTGTATATTGCAAGCTTTTCTAGATTCTTTTGAGTTGTCCATCTTAACTATTCCCACTAAAGTAATTTACAATCAACTTTCAAATTACCATATGAATTCTAAGGCAGTTTTTGAATTAGCATGCTGCAACTTCTAAGAAAATACTGCTTTGGGTACCATAACACATTTTAAGTGAAATAATTTAGGGATTAATTTGATATAGATCTTTATTTATTGCTGTTGTTACTGCTGAATATCAGATGGTTGGCTAGGTTATGCTGATGTTTGGGGGTAAGCTTCATATATTTGCTATCGCCTTAAGTCGTCTGAAGAAATGAGAAGCAACTGAATTATATAACTGACCTTTAGGGCTATGCATGCTTCAAAAATGATTATGAATTAGTACTTTGGAATTTGTTCATACCAGTATATGAGCTTAGTCCAGTGCTCAAAGCAGTTGATTTTTTTTCTCAGGCTTTTGTGGAAGTCAAATAGAATTAAGATAGTTGTACAATTTATGATTCCAGTGCTTCCTCGTTGGGCAAAACCACTTGGAACCACCTTTAAATAAAACGTTTAAAAAGTTAAATTATTTTAAATTATTCTTTAAACTACACAAAACCAATTGGATTCTACTCTTTACCCCACCCCCCAAAAAAGCAGTTAAAACTCTTGGTCATATTAGCAGAAGGAATTGCTATTACACATTAAACCATGGACATTATCCAGAGAGTACCTGTGTAAGACAGATAAAAGTAATATTAGCAATTAAATTTAAAGAGCTGCTATTATAAGGAGTAAGTTTAAGAACTGTTAGATAAGTTACACAAAAACATTTTATACAGTAGTTGGCATTCTTAAAATGGAGGTAATAAATAAGATTCACTACATAAACACCAAGCATCAATTAATTTATTCTCATTCCATACATTCAGAATACCCATATTTTTCGGAGTATAAGATGCACCAAGATTTTGAAGAGGCAAATTTAAAAAGAAAAGTTTTTGCACTCCGCAGACCTCGAAAATGGCCCTGTTTTGTTTCGTTTTTTCAAAAAAAGGGCATGAATAGCCTTTAGGAGGCTTGTAGAGTGCTCCTGGGGGTGGGGTGGGCCAAAAAACAGCCTGTTTTTCATGAAAACGGGCCCATTTTTTGTCCAAAAAAGAGCATGCACAGCCTTTAAGAGGCTTGTAGAGTGCTCCTGGAGGCTGGGGGAGGGGCAAAATTGAGCCACAAAGGCCCTTTTGTCGCTCATTTCTGCCCTCCCCAGCCCCCAGGAGCACTCTGAAAGCCTCCTAAAGGCTATGCACGGCCATTTTGATGAAGGGGGCAGGGATTCAGGAGGCAAAAAAATGCTGTATTCAGTGTATAAGATGCACCCAGATTTTCAGACTCTTTTTTGAGAGAAAAAGGTGGGTCTTATATTCTGAAAAATACGATACATTATAACACATTTAGTCCTATTTTAAAATATGGAGTTGTGTTCTCATTTTCTTTATGTTAAATTACTGAACGGTTGTGCTTGTATTCAATAAAAGTTATCCAGTAGTTTAAATTGCAAATATAATTTTCTGCATTCATAATAAAATGGGCATCTCTCAAAGCTTTCAGTATTTTCAAGTATCAAATTGCTGCCTACAGTTAGCCCTTGAGCTACCACAGCAATTAGGACCTGAACTGCATGATGCCACATGACTGCATCGCTTAGTGATGGCAGTCCCAGTTGCTATTGTAACCTCAGGACCATGCAGGTTGTTAAGTGAGGACCACATATGATTGTAATGTGGGAAGAGGTAGGATTCTCAGACAGGTAGACTGGTGAATAAGAGCTATGGGCAGGCAGGCACTGCGGAACATGGACAGTGGTAGGCAGGCAGATGAAAAAGCAGTGGAAATAACTTTTGATCTTCCGCCAGCTTCCCCATTGACTTTGCTTATGGAAAGCCAGTAGGGAAGGTCAGAAATTGTGTTCATGCAACTGTTGTAATTGTGAGCTGGTTTCCAAGTGCCTGAATCGTGATCATATGATTACTTTGGTGCTGCAATGGCCACAGCATTACTTATGACCAATCATAAGTCCCCCTTATTCAGTGCCATCATAACTTTTAAAAATTGCTGGTTGTATCCCAAGGACTTCCTGTATTGTTTATTTCTGAAGAGGTCATAGCTGTAAAATCAATTCTGTACTTCATTGACATCATAGGTTTTTAATATAGTTTACCATTAATGTATTTTTACAAATTGAAACAATGAAAACTTTTTTAAAAAAAACTTAAAACAATTATGTCTTTAAATTAGAAACATTTGCAGAACTTTATTGAATTTTGGATTCATCAGACAAAAGGCGACATGCAAAAATATTCTTGTAAACCAGTCAGCTCCTTTATATGAGACACATGCAAGATAAGGAAGTATTACTTTCTTTGAGAAATTGATTGCTTCAGATAATGAAACAAGTGACATTCAGCTATATCATACAAGAACTTCAGTTTCACTTCCCTTCTGACTCAAGAGGAAGATGGAATGTAGTAAATAGTTTTATGGCTATATTGCTCTATCATTCTGAGATTAACTATCTTTTTATCTAGAATAGTTTTGTTTTTGCTAATATAAGAGCGTGTAGTGTATTTAATAAGCTGTTGCTATGTGTAAAGTAATTATGATTTCATTTTAGAATTAACCAAAGGTTTTAATTAGAACTTAGTGGCAACCTCCCACAGCTAGAACATCCACAATATTCTTTTCCCTTCAAATCCTCTTCTCTCCTCTAGAAAGCCGCACTTGGTAAACATGCCATTCTCCTTCCTGCATAGTAGTTTCTATCCTTAGTTGTCTTCATTGATTTTGCTTATGGGAAACTGACACAGAGTGCTGGAAATCACAATCATGTGAACACAGCTGTGATGGTGCTGTACTGGCCAACTTTGGAAATGCACCTGGTGTGAAGATCCTTGGAATTTCAATTACAATGGAGTAATGGGCTCATGATTTTGTCTATAAGATCTTTAAATTAGCAGATTTTAGATACCTTCACTCAAAAATGGTTGTGCTGTGATGCACAATCTGGACTAATTGAAGGTCACAAACAGACAGAGTTTTAATAGTATATAGATGACTGGGTGATGATGTAGCAGAATAGTACTCTTTGAATGTGGCCTTAGATTAAACTGCTTTAGGGGACAAACAGTATTTTATGGATACAAAAAAAGACATTGTTTATCTTAGAAAAGTGCTAGTATCAGTAAAAAGGGTGGATTTGGAGTTTTCTTGGAAGAACAGAATGTAACCCCAGAAGAACTATCTCATAGTAAGATCCTCCCATATTTTTATCAGATTCCTGTAATAAAGGTTTTGTTTCTCTGCTTTTGTAAGTCTTATGTATCATTTCTAGAAGGTGTATAGCCTGTAAGCTTGTGACTCTCCTCCGGGCTCTTCTGCATTCTTCTGATAAGGAGCCCAGTAATCACTGTAGTTGTACCTGCAAATAAAAGATGCTTTGTTGCATGTGTTTCCAAATGCTTTGGTTCCTTATTTAAGTGAGCATTTCCCCCACACTTTTAAATGGTTTGCATATTTTTTTAAAAAAAAGCTAATGATTTTGTGTACAAATATATATATACAAAAGATATATGCCAAAATTGGCATACCTGTGTTCAGTATATTTTAAGAAATAATGTAGCCTGCCATCACTTACTTGTTTATTTTAAATGCTTGTTTAATCTAAAGAGCAGCATTGTTCAAGAGAAGCATAAATTCTAGTTTTATGTCTTTTCCTATTTCCTTATCAGAATTTATTTTTTACAGGTGAAAGATCTCTTTCATACTCTAGGAGTAGAATATAGTGCTCTGGAGCTTGACAAGATTGGTAAGGATAACATTAATCTCTATATACAATTTGAACTTCCTCCAACTAGAACGTGTAATAAAATGCCACAGCTTTTCAAGATTTTGTTTTGAACAAATGGCTCTTAAAATTGAAGTTTTTTGTGAATTTGTTTCATCTTTGGAATTATACAGTTCCTCCTTCTTCCTAGCATATTCTCACACATGCAGGGCCGCTTTTCAGATCATTGAACACCACTTTGCACGGTTAGCTGCATCCCCAGGGCACAGGCCCACAGCTTGCATATCTTTGTTGATTATGTCTTGCCATCTCTGCTTTGGGCACTCTCAAGATCACTGGCCATTGACTTCTATTTGGTAGGCAGTCTTGGCAATGGTGGAAGGTGCCGCTCTCAATACATGTCCATATCAGCAGAGCCGGCATTCTCTCATCTTCTTTGTAATCAGTGCCACACCAAAATGTTGTCGAACGGTGTCATTTGTGATGTGTTCAAGAAGGGAGATGCCCGATATTCAACAGAGCATTTGCATTTCCATGACATGGAGATAGCAGTTATACAGCCCCCCCCCCAAAAAAAAGTGTATGTTGTTTGATAACTTGTTAAAGTATAACCTCAACTAGAGTCCCCCCCCCCCAAAATGGTACCTGTGGACAGTTATTTTGTACCTATCAAGTTCCCTGCTTGTTCCTTTAATAAACTGAGACTGGAATAGTGCTGATGAGAATTTGATGAGAATTATGATTTTTAGCGCATATCACGTTTTTGTAAATTTTGCTGTGTTGAGTAGGTTACTCAAAATGCTTAGATTAGGTTTGTTTTAAGAGCTATCAGAATAAAAAACAATTTGCAGACAACAGGTAAATTATCTTTAGTATTGTATCATATATTCAAACTAAACTGAATATTTTGATTTGGTTGTTTCATATTTATATAGTACCCAATATAACAAATTATTTTTATCACATTTTTCTCCCAAAAAGAAAAGAATAAAAAATTATCTAAAAATGATTGTCAAATATACTGTACTGCAGTTTGACTTACAGTTCTCTCAATATATATTTTCAGTCTAAAATAAAATAATGCACTTGCCATAAGGACTTGACTGAAATATACCCAATGCTTTGAGGAAATGCTTTCTTTATAAAATAAAATTTCTGTCCTTTGTTGCAATATATTTATGGTATTTCACTTTAGCACTTCATCTTTTGTTTGGTAGTATCTGTTTAAGTCTCGGGTGTTACTGTACATATTAATTGAGAAACCCAGATGGGATAAGCAAGTTCTTGTCTTCTGTATGAATGCCGGATGTGGTAACTAAGTTGGAGGCTGTACAGAAACCCTTTAAACTGCATCTCTGCATTCCTAGATTTTGAATTCTGCAAAACAGATTTTTATCTGTTAATTTATTTGTGTTTTAGTTAGCAGCCCAAAAGTGATTGATTCTAATTGTATTGACCCAAACCAGTATGTTGTAGAACTCACTCCTAAACACAACTTTACTATATAAATCTGGAGATGGAATATTAAATAGGAATTATTAATTCCTAATAAATTTACAGTGCAAGAAAATACTTTTTAAGAAAGTAATTCTGCCCAAATTCTTATATAGAGAGCTGACTAAATGTAATGTTTAACTCAGAAGAAAACTTGTAGGAAGGTCTGAATCTTTCTTTTCCACCTATCTTACTTATTTAGTTGAAGATTTGGTAAAGATTTTGAGATATTTTGTTTTATAGAATTGTATTTTGCCTTTTCTAAACCTTAATAAATCTGATTAATTATATCTGCTTTCATTTTATCGAGCCAGTTTGAAACTGGGGCTTAAAGGTTTTTAATCTTTTGGGTTACTAGACATAACTGGGTTTATTGAAAGCAAGTTCAGAAAGTTCATTATATTTTAAAGGCACGCTTCATATAAGTACTTATAACTCCTTGCTATTTGTATTTTCTAGGAACTGTAAAGTAAAAATGAGTGATTATTTTATTCTAGTCCTCCCCCCCCCTTTTTTTTTTTTTAATTACAAAGTTCCAAAACTATGTTTAAAAAATCTGGAGAGTTTGACAGTTACAGTATCAAGGGTAGAATTGATATACTAATCCTTTAACATTGTTTTGGAAATCAGAGATAATGAAGCTTCTTGTGCTTTTTAGCTATTGTTAATAATAATTATAATATATGAAGCAAAATTAGAGAAAGATTGAATTGTCTGCCTCTTTCATGACTAAACTGTATGAGAACAAGAATAAAAATGCTTTTTTTTTTAGATTTACAGCAAATGCTACAAGTCTGAAGTCTCAAAGCTGTTTTTTCAAAATGCAACTAGACTTTTTCCCCATGGAAGATGTTTTGCTTCTTTTCCGAGAAACTTCTTCCATCCTGGCAGGATGGTGGGGACAATGAAAGGATTAGTTCTGACAGGACTAGCTAGAACTAATCCTTCCAACTTCCTACCATCCTTCCAGAACCAATGAAGCCTCTTGGATGATAAGTGAAACATCTAAAGAGGGGGGAAAGTGCAGTTGCTTTTTTAAAAAGTACCTTTGAGACAACTATGACCAGGATGACTGAACATCTCCACAGAAATTTACAAGTCTGAAAGACTTTTTTATTGGTAGATTTTTAAAACATATTTCCACCGTAGATTAACCAGTTTTTAATGTTGTGTCTTCAGTTAGTGAATAAATATTTTTATTAATTCTTTCAATCTTGTTTTGCAATATACATCGATATTTTAATTTGAGATGCCTTACTACATGAATGGATCTTAACAGGCTGTATAGTGCTCTTTATGCTGCATAGCAAATCAATAAACTTTACTATTATAAATAATATTTCCCCTTTTATTAATTCTAGATGATGGACCTATTATCCAGGAAGTATTACTAGAACTGACGAGTCAAAGGACTGTGCCCAATGTGTTTATAAATGGAAACCATATTGGTGGATGTGATCAAACTTTTCAAGTAATCTTCAACTTCCTTCTCTTATATATGAAAATAACTCTAACTCACATTTTTAAGCAGTTCCTCACCAGATTACTTTCACAAAGTTTGGTTATTACTGAAATGAATTATTGTAAAGAATAGTCTGCTCACATATAAATTTTGTACATACAACATATTCTTTTTTTCTTTGTAGATTGAGAATGTAGTATTTGTTTTTCCTAATATCTTTTTGTATTGTTATTCTCTAAAGCTATAGATTACATTAATTGCTTAAAAATGAATTTTCCAGTTGTAGTTTTTATCATCTTTTAAAGCTCAAGAAAGCACTGATATTCAGTATGGTTGCTGACCTGGTTAGTTGCATTCTGTTAGCTAAACAAACCTTGAGGATCAGCATCAAGATTTATCTAGTGTCTTCTATTCATAGAAGTACAATTTATATGAATATAAAGGGAATTAAGGCAATGTTCAGGTTTCTTTTTCTACGAAGATCCACCTTCACTTTTCCAGAGGATCATCTGACTTCAGAAGGGGAAATTGTAAAAGTCCCTTTCATTTCCAGAAATCTTCATGGGATCAAACAGCCAGCACAAAAAGGAAGAAACCCATTAGATATAATCCAACAGTTATGCATTTGAAATTTAAGAAAACTAATAAAATATTCATCCGTTTTAATAAGCTACGTTTTTTATTGCAGGCTTACCATGATGGTACATTGCAGAAGCTTTTAGGGAATAGAAAGGGTGAAGAGATGGAATCATATGATTATGACTTAATTATTATTGGTGGTGGTTCTGGTGGACTTGCTTGTTCAAAGGTATGTACTCAATGTTACTTCTATGTTTTAGTTTTTTAAAATTCAGATTCATCCTACTGGTTATGATGATAGATGATAGATAGATAGATAGATAGATGATAGATAGATGATAGATAGATAGATAGATAGATAGATAGATAGATAGATAGATGATAGATAGATAGATAGATAGATGATAGATAGATAGATAGATGATAGATAGATAGATAGATAGATAGATTGATAGATTGATAGATTGATAGATAGATGATAGATAGATGACAGACAGACAGACTTATCAGTATTTCATAGTGATGTTGAACCAATAGGCAAACCAATTTGCTTACATCATAGTGTTAAACAAGATCTTGGGGAGATAGAATGAAGCTAGAATCCTACATAGAGTTCTACACATAAATTTCACCAATACTATGAAACATGTACCTTATTCACTACACATCAGCTTTTACTGCAAGTGGATACAGATACTCGTGTATTGGCCTTTTTTGGCCTGGTGATTTCCATATTGAACTATAAATTTCCTCAGTCCCATCGATCATGAAAATTTTAACAATTTACAGTTATAGACCTGTATATTGCAAACTCCCTCCCAAACCCCAAGTAGTGTGGTGCTACTGTGTTTCTCCGAAAATAAGACAGGGTCTTATTTTCTTTTTACACACAAAATATGGCTTGGGCCTTATTATGAGGGGAGGGTTTATTGTTTTGGGGTTGCCGGGCAGCTGCTCTCTTGCGAGCAAGCTCCCAAAGAGCCGGGCACAGCCTCATGGGCTAATGGCTGTGTTGCACTATTGCAACAGCGCCACACAACAGCCATGAAGTGACCACGCTCACGAGCAGCAACCTGGCAAACCCCCTTTCCAGCCATGCAGAGCGCCATTCACTGACCTAGGGGTATCACCAAGCTGCGTGAGCGCCTGTTCGCCGCAGCCCAGCTCCCGCGGTTTGGCGCCTTCAAAATGCCAGTGAATGGTGCTCTGCACGGCCGGAGAGGAGGGTTGCATGAACAGCTCTTCCACTCTCACTCATGTGCCCCCAGCTACACGATGTCCTGGCCCAGCTCTCCCTGCAGAGCCAGGACACCTCCGCTGCCACCACCACCGCCATCCCAGCATGGCTTTTTCGGCAGCTTCCAAACCGAGTCTGCTCGCAGTGGCCGCTCTGGGCGTACACTCTATGGTTGTACGCTCAGCCGACAGCCAGCCCACAACCATAGAGCATACGCCCAGAGCGGCCACTGCTGGAAGACTCAGTTTGGAAGCTGCCGAAAAAGCCATGCTGGGATGGCAGCGGCAGCGGAGGTGCCCTGGCTCTGCAGGGAGAGCTGGGCCAGGGCATCGTGAGGCTGGGAGGCGCGGGAGTGGAACAGCCTCTTGCGCAACCCCTTTCTCCAGCCGTGCAGAACGCCATTTACTGACATTTCGAAGGCGCCAAGCTGCGAGAGCCAGGCGGCGGCGAGCAGGCCTTCACACGGCTTAGCGATACCTCTAGGTCAGTGAATGGCTCTCTGCACGGCTAGAAAAGGGGTTTCTCGGGTGGCTGCTTTGCCTGGCAACCCTCCTCTTCAGCTGGGCACAGCGCCGCTCACCAAGCTAGCGGTATCCCGAAGGCACCAAGCAACGCGATCACCTTTGCCCCCCCCCCCCCCAGCAGCTTGGCACCTTCGGGATACCACTAGTTTGGTGAGCGGCGCTCTGCCTGGCCGGCGGTGGGGGAGTTGTCCAGGGGGCTTATTTGCGGGGGAGGGCTTATATTTTTGTCCACCAGAAAAATGTGGCATGGCCTTATTATCAGGACAAGTCGTATTTTGGGGGAAACACGGTATTTCCTTGTGGGGATAGTGAGTGTTCTTCGGAAGGATGAGTGAAGAGTGCTGAAAATGCTTCCAAGAACAATCATGTTCAGGTAAAGGGAATTGTGACGGACATTCCATCTGCTCAGGTAAAGCAAGTAGTCACTTATATTGGGCATGAGGGATATCGAAAGATGCTGGAGGGAGGTAGAATGTCACTTTCCTGATGGTGGCAAAGGAATCATTTCATACTACTCAGGAGAGGGCAGTGACAAATCACTCCTATATTTTATGAAGGAGATCACATTTAATATTGGAGAGGATTCCTGAGAATTCCATGAATAGCTAAGAAAAATAAACATAATAGAACAAATCAAATCCAGAGCTGTCACTCAGCCCAAAAGTGACCAGGTTCAAATTATTACAGTATAAGCACCTTTTGAGAAATATATGATTCTGGGAAAGGTTAAACAGATGGGGAAAAAAGAGCAGCAGCAAGGTGGATGGACTCAATTACAGCAGTGATGGGTGCACTGTTGGAAGACTGGAAGGACAAGATTTGGGACAGATATAGAAAAAAAATCTATATAGTCACTATGAGTCAACCCTTGTCAAGACTTGATAGCACATAATCAATATTGCAAAAACTGGCTTGTGCTTTCTAAGCTCCAGTATGTATTATTCATACATAAATTAATCCTTTTTTTTCTTTTAAAAAATTGGCCCTTTGTACTTTTCTTGGAGGCCGTGGGGAGAAATAAAATGTATAGCTGTCAGGATGAAAATGAATAGAAGAAATGCAAAAAGCATCACAGTTGCCTAGGATACCTTAGAAAATTAGCCTCACCAGCCATTTGGGAGCGATAGACCTTTTCCTAATTCCTAGTTATTTTAATCCTTTTGTAACGCTAATTAAGGTTATCTCTTTTCTTCCTCACCATTGTCTTATGTCCATTTTTCCTTTTTTGCTTGAAGCAGGGTGAAAAATGTCTCTACATTTTCTTATGTATTAAATGTGAGAGAAAGTTTTATATATAAAGTTGAGGATAAATTAAGCTCATGAATGGATTTGTTATATGTAACTAGGTGGCTGGCAAAGTGATAAAAAGTTAATAAAAACAATTAAAATTAAGTGGGATTAAATAAAAACTAAAAATATTTAAAGTTAAGAAATATATGTTCAAAATCTTATTATTCTGAGGATACTGTTCCAGCCATTTTAGAGATGATCCAGCAATCTTCCAGAAATTAACCCTCAAACCTGAAAGCTGTTTACAATGTTCTAGCTACCTAAACCACTTGCAGAAGATTAACTCACCCACAACAAAACCCTCAGGACCACTCCAGAATGTTCTGGAGTTTCCCAGAATGTTCTGTTCCCAACAAGAAAGGATTTTGCTTGAAAGTATACTGCAAAAAAGGAGATGATCATGACAAACATCCCTATATGTACCTAATTGAATTAATGATTTTTAAACCTTTATTTAATCCCTCTTAATTTTAATTGTTTTAGATTATCTATTGCTTTGTAAGATCCTTAGAGTCAATTCAGCAGTATGATGGACAGCATATACATTTATTAATACATATATATGCTTAACATATACATATACACAAGTGTGTTTATAGAGAAGGGGAAATCTCTAGAATTGGTTTTTACTAGATGTAATAATTCAAGGTTAATAATGTAAAGAAGCTTAGCACTGCACACAACTTCTTTCTGTATTTATATATTCCACTTTTGTTTTTGTGAAACCATGTTTAATTCTATTTATCATCCTTTTGAATAAATCTGATACATGCTAAATTGACTTGTGAAAGCAAACATTTGGCATTTTATTTTAATTAGAGATTATAGTTAACATGTTGTAACTCTTAAATTCTATAGTTTAAGTCATAATCTATTCTGGTTATCTATTGTTTTTTTCTTTTCAGGAAGCTGCCACCTTAGGGAAGAAGGTCATGGTCTTAGACTACGTTGTGCCAACACCATTGGGTACAACATGGGGTATGTTTCATGCTTACATTAACTTTATTAATGCCACATTGCTTAATTTGCTGCCATTCCTGATTCTCTTTATTGTAAATAATTCAGCAAAAGTACTGTGTCTAATCTGAGCTCCCATTACTTGTCTCAGCTTCTGCCAACCTAGCAGCTCAAAAGCATGTAAAAAATGCAAGTAGAAAAATAGGGACCATCTTTGATGGGAAGGTAACAGCGTTCCGTGCGCCTTCGGCGTTTAGTCATGCCAGCCACATGACCACAGAAACATTTCCGGACAGCGCTGGCTCTTTGGCTTTGAAACGGAGATGAGCACTGCCCCATAGAGCCGGAAACAATTAGCATATATGTGCGAGAGGAACCTTTTAGCTTTAATGATTTCACAGATGTATGCTTCTTCAAGAAAACCATTGGTCAGCATATTTCAACTCTCTTTCAAGCCCATTTCTATATTTCTATATATAATTATATAAAAAGGCAGTTACTCATATAGCTATTTATTGTTATTTAAAAACATTTTCTGCAAATATGTAAAATATTTTTTTCTAATGTATTCAATCTGCTTGGATAGGTACTTTGTATGTGGATATATTTGATATGCTTTGACTTACTCCTGCAATGTCACTTCCTGATTATGTTGCATGTTTATATGTTAAATGGCCCAAATATTTTTACAATATTATTACTCTTGCTGTTATTATATAAGCTTTATATATGTGCATACCTATAAGTCTCTTTCCTGGCAACTACATGGACAAGGCAATATTTTTTTTCGGGGCTGGGGGGTATTTTGCTTTTGCATTTTTCTTACAAGAAAGTGTCTGGCCAAACATTGCCAGTGAGCTTTGGCCCTAATAAAGCACTACTAGAATCCAGTCTCTTTGGGTCCAACTCAGTATTTTTAATTGCTAGAGCAAATAAACTCTCTATATAAATGGTATTAATTGTACTTTGGTATAAAGTATTGTAAAAGAGAAATTCTTGATTGCTTGCTTATAATAGAAAAACATGATCACAAATGAGTATAGATGAATTTTTATTATTCTATCATGCTTAAGCTATACATTGTGTTTTCATTCATGCTTAAGTGCTAGAATTAATTATACCATTCTGCTGTTACTTTTTTTCATGGTTCCTGCCCTTTGGAATAGCATTCCCCCAAAAGATTGTATTGCTTAGGTCCTCCAGGGAACTAAGATAACCACTATTTTTCATTCCCCTATAAGTATGTTAAAAGTTGTTTTTAAATATTGTATTTAAATATTGTACTGGAAAAATATTACTATTGGCTTACTCATGCAATATTTTAGTATCATCATGGAACTCATACAATGAACTGTTGACCTCATAGATCTTATTTCTTGAGAGTTAGATTCTAACCTTACTGAAAAAAAATAAAGCAATATTTTGACAGCCATAAAACTACTAATGTTATAGTCTATCCGTAGTTACTGTGATCGCAGTTCATACTTACAACTTCTGGGCCCATAGTCAAGTTTGGTATATGGTGTTATTTTTACTTACCATATTTTTTGGAGTATAAGACGCACTCCCCCCCCCCCTTTAAAAAGTGTGGAAATGTTGGTGCATCTTATACACCGAATGCAGCCATTTTTGGCGGCCTGAAGCCCCGCCCCTGCATCCCATTTTTGTGAAAAATAAGCTGTTTTTTTACAAAAATTGAGGCATTTTTGCCTTTCCCAGAAGCACTCTGCAGGCTTCAGCAGGGCTGGGGGGAAGGCAAAAATGCCCGTTTATGCGAAAAACAGCCCATTTTCCACAAAAACTAGCATTTTTGCCTTCCCTCAGCCCTGCTGAAGCCTGCGTAGTGCTCCTGGAGGCCGGGGAGGCCAAAAACTTTCTTACTTACTTCTTCAAAATCTTGGTGTATCTTATAAACTGGTGCATCTTATAGTCCGAAAAATACAGTAATTATAGAGAGAGAAAATAGGTGTAGAAAAAAAATAAGAATATAGTAAAGAAAAAGAAAAGAAATATAATTAGAAATGACTTCCCTCTTTTAACATGGTAATGTTATTACCATGTTAAAATGCAGCTATGATACATAAACATGGCTATGCATTAATGTTAAAGTTTCTTAAATACTTGTAACATTAAACAAAACAATTAAAATTGTACCTTCCATTTCAGGACTTGGTGGTACTTGCGTAAATGTCGGCTGTATTCCTAAAAAGTTGATGCATCAAGCAGCTTTATTAGGTCAGGCACTGCAAGATTCAAGAAAGTTTGGCTGGGAATATGATCAGCAAGGTTTGTGAATGTATTTATCTGGCAAGATAAGAACTCATGGTGATTCTAGGATGTAAAATCTTTGCAACTTATGTAAAATTAAGTTTGTCTCTTCATTGAATATTCTCAAACTTGGCAATCTGGTCTGAATAGACTTGTTCTGTACTTTGCTTCTTAAAGAACAATGAATATTCTTTATCATTCATATGTATGTATGTATATTTGTAGTGTCTGTTTATGAAAGACTGCCTGGACTAGTCCCTGAAGTTTTCTTTGCCAAGTTTTTCAAAAGGTATACGATCCATGAATGCAGGTAGTCCTATCATTTGACCACAGAAGATGGGTCCAGCCATTGTTACTTCAAATCTGGATTATATGGTCCCAATAAGTGACTGGTCACATAGAGAGGACTAGTGTGTGTGTGAGAGAGACATACAAATAGTTGTTTATGTATTCAATATGATATACTTGATTTCTTATTTCTGAAGCATTTGGATTTTAAGTATTTTCCAATTGAATATTGCACTGTACTTGTATAAGCTCGCTATGAATTATATGAATTAATCTTTTTGCATACTGTTTTACCTGTGATTCTTGTATCTTTTTTCAGTTAAACACAATTGGGAAACCATGGTTGAAGGAATTCAAAATTACATAGGATCTTTAAATTGGGGGTATCGGGTGGCTTTACGTGAGAAGACTGTGACATACCTCAATGCGTATGGGGAATTTATTGGATCACATAAAATCAAGGTACTTGCAGAAATTTACATAAGTTGTCATCTTTCCAAATCAGCTGAATCTACAGGGTGTACCAGAAGTCAGGTCCCATAAATAATTTATCTCATAAATTACATTACATGTTTTGACTGGTTGCCTCTAAAAGTATTCATTTGATGCATGATACTTGAATATTCTTAAGAACAGTAATATTTTCTTTGAAAACCAAAAATCATGAAACATTGAAATTGACGTATGGAGTCTGGGTTTTGTTACAACCTTATGATTAATACTAGAGTAAAAAGTCCGTTAAATGGGTCAAAGTGAATATGGGTCAGAAAAAACTTGAAATTTGCTAAACTTGCTTGCAGTTGCAGACTACATTATCTTAAATTTGAAACCACTCAAAAGACATTGAATCTATTAGTAACCAATATGAGCATATTATAATCAGTTTTGGACGAACTTCTAGAGAATAGGTACAAAGTTTTAACTGGAACTTTGCTAAAAGGAAAACAGCTTTAAGATTTTTATATCTACCGTTTATATTAATTTATTTGCAAATTGATATTACATTATGCAACTTTCATGCTGATTTTATTATGTGCATTTGAATGAGATGTGTTTCCGACTGCTATATTAAATTGAAACTGCATTTGGTTATGAATATTATTGAAGTAAAGATCAGTTTTTAAAAATGCAAGTATCTGATTATGTTGCTGTTGCTGTGCTTTGCATGTTAATGTTACATTCTGTTTGTATTACTTGAAAGAAGTTAGAGTGGTGAAGCTCCATATACGAGTAATGTAAACTAGTGACAATTCAAAGAGGCTTTCTATGCACTTGAAAATAAGAAAATGAAAAAGGACATTAAATTTGAAACGAAGGTTGTGATCTATTCCATTAAAACTGATCTTGGACTAAGTCCATTTTACACATTGTTTCAAAAAAGAATGAGTACTTATGATAGTGAAAACCAACTAAAAAGTTCTAAAACTGTAATTAGAAAAAGCTTGAAACCCATTTGTTCTCAATATGATTGCATGCAATTAGATAAAAATGTTTTGAATGCATATGAAGAGAGAGGTTAATACTACCTTCCTATTAGTAAGATTTTCCCAATGCATGTTTTTAAAATTAGGATAATAAAATTAATAATTTCTGTATTGATTCTCTTACTTATTTACAATTTCTATTTCTTTGTCCTCTATAAACAAGAAGGTTCTATACACTAAAAAAATATTCCAAGTTTAAAATCAATCAGCACTATTCAAAATATTTCATCGCAACATAATTCATATTGGAATTAAACTCTAAACTTCTCAAATGTCCCATCTTAAGTAACACTAAAGAAGTTAAAACAAGTACCTAATGCCAGTCTTTTTTGTTCAAGAGTAACAAAAATAAATACGGTGCCTGTCTCCTGCTTACAGAAACCTTGGTTAAGAAAGTGACTTTTTTAAATTTAAATTTAAATATTTTAAAATCCCTGTCAGAAAGCATTGAAGCAATATTTAATTCTCAATGAAGGATTTACATCCATATATGGACAACATAGCAACATCAACAATGTACTTATTTAATTGTTGGCTAGAGGTGTATATAGATAATTTGTGTGTATATTTTATGTGTCAGGTCCATCATCTTTGGCTTGCCGCCACACTTGCATTCTGCTGTCAAAGGACATGGGGGGGGAGAAATGGGGGGAACAAATGGGCAATAAACCTGTATGCATTTTTGTGTGGGAATTTGGGAAGGGAGATGAAAGCTGAAGAAAAGCCGATCAATGTGGAACTGGTTGGTGGTGCCAACGCATCTTCAAGGCCATTTGCCCTGAGTGTGGAAAGTAACCAACCCAAACACCTCAGCATTCGCAAAACTTCCCGGCATTGGCTGGGTTTGGACTTTTCATGGATGGAAGGATGGGACTGAAGTTTTGTATTGTTGCATGGGAAACTCGGATTCTGCTTGACTTTACTACAACCAGCATCTCTTAGTAAAAGTACCTTTCACTTCCACCAAATGGAGTCAAGGGTTTTTCTTCCCTAAGGGATCAGACTATGGCAGGTCTGACATGAGTACCTGCCTGCAAATCTCATCAAAAATAAAACAGCAACAGTTTCTGCTGTGTCATCAACATAAGATTGATTGATTGATTGTGTGCCATCAAGTCACTGTAGACTCCTAGCAACCACATAGATTGCCAATCTGATCTTAATTTACTCTTTCAGGTTTTCCAACTCTGCATTCATTGCCACAGAAACTGAGATCCGCAATCTTGCTTCTATTTGTCCCTTCACTTTCCTTTACCTTTCCTAGCATTAAATCTTTTTCTGAGAAGCTAGGTCTTTGCATTATGATCCAAAGTAGGATAGTTTGTAAGTGTATAAGGCAGAACAAAAGAAAATGATCAACTTAAGCACAAAATATAGTAATCTTTGAATATTTCATGCCCTACATAAACATTTTTAAGAGTAGGACGTAATAAATATATGCTGCTGGAAATAGCTTTTGGAAAATATTTCATGTTTAAAAGGATAGTAGATGTGATTCTGTGATTTATTTTACTAGGCAGTCAACAGAAAAGGACAAGAAACTTTCTATACAGCACAGACATTTGTTATTGCTACTGGAGAACGACCGCGATATTTGGGTATCCCAGGAGATAAAGAATATTGTATCACGAGGTTAGTTGAATTGAAATCATTACTTTTTTTGGTTTGTTGGACAGAATGTTTACTTTTTTAATAATTTACACTAATATTTCTTCTTTTCAGCGATGACCTCTTCTCCCTCCCCTATTGCCCTGGAAGGACTCTAGTTGTGGGAGCCTCTTATGTAGCTTTGGAATGTGCAGGATTTCTTGCTAGCCTTGGTTTGGATGTCACTGTTATGGTGCGCTCAATTCTTCTTCGTGGCTTTGATCAAGAAATGGCAGAAAAAGCAGGTGCCTACATGGAAACACATGGAGTAAAATTCATCAGAAAGTTTGTTCCTATTGAGGCAAGTATTCTTCAGTGTAAGATTTTTTTTTCTTTTTTCCAGGATTGGGTGATGTAAGCATAAGCATAAACATAAACAATTATTTAATTTGGAATGGCTAATATACAAATCAGAATAAAGACTATAGCAATACAGTATGCTGTAGCTTTTTTGTTTGTGGTTCTTCCATGCAGATTATAAAGCTGGAGGATGGCATGCCCGGAAAACTCAAAGTAATTGCAAAATCCACTGAAGGATCACAAGTGATTGAAGGAGAATATAACACTGTAAGACACTTTTGCATTTTTGTGCATATGGTTGGTAAATCTAGAGTTTAGCAACAGCTTGACATTACGGTTTTTGCAAAAATCGTTGAACTTTTGTTATTGGATTTCTCCCTTTGATTTAATTGCTAACATCTATCCATTAATAATATTAAAGAAATGAATTATGCTAACACTTTTGAATTTGTTTTGTAGCAAAATCTTTTGTGTTTTTAAACAAAACTGCTTCTATATTTCAAATATGATTCATTTTATTTAGGTTTTGATAGCTGTTGGCCGCGATGCTTGCACCAGGACTATTGGCTTGGATAAAATTGGTGTGAAAATGAATGAAAAGTAAGTATTTGAACTGTTTTACTTCCTGAAAACCTACTCATAATATGTTTCAAATTCTATTAAAAAAACAAAGTGAATATCTTTCACATGCTTACTTAGAAGTCCTGAAATATAATGTTAACTACTGAATCTTAAACATTGTGATCGTAATTAGTTTTAGTTCAGATTATGATTGAATGCTTGCAGTTTTTAGTGCTGGTAATGAAAATGCACAACTCTTTTCAATTTTGAGATTTTTCATATTTTTTATTTTGCTGGTTTTAGATGAGTATTATGAAAGAAGTGGAAGATCCCACTACCTTGAATTAATTTTCAATTTGTGGTACACAAACTCTGAATTATTTACTTTGGGAACATTTTATTATCTGCTTGGTGAACACATTAAGCATAAATCTTTAGATAAATTTTGTGTGTGTGAAAGAGAAAGCGAGAGAGCTATGATTTTCAGTTGTTATCTTTTTCTTTCCTAACAAGTAATGGGAAAATACCTGTGAATGATGAAGAACAAACCAATGTACCGTATGTCTATGCGATTGGGGATATTTTGGAAGGAAAGCTGGAACTTACACCAGTTGCCATACAGGCAGGCAAGCTATTAGCTCGCAGACTTTTTGGAGAAAGTTCTGTAAAGGTAAATATATATTCTTAGTCATAGTAGAGAAACACTTTTAAGTTTAGACAAAAGGCTGGCAATCTTATATTCAGGAGCTTGAAAAAAACTTATGTCTGATCTAGCATCACTGCTAAACAAGGAAAAAATAAGCTTAGGCCATAATATATCAACTTTTTCTCTTCCATAAAGTTTAAATATGTATGCATATTCTTTACCTAATATCCCTAAAAGGGCTGAAAATTGTTTTTTTTAAACTATAGAGTGCTATCCGTACATTTGGTCTTGAAGTATTTAGGGTGGAATACAATTGTTGGCTTCTTTGCTCTTGTTCTTACATGTTTTGAGTCCTATTTTATGCTTCCACTTTTAGTGTGATTATGTTAATGTGCCAACTACAGTGTTTACACCTCTGGAATATGGTTGTTGTGGCTTCCCAGAAGAAAAAGCTATTGAACTATTTGGACAAGAAAATATAGAGGTACACTTGAAACTTTTTATTTGAAAAACATCACATTAAAAACATGTATAATACATCGCCAGTGGTGTAATCCATCATACTTTTAATTAGTGAGTGTAAAACTCTGTAATCTGTGGTAATGTATGCTGTTGTAATGTAATGTGATATAAGTTCTACCATTAATGGAAATATACAGGTAGTCCTCAACTTATGACCACAATTCAGCCCAAAATTTCTGTTGCTAAGCAAGACAGTTCATAAGTGAGTTTTGTCCCATTTTATGACTATCTTATCACACTTGTCAAGTTAATATCTGCAGATATGTTAGTAATACGGTTAAGTGAATTTGGTTTCCCCATTGACTTTATCAGAAGGTTGCAACAGGTGATCACATGAGGCTGGAACATTGTAACTGTCATAAATACATGTCATTGCCAAGCATCTGAATTTTGATTGCGTGACTATGGGATGCTGCAACAGTCATAAGTGTGAAAAAATGGTCATAAGTGACATTTTTCAGTGCTCATGCAATTTCAAACAATCACTGAAAGAATTTTACACAAGCTAATTATTTGAATCTGCATTACGTACTGGATATTTTCAATCATCAGTCAAAATTATTTTAATATACAAATAAGTTTCCAAAATGAAGCAATATAACAATATGTCCATTGTTATCAGACAAATTCAAAAAAACAATCTATAACTGTAAACCATATGATTGGTACTCAGTTGTAAAGTTAGTTGGGGTTTTTTCCTCATGGCCTAAAAAATTCAGCATTCCACGTCCTTTTGATTGAGTGCTCCTACAATAAAGTGTTTTGGGCCAATAATTTCCAATTTGATTACTTCTTGGATCAACAAAATCCAGTAATGGAATTCACAGGGGAATTTGTTTTTCCTACATACCTTTATCAAAGCATAACTCATTATCGGTGTCTGCAAAAGGTTATACATACCAACTAATAATTCAATTATCATTTAAACGATCTTGAAATCCTGATGATCCATGGTTTATTTTTGCGACCTGCTGCAAGAGTTCCTTTCCTCGCATGTAGGGGAGCTGCCTGCTCTCCTTCGCCTGGTAGCTCTTTTGCTCCATCCACTTAATGACTACAAATGGGAGAGCCAGGATTGCAGTTACTGAGTGAAGCAGTTACATGGGCATCTTGCCTAACTACTATTTCATTCAACCACCAATATTCCAGTCCCAATTGTGGTTGTCATTGACGACTAGCTGTATTGGATCCCAGTGTCATTCAGCAAGAAAGTATTTATGACAACTGAAAACTAATCAAGGAGAGAATCAATCTAAAAATAAGGAGAAATTTCCTGGCAGTTAGAACAATTAACCAGTGGAAGGAGTTTGCCTTCAGAGGTTGTGTGTACTTCATCACTGGAGGTTTTTAAGAAGAGATTGGACAGAGATTTGTCTGAAATAGTATAGGGTGTCCTGCTTGAGCAGGGTGTTGGACTAGAACACCTCCAAGGTCCCTTCCAACTCTGTTCTTTAAAGATGTGATCAGAGAAACAAGCTAGTACTGAAGACCATGTCAGGAAGACAGTGTAATCTACTGAAAAACCAAAGTATCCAAAATAGTGGAGTTTTTTTTTTCCAGAATGAGACCACCGTACTCATCGTTTTCATAAAATAAAGGCAGAAGACTTCATGCTTTCATTTCATAGTTTAGACTTCTGCCATGCAGACCTCTAGCTATAGTCAGCAAATGCCCATGATGTCAAACACATAAGATTTTTTAAAAACCACTATATAACAGCTGAAATTTGTTTTTCTTCAGGTATATCACACTTACTTTTGGCCACTTGAATGGACAATACCAAATAGAGACAACAATACCTGTTATGCAAAAGTAATCTGCAATAAGCTTAACGATGTATGTATTTTGCTCTAAAATATTTTTTTTTATGTTCGTATCTTCAGAAATGAATGTTATGTGTATTGCTCTATTGATATTTACAATAACCCTGAAATATTTGCTGTAGGTTGGATACAAAATCCTCCCTTAAACAGAAGGGTTCTTTCAAAGGTCTGAGATCTAGTAGAAGTGTGATTGTTAAATTAATTTTTGCTGCCTCCTATTATTCTGAAGCAGTTTTTCCATTGGGGAAAAGGATCATCAAGTAGAACGTGACATTGGTCAATTTCAATGTATATTTTATTAGTAGTATCATATGTAGCATTTCATTCTTTTTCTAATACCTGATCCAAATCCATCTAATTGCTTTGAAATAACATTATATATAAAGCTGTTAATATACATATCTGTGTAGACCTTAATATACACATCTATGTAGACTTTTATTAATTTAGAATTGATCTTACGTGTTCTATTTTTTTTAGGAAGCAGATTAAAATTTAGATGTTTCTATTATTTTCAGCAAGATTTAAGAGCTAATTTATGCAATTTGATCATCATTCTTTAATGAAGTAGTAGTAGAAAGGGAGAAAAATATGAAGTAACTGATCTCTATTCTTGTTTCTTCCTCTACCTCACACCTCTTAATTATAGTACCGTGTAATTGGATTACATGTACTTGGACCGAATGCTGGGGAAATAACCCAGGGTTTTGGGGCAGCAATGAAATGTGGTATCACAAAAGAATTACTTGATGAAACAATTGGCATACATCCAACTAGTGCAGAGGTAATAATTACAGTGTTTTTTAAATATTGCTTAAAAGATATTGCATATATACATCCTGTTTTCTAAAACGATAATAATCATTTCAGGTTGAATTACTTGTTGTTTAGGTGTCGGGTAAACCAGATAGAAATCACAATCAGATGACTTAATCCCACTTCATTGTAAAGCTGTGTTGACAGTATCTTGCAAATCTTGAAAGTTCAACACTCCCCCCACAATCTCCTTTACAACTAGGGACTGTCTTTTGCCCTGCCCACTATCCAGTTGTGCCTGTTCTCTCTCCTCCATGACTATTTCCTTGGCAGCTATCTTTGCCCATTCTTCCAACATCTTTCCCTCATGCCATTATATTAGGAGACAGGATACTATAGTGCATTAATCTTAAAACAAGAGTGGTTTTTTTAAGGAAAGGAAACTCTGCTTAATACAGGTAGTCCTCAACAACCACAACTGAGTCCAAACTTTCTGTTGCTAAGTGAGGTATCTGTTAAGTGAGTTTTGTCCCATTTTACAACCTTTCTATCAGAGTTCCAAATAGCATCCGCAATAAAGTAAGTAGAGAGATTCCTTAAAACACCAATTTATTAGAATAGCCATGTTGGCACATCTGGGAAAACCCAAATCTGAAAGCTTCCAGGTTTTCCCCACCCAGTTGAAAGTTCAAGACCCTGCCCAACACCCACAGGTCCATCACATGGTCCAATTAGTCATTGCCACGAAGGAAGTTTCCTCCCATCCACATCCATCCAGATGCAGAGACAAGGCAACCTTGACTTACCAAGAAGGAATGTTATTTTGGCTACATATCTCCGGTGCTCCATACAATCCCCACTCCCAGTTTCACATAGTAGAATCTGTTTGAATATGTGGTAGGCTTGAGGCCCTATACAATGACGACTTCCAAGCCTGACACTTTCTTACTACAGTTGCTAAGTGAATTGCTGCAGTTGTTCAAATAGTAACATGATCGTTAAGTGAATCTAGCTTTCCCATTGAGTTTGCTTGTCAAAAGGTTGCAAAAGTAGCCAGATGACCCTGGGTCACTGCAACCATAATAAATATGAGTCAGTTGCCAAGTAAGCTGTTATAAGTCGAAAACTACCTGTATTGATAGCAATAGAATATTCATTCCACGCATAGGCATTATCCCACATATAGATGCATAACCACCCATTTTCGGTTACCTGTAATTCTTCTCTGTAAAACCTGGCATTGTATATTTATTTCAGCATTTTTAGAGCTTCCTTCTAGTTAAATTGAATCAGTGGCGACATTAAGGAGTAAGATATGGATATCCATGTTGCTGTTCATATATATATTTATATATATAATTGAAAAGTTTTTGTATGCTTTGTTGTTAGGATTTTAATCTGGTTCTGCTATTTCATTCTCTTACAGGTATTCACTACAATGGAAATTACCAAATCTTCAGGAAAAGATATCAGTCAGAGTGGTTGCTGAGGTTAAGCCCTGCTGTTTAAACTATTTTCTGATGGGCCACTTATCTATTGAAAGTTTCATAATGTGTACCAAATACACGGGTAAATAGGTAATATGTGATTGTAGTATTTTAATACTACAGGTGATGCATTTCTGAAACTTCTATAAAAGATGGTGGTCTTTGCCAGAAATAGTCAAACAGCAGGGTGAACATTAATCCCAACATAATTAGAATGGCACGCAAGTGTATTTTTGAAGTTATGGCTCTGAACCTCATCTGGAGGCGAGTCATGGCTGATGATTTCTATACCAGTTGGGAAAACCTATTCGTCCAGTCAAACAAGTAGAAAAAAATCGTTCAGAGAAACTCTGTATTGCACAGGTGAAATTTTTTAGTTCTAGTGGTTTTGTATGAACACTCAGGCACAGTTGAATGTATGGTTGATCTAAATTTTCCTGGCATCCCGTAACATCGTTCAGACACTAGTGCATTTTGTTACTTGTTAATATCAATGCTGATGTTTGTTTGCATTTTTTAAAATAAATATTCCAGTTCATTTATCCGAAATCTGTTAATGCATTGTATTCCCCTGGGCATTAAAGTTCCAACAACATGAAATGTGGTATGTGTTTTTTAAAATAAAATCCCTATTATTCTAGTCAACAGAAAAGCAATGTTAACACCTGAAATTATATTTTCTAATTTTGGGGAACAGTTACTATTTTGGTATTTCTCTTTTAAAAAATCTTCCATCCCCCACATTTATCTATTCTAAAATATTCCCAAATAAAATTGAACCATCTATTTATGAAGTTTTCTGTTTATGCAGTAAGCAAATGATTTCAGCCACAGAATTGAAATGTATTTGGTTAGGTTGCTACTTTATAAGTACAATGCCTCAACTTTGCCATTGAAGTGACAATTAGGTTTTGTGTTTTGTGAAATTCTTATTACAGTAAATAGTTTTAATTTGTGGAGATCTTGGCAATTCTCTATTTGGGATAGCTTGAGGAGGTTAGGCTTAAGTATCCAAATATGTCTGTTCTAAATGCTTCAATTCAAAAATTGTATCGTATAGAGAATTTTAAACTATGATGCATCATGGAGAGAAGACCGATAAATAAGCAATGTTATGTGTGTAAATTGTTACATTCATTAAAGAATACAGCTTTTACTAAAATAAGTATGCATTTGTATTCTTCAAAACTAAAAATGTTTGGTGCCAGGAGGGATTTAGATAACTTTTTTTTACCAAAATTCTAAAATAGGATTTTCTGTTCTGCCTGAGGAGGGGTGCAGGGATCTAGGCAGTGATATTTAGATATAATTAGAATGGATGAGGCTGAAATGATTTCACTTTCATGTTGAGGAGAAATAAAGTTTTAAATTATTTGCATTTGAAATTGCAAATATTAATCTTACAGCGATTTAAGACACCAGCTTTGTCTCTTAAACCCCAGATGGAAAAATCAGACCAGCATTGAGTGGGGTCTATATTACTATATTTACAATAAGTGTCTTAACCCCAATATAAAAAAGACCAAAACTTTCAGCCCTTCTCTAGCTTAAAATGGGTGTTAGGAGTTTCTGGATGCCTTCTCCATTCTCATTCTCCATTGAATCATAACTATTGCATATTCTCAAGAGATTGCCAGGAATGTGCTAATATTTCAGATATGTATCCACATCTTTCTTGAGATAGTCCAAACCATTTTTTAAAATTAATCATTACAATGCTTATGGGCAGGAATAATATTTTACCTGACTTCCACATTCCATAGGGAATGAAGGCTCTGTGCCTCACCCAAGGCTCTGCCTCGCCCAAACAAATTTCCCATGCCTGCTTCAGCCTGTTTTTCTCAGATTTGTCTTACTTTCTCAAATCTAGTTCAAGCTCTCCAACCACTGGATAAAAACAACCTTTCGTCAGTAGCTAATTAGAACAACTTCAAATTGTAGAACAAATTGTTCTACAATTTTGACTATTCTGAAATTAGTTTTAGAGCTGGGTATTTTTGAAAGGGGTTACTCTTAGGAGAGATGGACTACCTGCCCTGTTTCTAATGTAACCCTACATAAAAATTATTTCCCCCACATATTCTACAGATGTATTCTAAATATGTTGATTCGATTCATACTTTAAAGATGCATTGTGTGAGAGATTGTGAGTTTTGAAAAGTAATGGGACAAACGTTAGACTTTATCAGAAGGAAAAAGTTTGTTAGTAGCTGACAGCTCAGCCAGACTGTAAAATCTCCATTAAGTCGTCTATAGAAACAAAATATCTGAAAATATTCTAGGTTAATGAATGCACTAATAATAAAGGCTGGAAGTCTTTGTGGCAATGTCCAATTTGTACTTGCATTAAAAGTGTTTTAAGTTCTTTAATTCTGACTTTGTTGATCATATTTAAGTTTTAAGGTTAGCCTGTTAATTATTCAACTTAATATATTGGACCTAATGAATGGCCAATGGTAATGATAGTTAAAAATGTAAACATTTCTGAGCCATACAGTGTATGCAGTTAAAAATGGCTGATACACACACAGCCATGACAGAGGGAACATAAGTGGAATCCGCACCCAGAGGCAAGGGATTTTAGATCCTTCAGAACATGTTCAAACTATTTAAATGATTCATTTTAAAATAGGGGAGATGGTTAGTTCTTAATTGCTCATTAGTGGATTAGTAATTCATTAAAAGTAGAATGTTGTGCTACTTGCTTTCATTCTACAATCAATAAATTAAAGCTGAGATATACAAGTGCATGGTAATATATACTTGAAATAAACTGCAAGAACAAGCTTACTTATATAGGCAGATTTTTAGTTAGAGGTGTAGTGTGAAAGGACAGAAAGAGCCTCCAGAGTCAGACAGCAGCAAGGCAGACTCACCTATTTCAATCAGCTGGCCTGGCACTTTCTTAGTTTTACCTCCCGGGGATTTATTTTATTTTAATTGGGTTTGGGGTTTTAATTGTGATGTTTTTAGGATTAGAATATATTTATTTCTTAGTACAGCCTATCTCCCCCTCCAAATGTATCTTAAATGTATTTTATTATTATGACTGGTTTTATTTGTATTGACTGTACACCACCCCGAGTCCCTTTCTGGGAGAGGGGCGGTCTAAAAATCTAAGAAATAAATGAAATAATAAATAAGGCAGAGGAACAGGCTCCCCGTTCTCAGTGCACACATGTGCAGAGCTGCCAGAAGGCAAGAACAGTTAAGACAGAAGGGATGACTCTGGAGTGAGGCTTGGAGGTGATTGGCCCCTCCCAAAGGACATAAAGGAGGAGCAAAGGGTGAGCTTTCGCAGGAAGCAACTTTGTTCATGCTGGTCAGTTTACCTTCTGAAGCTCCATTTTGACTCTGCTCCATGTGGTCTTGCCAAGCTGATTGCCAATTAAGTCTTTGGCAGAGTTTTCAAAGAAGATAAAGGCGGGTGCTTATCAGCCTTATCCTGAAGGACTTTGGCAGCCTACTGTAGAACTCTACACCTATTTGGGACTCATGGGCTGTGAAAGAATATAATTCACAGCCTTTGAAATAAAAAGGGTTTTTGGACCTAATCGTTGCTGTATCAGGAAGCCTAGGTCAGAGCAAAGGTAGAGGTTCCCCTTGCATATATGTGCTGGTCGTTCCCAACCCTAGGGGTAGTGCTCATCTCCATTTCAAAGCCAAAGAGCCAGCACTCTCCAAAGACGTCTCCGTGGTCATGTGGCAGGCATGCCTATACGCTGAATGTGCACAGAATGCTGTTATCTTCCCACCAAAAGTGGTCCCTATTTTTCTGCTTGCATTTTTGCATGCTTTTAGAACTGCTAGGTTGGCAAAAGCTGGGACAAGTAACGGAAACTCAGTTACGTGGCACTAGGGATTTGAATCACTGAACTGCCAACCTTCTGATCGACAAGCTCAGCATCTTAGCCACTGAGCCACAATGTCCCTCAATAAATATATTTAGATATAAAATACATATGAAAATATAGAGAAATTGGACTTTTAAAGAGTGTACTATAAATCAGTGGTCCCTAATCTTTGCTGCTGGGTGGTCCGGCTTGGGGAAAGGAGAACTGGGCTGTGGGAAATAGATCCATGGGTCATCACATACATCCAGGATCTTAAATAACCTCAATGCAGAAAGTTCATCTAGCAAGAGACCATCTGGGATCTGCAGGACTCCATTCAAATTGGCACAAACGTGAGCCCAACCGCTGTATTGGCACACTTTCCCCATGCTATTGTCTGAAACAAAACCATAGCTAAGAATTGAGCCATATCTCCTCACTAATATTGTAAGAATATTATATAAATTGCAGAATATAAAATGGGATACAAAGAGGGCAGTTGGAAGCTGCGTGCAGCATATAAACTGCCTCCCTCCTCAGTCCTTTAAGGAATGAAAGTTATTTCACTTTTATTGCAATTTTATTATACTATGGAGTCTGGAGAGCGGTGGGTAAAATCTAATAAAGAATATATGCGTTTCTCTAGAAAGACGCCAGAACGTGCATCACATTGAAACAATTATTGTAGTTCTGCAGCGAAGTAACTCAATGCTTACAAGGGGAAATATTTGTTTTATTCCATTTGAAGACGAGTTGCAATTGTTTAAATTCAGACTGATCGTGCAATCAAGGGGAAGAGTGAATAGTTATAACGGTGGTGCCTCGATCAAATGCAACGGGGAGAGAAGTGTAATCCACAGGCACCTGACCTATCGTTAACGTTCACGTGCAAATCTCAGCAATGAAGGCGAAAGGACCGCCGATGTTAAGGTTTAAAAACAGGTTTTACTCTCCCCAGTCCGAACCTCCCGCTCCTTCGCAGGTCAGCCATATTTCCACAAACAGGGCAGCCCGAGGAAGGCTGTACTGCGTCCGCTTCAATTCGTCCTTACGTTACGGCTCCTTTCGGCAGAAGTATTTAAAGTATCCAGAAGCTTCATTAAAGCGATTTGCAAAAGAAGTATTTAAAGTATCTAGAAACTCCATACATTTGTCTTTCTGATAAATATTTCCACTTCGGTGGGAACATTCCGCTACTCAGCAATCACAGGCCTCCATTTTCAAAATAATTCATTGGGCTGTAGCCGCAAAGCCAAGGAAATGTCAATCACGGGAGGGCTTCTTTAGCAGCGATGTCCGTCCGTCCGTCTACACCCCCCCCCCCTCTCTCTCTCTACCTACCCACCCATCCATTTCGAATTTTTATGCCGCCCGTCTCCCCTACAAGTCGATTCTGTTTTGGGAATGGAGTTCTGAAGGTAACGTCCCCTTTCCGCCACCTCCGCTTCTCCTGGCGTGGAACGGCTCCAGTAAAAGTGTCGCTAAAGGGGGCAAGCACAAACTCTCCTGTCGCTCGAACGCCGGATGCTATTGGCCCCGCCCATCCGCTTGCTGGGAATTTTTTAAATAGAAGGCGGCGCGCTTGCGAATTACGGCCGCGTTCGAACTTGGAAGGGTGGGCGGTGGTCCATTCTCTCGCCACGTCCTGATGAGGATCTCTGGACAGCCTGTTTTAGTCGCCCCTGGAACGACTTCCTGGATCTCTCCCCCACTCCACCGGGAATACGAGGTTTCTCCCAGCGCCAACTCCAGCACCCTTTTTCTTCTCACCATTGGCCATCTTATCCCCATGCTTTGAGGGTCGTAAACAGGGCTTTCTCATTCCCCACCTTCCTCTTATTTCTTGGAAATCTCGTTTTAAGTTAAATCAAGCACTTTTGGTAACTGGAAGAAAGCGAGTTGATGGGTGGGTTGTGTGAGTGGAGGGGATGAGCCTAGGAGTCCTTTTTTTTATAAGAGGTAAATCCTCTTGGTGCAGCTAACAAGAAACTGTTCATAGAGCAGTGTATGTCCCGACAAAGTTTTGGGAGAAAATTAATTATTGATCATTGTAATTGAATATAGCTATATTCTCTAGGTATAGAGCTCTATGTAGACTTAACAGATATAAGGCTTCTCCATTGGCTCTCGTGAACCAAATATTTCAGTTTGATTGATTGAACCTATTTTTTGCCACAATAACAACCTTGTGTTAGGCTGAAAATAGGGTAAACAGCCCAAAGTCACTCCGTGAAGGTCTGTAGTTGAAAGTAGAATATAATTTCTATAATTTGATTAATACACTTTAATCATTGTATTACACTTTTACTTTCTTCCAAGTTTTATTCATTCCACTTATATAGAACTGACACCCACTTGATAGCACATAATCAATGCAATACAGTTTCAGATAGGTTCCAGACGGAGCTTGGGCCACTTCCTGTGGACCTGACCCGCTCCCGGATGGAGGACTTGGTGGCTGCATGGAATAGTGCGGCCACCGGGGCCTTAGACCGGGTTGCGCCTTTGCGGCCTCTCCAGTGGCAACGAACCGCCCTGGCTCCCTGGTTCAACGAGGAGCTAAGGGCGATGAAACGCCACAAGAGACGCCTAGAGAGCAGATGGAGATCCTCTCGCTCCGAATTTGACCGAACACAGGTAAGAACCTACTTAAGGACTTACCTTGTGGCATTAAGAGCGGCCAAACGTCGATATTGTGCCACTCTTATTGCGTCCGCAGAGAACCGCCCTGCCGCCCTGTTCCGGGTGACCCGTTCCCTCTTGTCACAGAGGCAGCAGGAGCCCCCTTTGCAGGGCAGGACAGAGGAATTTGGGGAATATCTGCAGGATAAAATCGCTCAAATCCGGAGGGAATGGGCCCCCTTCAGTGTTCCAGGCGAGTCTTGAGAGACCATGCTGGGAGGAGTTTGACTCTGTTGCCACCGAGGATTTGGACAGGTTGTGTGGGCGACTGCGAGCCACCACATGTTTATTGGACCCGTGTCCCTCCTGGCTTGTGCTAGCATCCTGGGAGGTCACACGAGGCTGGCTATTGGGACTTGTGAACGCTTCATTGAGTGAGGGGTTCCTGCCAGCCGCCTTGAAAGAGGCGGTTGTGAGGCCCTTGCTCAAGAAGCCTTCCCTGGACCCGATGGAGCTAGCAAATTATCGTCCTGTCTCCAACCTTCCTTTTTTAACGAAGGTTGTAGAGAGTGTGGTGGCTCAGCAGTTCCCACGTCCCCTGGAGGAATCTGAGTATCTAGACCCGCGCCAGTCCAGCTTCCGGCCCGGGCATAGCACGGAGACGGCCTTGGTCGCGTTGGTGGATGATCTCTGGAGGGCCAGAGATAGGGGTTGCTCCTCTATCCTGGTCCTATTAGATCTCTCAGCGGCTTTTGATACCATCGACCATGGCATCCTACTGCGCCGTCTGGGGGGGTTGGGGGTAGGGGGACCGTGTTGCGGTGGTTCCGCTCCTACCTCTCCGACCGGACGCAATGTGTGTTGGCAGGGGAGCAGAGGTCGACGCTGAGGCCGCTCACTTGTGGGGTGCCGCAGGGGTCGGTCCTCTCACCTCTCCTGTTCAACACTTACATGAAGCCGCTGGGCGAGACCATCCGTGGTTTTGGGGTGGGATACCATCTGTACGCTGATGATACACAGCTGTACATTTCCACCCCAAACCACCCCAACGAGGCCGTCGAAGTGTTGTCCTGGTGTTTGGAAGCCGTACGGGTCTGGATGGGAGACAACAGACTCAGACTCAACCCCTCCAAGACGGAGTGGCTGTGGCTACCGGCCTCCCGGTTCAACCAGTGCATTCCATTGCTGGCCATTGGGGGCGAGCAACTGGCCCCCGTGGAGCGGGCGCGCAATTTGGGCGTCCTCCTCAACGCCCGGCTGTCTATGGATGACCATGTGGCAGCCGTGGCGAGGGGGGCATTCCACCAGGTTCGCCTGGTGCGCCAATTGCGCCCCCTATTGGACTAGGATGCCCTCCGCACAGTCACTCACGCGCTGGTGACGTCTCACCTGGACTACTGTAACGCTCTCTACATGGGGCTCCCCTTGAGATGCACCCGGAGACTGCAACTGGTCCAGAATGCGGCCGCGCGGGCAATCATGGGGAGAACAAGGTTCTCCCATATAACACCTCTCCTGTGCGAGCTGCACTGGCTCCCTGTGGTCTACCGGGTGCGCTTCAAGGTGTTAGTTACCATCTTCAAAGCGCTCCATGGCACAGGACCTAGCTATCTGCGGGATCGCATTCTGCCCCATACATCCCTGCGACCAATTCGCTCTCACAGAGAGGGACTCCTCCGGGTGCCGTCCACTGGGCAGTGTCAGAGGGCGGCGCCCAGGAATAGGGCCTTCTCTGTGATGGGCCCAGCCCTTTGGAATGACCTCCCCCCAGATATCAGGACAACGACCCACCTGTTCCAACTAGCCGGCCTGGCTTAACTAGAACTTTCTAACCTCCCTGGCAATTTTAATATTTTAATATTTTATACATAAATTTTGGGGTTTTTAACTGTTTTAATTGTTTTAATTGATTGTTATTTATTTGAACCTAGTGGCTTCCATTTGTATTTGATTGTTAAATATTGATGTCACCTCCTCCATGCCACACTTGTATTTTGATTGAATTGTAGGTCGCCCCGAGTCCCTTTGCGGAGAGGGGGCGACTGATAAATCGAAATAAATAAATAAATAAATAAATAATAAGTTGTCTGCAATAATAATAATGTTTTATGATTATATTATTTCATGGCTACAGTCTCGTATCTCTGTGAATTTGGCACCTCGGAAGGTAAATTTACTACCATATTTTCTTCCCTACGTAGTTATATTGGATTGGCATTGCCTCTTATCATAATCATATTTCTTCTTTCACTACAGCTGTATTTTCTGTATTAAGAATTAAAATTGATACATTTGTGCTACTTCCCATGATTGTTTGATGGGGTTTCAATATTGTAGTATTTTCATTATAGTCTGGCAAATTATTTTTATTTCTTTTGTTTGTATTCAGTGCCCCATTGATCAATTCCTCTGACTGATCTTGTATATCTAATAATGTTTTTTGGCATTTTCTAAGTTAAATGCTTTAAATATTGTAAAATTATTTTTTTCAATCAGAAAACTGTTTTCAAGATCTAAGATACCTGTTTGAGATTAATTGATGGAAAAAATAGGATACTGAATATTTTGCATTTGATCAGATTCCTATAACTCTCTTTCTCATAAGCTGCACAGAATTATCATGAGATGTATTCCATTGAAGAGTTCGTCAAAATCTTGTTCAAATAAACGTGTGATACTTCCACTTTATTAGGGAAATTTATGTTTTGTTTTTTAATTTCAGATAAATTCTTTATTAGTACCAGAAATCTGCTTAAGCCAAGACTCATTCTGTTTTGGCTGATCATCAGGCTTCAGAATGGATGTTAATCAAACAATTGCCAGTGCTATTAAAAAGCCGAAAAAAAGGGGTGTCAAAAAGAAAAGGTGAATTTGAAATCATAATTCTTACATGAAAACATGTTTGCATTCTGTTTTTGTTTTTTCCTCTTGGGTTTATCTTCATTTTATGTTTGAATGCTTACTTATTGGCTTTTCCTTTTTCTAAAAATTCTTCAATATTTTTCTTGCAATATCCAACCAGAGGTGAGGCAGCTCTCTGCTGTTTTTGCTTTTAATTTAAAAATGAGTGAAAGCTGATTCTCAATATTCATCAATAAATTTAGTTTTAGGACACACTCAGAAATACTTCATTTCTCACTGTTTTGTATTCCAAAATTTTGTTTTGTTTGAAAAAATTGCCATTGTGGCACATTATGTGTGCTATCATAGTAAGAGGGGATGTTGTAATTTCATTTTTAAAATATTCTATTTAATTGACCCAAAATGAGGATAATAACAATTCCTTGTTTAATTCGAATCTTTATTTTTGTGAAGATTAACTTTTCAAGATGAAGCCCAACCTGAAGAGGAGTTAAAAGATGCAAAACATTTGTAAGTATCTATACTGTAGAATCTACCTGAAATACTTTCTAATCTTAATGATGATGATGATGATGTTATCCACTCAGTCATGTCCAACTCTTAGCGATTCTATGAGCCAGGTCTCTCCACATCTTCTTTTTTTTTTTTTATAAAGAAGTTTTATTGGTTTTTTTTAACATTTATAAGGGGAAAGGTAATGGAAAGGTATACAAATTTTGGCAGTTGCAAAGTGTGGTAGGCGCCCCCTCCCTCCAAACTCATAGTATACATTTATTTTATTTATTTATTTATTATTAGCGTTTATATACCGCCCCCTCTCCCGAAAGGGACTCGGGGCGGTGTACAGTCCGTATTAAAATACAACAGATTAAAACATAGAAATAACTACATAAATACATGTGTAAGAGGAGGATAAAATATGCCAAACTGTACAGCTAATAAATCAATCAATACAAAAGTTTAAAATATCAGGTTAAATTTAAAACACTATCCCTCTAAAAACCAGTAAGAATGTGTATGCCAGGAGGTAGACGTTAAAAATTATGCCAAACCAGCCAGTCGGAACAGGTGTGTCTTCAGTTTCTGTCGGAAGGAGCGGAGGTCAGTAGTGGTTCTAATGTCGGGGGGGAGGTCATTCCAGAGGGTTGGGCCCATCACAGAGAAGGCCCTATTCCTCGGTGTCGCCCGTTGGCATTGCCTCGTGGACGGCACCAGGAGAAGGCCCTCCCTGTGAGAGCGGATTGGCCGCAGGGAAGTATGTGGGAGGATGCGATCCCGCAGGTAACTAGGCCCTATGCCATGGAGCGCTTTAAAGATGGTGATCAGAACCTTGAAACGCACCCGAAAGACCACAGGCAGCCAGTGCAGCTCGCGCAGGAGAGGTGTTACGTGGGAGTACCTAGTACTCCCCATGACTACCCGCGCGGCTGCGTTCTGGACTAGCTGCAGTCTTCGGGCGCGTCCCAAGGGAAGCCCCATGTAGAGAGCGCTATAGTAGTCCAGGCGAGACGTCACCAGTGCATGAGTGACTGTGCGTAGGGCATCCCGGTCCAGAAGGGGGCGCAATTGGCGCACCAGGCGAACCTGGTGGAACGCCCTCCTTGCCACGGCTGCCACATGATCATCCATTGACAGCCGGGCGTCTAGGAGGATGCCCAAATTGCGCGGCCGTTGCACAGGGGGCAATTGTTCGCCCCCTATGGCCAGTGATGGAATCAGCTGGCTGAACCGAGGTGCCGGTAGCCACAGCCACTCAGTCTTGGAGGGGTTGAGTTTGAGTCTGTTGTCCCCCATCCAGACCCCGACGGCTTCCAAACACCGGGACATCACTTCGACAGCCTCGTTGGGGTGGCTTGGGGTTGAGATGTACAACTGAGTATCATCAGCGTACAGATGGTACTCAACCCCAAAACCACGGATGATCTCACCCAGCGGCTTCACATATGCGTTGAACAAAAGGGGCGAGAGGACCGACCCCTGCGGCACCCCGCAAGAGAGTGGCCTCGGGGTCGACCTCTGCCCCCCAGTCAACACATATTGCATCCGGCCGGAGAGGTAGGAGCTGAACCACCGTAAAACGGTGCCTCCGACTCCCATCCCCTCCAGCCGGCGCAGTAGGATGCCATGGTCGATGGTATCAAAAGCCGCTGAGAGGTCTAATAGGACCAGGATAGAGGAGCAACCTCTATCTCTGGCCCTCCAGAGATCATCCACCAACGCGACCAAGGCTGTCTCGGTGCTGTGCCCGGGTCGGAAGCCAGACTGGCGTGGGTCTAGATATACGGATTCGTCGAGGTGACGTGGAAATTGCTGCGCCACCACATTCTCAACAACCTTCGCTAAAAAGGGGAGGTTGGAGACTGGACGATAATTAGCTAGCTCCGTTGGGTCAAGTGAAGGCCTCTTAAGCAGGGGCCTCACCACCGCCTCTTTCAAGGCAGTCGGTAAGGAACCCTCGCTCAATGAGGCGTTCACCAGGCCCAGAAGCCAGCCTCGCGTCACCTCCCAGGATGCCAGTACCAACCAGGAGGGGCACGGGTCCATTGAACATGTGGTGGGTCGCAGCTGTCCACGCAACCCGTCTAAATCCTCGGGGGCAACAGAGTCAAACTCCTCCCAGAGTGGGCTCACAAGACTCACTGATGTCGGCTCGTCCGGTCCACTGAATATAAAACATTAATGTATAGTCATATATAATCAGCATGTTAATTTTATTGGTACTTTCAATCAGTTTGTACATTGTAGTATATAATCCACATATTAATTTCATTACTACTTTCGGTCAGTTTGTATCAATGAGATTTTCTTATTCATTTTTGTGATCTGAGCTTTCTTGGTATTGCCCCTTCTCCCCCCGCTGGCAGAGCTCTGGCCCCTCCTGTGTCTTGCATATCCGTTGTAGGATCTTCTGTTTTTTCTAGGTGTATTTTATTGTTTTCCATAAAGGCCTGTGCCTCTATGGGTGTGTTAATTCTAATTCTTGTCTCCTCCCAGAATATCAACATACCTTCAGGCATCAACCATCTAAACCACACCCCCTTCTGGTATAATTTATTCGCCAATTGCGAATTTTTCCTTTTTTCCCTAATTTTCTTGGGGATCTGCTTCAAGATGGTTATTTCCTTATCGTGGTATGTCAGTGCCTGCCCCCTTTGTGCACCCAGAATTTCGTCTTTTGTGCTTTTTCTAAGAAATTTAATATGTATCTCCCTGGGTACATTGTGTGTTCTGGCATAGGCTGAGTTCACTCTATAAACCAGGTCTATCTCCCATTCCATCTGTTGTTTTTCTTTGTGAATATATTCAGCCAAAATGTTTGTCATGATGTCCCTTATGTTTTCCTCATCTGCTTCTATCACATTTTGGAATCTAAGATAAAAGGACATTCTCTCAAATTCTGTTTTCATTTGCTGGATATCAAGTTCTTTGTTTCCCTTCTGCACTGCTTCTACCCCCCCCCCCTCACCTCCGCCACCCCACCCTCCACAAGGTCCAGTCTCTGTGAGTTCTTATAGATTTGGACTTGGTTCTCTTTAATTTCTTCTTTCATTTCCTTTAATTGTTTCTTAATTTCCTCTTGGCCCTGTATGAGTTGCTGGAGCATTTGTTGCAGATCCATCTCTGTACTTTTGGGTTGCATCAGGTCTGTAATCTTTGATTGTGTAGCAGGACTGGATGATGCTGATGTCGGGGCAGAGGTAGCAAAGCCAGGTTTTCCAGGAGGTGGTCTTTTAGGAGACATAGTTTATGGAATAAAGAGTTCAGTCAGTGTAGAGAATGGACAGCTGGAGCAGCAGAGCAGCCAGATGGGTCCAGGAGGCAGAAGATCCAAGCAGGAGAGAATTTCTCTAGTCAGTCTGGCAGTAGAGTAAAATTTTCCCCCCCAGAGAGTTCAAAGAGTAACAATCCACAAGAGATTCTTCTGGGTAGCACGGAGACAAAGACCGGAAGCCTGAATTTTTAAAGGTGGAGTCAGGTTTCACAGTTCATAAAGACAACGGAAGTGTGCCATCTTGCCCTGCCAGCTTTGGGCTCAGAGGCATAACAAAGTTTTCAAAGTTCCCAAAGTCCTCAGATCATCAGTAATTATGGAGCTAAGTTCAATAAAAAATCACTTTAGCAAGGGTGTGGCATCATTGGTTGGCTCTCCCCCCTCCTCCTTCCCCTGGGGCTGAGAGCAGAATTGTTCCAAGCCGCTTGTCCGAGGGGGGGGGAAATCCCCCTCCCTCCAGCCGCGCCTCCAAAGCAATCCGAAAGTAAAAGTTTTAAAGAGCTGAAAAATCCTTCAAGTCAGGAAAGGGAATGAAGGGGGGAAGCGCCTCACCACACCGCCGCTGCTTCCTTCTATTTTTTCATTCTCCGGTCAGCCTGTTGCGAAGACGCTGCGCGCCCTCTGATACTGCTCCCCGATGCCTAGAGCGAAGTGGGGGGGCCCCCACCAGCCGCCGCCGATGCAGGGATCCCCCGCCAAGCCGCTCCTCCGGCAGGACGCCTCTCCGGGGCGTCCTGTGCCCCCCAAGGAGTGGGGAAGCCCACCGGGGAGCCGGAGCGGGCAAAGGACTTGCCCGTTGCCATCAGCCGCCGGAACCGGAAGTCCTCTCCACATCTTCTTGTGCAAGTCATCTTGTACTACTTTGAGTTTTAGGATAACAAAAACATGTAGCTGTCTTTTTGAGCTTTAATATTAAACATACTGAGGTTTTAAGTTGATGAGTTTTCCCCTTTTAAGAGAATGTGGATAATTAGATACCTACCAGATACATTTTTCTTTGTATAAAATTTTATTTTATGCATATGTTTTTGATATATTTCTAAAAACTGTTTCAGTGTGTTCAAACATTTGATTTTCCCCCCTCTGTTTCAGAGTTACAGCAAAGACTACTAGCTATCTTACCTTTGGCTTTGCTTTTATTAAAAGCTTACCTTATCATAATCTAGATATAGTAGGAGGTAAGAGAAAAATAAATGTTACTTATTTAAATAAAAAGTCTGGAGAAATTATTGAAATTTAAAGTGTTGTTTGTGTATATTTGAGATTAGATATTTGAACAGGACCTAATGTTAGCAAGGATTAGTGAAACAAACTTTACACCTATAGACATCATCAAAAACCATGTGTGTTAGATCAGGTAATGGAAAGGCACACTCAGGCTAAAGGCAACAACAGCTCTTTATTGTAACAGAACAAGTACGTACAATCCAGCGAAGGTTGAGTCTGACAGCAGCCCTTTCATAGGGAGCTGTCAGACCCTTCGACCAATGAGATTAAATATCTGTTCCCGCCGGAACAGAGGACCTTGGTGGAAACCATTACAACAGTTGCTAGTATATAACAATGTGCACCACATGTAAGTGCCTAGGAAGAAAGAGAAAAGGAAATGATTTCAGTTAAGCAATCACCTAGTCAGAAAACTGCTAGAGTGATAAGCAAAGAGTGGACACAGAGTAAATCTTTAATCCTTTATCTTTATGCCACTCTCTACTTATTGTTTGGCAGACATGAGGTGTTGAGTCAGTGGCCTTGATTGAAATCTGTAATAGAAACACAGTTGCCTTGATTTAATCTTTGCTTTTGAAAAAAAATTGAGGAATTCCAAGGAAATCTTGAATGAACAAAGAGGCCATATTAATTGATTTTTTTTTTTGTTCATGAAGATCATTACTCCCAATTTGCTTTTCAGAATAGGAAGATCCATCAAACAGTATCAAGAAGTTACACTAAAGACTGAAGCATGTCTCTAGAGATTCTCAGTCATCCAGGTTATGGTTGTCCCAAAGGTGTTTTTTCCAAAAGTAATTGGACTTTCTTTGATTTTGCCTTGAAGATACAAGAAATGTTCTCAATGACTCTCAGAGAGTTAATGATCATCCTTCAGAGTGCTAATGACCAAAGATCTGCAACCAATATAAATCCTTCCATTCCCTACCATTCAGTCAGAACCGAAGAAACTTCTTGGATGAGACGTGAAACATCTTCAAGGAAAAAAATAAAGTCCAGTTGCCTTTTGAAAAAGCATCTTTGGGACCAAGATTGAAGCAGGAATAGTAGTAGTTTGACAACATTTGCTTCTTACCTTTTTTTTTTTTTTTTTGCAGAGAAGCGTCTCTTGAAAAGAGCTTAGGCATAACATTCAATAGAGTTCACATTTATAGCCCTCTCTGTTTTTTGAATCTCACTTTGCTTTTTACTATAAAACAAAGCAAGATTATTTTCTTGATAGTTGTGATTTAAAAACACTCCTTTTCACAATCCTGTGTAGCAACATATAACAACAGGAGTAAAAAACTGGTGCTGATAGACGGAAGAGGATTTTTCAGTCTGGATTTGCTACCTTCCAACTCTACTGGTGAGGTGAATCAAAAGATGGCCTTCCATTTCCTTTTATATATTCTATTTGTAGAGATATATCTATTATCAGAATCCAGAATGCATTTATAAGATTTATTATAGTAGCATATGTAAAACTTTGATATTAACTCTTTTTTGCATCATTTCACTGTTGAGGTTTTAATGTTTTCCAATATTTTTATAATAGTATGATTGTTTTACTGAATATTTGAATCCTTTTAGAAAATAATTTTCTGCCCATTATTCCAGAATTATTGGAAATACATTAAAATTTTGAGTCAAAACTAAGGTAGCATTTATGCAAATAACTTTTATTTATGCATTAAGTAGGCATATGTGTTTCTATGGATTTATGTATTATCTTACTAGGAAGATTGAACTGTAGGTGCTAGGATATATACTGCAACATAAGTAAGCAAGTACACATGTTGATGGCATATACATTATTCTTTTTTTTCTCTGTTTGTCTTCTTGGTTAAATAGAGTAATTTATTTAACAGCCTGCTAAAAAGGTACTTGCAATTCTATGCTTACTATCCAATGGTTTTCCCTTTTGCTGTAGCCATCTTAGAAACACAATTATTAGTGTCTAGTAAATAGTTAATTATTTTTTAGAAAAGAGTATTATATATTCATTTAAGAGTGAATTTGGTTATCAAGTTTAATCATAATGTTTATTTTAACATTTTAGCTAAAAGAGACATGTATTTTCCAAAGTATCAATTTAATTTGGCAAGAATCATCACTTACTCTGAAAAATACAATGTTTACTTTGTTCTGCAAAAAGACTTTGCAATAAAGGTAAGCTAATATATTTCCTTATAATATATCCCTATCAAAAGGTCAAGAATATTTTTAAAGTGGACATTTCTGGAATATTTGAAAGATGGAAGAAAGACTTGGCACTTCTAATAAAGCTATAGCAATGACTTCAGGTCTTTAAATATATTAAAATGGTATATACAGATTTGAGATTAGGATTGATTCAATCAAAATATATTTAGGGTGTGATAAAGTCATTCTAACTCCAACCTCAGATGATAATGTTGTTACTACAATAAACATTAAGGCACCATAAATATGTTATTTAAAACTAGAGAGTTTCTGAGGACCAATAATGGTAGCTATGTATGGATATGCTAAAACAAGTTGAGAGATATAGTTACAATTTACTATTGTAGATTTACAATTTACTATTAGAATTTACCTTCTTGTTGCATCAAGAAAGGTTAGAATTGCATTTTAGTGGGAATATTTACAATACAATAGTAGAGTTGGAAAGGACCTTGGAGGTCTTCTAGTCCAACCCCCTGCCTAGGCAGGAAACCCTATACCGTTTCAGACAAATAGCTATCCAACATCTTCTTAAAGACTTCCAGTGTTGGGGCATTCACAACTTCTGGAGGCAATCTGTTCCACTGATTAATTGTTCTCACTGTCAGGAAATTTCTCCTCAGTTCTAAGTTGCTTCTCTCCTTGATTAGTTTCCACCCATTGCTTCTTGTTCTACCCTCAGGTGCTAATATTTTACACTTTGCAAGTTTGCCTTTTGACATTGCATAGAATGTCTAGGAAATGTGTGAAATATTAAGTGTTTCATACTTTGATATCCCATTTTTGGCATTCTATAAATTTCCTAGGTATTCTATAAAATGCGTAATTTCACATATTAGCCGTAACTTATGCATGTTTTGGTAGATGGGAATTTCTTTGCACTATTGGCTCTGTTTTAAACAAGTTTGCTTCCTTACTGGTTTGCTTACATGTTGATTTGTTATTTTTTAAAAATTATATCATGTCCTTTACAGAATTCTAGAATTCCAGCAAATACATTAGAACATTATTGCTATAAATTGCAAATAAAATATAGACAACAGCAGCTAAAGTCAATAGTGCTTAAAAAGCAGAAATTGATAAAAAATAAACAGCAAAAAGTTTATATGGTAAAACCATCCTAAAAAGGAAGGTCTTCAAATTCTGAAAGGTGATCAGGTATATACCGGTAGTTAAATTCTTGGTTGGTTGGTTGCTTGTTTTGTATTCCACTAAATTTGATTAATTTGATATTGATAATTGTTTCTTAAGGTTTACAACAAGAACTATGCTGAAATTTGCTCTGTAGATAATCCAGGTTTAGGACGAATGACATTTATATCATTTAACCCAGTGAAAGAGGAACTTATCAGCGGAGGAATCACAGGAGTAAAGGTGATGGTTTATTTCCTTATTATTGATAGGTTTGCTTGCTGCTGAAATGATCAGTAATATGAGAAATTGGATGTTTGGGAAGGGATCTGTACAGGAGATACTATATCTTGTTATTTAAAGCCCTACATATTTAGATGTTATTCCCGATATCTCTGTATGATCAGAAACCTCTTAGGAAGTTTCGGTTAATAATTGGCATTTCTTTCGAGTAGTGTAGAATGCAGGAGTTTTATTCAAAAAGGAACAATCTGTTCCATAAAAATATAATGTCTCCCTTTCTCTTGACTCATTGGATTTATTGGCTTCGTGAAAGAAGGCTTATGTTTACCCTCCCATCAAAATGTATGTAATTATATGAATATATTGTACAAGCAATTACTTTGAGAATAGACTAGTTTATCTTTCTGAATTAGTTAACAAAGTGTCATATACTCACCACAGAAAAAAACAGGTATGGGTGAAATGTAATGAAGGTAGCTGCCATTGCCATGAATTGAATTTTTTCCCCTTAGATCTTAGGGATCCTCAATGCTCTCTGAGCTTGATTATTTTCTTGCAGACGTTTCGTATCCAGACTAGGTAACATCATCAGGGCTAGCACTGAGAATGAGAGCACCAGGGACTCCTCGTTTCAACCCTGATCTACAATATTCTCCTTCATTGGTATTACAGATCTGAATAATAAGTTCTTTTAAAAATCATAAATGATCTGTAACTTCTCTATAATCCCATTATGACCCAGCACTGTGTTACACTATTTTTTTCTTAAATTTCTGGATATCCACTTCAAATATCGAATCATAATTCATTTTTTAAATGTATATTTACATAAGCTTATGCATATATTTATATTTCTTTCTGTCTTTTAGACTTGGAAATTTAAAGAAAAGAAGCTCCCACTTGATTTTAATCCTATTCCAATGTATAATTACAGTCTTTTCCTTAGGTACATTATTTCTCTGAGCTTTGAATTACCTACTACATAGCTATGAGCTAAATCTGTATATGTGTTCATTCTATTTTGTCACAAATTATATATCTTAAATATATGGGAATGCAGTAAAATGCTAAGAAAGCTATGTCTAACCATAAGAATAGGAGACAAAATTAAATTCCTCTGATCGTGTTATATTCACTAAGTGTGCAAAATATTTTGAATTTAGAACAACCATTTTGAATATTCTGACTTTCAGAACTAATCCCGTGTTCTTCTGAGAGTCTTGTTCTCATCTTGCAGTTTGAACGATGAGTATTATAAAATCGTGATGGCTCAGTGGCTAAGACGCTGAGCTTGTCAATCAGAAAGTTCGGCGGTTCGAATCACTAGTGTCGCGTAACGGAGTGAGCTCCTGTTACTTGTCTCAGCTTCTGCCAACCTAGCAATTCGAAAGCATGTAAAAATGCAAGTAGAAAAATAGGAATCACCTTTGGTGGGAAGGTAACAGTGTTCCATGCGCCTTCGGCGTTGAGTCATGCCAGCCACATGACCATGGTGATGTCTTCGGACAGCACTGGCTCTTCGGCTTTGTAACAGAGATGAGCACCACCCCCTAGAGTTGAGAACGACTAGCACATATGTACGATGGGAACCTTTATCTTTTTACAATTAAGTCACCATGAAATGGAGCCATTCCCAGGCTTGAAATTGGCTATTTCATGTATTCTGTTCTCTATACAACGTGTACATTTCAGAAATTTTGTTTCATGCTTAGAACAAAAAAGCCATTTCAGTTTTTGTTCTGCCAGAACATAATCAAGTCAGCTTAGTTCTCGCCAAATATTAGTGAGAAAGTATTGGTATTGTTATATCACTGTTTATAGGTTTATAGAAAAAATATGCTTTCGCTTGTTAAAATGCCGGGACTCTTTACTATCTGATTGAAAGAGTTCTCTCTATTTTTATTTTTATTTTTGCTAAGAAAAACAGATTTAAAGAATGTTCGTGGCGTTTTCATAATTCAATATTTTGCTAATATTTTGAATTGTAGTACAGAATATCCTCACATGGGGAAGAAATGGTGTACAAACATGGATTTTGATATCACTATGCAAAGATATTACTGCTTTTCTGACAACCACTTCTTCTGCTATGATATCAATGGGAAAATGCTACTTGAGATACTCAATGCACATGAAAGTTCTATTCTCTCCTGTGTCTACTCATCTAATGTTAACATTTTGCTTACTTCTTCAAAAGGCAATGAAAGTAAGTTGGCACCTCAGTTATTTTAATCCACTTCTAATGATATTAACAGAAAGATGTTCATTAATATTATGAAATTTACACTACTTGATCAGCAATATCATAAAAACAGAACTGATATTTTAATGTAGTTAGTTACCTGTAAATCTTTTCAGAAAATTGAACAGGAATAATGTGTGACAAAAGATACTACTTTTAGGCAGTGAAGACTGACAGATATATAAAAAATATATGTAAAATAACCTTTAAAAGGATTTATATGGAATGGATTAGATTGGATTGATTTAATCTCAGCTGGAGCTACTACCCAGAGGTTTGAGCTTGCTTTCTACAAAGAGAAATTTGTTTGTTTGTTTATTTACTTTTTTTTAAACTCCCTACTTCCCTCCCAAATTCCTTCTTAATTCTCCTAACTATTCTATTAAATCCATGAAAGAAATTTGCAATTTTTAAAAAATGTTTTATTTTATGAATTCTAAGGCAATTAATGCTTAGAGGAATATATGTTACAGTTACCCCCTAAGACCATGATGGCAAACCTATGGCACATGTGCCACAGGTGGCATGCACAGCCATATTTACCAGCATGGCAGCCCTCAGCTCTGGCACACCAGCTAGCTGATTTTCAACCTTCCGGGGGTCCCGGGGGGGGGGGCTGTTTTCACCCTCCCCAGGTTTCAGGAAAGCCTAGAGAGGACGAAGGACAGGCCCAATGGGCCAACTGGAAGTTCATTCCCAAATTTCCGGTTGGGCTGTATTTTGCCCTCCCCAAGCTTCTGGAAAGCCTCCAGAGCCTGGTGAGGGTAAAAAATGGGCCCAGCGGGCCAACCGGAAGTTCAGAAACAATACATTTCTGCCTTCTGGAGGCCTCGGGGGGTGGTGGTTTTTGCTTTCCCCAGGCTTCAGGAAAGCCTCCGGAGCATAGGGAGGGTGAAAATTTCCCCCTTGCAGGGGGTTGTGCGCGTATGCGCAGGAGGGTGGGGCGCACACACACACAATTTTTGCACACCTTGAAAAAAAGGTTAGCCATCTCTGCCGTAAGAAGATGAGATTTCTATTTTCCTGTAATTTGGAGATGGTGGGGGGGAGGGTCATTTTACTTCCCCTGCTAAAAAGAGAAGAAGTTACTGAAAATAAAGAGCAAATTATGTACTTTTACTTGGAAATTTGAGAGTATTTTTTCAATATTAGTCTAAAGATTAACTCCTGCTTGGAAGAGATTGCTTTTCTAATTATTATTAACAAGTAAGGCCACACTTGGAATACTGCATTCAGTTCTGGTCGCCACGATGTAAAAAAGATGTGGAGACTCTAGAAAGAGTGCAGAGAAGAGCAACAAAGATGATTAGGGGACTGGAGACTGAAACATATGAAGAACGGTTGCAGGAACTGGGTATGTTTAGCTTAAGAGAAAGAAGGACTAGGGGAGACATGATAGCAGTGTTCCAATATCTCAGGGGTTGCCACAAAGAAGAGGGAGTCAAACTATTCTCCAAGGCACCTGAGGGTAGAACAAGAAGCAATGGGTGGAAACTAATCAAAGAGAGAAGCAACTTAGAACTGAGGAGAAATTTCCTGACAGTTAGAACAATTAATCAGTGGAACAGCTTGCCTCCAGAAGTTGTGAATGCCCCAACAGTGGAAGTCTTTAAAGAGATGTTGGATAGCCATCTGTCTGAAACGGTATAGGGTTTCCTGCCTAGGCAGGGGGTTGGACTAGAAGACCTCCAAGGTCCCTTCCAACTCTGCTATTGTATTGTATTGTATTAAACACTTTATTTAACATTTAAATAAGGCTCCTGTTTTTGTTTCTTCTATCCATCATCTCTTCCTCTCACCTCAGCCCTAGCCAGTTTGCCCCTCCCCCCTCCTCCTTTTTGCCTTCCTTTCCCTGCACAGCTACTTCTTCCTCTCATCCTACCTGTATTGCTTCAGTCTCATTTCAATTTCCTTTTGGTAATTTATATACACAACAGGAAGAGGAAATGTAGGGAAGAGTATAAGGAGGGAGGAGAATATGCATATACCTGTGTGTGTGAGAATGGTTTGACTATTATAGGGAATGGTTATAACGTCTTATAAGATAAGCTAGCACCTTTTGCATTCATTGACTGTCATTGAAGTATTTATGTACAGAAGTTTATTTCTTTGTTCAATGCACATAGCTGCGAATCTCACATATGTGGATTCCAACTTTATACCTGTAACTGGATCTATGTTTTTCTTATCTTTTTTAATCCAGTAAAATCTTGGAATGACCAAGGCTGCTTGCTCCATGTATTTCAAGGTCATTCAAAAAGGGTTACAAAGCTTCTACTGCACCCAAACACTACTTCGTTATTTATCTCTGGATCTCTAGATGGATCAGTCAGACTCTGGTCATTTGATTCTATGGATGCTTTCTACAGGTAGCTGAAAAAAACCTGTTTTTTTTAAAAAAAGATCTACATATTTCCTGGGTTGAATCCAAAGACAATGTTACAAAGAAAGTTTCCTGAGCATCAGTCCATGAGTTTCCTATATTAAAATATGTACTTTTAAAAAAATCAGGGCACTTCAGAGGCTTTGAAAAAAGTCTATTCCAACATTCATGGCGCTATAATTGTGAATATACTTTGCAGCTCTGGAACATGCAGAGAATGTCAGATTATCATTGTTTTCTCTTGTTATCTTCTTGTAACCAGTAACCAAACTCTCCTTTGAACTCACCATCAGTACATCAGATTTTAAGTTAATGAAAACTCTTCATTCCCTTTCAACAATTAAATAGCCTATAAATTACGCCTTAATTTTTAAAAGAAATATTGGGTAGCTTGCAAAAAAAAACCCATATACATAAAACAAAATAAAAAGCTGAAAGGTAAAAACAGGGGATTTTTAAAAATATAAGCAAATGCTTTTAGTTATGGTATTATAGTGGTAAATCTGCATTAAGAAGTCTTTTGGTAAGAAAACAAAAAAAAGAGCAGCTATAAAAATGCCTATACAAATATCAGGGTATAGAAATTCTATTACAAAATACTGACTTTAATGGAGGCATGGAGAGAGGATTGATTGCAGATAGTATTACCTACTCTGATTTCAGATGAAAATAAAATGGTGAAACTGAAGACAAGAATCAGGCTTATGGGTGGGGGAGGGGAATCCTCCTGGGAAAAGCAGGCAATTTTCATAAGATAGGCAAATGTTATGGAAGATTTTAGTGATAGAGTAGTCAGCAGCGCTGTACATATTAAAAGGGAAAATAATTTCAGCAAGAAATACAGAAAGAGTAAGCTGTACAAGCATCCCTGAAAATAAGATCTCCCTGGATAATAAGCCTAATTGGGCTTTTGAGCACATGTGCTAAAATAAGCCCTCCCCTGAAAATAAGCCCTCCCCCAAAATATTGCAACATAGCAGCAGCCATGAGGTGACTATGCTTGCCGCCTCCTGCACTTCAAAAGACCTCCCCGAAATCAGGCCAAGCGCTGATTTCGGGGGTCCAAAGAAAAAAAGACCCTGTCTTATTTTGGGGAAAACATGGTTGTTTTGATATCAAAGCAATTGAGGCATTCGATTGGCACTTTAAAAATATTCAGAAGGACGTAGGGTGACAGGATAACTTTGGATCAATTTCATATCAGTTGCATACAATAAGTAGGCTTGTATTAAGCTTTTAAAATATAAAATATAAATAAAATATAAAAGTATAAATAGAATATAAACATTAACATTGTGCAAAACAGGCTTCAAAATAAACTGGAGCTAACATAGATATTAGTACGTATAAAGTTGTTTTGAATTAGTGTCTATAAAAGAAATTTATTTTTATAAAGAAGTTGGATTTTTCCCTTGCACGAATCATTGTAACTACCTCAGTGATGCATAACTATAGTAGCTTTCAGGTGGAGTTAAATAAAAATTGTGTGTTCTGCATCTTTCTGTGTCATCTTCTGGGATTATACAGAAATTATTACAGTAATAATTTAACAAATTATGTAATGTGTTCATTTGTTGACAAAAGTACAGCCTTCTTCAAACAAATTACCTCAGGTATTTAGAATATAATTGCTATTCCCTTCAGCCTTTCTATTGGTTGGGAATGAAGTTGTATTCTGAAACATCTATGAAGACTCTGGTTCAATTGTGCAAATTATTATCAATATGGATGTGTTAAATTTTGTTCTGTCATTACATAACTGTCCGCTGGCTTCCTTTTTTTGTTCTTACATTTGGTCTATTCTGCTATTCTTCTTCATCCAGTTTATCTCTCTTCCAAGAAGGAATACTTTTGATTGGCACGATGGAAGATAAATTTCTTTACTGCTGCTCTGCTCGTAATGTTCACATTTATGATCTGAATTCATTTACCAGCTTTTGGAGTTCTGTCAACAGCCCCGTAAACCACTTCCACATCTGTAGCGCTGTCGGGAAATCCAGCAGGGTGGCTGCAATGGGTATTGACAACAGGTATGTTAAAACAACAATAAAACTGGCAATCTTCCTCTAAACCTTTTTTAGGATTTTTGTTAGATATAAGTGTTTTTAATATGAACTAAATTCTGATAAGGACTGAAATAGGCCCCAATTAAGTACACTTGGGGATAACAATATCAGTTAAAATGTTACCATATACGGTATAACGAAAGCAAACTTCCCTAATTTATGACGATTGACTATATGGAAGCCTTGTATGACAACAAAATCTTTATTTAAGGTTTATTTTATTTATGTTATAACCATGAAATGTTTTTTTTTATAATTTTTACTAAATTTTCTCTGTTTATTTTCAAAGTTTAAGAATATTCTCTGTTCAAACTGGGAAGAAATTATGCACCGTTTTGCCACCTCCTTATCCCCCAATGTTACAGCCAGTTCTCAGCTTTACCTATAACCGGACTTGTGGAACTGTTTATTTTCTATTGACATCTTATGATATATGGATTTATACAGCAAGGTAATAGAAAGTATGACCCCTCTATTTTAATAGCAATTGAAAATAGTTATTATTTTAGGAGAGGATAATGAGTTAAATATGAAAAATGAGAAAAGTTGAAGTTGAACATAGAATAGGACACAGAATAATAGAGTTGGAAGGGATCTTGGAGGTCTTCTAATCCAGTCCCCTACTTGAGCAGGAAATCCTATACCAGCGATGGGGAACTTTTTTTGGCTCGCATCCCATAAGGGGGGAGCGCAGGGGGGTCATGCGTAGGTGTACCACACCCATAATGCAATGTGTGACACCCCCCAGTATGCATGCGTGCATGAGAGGCAGGACCCCCCCATTTTTTGCATGCTTTTTTCGCCCTCCCCAGGTTCGGGAGGCTTTATAGGAGCCTGGGGAGGGTGAAAACAGCCTCCCCCCCCCCAGAGGCCTTCTGGAGGCTTCAGGGACCTTCAAGAGGCTTCCCTGAAGCCTCCGGAGGGCTTAAACCAACCCTACGAGCCGTGCTTCCCTGAAGCCTCCGGAGGACTAAAAACAACCCTACGAGCAAACCGGAAGTGGGAAGTCCATTCCCGAACTTCCGATTTGCCCATAGGGCCAGTTTTTTGCGCTCCGGAGGCTTCAGGGAAGCTCCTGAAGCCTCCGGAGGGCCTCCAGGGGGGAAGGGCATGGAGGTTCCTATAAAGCCTCTGGAGCCTGGGGAGGGCAAAAAATGGCTTTTAAAAAGGCTGAACTCAGCTGGCCAGCACGCACATGCGCACTGGCCAGCTGACAGAGCAACGCCTCGCATGCCCTGACAAATGGCTCCGCGTGCTACCTGTGGCACGCGTGCCATAGGTTCGTCATCCCTGTCCTATACCATTTCAGACAAATGGCTGTCCAGTCTCTTTTTAAACACCTCTAGTGATGGAGCACCCACATCTTCTGGAGGCAAGCTATTCTATTAGTTTATTGCTCTCACCATTAGGAAATATCTCCTTAGTTCTAGGTTCCTTCTTTCCTTGGTTAGTTTCCATCCATTGTTTCTTGCCTTGCCTTTTGGTGCTTTGGAAATTAGTTTGACTCCCTCATCTTTGTAGGAGCCCCTCAAATATTGGAACAATGCTATCATGTCTCTCCTAGTCCTAAGTCCTGAAAACCTAAGAGAGAAAAATGGCAAGTATTTGTAATATAAGTGTAACATGTGGATGGAATTAATTTATAGAAATGGGCCAAGACTTATAATAGCGGAGTATTGTGGATCATATTTCAATGAAAAAGAAACACACTTTGTTTTGCTGATATATTTCAGAACTAAAATGGAAGACATATATTAGCTTTCAGCTTCAGGTATCTTAGGAATAAAAACATTTTAACAAATGTAAACAAAGCAGTTGCAAAACATATGTATTTGTTTTTGCATCTCCATTTTAACTGAACAGTATTTTCTGATATCTTTACTGTCCAATATATGTGCTTGATTAGCTGAATAGTTAGGATGTTCTTTTTTCTTGGGCGATCCTACCAGGTATATATATTCTTGACATACAGTCCCCTGGATTCTTTAGTCATCTCCTCTAGGAATTACACCCTTTCAGGATGTGATAGAATACCAGGATTTGAAGGGTGATCAACAGCAGCTCCATGCTTTTTAGTTATGACAGTTCTTAACCAAAATTGTTGGCTAAGATAAGAAAATCATAATATTAATTTAAAATTGATTATAATTTTAATTCCCATTTGGTTTTTAGTCAGCCCTTCTGATTGGCCCCACCTCCCTATTCTTTTTAAACGAAAGCCTTTAGTTGTTACATAAAAAATATTGACAAAAATGCATTGCCTCTGACAATGTGCTCAGTGAATATTAGTTTAAACCTCTGTTCTGATTATTTAAAGATGCTGCACATCTTTCATTCCTAAAAAATAGTTTGTATAAATTGTCAAAAAATCTTATCTTTGCCCATTGGGTGAGATAATGACTAGTTTTGTGGTTTTTGAAGCACTTGAAAAATAATATTTAAAGGGTTGGGAGTTTCTGACACAAAATTTAAAAAAACAAAACAGACTTTCAGTTTCTTGCATTGTGTTGCAATCTGAAGAACAGTTTATTGGATATTTATGTCAACATATGCAGCTACAATTAAAGTGAGAACATAGAATATAGAGGACTATTTTTTCCTACATTGTTCATTCTAACGTGAAAAGATAATGAAATTAATTTCAAAAGATAACTCAAAAAGTAATTACCCAAATGAAAGTATCTGCGTATTTTTTCTGCGTTCAGTGTCAAAGACGGTTTCCTATCTTTCATCTTTATTGTTACGATAACAAACTTTTAAAAAAAACATATAAAGCCTCTGGAGCCTGGGGAAGGCACATTCAAAACAGCATTTTGTATGTAATATATGGTGTGAATTGCTTGTTCTTCCTAATACAATAGTTAATTTTGATTTAATCTTAGTTCCGTGATTATTGCTATTGGTATTATACACTTGAGGTTGGTTTTGATTTTAGAACCGATCCTGCCTGTAGAGCAGCAGTATGGACCACAAGGGAACTACAAGAACATTTACATCGAAAGCACCCTTTAGCTTCGCAAGTATCTTTACTTTTTGTTGTAATAAAACGAAATTGCTAGGCAGCTTTTTTATATGTTATAGAGAAGTTCATGAAAAAAATTGGTTTGTTCAAGACAAGACATTTTAGTGGTATTAGCGTACTACATTTAAAATATTGAGTTTATATAACTCATTCTTCAAAACATGCCATAACTTTGTTTCACAAATTTCTAATATAATGATCATTGTGAAAATTATTTATTTATTGCATTTATAAATTATCCTTTCTATTAATAAAATGCAGAAGATAGCTAAGGATAAAAACACCTTTAAAATTAAAAATCGTAGATCTAGATAAAGTCTTGAATCTTTGTCAAAATAGTAGAAGCAATTAGTGGTATCTCCCAAGAAACTGCAGCAACAACCAAAAATGAAAGCATTTAATACAATACAATACAATACAATACAATACAATACAATACAATAGCAGAGTTGGAAGGGACCTTGGAGGTCTTGTAGTCCAATCCCCTGCCTAGGCAAGAAGCCCTATACCATTTCAGACAAATGGCTATCCAACATCTTCTTAAAGACTTCCAGTGTTGGGGCATTCACAACTTCTGGAGGCAAGCTGTTCCACTGATTAATTGTTCTAACTGTCAGGAAGTTTCTCCTCAGTTCTAGGTTGCTTCTCTCCTTGATTAGTTTCCACCCATTGCTTCTTGTTCTACACTCAGGTGCCTTGGAGAATAGTTTGACTCCCTCTTCTTTGTGGCAACCCTTGAGATATTGGAACACTGCTATCATGTCTCCCCTAGTCCCTCTTTCCATTAAACTGGACATACCCAGTTCCTGCAACCGTTCCTCATATGTTTTAGCCTCCAGTCCCCTAATCATCTTTGTTGCTCTTCTCTGCACTCTTTCTAGAGTCTCCACATCTTTTCTACATCTTGGCGACCAGAACTGAATGCAGTATTCCAAGTGTGGCCTTACCAAGGCATTATAAAGGGTTATTAACTCTTCATGTGACCTTGATTCTATCCCTCTGTTTATGCAACCTAGAACTGTGTTGGCTTTTTGGGCTGCTGCTGCACATTGCTGGCTCATATTTAAATGGTTGTCCACTAGGATTCCAAGATCCCTCTCACAGTTACTATTATTGAGCAAGGTACCACCTATACCAGTGATGGCGAACCTTTTTTGGCTCGCGTGCCACAAGTGGGGGGAGCGCAGGGGGGTCGAGTGCGGGTGTGCCACACACATAATGCAGTGCGCGACCCCCCCCCATTTTTACATGCTTTTTTCGCCCTCCCCAGGCTCCAGGGGCTTTATAGGAGCCTGGGAAGGGCGAAAGAAGCCTCCCCCGACCCCCCTGGAGGCCCTCCGGAGGCTTCAGGGACCGTCCGGAGGCTTCCCTGAAGCCTTCGGAGCGCTTAAAACCACCCTCCGAGCAAACCGGAAGTGACTTCCGGGTTGCTCGGAGGGTGGTTTTAAGCGCTCCGAAGGCATCAGGGAAGCCTCGGACGGTCCCTGAAGCCTTCGGAGCGCTACTTCCGGTTTGCTCAGAGGGTGGTTTTAAGCGTTCCGAAGGCTTCAGGGACGGTCCCTGAAGCCTCCGGGGGGGCGGGGGGGGGCTCTTTTCGCCCTCCCCAGGCTCCTATAAAGCATCTGGAGCCTGGGGAAGGCGAAAAATAGCTTTTAAAAAGATGAACTCAGCTGGCCAGCGCGTGCATGCGCGCTGGCCAGCTGACAGGGCAGCGCCTCGTGTGCCCTGACAAATGGCTCCGCGTGCCACTTGTGGCACGCGTGCCATAGGTTCGCCATCACTGACCTATACTGTACATGTGCATTTTTTTTCTTGCCTAAATGTAGAACCTTTTTTTTTTCACCATTGAATTTCATTTTGTTAGATAGTGCCCAATGTTCAAGTTTGTCAAGATCCTTCTGTATCTTAAGCCTATCTGTGTCAGCTATTTCTTCCATCTTGGTGTCATCTGCAAATATTATGAGTTCCCCATTTATCCCCTCATCCAGATCATTGATGAAGATGTTGAAGAGTACTGGGTGTCAGCGTTCTAAATACCATGCATGAAATCAATCAGAGACCAAGGCAGAATCATCCTTAAAGTTCCAATTTAATCATGCAGGCAAGTTAGCACATCTATGGAATTCCAACTCTGATCTTCTTCCTGGAATTCCACCCAGTTGAAAGTTCATGATCTTATCCCCACAGCCACAAATCCATCACATGTTCCAATCATCATCTTCCACGCTGGCATCTACACCCCTCTGCTTCTGGTCAGGTGTCGAGGTGTGGAGACAAAAGATGAGCTTGAGCTTCTAGAAAGAATGACAACAAAACATTCCACAATTCTACTCCTTTCTATTTCCCCCTCCCAACTACTACACTAATGAAACAGCATAGGAAATTATAAGAAAGTGTGGCAGGCCAAAGATCCTAAAAGAAACATACCTACAGGCCTGACACTGGGCCTAAAACAGAGTCTTGGGATCTCTGAAAGATATAGTTCAGTGGTTCTGAGATCTTGTCTGCTGGTTCCTTCAGAACCCTGGGGTATAATCCATCCGGTCCTAGTGATTTGAACTCATCTAGGGTAGACAGGTGCTCACTTACCATTTTCTTCCCTATTTCAGCTTGTATTCCTAATCTGATTTTTATGGTGATGTTTTTGGTAGGTTGGACTGTTTTTTCCCTTTGTGTAAAGACAGATGCAAAAAATGAGTTAAGTAGTTCTGCTTTCTCCTTGTTGCTTGTCACCTTCTTGCCATTTTCTCCCAACAATGGACCAATTGTTTTCTTAACTTTTTTCTTGTTTTTAACATGTTGAAAGAAGCTTTTTTTGTTATTTTTTACTTTTGTGGCAAGCCTTTCTTCATTGTGAGACTGTTTTCTTTTGGGAGCTGTTATTTTTCTTCTTCATTGGTATTGTGCTAGACTGGGCTTTTATAATCTCATTTTTCAAAATTTCCCAAGCTTCTTGAGTTGTTTTCCCCTTGAGGAGTCTTATCCCTGGAATCCTTCCCAAGCTCTCTCTAAGTTTATTGAAATTAGCTCTCTTAAAGTCCAATACTCTAGTTTGACTTTGTTCTACTACTTGTGTTTGCGTAATGTTGAATTCCAATATTACATGATTGCTTGCCCCCAAGGTTCCTGTAGCTTCAACACCTTCTATCATTTCCTCTCTGTTAGTGAGAATTAAGTCTCTCCTTTTGGGAAACAAAGTTGGATCTTCCACTTGGTGCAGAGTTTGTTTCCCAGTTCATGTCAGGGTAGTTAAAATCCCCCATTACTATTGTGATGTGCTTCCTACATACCTTATTTAGCTGACTAGCAAAAAGTTCATCTACTTCCTCTGCTTGGTTGGGTGGCCTGTAGTATAGACCTATGGCAATGTCATTTCCCTCACAACCTTTAATATTGACCCAAATGCATTCAAGATGCCACATGCTTTTATAATTGATTGTACGTCGCCCCGAGTCCCTTCGCGGAGAGGGCGCGACTGATAAATTGAATCAAATAAATAAAATAAATAAATAAATAAGATAGTTCTCATCATTGTTGTGCTCTATTTCTGTAGAGATGTAGTTATTTCTTATATATAGTGCAACTCCACCTCCTCTTTTATTTGGTCTATTTCTTTTAAATAATTTAAATCCTTCTAGCTGTATGTTCCATTTGTGGGTTTCATCCCACCAAGTTTCTGTAATGGCAACAATATCATATCTGCCCTAATTTACTTGAATTTCTAATTCACCCTGTTTATTCCTCATACTCTGTGCATTGGTGTATAGACATTTGAGTCTGTTTTGATTGACCCTGTGTTTACTGTCTACATAACCTGTGTTATGCCTGACTGCCCCTATTTTCTTGCCACTTGTATGATTCGTGCACATGGTATGGCACTCACTATTAAATGCTTGGTTTTGCTTGACAGCAGGAGTGATAATCTTACCCGCACAAACATCTATGTTACATGCACTGATAACCCTATGAGTTTTAGATTGCTGGAGACAGAAATGTTCTGTATCAATTAATTCTCTGTCCCCGCTGTTCAGTTTAAATGTTTATCCAGAAAATCTGTGAATTTAATGCCAAGTAACTCACTCCCTTTCTTGGATGGGTGCAAACCATCTCTTTTGTACAGTTTTTCATTGGACCAGCTGCAGGCATCATGACTAATAAAACCAAAACCTTTCCTTTTACACCACTCCTTTAGCCACACATTAAACTCTGCTACAAGCTGGCCCTTCCCTTTTTGTTCCTTATATACTGGTATAACCTCTGAAACGATAAGCCTACAACCTACACTACTAAGTTCATACCCCAAGCTCTGGAAGTCATTCTGCACATAAAGTACATCTTTTTGGGACAGATAATATGTATAATAGCATCAACGTCAGAGTTCTTACTTGCAATCCTGACTATCTTAAGAATACTCCTCTTGTCTCTGCTGGCAGGAGCACCTGGCACACACCTGACCTCTTTCAAAACCTCCATATCCTTTTATCTAATTTTTAAGAGGTTTCCCCAGATATCAGTACCCAGTCATGGCTCCTTAGTCATGTCCTAAAATATTTAGGTCGAAGGCAACATTATATATGGTGACCAGAATAAAACTGAAAACAGTACAGGACTTTCAACACAGAGGTAACATGTGCATAGTACTGTGTATCTGCATTAGAACATTATGGTGGTAGGATTTAAATACTCTATATTAATTTGCAAAGTACTCTCTATGAAGAAAAAAATGATCTAATCCAGTGGAAGAGAGTTGAATGATGTAGGGATGTGAAGGTGTAGGTTTAATTACAAATGAAAAGGCAAAAGTTTATGTCATAGTATGTGAACTGTATTTTTAGGTTGTTTAAGGCTGTGCATGAAAACGTAGAAATGTTATTTCTTATGCTGCAGTAATTGGTAATAATGGAAAAACTAAGTAGTTTCTGATTCAGAAGGAAGATGGTCTAATCTTGTGATAGTCCCCACCAAATAGATTTCCAGAAAATAGAGACTGGGCTTTTTCAGAAAGCCTTTCATAATCATACAGTTGGAAAAAGATCTGAAGAATCAGAAAGAATGAAAAAATATGCTTCTGCACAGTGTTGTTGGAGAAAATTGTCAAGACTACTTTATTTAGCTCTTTGGAGGAGCCAGATCAATGTTTAAGGTATCATAATTACTCAGTAACATCTTCTGGGCATGGCCTGAAAGGAAAGAATGAAAATTGCTAATGGCTGATGCAAGTCCAGCTGACATCCTACAAAGAGATCAAAGATAACTAATAGGACTGTGTTCTCCCTATCCCTTTCACATCACAATGGCCAGACAATCTCAATTTTACATTCAAGCAGAAGCCTATTTTGTTTCATAATATTAATAATTTAAAAACCCAGAAATAAGAGCTTTCCAATTACCTTTTTGGAGTAGCTGTAAGACTGCTCTCCATGAGATCTGATCAACTGATTGTGTTGCCAGTGCAGAGGGCTAAGTACTTACCTAAGAGAGTTGGCTGGCTGGCTGAGTCAGTCATATCATGCAAATAAAGTCATTATCTGAGAATTTAAGCAAATTATTGAAACATCTGATCAGAGCAGAAATTAAAATTAGAACTCTGGCTTAAAGTGTGATCCCTGACTACGGGCTACTATATTTCCACATGCAACCTCTTGAAATAATAATGAATTATTAAATTTATATGCTGCTAGACTCTCAACAACTCAGGGAAACAGCTTCTTTGGGAAGGGAAAAAGCTACTGCCAACCATGTTGAAATAGTAATTTGCAGGTGTTGGCTCACTTTTGGTGTTGGAATGGAATAACTATTAGGAAAATTATATGTTCACATTGTAGTATTATGATTAACAATTGATAATTAATAGTTTTGTCTGGTAAATGCAAAACAACATTGATCAAAATTGTTTTATGAAACTGTTGTCTCTGCTATACAAGTAAATTGACTTACAACTGATAGATACTTATTGATTAAAAGGTATCTCAATATATCTTCCTAGATGTATTGAGAAAAATGGATATTTTCAACATACACAAAAAAAGAACTTTAGGACTTCAGCGAAATGTGAATGCCTCTGCAGCTTGTCCTCACCATTATGTTACTTGGTAGATGAAGGAATGGTGTTTGCAGATAATCAGGAATTTCTGGTTCTCGGTATGCAGGTAAAAACACAGCTGGATAGATTTGTTTATATTTGCTATTGGAGTTTATTTGAAAATGATAATAGTTTTGGCATGTTTCACAAATATTACAAATAAAAATATTCCTCCATAAATCACTGATCATTAAGAAAGTGGTACACACAATCAGTTTTGCAAAATTCTGTTAATGTAATCAATCTTAATAAAAGTAATTTTAGTCTTCCTGTTGAATTGACTTTATAGTCTGGCTTACCTAATAGAGCTCACATGTTACTGATATGTTCTGAAGTATCATCACATACTGAATTATACTTTTCAAGAAAGTAATATGAGTCACAGTCTAATAAAGGTAAAGTAGAATCATATTAAAAAAATCAAAACTGGATCAGTGTGAGAAAAAAGATGCGGAACGATAAGGCACATTTAGTCTCATCTAACATATTGGTTGATATGAAAGGTGAAAAGTTGAGTATGAAAGAAAATGAGCAACTGAGATTGAGGAAAATGAGCCAACTCACCCAAGGAGATGAAGGGGGGGGAAGGGTGACCCACTGCATAAAGATTATAAAATAGTATCAGATGAGCAGATAGGATTGGCAAAATATGTCCATAAGACTGCAACCAAAATTATAAGCATCTGGAATTCAAAAAGCTATAAGGAATTATTTGAAGTGTTGGCTGTGTTCAGCCTGTAGAAGAGAAGAATATATAGACACATGAAAGCTATTTTCAAACATGTAAAGAATTGTGATTTAGAAATGTTCAGATTTGTTCCAGAAGATAGGAGAAGAAAGTGTGTTCAAATTGCAAACAAGTAGATTTTAGCGTAATATCAGAGGGGTGGGGGATCCTAATGGTAAGAGTTGTTTGGCAATGGAGTAGATTGCCAGGAGAAGTGGTGATCTCTCTAGTGATGGAAGTATTATTAAAAAGAGGCGGAATGCCATGTGCCAGAGATGCAATATTAGGGGTTGCCTAACTGGACAGTGGATTGCCAGAGTCTGTTCTAAACCTAACATTCTGTGATTCTAAGGAACACTGAAATTTTATTTTTCTAGGGAGTACTTAAAATTCATCCAATTATTTAAATTATGATTTTGAGTCAATCAAAATTCCATTGAGTAAAATTGAAATTAAACAAGATTAAACTTAGTTGTATTCATTTAGATGAGTTTAATTATTGGGCACAAGTTTTCATAGATTTATATTCCTTGTCTTTCATACTAGGTGACAACCTGTAATTATATTTGAGGTGTTTAGTGTATTTTGAGCAAGTATAGCAATTAATTAAGTTAGATATAAATACATATTTTAGTGGTTTGGGTGTTTAGGCATTATGTAAAATGCAGTATGAAATGTTTACTTGTTCAGTACCTTAAAAGAAACCTTTTAACAGTATAATCAGTACATCAGTACAATACACTTATGTACATCATTTTGGGATTACTGAAAGCAAGGATAAGCAACTTTGTATCTCATCCATTCATTAATGTACATATGAGATGTGAAATTACATTATTTCAATTTGCCACAGAGTTTTTCTCTTATAGAGAGAAAAGTGGTTTCTAGAGTGATTCTCTTATATTTTGATAGTTGTGACTCATTGAATTTAAGATTTAGTCATTAGATTTTTATTTGGTGACTTTTATTAAACTGCTAATATATATAACAAGGGCTGTGGATTTTTTCAGGCAGCAGTACTTGTAAGTTTAAAACTTCCCAGAATCCTTGATCCAGGGGCAAAACTTTAGAGATAAAAAGTTGGTTGCATCTGAATGATTTTTCCCCCCCTTAGTCTTTCCAGAAACCACATCAAATTCCTCGGAAACACTAGAGTTCCATGAAACACCTTTGAAAAACCTTGATCTATAAAACATTTATTTTCGATTTAAACATTCTAAGCAGCTTATTCATATAAAATGAATAGCACAAAATCATTGCCTCCAGAACACAGTGGTAGGATGAGAAAGCATCCCATAATACTCCCACAGAAAATTCCAGTTTGTGAATTTCCATACATGTGTTTGTGAGTGTTCGTGTGGTATAGCAGATTTTCATCATATTCGGTATAATATTTATTTTAAAAGGATGGAAGAATTCTATTTCTCCATACATCTGTTCAAAACTTGGTATATTATGAGATGGCTACCTATGAAGATCCTGTAAGTGCATCTTTCCTAATATTTCTTTTAATTTAATGCCAAATATATGCACAAACATAATGTAAGGTCCTTTCTTGCCAGCTTTCTGAAGAAAGCAGCACTCTTGAAACAATCAGCATTTAAAAATAAACCTTTATTGGAAGACAGTGATAACAGAGAGAGTGCAGGCAGAATCTGAATTTCCCATGCTGGAGCATTAGGTTTAACTGCTCCTTTCAAGGCCTCTCCAAATATCCAGATCATCTTTGAGCCAATCCCAAGATACAAAGATGTTGTGAGATCTTCCAGCTGAGAATGTGATAACAGGCAGTTCCCAAGCGCCACAATCTCACTCCTCCAGTTTTGAGACAAAACAGATGGACCAAGGCACATTCTTCCCCCCTCCCAACTTCCCAAAGGTTCTGTTCTGACCCAGCTCCCCAAACGACAAAGCCTCTGATGTAAACTCAAAAGATTCCTTTATTAGGAATGCCAGCAGTCCCCGCAAAAAGTTTCTCTCACAGGCTAAGAAGGCGGTCTGGAAGATGAATGGTTGTCTGCCACACCTATTCACATCCCCCTCCCTTTTATCACCAGAACTAGGTTGGAGCCTTATTAATAGCGGTGGCTCATCCTCCCCAGGATCTGCCCAAGGCTTTCCACTGCTCTCTCCTTCTCTGCCTTCTGTGCAACCGGGCGTCAGGCACTGGACCCAGATGTTCCTCTTCTTCATCAACCACCTCTAGACCTGGGGGCTGTTGACTCTCCATCTGAGGGCTGATGGATTTGCCCAGGCTCCACCTCTTCCTCTCTCTCTCTCTCTTAGCCACCTCCATTCCCTCTTAACCCCTCGGAGTTCCCAGGTTGCCCAGATGCTGATCCTGACTCCCATGCTGCCTCCTCTTCCTCTGATTCGGCTGCTGGAGGGGCTGGCGGCCAATAGGCCACAACAGGTACATCAAAGCAGAGAAAGGCACAAAGGAAAATCCCATTGCAAGCATAATCCCAAGCCTCCCTCCCCCCAGAATGGCAAGATCCCGATAGAGATCTATGGGACCTGACACATATTCAGTTTCTTGTTTCAAAGTTAGTCAGTAGCCAGTTTCTTGTTTCAAGATTCAGTATAATACCACTTAACATTATAAATTTTTGTGGTCGTGGTTTTCAAGTAAGGTTTAGTTGTGTGAAATGGATATCACCAGGATCTGCTACACTGGGCAAGCCTTCATCCATTTTGCAATGTTAAAAACTGTCAGTATAGTTGCGCAAAAATTACCATTTCAGTAACTAATAAGGAAAAGCCATAAATCAACCATCCTCTGCTACTATCTGTTAGGGTGTGAATTCCGCCCTGAATTAAGGAGGTGTGAATCTTGGCGTCCCCTGTAGCATACTTTTGAAAAAAGCGAAAATAAACCCGAAGCAAGATCTAATAAAAACATTTTAATATAAAAGAAAATAAAAATACAAAACTTGCTAACTGAATTAATTGCATCTTGGCAAAGCTATGTGCCTGTCTTCTTCGGCAGGCGAACAGAAGATCAGAAGAGAAAGTTAAGAAGGAATGTGAAGGAGCAGGTGCACTAAATCACTTGCAGATAAGAACTGTGACCTGCGCAGTAAATCTTCAGCGCAGCTAGCAAACCAATTAATGCAGTGACAATCTTGATTTGCTCTGCCCTTTTGTAATAAAGATTGAGACACAGTTGTTTGATTGCACAGAAAGTTGCATATATACACAGTGATCTGTATTGCACACAAAGGATTCCTTCAGTTACTCCAGAGGGGATTTTTTTTCAACCACAAAATTCCAATATCCATAAACACTTGTTTTACCAACTCCTAAAGTGTTATGTATTAAACATCAAATCTGGCATGGTTTTTCCCATGACTGATAGTTCTGGAATTCAGAAAAAAATAAGGGTTGAGGTTACTGAAATTACTAGAAATGGAAGTAAAAGTTTGTCTGATTCACTGAGTTTAAATGTCATGATAAGCATAAAATCAATAACACGCTCCGGACCCCATTTGATATTTATTTGTTTATATAAAAGGAATATTTATTTACAGGGCTTATATGGCCATTATCTGTTACAGTGAATTTGGGAAGTCTGCCAAGCAACCATTCTGGGTCAGCCTATGTGGTTTTATTAACAATAATAATAAAAAAGTGCAATCACATTTGTGAGTTGCAGACTTCTTTTGTAAGAATAGTGTTAAGCTTATATTAAAAACATATCCCTTAAATATTAGTGTTTTGTTTCCAAAAACTATATAGAAGTATTAATCCATTTAATCCATTAATTTTTCACATTTGTTTTTATTTTTAATTTATATAATCACTTACAAATTGTTTTTATTCAAAAATACATTCAATATTTAGATCATCCATTTGCAACATGATATAATCCATCATCAACTGGTAATCATGTGCCAGAAACCAAAATACAAATTGATTCACTACAGGAGTTTACCTACTCTGGAACTGGTGTTTCAAGTTTATGTGCCGAACGAAGCCACTGTTTTCACAAGGCTTGTGAGTAATAGGAATAGTTGTATAATATTGTCAGTGTAAGAGTTGAATGGCATATCATTGAAAGAAATGTACTTATTTATTCATTATAACTGCTTGTTTCTTTATGATTCCTCTAATTGTGTTGTATGGATCCTATACGTTGTTGTTTGATATATCTGGCTAGATTTCTGAATTTATTCAAGACTCTTGAATGATGAGCACTTCTACCACATACAAAGTTTTTAAAAATGGTTAAAAAAAATGGTATAAAATAGATATGACCAGATGTCTTTCAGCTTTCACTATTAGATGGAGATTTTTCCTAAAGTAATATAATTCTTATTTATTTATTTATTTATTTATTTATTTATTTATTTATTTATTTAAACTTATTAGTCGCCCCCTCTCCCCACAGGGACTCGGGGCGACGTACACAAGCAACAGTTAGCACAGTGTCAGAGGAGGTAAAAAATAAATAAATAATTACAATAAATAACATTAATAGTTTAAAAACTAAAATTGACAATTAAAAATGACCTAGGGGTGGAAAAGTTGTCGAATTATGCCAGGCCGGCTAGCCGAAACAGGTGGGTCTTCAGTTTACTGCGGAAGGAGCGGAGATCGGTTGTTGTTCTAATGTCTGGGGGGAGGTCGTTCCAAAGGGTAGGGCCCGCCACAGAGAAGGACCTACTCCTGGGCACCGCCCTCTGACAATCTCTAGAGGACGGCACCCGGAGGAGACCCTCTCTGTGTGAGCGAATGGGTCGCAGGGATGTATGGGGCAGGACACGATCCCGCAGGTAACTAGGCCCTATGCCATGGAGCGCTTTGAAGATGGTAACTAACACCTTGAAGCGCACCCGGTAGGCCACAGGAAGCCAGTGCAGCTCGCGCAGGAGCGGTGTTATATGGGAGAACCTCGATCTCCCCATAATTACCCGCGCGGCTGCATTCTGGACCAACGGCAGTCTCCGGGTGCACCTCAAGGGGAGCCCCATGTAGAGAGCATTACAGTAGTCCAGGCGAGACGTCACCAGCGCGTGAGTGACTGTGTGCAGGGCCTCCCGGTCCAAAAGGGGTCGCAATTGGCGCACCAGGCGAACCTGGTGGAATGTCCCCCTCGCCACGGCTGCCACATGATCTTCCATAGCCAGCCGGGCATCAAGGAGGACGCCCAAATTGCGTGCCCGTTCCACCGGGGCTAATTGTTCATCCCCGATGGCCAGCGATGGAATGTGCTGGTTGTACCGGGGTGCCGGAAGCCACAGCCACTCTGTCTTGGAGGGGTTGAGCTTGAGCCTGTTGTCACCCATCCAGACCCGCACGGCTTCCAGACAACGGGACATCACTTCAACAGCCTCGTTGGGGTGGTTTGGGGTGGAAAAATACAGCTGAGTGTCATCAGCGTACAGATGATATCTCACCCCAAAACCACGGATGATCTCGCCCAGCGGTTTCATATATGTGTTGAACAGGAGAGGCGAGAGGATCGACCCCTGTGGGACCCCACAAGTGAGGGGCCTCGGGGTCGACCTCTGCTCCCCTGTCAACACACATTGCGTCCGGCCAGAGAGGTAGGAGCGGAACCACCGCAATACGGTGCCCCCGATCCCCAACCCCTCCAGACGGCGCAATAGGATACCATGGTCGATGGTATCGAAAGCCGCCGAGAGGTCTAATAGGACAAGGATGGAGGAACAACCCCCATCCTTTGCCCTCCAGAGATCATCCACCAACGCGACCAAGGCCGTCTCCGTGCTGTGACCGGGTCGGAAGCCGGACTTGCCAAATTGTCTTATAGATATTCCCGTATGACATATTATTTATCATAATTTTTAACTAATGACACTGAACTGCCTTTACCTTTTATAAAATAATGCTGTTAATAGTGAAAGTGTGGAACAATACCAGTAGATATTTGGGAAATTGTATGGGAAACACTTTAACTAATATATGCTTAACGCTTGAGTTTCATGTACATAGTTGTTTTGATTCTTCTGTGTCAGGACAGAGAAAAACTAGGAACAGAAGCTGAAAACACACCCGTTTTTTGTGTTTTTATTAGATGAAAAAACTATGATTTGAGAGCTATGATAAAGCCGTTGCTCATTCTGAGCCCAATTTTTTTTTACTGTGGACTAAACTATAAACAAAGTAGGCAACATTTACATTCGGCAAACTAATATAATATTTATATATGCATATTTCAGGACAGATCACTTTTTATTGGCCTGAAATCTGGCATCGTGGATATTTTAAGTATTCTAGAGGAAAACAGTGAAGTGACGTTTCCTGAAAAAGGTATGAAATTCATTGTTAATCATTTAATGTACAAATAAATTAGAAGAATTAAAACACAATTCTCTGTATTAGACACTTTTTCTAGCATGCACCACTAACACAGTTCCCCCCCCCCCCTTTCTCTGGATTCCTGATTCTATGGCTGGGCTCAAAATAAACAAAGTAAGAAAAGAAAGGGATAGTTTATGACAACAGTTTGAGTTCACATATGTTCAGTTAAGAACAGGATACTACATTATGGTTGTCATGCTGTGTAAATCCATCTGATTGTAAATAGGTGGAGCTGATTGCTCCATTTATTTGCAGCAGATGCGCAATTTAATTCACTTATGTTGTCATACTAACAATCTAGTTTCTCTTCCTTCATGAGTTCTATCTGTAAATCAGATACTTATCATTTAGTTGGGCATCATGCCCAGAAAAGGCAACTTAAATATTGTGCAACTGTTATTTAAATCACAAGGCTCTTCAAATAGATAAGATGAATATTAAGTACATACATGGATGCAATTTCTATAGTCAAATCCTCTGGGCCTAATTATTCTAATTTTCTTTTGTTTTTAGATCTAGTTTTGTCTAGTTGTAATATTATTATAGCAGAAATATTCATTTGGACTTTAGTTGATAACTGCTGGTATAGATCATAAATATGTGAGCCCCCCCCAAAAAATCAATCTCTGTTTTTTTTAACTGATTAAATATTACTAGGAAGAATGGGCTAAGCTGATGGTGAGGGTGATGCCAGAAAACTGAGTAATTTGTTCATAATTCACAAGAGATCTTCCGTGAATTAATACATTATTGTCTAGTACATTTCTTGTTGCCTATTTAATTCCACCCAAAAACATTCTAGTTAGGAAGTCTGTAATACTTTTCATATATTTTGCACAGTTTTTGTTGTCCAGTTGCTTTCAAGTCTTTGTGACTTGTTGGACCTAATGTTGCCAGACTGTCAGTAACTGCAATTATAATTCCATTTAATTAATATTTATTTTTCTTTTTTGTTTATTAAATCTTTTTGAATAAACAATTAAAAACGAAGAGGCAAATCCCAGTAGTTTACAAAGACATGATGTATTTCAACTATTTCATTCGTAACAATAAATACTAAATCAGAAATTCAATTTTTTTTACTACAGGTTCTGTGGGCATGGCTTGGTAGGCATTGCAGGGGAAGGAGACTGCAAAATCTCCATTCCCACCCCACTCCAAGTGAAGGATATTGCAAAATCTCTATTCCCACCCCACTCTGGGGACAGCCAGAGGTGGTATTTGCTAGTTCTCCGAACTACTCATAATTGCTGCTACTGGGTCTCCAGAATCTGTCAGAACCTGCTGAATTTCACCCCTGTACTAAATCCTTATTTAAAATATGAAAGAATTTCTCTCCTGAGCAGTGATAATGTACGGTAGACACAAATTTTCCAATGCTTGGTCACTGTTAAAGCAAAAGAAGTCCAATTTTAACTAAAAGAAACACCCTAAGTCAGGACTGGAAATTTCTGCCTGGAAATTTTCTTCTTTTCTTCAGTATTTCTGTTACATTACTATTCTATAGCCAATTTCTGAACCCAGGAATGAAGACAGAGAGAGAACCCACAAGGATGCAATTAGCAAATGTTCTTTAGCTTATAAAACGGGCACTTAGAATACCTTCCAAGCTCTTGGTATTGCGAATCAGTTCTCATGAGAAACAGACCACTTAGAAATAATTTTGAAGATCAATATTTAACCGGAACAAAAACTTCTCTTTCTAGAACAGGACACTGGAACGATTATGAAATATTTGTAATGGAGGAATGGTTGGTGAAGATGACAGAATTAACAGAAATGGTTAGACAAAAAATTGATTTGTCTGATTAGGGAAACAACAATAAGCTAATCTGTTAGTGCCCGGGAACCCTTTATGGATTTTTTGCTGAAAGAAAGAAAAAAAAAAGAAATTGGTAGATTTATGGGTTTGACAACTAAGAAAAGCTAGATTATGGAAAGAAGGAAATTATATGTAATCTTCAAGCCAGAGTCACCTTGAGATGGGTGGCATACAAGTTTGATAAATAAATATGGGAACAAAATGTAAATACATTTATAACTATCGCTAAAAAGGTAGGAAGCTGTGTCTTTATCATCTTCTTCACTTTCTTTCTTATTCATTCATTATTTTTCTTTTCTTTATTTCTTCTCTAATGTTTGTAATGCTTTACCTTGTTAAAAATTTATTTAATAAAAAAATATAAAAGAAGTGGTAAGACCATCAACAAAGAGACTGCGAGCTTTCCTATGTTTTTGGAAGGCCTTTATGGTATGAACGTTTAACAAATTTATTTCCTAACCTCTGCCGTAATATTTTTCACTTACCCTATGCCATATTACAGTATGTGTGATGTATACTGTATGTTTGAATAATTGCTGAACAGCAATTATGAACAACATTATTCTGTTTTGTTGCTTGAGCTTACAACAAAATTGTTAGCTGTTGCTGCCAGCTGCTCTTATGAACTGTAAAACTGGCTTTGCATGGTCCCTCAGTCTATATGCTGAGGGAGGGAGGAAGGAAGGTGCTAGATCAGATGCTGGCTTGCAGTAGGCTTTCTGTATCTCTGCTGCAATGGTGGGTTCCGGAACCCATTCCAGCCAGTACGGTTGGAATGGGCCCAGCATCGCCCACATGGACGCGCACAGCGTGCGCATGCATTGTAGCTGCCAGCGACTCTTCCGCAAGCTCTGTGATGCTCCAGCAGCTCATCAAAGCATCACGCAGGTGCTGTATGCGCCGTGCGCGGAAGCGCCGAAGGCTTTAAAGGACAGTTAGGCGCTCGGGCGGGGGGGTGGACCCTCTGGAGCACCATACTGGAATGATATCTGCTGCTCTGGGCAGGCTCCAGTACGCCCATACCGGGGTGTACCACCTGCAACCCACCACTGCTCTGCTGGGCTGGTGAGGCTGCCTGAGCATTGCTACTCTTTCAGCTTCTCTGCTATTGGTTTGTTGAAATTCAAGCCTACTCCTTTTTATTATCAATCATTTGTTAAATTGGCTGCTGCAAATTCTAATTCTCTGCTAGTTAACAAAAGGGGGGGAGGGAGAGGGGGATTTTCTATCAGAATTTTTCTTTTATAATTAGAAACCAGGTGTGTTGAAATCAGGTGTGTTGCCTTAAAGTCAGTGGAGAAAACAAAATGAAGGAAGAGCTCCCCTGCTGCCACTGCAAAGGGTTCCCTCCACACTTCTCTGTTTTTAGCTGATTTTTTTTAATACCATATTTTTCAGAATATAAGACGTTCCAAAGTATAAGACACACCTAGCTTTTGGGGAGGAAAACAAGGGAAAAAATCTGCCTCTGCCAGCAATTTGCCTCCTTGCAAAAAACAGCAAACAGTACAGACAATATACACTGTTCGTAGTGTTACATTTCAGACTTTACTTGTACAGATGCTGTTAAAATTGATGTGCTTTCTGGAAGTATAGTTATTCTCTGCTATTTAAAAGAAGATACAATAGCACTGGGCCTCTTCAGATCAAGATTTATTTTAAAAAGCTTCTTCATTTGGTTAAGCTGTTTAGAACAATAATAAAGCAGTCTTTAAGTCTAATAATTTGAACATTCTATAGGCATTTATAGTTATTGACTTACCTTCTTGCAGCAAATAGCAAACAGACTGATTAGCACAAGAAAAAAAAATCTGCTTCTGCCTCCCAGCAATTTGCCTCCTGGAGCAAACAACAAGTTTCACTTTCAGTTTAAGTGCACCTCCTGATCATCAGCTGTTTCATGCTGCAGGGATTGCTTTAGCCTATTGTAGCCTCCGCAAGCCACATTTTCCCCGTTTGCGGCAAGGAGGTAAATTGCTGGTAGGCAGAGGCCAAAGAGTGGGGGACAGTGGGTGGGTGGGGCTACATTCAGTGTATAAGACACACCCAAATTTTCACCCTCTTTTTGGGGGGAAGGTGCATCTTATACTCCAAAAAAATTCAGTAAATATTATATTTGGGGGGAAAAATGTATTTCTGATTACTTACTCTAAAAGATAAGAGTAATTGCACTGCATGTGGAAATGAGGTACAATAAAGGGTTGATGGATAGTTCAGTGTTACTTCCTGTTAATTGAGTCATCTCTCTCTATTTAGTCATCCTTATGTACTGTCGATGCTTTCAAGGAAGACATAGGCAGCTGTGATTTATTGACTCATTTAACTTTCCAATTGATTGTAATTGAAACAAGTGATATGTTTAAGAAAGCAGTTAAGTTCATTTCCAATTTAATTTAATGCACAATTAGCACATGTACTGCTTATGAGTAATATACTGCTACTACTGTTATGACAGTGTTAAATTCATACCTTATTGCATGTTAAGGTATGCACCTCCTGGATATAGTATTTAAAAGCTACATCACCACCAGGTCTATAGCCTTTATTCTATGCAGAACATCATTGGCACATGGAAAGTACCTGAAAAGAAAAGGTGTTTAATACCTCGCATGCAGTGGATGCTGTATTAAGATCAGTCTTTGCATAACAAGAATGTGTTGTCTTTCGCCAGCATACTATGTAGCAAATTAAAAATGTAATGATAACAAATGTTGTAATTATAAATATTGCCATTGAGTTTTATCATTCATATATTCATCCCTTGACAAAGAATACAGTATCTTTTTTTTAAAAAAAATCGATCTTCGTCAGCTATCAGTTGGTCCAAAATCAATATCTCCGGTTCCATCCAGTATTTCCACATGATCATTTTCCTCCTATATTTAAAATTGGGCTTCTCCAGAAAATTAATTTGGCATGGAAAAAGGATCAGATCTTTCTTTATTAAATGATACATAACTTTCTAACTGACATAATTGTTCCCAAAGACAGTAGAGTTTAAATATATTTGGATCCTGTCCATCCAACCAAAGGTGCTCTATATGTATATTTCAAAGTTGCCCAAATTAGAAAATAAACACCAATTGTTGTTAGTTTTCAGTATTTAGTGCTTGACAATCTGTAAGCATGATGATATAGCTCCAGATTTGAAAAACTGGAATCTCCTCATCAATTGGTAACTTCATTTTCTGTAAAGGTATTATCAAAATTGAAGAAACCCACAGAAATAATTTTTTGAAAATATTTTCTAGATATTTAAACTGGATCGCCCTTCAGAATATACATTAATTTGGGAATAATATTTATTTTGAGAATATTCTCCTTTCCTCAAAGGGTTAAGGCTAATGACAATAGACATCTATTGATTTCTGAAGAAATCACTCCATGTATTTTCTTTCTATGTCACTAACTGAACTATATCCTTTAGTATACACATACAGTATGTAAATATTTAATGGATTTGGAACAAATATGGAATTCATATTCCTTAAATAGAAAATAATTGAATGTTCACCTATTGACCCAATTTTGATTTGGATCGGTTAATACAATATTTAATTTAAAATTAAATTTTCAATTTAAATTTTATATATTTTAACTTTTTCATCTGTAATAATTGGAATTATTGTGCCTTCTTTCATTTTTAATGATTAGCAAAGATCTTACCAGTTCTTTCTCCATTTTCCCAAGATCTCTTTCATAGACATGTTAATAAAAATTCCGTCTGCTATAATAGTAGTTAATTCATATATCTTTTTCTATATTTCTCTGCATACAGTTGTAGATGGGCATCTACCACCTGTGTGCATAATGTTGTGGTTTATATTTCAAATTATTTTCCATTTTATTTTTAATCTTATTTTTGATGCACAAACAATAATTCTACCTTGAAAATATGCTTTATATGCTTCTCATTTTAAAAAATTGAATTCAAAGCAAAAGCTTTATCAGTCAATAGAGAAACATTAAAACACTAATTTCTTGATACCTTAGTGGATTTCTGAAATGTACATTTCAAAGCAATGGTACTATATGGTCAATGTTATTAAAAAGTAATGAAGCCTAATAAAAGTATGGTGGACATTTAAATAAAAGGTAGCCTTTTAATTGAATGTTAGGAATCTATTAAATTCAGTTATTTCATATAAATCTTAATCTTTTTATAAATCTTACTAAGGGTTTTTTGAAGTGGCAGTATATTTTTCAATTTCAGTGTCCAATATTTCATTGAAATATATTATTTCCTTTTATTTTTAACAATATTTTTTAAAATTCCTTCTAAAAATGTCCTAAAACTGGATTGCTTTCCAGTTTTTCTTTATCACTTCTCATAAAATCCTTCAAAACTTTAACAAGACTCTTTTGTAAATACAGGATAGGAACGTTATCCAAGTCAGGAGTTTTTTGTTATTATTTGTAAACCTCTAAGACATCAGCAGTGTAGCATCTCTTTCCATATCATTCATGCAATCCGTCATTTTTAAATACACTTGCAAATAAGTCTCAATCTTATCTGGAAAAAGTTGTTCCATGATATTTTTTAAACACTATCTATGATGGCAATTATAATCTTAAACTTAACTTCTGTAACAATTGTTCACAAATATCCTTCAATAAGTTCTTTGTTTAATTATTTTGCTGTGTATCAGTAAGTCAAATGTGTTATTCTTCTTTAATTGTAAATTTTAGTTCCTTCTGATCTCTCTAGTATCCAACATTGCCATTTTTTAAAGAATTCGAAAGTACAGCAAGGATGGAAGGATTCTTAATTTCAAAAACTTATTTCAAATCCATCAAGACCCTTAGTCTGTTTGTAACTTTCCAAAATTCCATGCTGTAATCACCCTTTTGCTATTTATTCCAAAAAAGAATTTTTAAAATTCCTTAAACTTGTATTTGAAAGTCTTTTTGCTAAGGATTGAAGGAAACTCACCCTGTATTATAAAACTTGTTGTAGGTTTCTATTAACTGAAAAATAGCTTAGAAGCGATTTCTGAAAGTGATTAAGAGATGGGGCTGGGCAAATCTTAACCACTGAGTTACATTTGGGAATCTTAGGATTTCTCCTTTTTCTGGCAGACTTCACTGGCTAGAATTCATCGTCATGTGGCTGCCGATCTTCACTATAATTTGCTATGAATTTTCCCGAAGTTTTTATTTATAATATTTGCACCATGTATTGAAATAAAGCTTTTTTGGACAATTACGCTCAGATGACAGGCCATATACATCTTTAGAGTTCAAATAACAACTGACGTTAAGACTGTTGAGAGCATATGCTGATTATAATAAGCAGAAACAGGGCTATATCAACAACTTCTCTGACCTAATTTAGGACAGACCCTAGCTCAAATGATTTTTAAATATTATTTTATATACCGGGAGTAATGCTTACACAATAAAATACTCATTGGGAACTATTTTGACATTGAAAGATGCATTATTAGGACTTACTGTATACAGGTAAAACTCGAAAAATTAGAATATTGTGCAAAAGTTCATTTATTTCAGTAACGCAACATCATCTCAGAAAATTAGATGACATGCAATCAATAAAACAAGGATTGTACATAGAACAATATTTTTTTTGAAAAAAAATTATTGGTTTTTACAAATTTTTTAAAGGAAAAGGGGTAAAAAAAGGTATAAAATTTTTTAACAGCTACATCATGCGGGAGGTGGTAATCCCCCCAAATCTCGCAACTTTTACAAAGAAAAATAGGAAAACATCAACATTTGAATAAACATTGGCAGTTTTTGATTTTACATTAAATCATCAGTATATTCAATCATTTTTTGTATCACTTCCAAGAATTACATTATAACAACAATTGCAATAATGTTTCAACTCATTTTTGTGACCTAAGTCTTCTCAGTGTTAGATCCTCCCCACTGTCTGCTGGCAGAACCTCGGTCCTTCCCTTCATATCTTGTGTGCTGTCTCCTGTTTCGTCTAGGAGAGCATTATGTGTTTTAATGAAAGCCTCCGCCTCCACAACTGTATTAATTCTAATTCTGCTGTCCTCCCAGAAAATCAGCATACCTTCTGGCAATAACCATCTAAACCAGAAAGACCACAAGAGATGAGGTCCTAGGAGCTCAAAGGGGGGAAACCACTAAAATATAAAGACAAAGAAATAACCATTCTTAAACAGATTCCGAAGAAAGTAAGAGATAAGAGGAAGAAATATTCCTCTTTAGCAAAGAAATTATGTAATAAAGAAGTACATAGAACAATATTGGACCTCTGAAAAGTATAAGCATGCATATGTACTCAGTACTTGGTTTGGGCCCCTTTTGCAGCAATTATTGCCTCAATGCGGCGTAGCATGGAAGCTATCAGCCTGTGGCACTGCTATTGATTGATTGCATGTAATATTCTAATTTTCTGAGATGGTGGATTTGGGGTTTTCATGAGCTGTACACCATAATCATCACAATTATGACAAATCACGGCGTGAACTATCTTGCTTTGCATGTAATGAGATTTATCTCATATATTAGTTTCACCTTTTAAGTTGCATTACTAAAATAAATAAACTTTTGCACAATATTCTAATTTTTCGAGTTTCACCTGTATAAGGAGAATTGAAGTGCATGAAAAAAATCTATCTTACAGTATGTTAAAGAGTAACTGTGAATTGTTTTTATTATCGAAGGGTACGCTCTCTGTAAATTTTAGTCATACTATGGTTTGTAGCATTATTGCACAAAACTAGCCATACCGCAATTAACAAATCTATAGAAGCAAAGAAATCTATAGAGAAATCTATAGAAACAGAGAAATGACTTGAAATTTTGGGCTTAGACAATTTAGAACTTCACCATCTTCAATCCGATCTAAGCGTACTACATAAAATTATCTGCTACAATATCCTACCTGTCAATGAATACTTCAGCTTCAACCACAACAACACACAAGCACACAATAGATACAAACTTATGGTAAACCGCTCCAAACTTGATTGCAGAAAATACGACTTCAGCAACAGAGTGGTCAGTGCCTGGAATGCACTACCTGATACTGTGGTTTCTTCCCCAAACCCCCAAAACTTTAACCTTAGACTGTCTACTGTTGACCTCACCCCACTCCTAAGAGGTCTTTAAGGGGCATTCATAAACGCACCAGCGTGCCTACCGTCCCTGTCCTAATATTCCCTTGCATTCGTATTCATTTCATGTATTCATAATCATATCTATACTTATATCTGTTATCTAATTCATACTTGACGAAATAAATAAAGTCCTGTGGATAGTATTAAAATAATTTTAAAATGAAAGGTGTATTCAAATTGAAATTATGTAGCATAATTGAGAACTGCTGTTTATGTTCTATCTTCAAGAGAAAATAGAAGAAAAAAATCTTCCAGCAACTTACCATGAGGGTCCTGTGATATCAGTGGATTGCTGCAAGAATCTTTCTGTCTTTCTGAGTTGTGGGTAGGTAAATAAATCAGTGTTGCCCTTCTATAAAATAAGATCATAAAATGATGAAATAGAGCAAAGATGATTGCAGACAGACCACTGCCTCTTTAAAAAAAATGAAACATTGGTATTCTGAAAAATAATGCTGGTGTACAGGTGAAACTTGAAAAATTAGAATATCGTGCAAAAGTTCATTTATTTCAGTAACGCAACTTAAAAGGTGAAACTAATATATGAGATAGACTCATTACATGCAAAGCAAGATAGTTCAAGCCGTGATTTGTCATAATTGTGATGATTATGGCTTACAGCGCATGAAAACCCCAAATCCACCATCTCAGAAAATTAGAATATTACATGCAATCAATAAAGCAAGGATTGTACATAGAACAATATTGAATCTCTGAAAAGTATAAGCATGCATATGTACTCAGTACTTGGTTTGGGCTCCTTTTGCAGCAATTACTGCCTCAATGTGGCGTGGCATGGAAGCTATCAGCCTATGGCACTGCTGAGGTGTTATGGAAGACCAGGATGCTTCAATAGCGGCCTTCAGCTCTTCTGCATTGTTCGGTCTCATGTCTCTCATCTTTCTCTTGGCAATGCCCCATAGATTCTCTATGTGGTTCAGGTCAGGCGAGTTTGCTGGCCAATCAAGCACAGTAATCCCACGGTCATTGAACCAGGTTTTGGTGCTTTTGGCAGTGTGGGCAGGTGCCAAGTCCTGCTGGAAAATGAAGTCAACATCCCCATACAGCTCATCTGTGGAAGAAAGCATGAAGTGCTCCAAAATTTCCTGGCAGACGACTGAGTTGACCCTGGTCTTAATGAAGCACAGTGAACCAACACCAGCAGATGACATGGCTCCCCAAATCAACACAGCCCGTGGAAACTTCACACTGGACTTCAAGCATATTGCAGTGTGTGCCTCTCCATTCTTCATCCATACTCTCGGTCCTTGGTTTCCAAATGAGATGCAAAAGTTGCTCTCATCAGAAAAAAGGACTTTGGACCATTGAGCAACAGACTAGGTCTGTTTTTCTTTAGCCCAGGTAAGACGTTTCTGACGTTTGTTGTTCAGGAGCGGCTTGACAAGACGAAGACATTTGAAGCCCATGTCCAGGATCCGCCTGTGTGTGGTGGCTCTTGACTCCACCCTCAGTCCACTCCTTGTGAAAGTCCCCAACACTTTTGAATGGCCTTTTCCTGACAATCCTCTCCAGGCTGCAGTCATCCCTGCTGCTTGTGCACCTTTTTCTTCCACACTTTTCCCTTCCACATAACTTTTTATTAATGTGCTTTGATACAGCACTTTGGGAACATCCAACTTCTTTTGCAATTACCTTTTGAGGCTTTCCCTCCTTATGGAGGGTGTCAATGATGGTTTTCTGCACAACTGTCAGGTCAGCAGTCTTTCCCATGATTGTGATTCCTACTGAACCAGACTGAGAGACCATTTAAAGGCTTAGGAAACCTTTGCAGGTGTTACGGCTTAATTAGCTGATTAGAGTGGGACACTTTTGAGTCTAGAATATTGCACCTTTTCACAATATTATAATTTTCTGAGATTGTGGGTTTGGGGTTTTCATGAGCTGTAAGCCATAATCATCACAATTATGACAAATCACGGCTTGAACTATCTTGCTTTGCATGTAATGAGTCTATCTCATATATTAGTTTCACCTTTTAAGTTGCATTACTGAAATAAATGAACTTTTGCACGATATTCTAATTTTTCGAGTTTCACCTGTATATTCCTTAATTTTCCATTTGGATTTCTGATTAGGAAGGCTCCTGCAGCTACTTCTGAAACCTCTCGTTTTAGCATCTGACTGCTCATTTTTACTGCTATCCTGCAGGGTGCTATTGTCTCCTTTGCAACCCAAGAAACTCAACACTATAGGAAGCATCCATGGCATCTTACCCAAAGCCTTTCAAATCTAGTACTTACATTGTATTTCAGAAGAGTTGGTTGTGTTTCATAACGTCTCGTTTTCAGTTTTATAGAAATGCATGGAAGCACATTGAGAAATTCTTTTTAGATACAGTTACTTAAGATATTTTATTTTTAATTCTACTTTTGTTAAAAAGTAGGATAATCAGCATGTTATGGGGTTCTTAGTCAAATGCTTCACTGAAGTGAAGATATATTGTGCCTATAGCAATCCCATGATTTATGCACCTAATTTGCATTGGTTATTTTGTCCAGTACTTTGCTGATAACCCTTTAAGTTCTAATAACCCTTTAAGTAAGTTAATAAAATATATACTGTTTAAAGGCAGATAAATGAGGGAAATCTACAGATAATGTTAATTTAAAATAATACAAAACACAAAGTTAATCTGGCAAGATTTATAGTAACAAATCCAGTTTTATTTCTGGTATTTTTAATGTGTATCTTTATGACCTCCTCCAGAATCTTCCAGGTTTTGATGCCTGAATGATTGGCCTGAGTTTGCCTTAATCCTCTATTTCCTCTTTTTGAAAAATGGGCAACATTTGTATCTGGTCAGTTCTCCAGGATTTGTCCACAATTGGGCAGATTATAAATTAGTTGCTTCATTGCTTTAGGATGCAATGCATTCAGCCAAGGAAGCTTCAAGACATTCAGAGTAAAGAGGGATTACCAGATCAGATCTAATCACATTGCCTTCACAATTTCCTGTTGGAGGTCTGATCTAAAAAGAAATTGAATAGCCCTGACTTTTTAAAAATGACATATTAGTGGTTTATATTCTTCACTAAGTAGTTAGCAGCTGATTTTTTTTTCATTTAAATTTTTTTAATATAAATGAAAGATTCTGAGCTTTTGATTTCCAAAGGGTCTTTCTATTAGCTACGCTGATTGAAGGAAGGATGGAAGGCTGAGAAACCTTGAGCAGGCTAGCATTGAACTCCTGGCAATGACAGAGTTAGTCTGCAATATAGTACTGCATTCTAATCACTGCGCTACCAGGGCTCTTCCCATGAAATAAGCTAGAATTGTCTCATGTTATACTGAGGAATTTAGGCAGAGTGTTAGATTCCTCAGTGAAAGACCATCTCCTTTCTGTCCTTCTCTTTGTTCCTCCATCAACCCTGCTTCTTTGTGGCCTCACCCTCTTTCCATTTTTTGTCATTTTTGTTTTATTTCCATGCCTCCTCTAAGTTTTCTGTGTACAGTAATGGTTCTTCTGGATCTTCATTTTTTTTCTCCTGATAGGAATTAGATGCAGTTGTATTTTTGTTATCTCCTCCTTTAGGAATTCCCATTCATCTGAGAATCTTTTCTGATGAGTTACTTTTGCTAAGGATTTTACCACTGATTTAAGTATCACTGATTGTTTTTAATCTGGGATACATATTTGACTGCTTTCAATTTTAGTTTATGTTACAATCAAGACTTTTATATTGCATGATGATCTTTTATCCCCATGTTCCTGGTTTTTCGACCAGGAACAGAATGCTTTAAAACACAAACTTCCTCATGTCCTCCCTGTTGATTAGTATCAAAGCAAGCATAGCTGATTCTCTTCTGTTTTCCCCATCATCTGAATAATAAAGTTGTCAATAAGACAACTCAGGAATTTCCTAAAAGGATTATGCTTGGATTTTTCTCTCAGCAAGTGTTGGAATAATTCAAGTACCCTTTCACTATAATTCCATTCCTCTTTGCAAAATTTGTAGTTTTAGAATCTTCTATGTTTTTTCACCTAAGTAGGCAAGAGATAACAAATACAAAAACACTATCACCTTAATTGTTCATCTACTTATTTTGACTGAAATGCTCTGTACAGACCACCAAATTCATTCATTTGGGGCTATATGATTGAGACAGGAAGATTGCACATTGAAGTTATCTGTAAATGCCTTTTGTTACATGCATTTAATGCACTATATTTAAAAATGTGGATTGTATGTAGAAATGTAAAAAAAATTAACCATTTTAATAAATTTAATCTGAAAGTTATTTAACAAAATTTTAAAAATGCATCTGATGTGTATTTTGAAGAGGAAGCATTTTTCTTTATACATCTAAGGCACAGCTGTCAAACTCCCTGCCCGTGGCCCAGATGCGTCACGCTCTGGCCACGCCCATCCGCGGTTTAGCAAAAGGGGGAAAAGTCCTGAGTCGGTATGTGACGACGCCGTGACGATATGAGTTTGACACCCCTGATCTAAGTATTGAACTATTCCCTCTGTTAGACACAGTTTTGGGACAAAATTTGATTACAAGCTAAATTGAAACAAAAATGTCTACGCAGTTTGCTTCCTATGTGTTTTACTGATTTGTGAAATTTGAGCATTTGCCTAAAAATAAATTCCGTATTATGATTATTTCTTTTATTTTCTAGTTCAGATGCTGCGATAAAACTATGGAATATTCACAAAGACCTAATGGCTCAGATCACACTTGATAATACCTTAAGTACAGCCTGTTTTCTCAATAGTTCTGGTGATATTTTACTGGCTTTCAAAAATGATATTTATATCTTATCTCACACTAAAATGTTGCACGTTTTGAGAACTAGCATTCAAACTAGAGTTTCAGAAGCAGGTAAACTTAATTATGATAGTAACTCAGTAGTACGGGTTTTTATATCGGTCTACCTCAATTCCTTTAATTCAGATGATTCAGATTACTACATTTAATGAAATTTAAGACCTTCTAATAGTGCAGCCTCTTTATGTCAAGTGATAAGTTGTTCTAGATGTTAATGGGGAATTCATTGTGTGGATTCTCAGATAGCTAAAGCATTTGCACAAAAAATGAAGGGATCAACAAATTTTGGGAAATTTACAGAAACATGAACTAAAAATAATTACACAGAAGGAGAAATAAAAACAGATGAATAATGTTTGTGCACACCTACTGCACATGAAAATTATTATATATAGCCTTTTTCCAAAGACACCCCTTCACCCCACGTTGACACATAACCATAAGATTGCAAGCATGGAAACTGTACATATCTCTGGGGGAACTGGAGGAGCTATTTCAGAGGGCAAAACCTCAACAGAGAAATCACACTACCTAGGTCTGTAAGATGACATTTAAGGGGCCTGGACATACCTATTCTCCTTGATTGTCCTGGATGGGAAGAAACAAGTGAAGACAGGTAACCAGGCCCCATGCCATAAAGGGCTTTACAGGTTTTGGCCTGCATCTTGAATTGCATCTTGAAGCCAATTGGTAACCAATGCAATTTGCAAAGCAATGTTGAGGCATGGGCGTAATGAAAAACACCCATTGCTATCTACACTGGTGCATTTTGAACCAGCTGTTGCTTTGAGATGGTCCTCAAGAATAGCCCCTTGTAGAACCCATTGCAATTGTGAAGGGATGAGGATATGAATGATCTTTTTGTGGTCTCTTCATGCAATATCTGCAAGTCCAGAGGACCTTCAATTATGTGCATTATTAATACAATTTTTTGAAGGCATACTAGTTCAACAAAGCAAATTATTTGCTGTGAAAATCCCAGTTGGCAAAATTTGGGGTTACCAAAACTCACAAACTAGTTCTTTGTTTATAAGAAGTGTTTCTAAGTAATTCATGCTTAATGCTACCCATCAAAAATATAATGTTGCCATTCCACGTTTTTTCCTTAGAAAGGGATGTAATAACTATCATTAGGAGAAATTATAGTTTTTTTTCATAAGTAAGGTTCATGAAACATTTGCATATCTTTATAATATGAGCTGTGAATAGTGAAGTTATTTGAAATAGTAACTCCTGGTCACAAGCATCTGCAGCAAACAAAGATTGCATCAAAATGATGACATACCAGTGGTGGGTTGCAGGCGGTACACCCCGGTACGGGTGTACCGGAGCCAGCCCGGAGCACCGGATACCGTTCTGGTATGGTGTTCCCGAGGACCCGCCTGCCCGCGCTCCTTCAGTGTTTAAAGATTTCCGTGCAGGCGCATATAGCACCTGTGCGATGCTCCATGGAGCAGCTGGAGCGTTGCGGAGGCGCTAAGATGTACACGCATGCTGCCTGCGTCCATGAGGACGCCGCCGGCCCTGTTCCAACCGTACCAGTTGGAACAGAATTTGCAACCCACCACTGTGACATATACATAGTAATGTCATGAGGCAAACCCCACTCTTAGATTCTTGTATCTCAGTGTCATTGCAAGTCCTAAGTTGTAAAATTTGTATTATGACATCTATTTTGTTACCTGCTCATATCCATGCTTCTGATTAAATGCAACAAAGGAAGGAGAAAGTGATTCATACTATTGACTATTAGAAACAACTTATTTAAAGTTAGTCATCAAGTTTGGCAGGATAACGATTCAAGAAAAACAAATTGTATTCGTTATTCATTTGAGCAAAGTACAGAAGAATATAAGTAATGAGTAAAAGAAAAATATGGTATTCTGAAGAGAGTGAAGTTCCCCAATGATGGGCTCCAGCATGAACCCAAAAGCTTGGAAGAATAAATTCCTGGTGACCAACTCAGATTGGATCCTGCAACATTATCCTGGGACACGTTCATTCATAAGAAACGCTAATTAGGTTTCTTTGTTGTTTAATTTTTTTAAAAAAATAAGTGGGTTTTTAAAATTAAAATAATTTAACCATCATGTAGCGTTACAATAGATGTATCTCCATTGTGATCTATTTTCTAGAATCCTTTATTTTCGAAAGCCTGCTATTAGATTATCAATACAAAATGGATGCCCCTAAATCAGTTGAGATGGCTTCGTATCTGGTATGTACTCTTTTGGTGTTACTTTAATCAGCTGAAGACCTGAAACCACACCGAGTGTTAAAGACATAGACTGGTTAACTAAACAGCATTTTGTTCGTTTTCTTTTGGTTAGGTGCCTTATAAGGGCTATGCCTTCACTGAAGATTTTACATCAGAGCTGCAAGTTTTGCCAGAAAAGAAAGGAAAAGTAAGAACACAAAACACCTGCAATATAAAGAAAAATGTTGTTCTTTCCAGTTTCTGTCTAGGCTAGGGGTGTCCAAACTTGGGAACTTTAAGACTTGTGGACTTCAACTCCCAGAATTCCCCTACAATATAAAGAAAAATATACTTCTATCCTATCGCTACAAGATTTGACTAGTGTGATTTGATGAATAAAGCTGTGAATGGACGAATTAACTAATGATGGTCTCAAACCAATAAAGTTTGATACCAGCAGAACAAACGTCTTAAGAGTATAATGTAATTGTAAAGGAAACAAAATTATTTCCTATTTTACTAGCTATTTCTTATTATTTGATTGAAGATAGAAAGACGTTTGGGGGGAGGGGTCTTCTAAGTAGTATTTGGGGTTTTTTGTCTCATTAGGTGACTTTTGTTTAGTCTACCTCAGTGAAGTTGTTCTGAAAATATAAATCTATAAATGGAGTTGAGAAGGTTTACTTGAAGGAAGGATAGGATACAAAGTAATATATAATATCGGAGCAGTTAAATGTTTAATTGTTAATGAGTGCAGCGCAACTTTAATAGAGTTGAGAATTAAAGGTCACACTTCTTTGCTTTTGAAGTTGTCATGATTATGTTGTGATGAACATAACAAGAAAAGGAAAAAAGAAAATACTTAAGTTAGCTTACCTTTCTAATAACAATTGCTAATGTATCATTTAGTGAGTGAAATCATAGTTTCTGTAGTATTTAAAGGATCCTACAAATAGTGTAAGATGTATCCAAATTTGTTTGTATATAATTAATAAGCAATTAATTAAAGAAGTTTGATTTTTTTAGAATATTGCAATCCCAATGATATCTTTTTTTTTTCATCCCTTAGAAATTCTGGGAGATACCGGTAGCTCCCTCAATGATATACTTGTCTCCTTGTACCTCAGAGGCATCTTTAAAAATGTTTGATTTCCTTCTCCAAGCTGGAACTCATGACTTAGAAGAACAAGATAAAGCTAAAAGTAACGTTTTTGAGAATTAATTCATTTCTGACAGGAGTATAGTACCCATTATTGAAAATCATACATTCTCTGTCTTATGAAAACTTATCCCAGACTAACGAGCATACTTTTTCTAGTTTAACAATATCTTCATTTAGTTTGATTGGCAGTAAAAGTTGAATAATGGAGGAAAATTGGGAACTATTTTATATTATGATTAAATAATTGCCCATGAAATGCCCTGATGCAACACAAAAGGAAAAATCAATTGAACATTTCATCTTCATTATACATGCTTTGTTTTCTTAATCTCATTTATTTGTCCTTATTCCTCCATTTACTGCAGTTTGTTTCCACTTTGTAGTCTCTTCTGAGCACTATATAGATGGAAAGTTGTGCCCAGCAGTTTATCTACTTATCACTGTGGGACTGTGGTTCCCAATTCATTGTTTCTGAGTTGTAACAAACTATTGAGGTAGATCTAACAAAAATTGTTATTTCTAATTGTAAGAAGATATCTTGCTTGCTTTGGAAATTAAACAGGATTAGCAAAAGCAAGAGATTTCTGCATATTAAGTAGAACCTCCAAATTTTGTCAAATAAATGGTTGAAACTATGTAAATTAGTACACTGCACTCCAATTGTAAGTGTCATATATTTCCTTTCACATAGTGCAGAGGGAAAACAAACATTTAAGCTAGACACTGAAGAGATAAGAGGGTAGAAATACTGTATATTACCTGCTTTTCCATAGAATACTAGAGGTAGATAATGCAACACTATTTCAAATAGAGAAAGATAGAACGGAATCAAACAAATGTTAACAATTTACCTCAGTTAAGGAAAATTCAGTTTCAGTTTAAACTAGTAAAGCTTGCTTTTTCAGCCACAAATTTCTGATTTAAATGATAGAGAATAAATGTGCAGTCTCAACAGATAAGACAATTTGTTTTATTTCCTCAGTGTATGAAAGAATGATTGTGACCAAAGATATGAAATATATGCCTGAGCCCATACCTGCAGCACCAGCAAGGTTGGAAATGCCCTTCTTTGGGGTTTCTCCATCTCCATCTTTTATTCAAGAGCCGCTTGAGACAATTAAACAGAAAGAAAAGCAGGTTTTTGTGATATTTTGTATAGTTAATGTTAAAATATTACAGGAACAATTACTTTAGCAAATAAGCTGCAGCTGAATATTTGTGTACATTCTCCATTCCAGTTGCCATGTATGTTTTTTGTTTGTTTGCTTTAATATCTGCTCATGTTAAGTGTTTTTATTAGAAAAAGTGAATAGTAAGCATATGATAACAACAGTACCAATGCCTTTTCCCAGTGATTTTGCTTTGCCCAAACTACCACATTTTTTGGACTATAAGACGCACCGGAGTTTAAGGCGCACCAAAACTTTGAAGAAAAAGTTTTTGCATTCTGCAGGCCTCCCAAACCCTCTGCCCACCTCATTTTTGCAAAAAAAAGGAGGGGGGCATGCAGAGCTTTGGGAGACTTTGTAGAGTGCTCCTGAGGACTGAGGGGGAAGCAAAAACAAGCAAAAAATGTTTCTTGCAAAAAAAGAGGGGGCATGCAGAGCTTTGGGAGGCTTGTAGAGTGCTCTTGGGGGCTGGGGGGGAACGAGCAAAACCTGCCCTTCCCAGCCCTCAGGGCGACTTTACAAGCCTCCCAAACCCTCTGCACATCCATTTTTGCAAAGAGGGCGGGGTTTCGGTAGGCCAAAAATGCTGTATTCAGTGTATAAGATGCACCCAGATTTTCACCCTCTTTTTTGAGGTCTTATACTCCAAAAATATGGTAGTCATCCATTTGCTGCAGCATTAGCACTGTCAGCAAGAAGAGGACAGAATCCCAAGCAGGAAATTCTTTGCAAATCAGGATCATGAGCTACCACTATTTTCAGTTCTGCCTTTTTTTCCAGTGGGAATTCTTTCTTTTCCTTCTCTCACTCTGTCTTCAGTTTTCAGCCTATTTACCTCCCCCCCCCCTTGAAGTTTTAGTCCTATATTTTCCTTTCCCACTGTTTCTTCTTTTTTTCTTTTCCCCTGATTTGCTGTCTTGCTTTTTTTTCCTAGTCCCCTTTCCATTTTCTATTTACCGTTTTCTGGTTCTGGTTTTTGAGTTTATTTTCATTTATTTATTTATTTTATTAAATTTTTATGCTTCCCATCTGCCCTACAGGGTGACTTATTTTCCACCATCTCAAAGCTTTGGAGTTCCATTTCCACTAAGGAGGCGAATTGGGTTAATGCCTTTATTTGTCTGGCAATTTTCTGGAGAGCAAAACATCTCCCTCTGGTTTTCCTTTTAGTCCTCGACCTACAACCACAATTGAGCTCAAAATTTCTATTGTTAAGTGAGACATTTATTAAGTCTGTTTTGCCCCATTTTCTTGCCTCGGTTGTTAAATGAATCGCTGCAGTTGATAAGTTAATAATCCAGTTGTTAAGTGAATCAGACTTTCCCATTGACTTTGCTTGTCAGAAGGTTGCAAAAGGGGCATCATATGACCTTGGGGACACAGCAACGGTCATAAGTATGAACCAGTTGCCAAGCATCTGAATTTTGATCACGTGATCATGGGAATGCTGCGAAGATTGTAAGTGTGAAAAATGGTCATACGTCACATTTTTCAGTGCGCCTGTAAGTTTGAACGGTCATTAAATGAACTGTTGTAAGTTGAGGACTATCTGTATTTGGAAACTACATAAGCATCATTAGCTGGATATTATAATATCACATTTATGTTACAGTCCTAGTATTGCCAGTATTTATGCTATCAGCAAAAAGGTAGACTTGGGTCTTTCATTGTCAGTGGGTATTGTACTTCATTTGTGACATCTAATGCTGCTTTATTGTTTTAAAGATAATTGATAATGTGACTGCCATAACCATAAAGAAGCCATTAAAAGGAACTTTAAAGAAAACACAGCAGCAAACTGATGAAGAAGTATCTCCAAAAGTATCAGAAATAATTTCAAAACAGTCTTATTGTTTGCATAAAAAGATAAAATCAGACCCAAATATTTGTACATGTGAGTTTCCATTATCTACATGAAATCTCTAAACGTAATAGATATTATTTTGGGAGTAAATGTTGATTTTGTGACCACATAACTGTGCTAATAGACACATGTCAATATATCTGTTCTTTCCTGAAAAGTAAAAAGACGAGTTTTGGATTGAATGTCAAATATTACTTAATACATTTCCTTCTGAAATTGGAGCTTTGTTTTTGCTTTATAGAATTAAGGTAAAGAATGCAAGGATATATTTTAATGCTGTGTGTGTGTGTGTGTGTGTGTGTGTAAGTAACAAATGGAACCTTGCAGTGTTTCCCTCCCACTAAAGCAGTCAGCACTCCAAAATAGTCTTGAGAAAAGAAGAGGAAGATTTAAAAGGCTGCTTAGTCAGAAAAAGAAATTTAAAAATCCTCCAAATCACTAGAATTGAACCCTGTGTATGTAGGTATTCATGGTTTGTAATTAAAAGTCCATAGCTAGAGCATGAACAGAATCAATGGCACCATCAGTCTGCTTTATCAAATCTGCCATTTCATAAACTTCTAGAATCCCTGGACTGGCTCCTTGTTTTTCTGAACTCCATTTAATCATTGACCTTGATATTGTTGTCTCCACATTACTGATGCTCCGATTCCTGCTCTCGTTCAATTCTGTTACTGGATTTCAGTTTGACTCCCATTAGTTTGAAGAGCTAACCATTCATAAATAAAGGGCTTCTACTGATACCATTTTAAGACTCAAAATTCCCTTTGCCTTTTTATTATGTGTTACACATTTAAACATTTTTTAAATATTTCTCCTTCCAATATAAAATATTATTTGGCTTATTGCTGGCAGAATGTGGCATTTTCTGCATTTAGTTGGTATTCAGTAGGTTCTGACCAGTTCTGGAGAACCGGTAGCGGAAATTTTGAGTAGTTCAGAGAACCGGCAAATACCACCTCTGACTGGCCCCGCTCCCATCTATTCTCTTCCTCCTGAGTCCTAGCTGATCAAAAGGGAATGGGGATTTTGCAGTAACCTTCCCCTGCCATGCCCACCATGCCATGCCCACCATGCCATGCCCACAGAGCCAGTAGTAAACATTTTTGAATCCCACCACTGCTACCCAGTCACATGACCACCCACACCCACTCAGTCACATGACCACCAAGCCACGCCCACAGAACTGGTAGTAAAAAATTTGAATCCCACCACTGATATATCCTACCTACTTTTTCCCTTTTAGAAGACAAACCTTATTATTCTTGCTCTTAGAAAGCTGAGTCACTGTCATGTACCCTGTCTTGGCTATGAATTACCAACAAGAAATTACGATGACCATTTGGATTTACAGACAAATTTGGCCTATGATAGCATAGTGGGTTGCAGTTTGAAAACCAACAGAAAAATAACTAACAATAATTTCCTGTATGGACATTTTTTAAGATGTAGCTATTTCCATATACGTGATACATGCAAATAAAATTATTGCATTAGTTGTCACATTTTTTCTTTTTGGTCAGATTCTTACATCTATGAAGAACGGGTGGAAAAACATTCTGAAAAAGAGAGACTGCACAGGAGAGAAACGGTATCATCTCACTTAATACAAAATTACTTTAAAGCCTGCTGCCTTTAACAAGAGAATAATACATTTCTGTAACCGTCATTGTAATAAATAAGCACTCTTAATTTGAGTTATTATTGTTAAATATTTCCGATATAATTTTTCAGTAACTTACTACAAATACTAATTTTCCCACAGATAAGGAATAATAATTTAGACTTAGTATTTACTGGGCAACTCCCCGTAGTCAGGAAGACGTGATCCACAAAGTTTCTAGAGTATAAACGAGGGGTGTCAAACTCAATTTCATTGAGGGCCGCAACTGGGTTGTGTTTGACCTTGGGGGGCAGGAGTGGGCATGGCCAGCTCAATGTCATTCGTGTCGGGACGCCTGTAGTGGCCCGAGCACTCTGCCAGCGAGAAAGGATTCCTGAGCTCCATTTTAGGTTGCGACGGCTTCCTGCAACCCTCTGCCAGCAAAAATGGAGCTCAGGAGGCCAGTCATTCACTGTTTCCAGGTTGCCCCGTGGGCCAGATCTAAGCACCCCATGGGCCGGATGTGGGCCGTGGGCCTTCAGTTTGACACGCATGGTATAGACTCAAATAATTAGAAAACAACATAGCCTACATCAGGAATAAGGCAAGAGAAGAAAGAGAGGCATTAGAAAGAAACTAAAACAAAAAGAAAAGAGCTACATTTGATCCCTCTGATCACTTTATAACGATATAGTAATCAGCCTCTCTCTCCTAATGCCATCTAGATGCATTGGGTTAAAGCTCCCAAAGTTAATCATGGCATAGATCATAACCTATTTTAATATAACCAGAGAACACTTAAGTTGCGTATCATGACACATTTTTTGTGCTCAGAAGCATCACTGTAATATTTTGTGTAAATCATAACAAAACATTGATGTCATCATAAATTAATTAGTCTTCAAAGGTCATGGTTAACATTACCTGGGTAACTGAAAAGACAAGCAAAATAGTTTTTGTTCTAATTGGATTTCATTGTATTATTCTATACTTGCTTTGCAGGAAATGCTGCTTATATTTAAGTTGGTATTGCTTTGTGATTTCATAGATAGAGACAAGGGAATTAAATTAAATTTAAAAAGTTGTGATTGTGTTAACTGACCACGACGTGAATTCTTGGAAGATAAATTAAGCTGCCCATGCCACCCTCTAAACGTCTTTGGAGAAAAATCTTCTAAACTAGTATCTTGAAATTTTTTAAATATAACATTCATATGTTATATGTTATACGAATGTATGTTTATGTAAAGGTACACACACATACATATACATACACACACACACACACACATAGTGTATGTGTGTTTGTGTATGTGTATATTATGTATTATACACATAATGGATCAAAAGCTTGCCTCTAGGATCCATCACTCATGCAGACTACTTCATGCTACACTTATGCTGTATCATATACAGATGAAATATGAAAAATTAGAATATCAGTCAAAAGTTCATTTATTTCAGTAACGCAACTTAAAAGGTGAAACTAATATATGAGATAGACTCATTACATGCAAAGCAAGATAGTTCAAGCCATGATTTGTCATAATTGTGATGATTATGGCTTACAGCTCATGAAAACCCCAAATCCACCATCTCAAGAAAATTAGAATATTACATGCAATCAATAAAACAAGGATTGTACGTAGAACAATATCAGACCTCTGAAAAGTATAAACATGCATATGTACTCAGTATTTGGTTTGGGCCCCGTTTGCAGCAATTACTGCCTCAATGCGGTGTATGAGAGCAACTTTTGCCAAAAGCACAAAAACTGGTTCAATGACCGTGGGATTACTGTGCTTGATTGGCCTCTTCATTCTTCCTCCATACTCTGGGTCCTTGGTTTGCAAATGAGATGCAAAAGTTGCTCTCATCAGAAAAGAGGACTTTGGACCACTGAGCAACAAGACTCTGGACCATTGTGTTTCATTAAGACCAGGGTCAACGCAGCTGTCTACCAGGAGATTTTGGAGCACTTCATGCTTCCTTCTGCAAACGAGATTTATGGGGATGCTGACTTCATTTTCCAGCTGCCCACACTGCCAAAATCACCAAAACCTGGTTCAATGACTGTGGGATTACTGTGCTTGATTGGCCAGCAAACTCGCCTGACCTGAACCCCATAGAGAATCTATGGGGCATTGCCAAGAGAAAGATGAGAGACATGAGATCGAACAATGCAGAAGAGCTGAAGGCCGCTATTGAAGCATCCTGGTCTTCCATAACACCTCAGCAGTGCCACAGGCTGATAGCTTCCATGCCACGCCGCATTGAGGCAGTAATTGCTGCAAAAGGGGCCCAAACCAAGTACTGAGTACATATGCATGTTTATACTTTTCAGAGGTCCGATATTGTTCTACGTACAATCCTTGTTTTATTGATTGCATGTAATATTCTAATTTTCTGAGATGTGGGGTTTTCATGAGCTGTACGCCATAATCATCACAATTATGACAAATCACGGCTTGAACTATCTTGCTTCGCATGTAATGAGTCTATTTCATATATTAGTTTCAACTTTTAAGTTACATTACTGAAATAAATGACCTTTTGCACGATATTCTAATTTTTCGAGTTTCACCTGTACATTCCTCTGTAGTATAGGATTTGGAGGCTCCTGTATTTCAGAAATGAGCAGGTTAAATTTACATGGACTAGGAAAGTTAATTCAAGTTAGGCTGCAGAGTAAGGTTAGTGTTCTGTGACCCTTAGCTAAGGCTTACCAGGATGCATGTATTCCATTTCTTTATTAGTATAACCCATGGAATTTAACCAGTGGTGAGATTCAAAAAAAATTTCCACCGGTTCTGTGACTGTGGCTTTGTGGGCGTGGCAGGGGAAGGATACTGTAAAATCCCCATTCC